>NC_141243.1:9212500-9812500 GCF_054856555.1 Leptonotus elevatus | reverse complement strand
ATTGTGGCCCCTTCGGACCTATAGATGATTGCAATTGACATAACATATTTGCGTGTGTAAACCAATAAAAACGTATCATTTGAATGATGTCAACACTTCTGGTTCATGATTGGATCCTAGCTAACCAATCAGTCGAAAGTTGATTTGCATGATGTTCATGTTAAACATGGTTACAGCCATCCTGGAGTCCACTATAACAAAAACATGACATAACCCCCCAAAAATGTCAATGTTTTTCTTATGTGGCAAAAGAGTCAAAATCAGTAAAAAAAAAAAAAAACGTTTTTTAATTAAAATAAAAAGTGCCCAGCAGAAAAAATGCTGGTCTGAAGGGATTAAAGGAACTTTAAATTTAGTCGATATTAACACACAAATTTTGACATTCCTTGTTAGGACATTCAAAAAATGATTTAAGCACCTTAAAATCAATCTTGATGACGTCCACAAGAAGGAAGCATGTCAAGATTAAAAAGTAGTGGGCCTAGAATTGAACCTTGGTGAACCCCACTTTTAATTAAGATCCGCGGGACTCTAGCCAACTCGCCCGGATGTTGCCGCAGAAGGTATCTTGTATCTCGCGAGTCAACAATTCTTAAAATGCCAAACTAATTCCAAGCCTCTGCGCAGGTACACGCACTGTATCGGACCACCGGCGCCAGCTTCGAGAAAGCTCAGCAGGAGTTCGCCACCGGCGTCATGTCCAACAAGACGGTCCAGACGGCAGCGGCCAACGCCGCGGCTAACGCCGCTTCCAACGCCGCCCGCGGGACCTTCAAACCTCATCCATAGACACGCACTCGTACACGCGCACACCCAGATGCACAAATCTGTCCCTGCTCAATCACCCCCCGATTTGCTAACGTCTTTAAAAAAAAAAAAAAAAAGACTCCACTCCACATCTAACCTCATAACTTAGCCTGCTCGTGTGCTTCCCGGCCCCCGAATGAGTCACGCTTCCTCCTCGTCATCTCCATGAGTGGGATTTACAAGCCCACGCCTAAAAATAACCCCGTTCACCTTCTGTTCGACTGGACGGGTCAGTAACTCCGCAGCGAGATTGAGTGACGGCGCGACGTGCGCAAGTTGAAGCACACTCGGTCATGTTGCTAATTCGTTAGCGTCGCGTCTCCCCGAATGTGAGCTGCATGTCCATTGGCCGTTTGACGGGCGCCCGGTGGAGGGGAGGACGACTCAAAAGACGTGCGTTTGTGTGTGTGTGTGTGTGTGTGTTGCGCGTGACTTTTGTCTTCGTAGCCCGTCACGTTGAACAAATGTGAAGCTGCTATCAATCTGGACGAGGCCTGTTGCTATTTTTGGGTTCCTTCGCATAAAAGGGGACTCGCACTAGACTCAGCAAACAGGCCCACCTAAAAGGGAGGGAAGTCATGTGACCCACCTTGAGAATAAGATGAAATTGTATTTTTTTCTTTTCTTTTTTAATTCTGCCATGTGACTGAATGGTGCACATTACTCCACATAGTGACATCCAACCTTTGTTGAGCCAAGGCACATATTTTGTTCTGTTTGAAAATGTTCACATCGACTGAAAAAAAAAATGATTTACTCCACACAAAAAAAAGACACACAAAGCTGCTATTTCTTTCCTTCTGCCACCGAGCCTTTGATTGTTCACGTCACTGGCGTCGACAGACGGACAACGATACATTATTAGCAGAAAATCAACTTCATTTTCAGACCAATGAAGTCAAATTGGAGAATTTCCAGCGAGTAGCTGGGAATCGCTGTTTAAAAGCTGTACAGACTACTATCGCCAACTGTGTTGTATTTTCGCACCCCTCTCGTATTGTGGTGGGGTGTGCGCCATATGGCGAATGACTGAACTGTTATTGTTGCAAGTGAGGAACTTGGATCTCGACCAGAGTGTTTTAGATAACGTTGTTGGAAGTCTAATCGCGACATTAATAGGCCGACGCTAACCGCAGTATTTCTTTTTTTTTTTTTCTTTTTTTTTTTGTTAGCACATATTTGTTAGGTTTATTTATGGTATAATTTATGGTTTTACTGTCGCGTGCATCAAACTGTGCTTGTGTTCAAGGTATGACTGATTAAGACAAATCCCTCAAGTGTTATTCTACTGTATGTCAAAAGCTGTGAGAAATCTACCAAATGTCCATTTCATTTTATTTTATTTTTTAAACTAAGTTTATGATTTTGACATATCTCACTTCACGAACATCGAAAGTTGTTTTGTGCAAGCCGGTCTACACTTAAGGAATGTGAACAAAAAAAAAAAACATGATTTAGACCTGTGACTTCACTGAATCAAACGTGTAAACTAATTTAAGAGGAATACCACACTTGTACATTCTGTAAAGATGATCATTTGATGCCCCCATTAGGAGTCGCGTGTAAAAAGAACATTTGATGCACTCTCGTCTGGCCTGGCCTTTGTCGCATGTGAAATAGTTTTCAGTTTTGTATATTTATGGTATTAACATGGAATAAAGATTTGAAAGAGACAATCTGTGGACTTTTAATGCAACAATTTTCCTATCAGAGAGAAATTATTATACGTATATTAAAATCACAGATCCTCGGACTAGCACTAGATTATTGCTCAACAAATAAGTGACATTTCTTAGACTGTAATTCACGATGTTTTCCACTAGGTGGCACAACTTCCCCTGGTGGCCTCAAAAAGAAATATTGAACCATCATTTAGACATTTTTACCTAGAGTGCCCTCGCTGTTGTTGCTATCTGTATAGGCATTAATAAAGCTGCACACTTCATTGGAGCAAAGTCATTTTCCCCCAGCGTTGTCCTATGAAAATAAATATAAAAATAATATTTACCCCAAAAATTAGATCCTGGTTCCCCGCTACATTTTTTTTAACAACTAATCATACTTAAATCTCAGTATGTCAATGTTTCAAGAATACACTTACTGATATGTTAAAATTAAATTTATTCCTACAAACCGACTATTTCTCCACACTAATGTCCACCATTCATTCACCAAAACAATAATATTCTTGTTAATGTAACAAAAAACATCCCATTGACTCATTGTGTTAGTGTCTCATACATCCGCTCACTTCACTACAAACATCAGCACGACTTCTCATTATTATTATTTTACAAATACAAAGATGAAATCCATTCTCTTGGACACACACTGTATGGCGCTGTTTAGTCGTCCATATTTATTGCTCATCAGTTCAACCACCGGCCACAACATTAGGTACACCTGCAGAGTGTTAGAACCATTTACAAAGACAATAATTGTTCAGTTAATACCACTTTCAGTGTCATCCAAAACATTATTAGTCGCATTCACACTTCACAGTATAGATTTGTGTTCACATTTTGTGTGTTGATATCAGAACTCTTAACACTTGTGATTGACCAGCGACCTGAATTTAAAAATATATATCTATTTGTGACTGCAATTCACCACGTTCCCCACTAGGTAGCGCATCATCACTTTTATTGTGTTTTTCATCTACAATTGTTCATAGACAGCCTGTATCTCTGAATTTTGTGAGTTTTATTAAATTTTATTTTTGGGAGGAGGAGGGGGGGGAGTAATTAGATAAACGATGGTTAACTTGTGATATGAATTTAGGTTTTTGTTTTTAATTTTTTGTTTGTGCAGGTGTACTAAATCTGATTCAGTGGTATGCACTTTGCCAGCAAATGCGCAAAATTACTTTTCTCAACTTCACGAGGACTTACTAAAATAGCAAAACTGTTTGTTTATTTATATATATATATATATATATATATATATATATATATATATATATATATATATATATATATATATATACACACACACACACACACACACACATACATACAGACCACCTCGTGCTTCTAATCTCAACAAGTCCATGCTCCCTTGAGTCCCTGGTGTCACAGCACGCAGATGAGACTCTTGCCCTCCTCGATCTCCTCTTGCACCTTGTCACTGGAGGTGGCGATCTCGGCCTGCGCCGACAAAACGGCACACAGGAAGGTCGCCAAAGTTCCCCCGATGGCCGCGTAAAAGGCCCAACCGAGAGAGCACAGGGCCGGCCTGAAGGGGGAGGCCTCGGCCCCGCAGTAGACGGCCACCTTCTCGGAACCCCAGCCGGCTGGGTACAGCATGAGGCCCACCAGGAGGAGGAGGCCTGGCGGGAGAACACACAATGAGGTGAGTCAAGAATGGAAACAACAGATCCCAGATCAGCCGCTGACAGATTTACGGTTGACCCCGAATGTTTATGGAGCACGTGGCTGCATCATTTACCCGCAATGGCCTGCATCAGACCGCAGATGTTGAAGATGCTTTTCCTCAGGATGCTTTGGAAGCACATGCTGAAGACCGAGACGCAGGCCACCACGGCGAGCACCAATATCCCCGCCGCCAGGAACAACATGGCCGCCTGCCAGAAGCCGCTGGCCACCTCGGCGAAGGTCCCGGCGTACGGCCCGCAGCTCACGCCTCCTCCCCGGGTGCTGAGGCGGAGGCAGCGGCTGTAGAGGCCCAGAGTGGGCCGGTACTCCCCGGGGCTCGCCTCGGAATCGGCGCGAGGGAATCCCAGCAGCCAATCGGGGCTCATGAAGGCGATGAGCTCGGCGAAGGCCACCGTGATACTGAGCAGCGTCCACAGCATGGAGCGGCATGTTACGATGACATGACACATGGTTTCACTCTTGGAATTCAATGTTTTCAGCGTCTTTACAGTTCCTGAGGTGTTTAAATGTATTTTCCTGGAAAAACTTGGAAAGCTGTTCAGATCCAAAAGGGTAGCAGATGAGAAAATATGTTCCCCGTTTTGTTGATTTATTTTTTTGTCCTTACAGCCAAGATTCACTTTGTCGCTCTCGAGCAGCTCACAATGAACCAAAGCAGCTTCCCTCCTCCATGGCGCATTCAGGAACTTGCACCTACAGACGCACAAAAGGAACGCCAGAGGTTAAGCCAAGTGCGAGTCGCAGACGTAAACAAGCGCGTTCCCGGACCTCTGTGATTCATCTTCTCTTGCGTTTCAAACGGGCGACCTTTTCATCATCCAAGACTCAGAATGGACCGTGACATTCCCACCAACTCTGCTCCCCCGGCCGAGGCCAGCTGCGAGCAGCACTTCCAGATGTCCGCCGACTTGATGAATCACGCTGGCGCGCACTAAACCGGCCCCATCCTGCCGTCGTCGTATTAGTCACACACTTTCTTTGACTTGATATCATTGATAGCCGGCTTGGGCGGTTTCGGCCCCCCTCCCACCCGGCATTCCACGCGGCGTGACAAGTCGACACATGACATCAACTGGAGCTCCGTTATTATTCTATTCAGTAGTGTTTTTTTTATTTTTTATAATCAGGCAAGTTTTTATTGGAAGCGTTTCATGATCTTTTCTTAACAAAAACATACTTATTAGATTAGGGCCGAACAATTAATCAAGTTCAAATCATCTTCTATTTCATTTCAGTCAGTTGGTAGACTATTTATTTATTTATTTATTTACATTGGAGATGTTCGATTCAATACTATTTTTTTCAGAAAGATACTACCAGTACTCAACTTTTGCGCCGTCGCCGATACCAAGTACTGATACTACTAGTACGTACCGTTGATACATAACCCCCCCCAAAATGGCAGATTATTTTAAACAAAGTCCTACAGTATATATATCCCAATGTAGCATTTCATTTTAAATTAAATTAAATAAATAGCAATTTTCTATTATTTTCATTAATTAATTAATTTATTTGTCATTTCTAGTTCCTTATCATAAAATGGAATTGGCTGCCATCGCAAGTACCTTGAAATTAAGCCTGGTATCGGTTCTCGCCCACCCCAAATTTCACATTTTTTATATAAGAATAGTGCTGAGAAAGTGCATTCCACGTTTACATATTATTTGCATGAATCTGACATATGACTTGCTGATTTACGTATGGGTCCACCTTGGACTGTCGGCCCTCTCTGCAGATTAGAAAATGAATAGTGTTGGTTGGCGGGTTATGTTACGTTCTCCTGCGACATCCTCGGAATGCCACCGTTGATGTTTTGCATTTTTCTGCTATTATCGGTGACACTTCAAGGAAAAACATAGTTGACATTTTCAGAGCCACAATATGAAGAATTTCTTTCTCGCGCGTTTATCTGAGGCCGACCGTAATATAGAATGACCAAATCTCATCTCCCGAGCTCAGGGCGTCAGGTTTGGGCCGGGCCACATCTTCTATTCTGGTCCTCTCAAGTCTTGGCGGACTTTGTCATAGTGTGCGGTTTAACACAGTAGCAATCACACAAACGCAATACTTGACGACAACAGACGGGCTGCTGCATCCCGTCTAAACAGCAGCTTTGCGCACACGCAGATTACTGGCCATGACAGTACTTATATACACGCGCACACCAACGCATACCTGTGTATGTTTGTTTGCATTGCCTTTTTGTTGAAGCCACCCGAGTGGATGAAGCCGCTCCTGCTTCCAAAGCAATTATAAATATCGCAGTGTTCACGGAATAAAGACGACCATGACCGCAAATGAGCAGCTTTGCTCCTTCAGATAGCTGGATGGATCTTAAACACACCTTAGTTTAGCAGTTTGCGGGGCCCTTTACTAATCTCATCATGCACAGAACAAATACTGACAGACATCTAAAAAGGGACTTTTTCGACTTGATAATAATGTTGGCATTTACAGTTTAACACGTTCACTGCCATTGACGGCTATAGACGTCAAAATATAAATTTTTTATTGGGCTGGCAGTGAATGAATAAATGAGAAGGTTTAAGTTAACATACTGGACTAAAAATCTTTTAACTACGGAAGAGGATTTGTGCCAGTGAAGCGGGGGGAGGGTTGGTAGGATTCTGACTTTATTTTCAGAATTCTGACTTTATTCACATAATTCTGACTTAAAAGTGAGAATTCTGACTTTATTCACATAATTCTGACTTAAAAGTGAGAATTCTGACTTTATTCTCAGAATTCTGACTTTATTCTCAGAATTCTCACTTTAAAGTGAGAATTCTCACTTTAATCTCAGAATTCTGACTTAATGTCGTAGAGCTATGAATTGTGGGGGAAGGTCAAAAAGTCAGAATTCTGAGAATAAAGTCAGAATCCTGCCAACCTTTCCCCCCCCCTGTTCACTGGCCCTAATGCTCTTCCGTATTTAACAGCTTCAACCTATGTCATCATTAGTGCATGTATCCAAGTAAATGTCATTTTGTTGATGTGATGCACGTCAGATGCAAAATCCCCTGATGAACACAGCCTGTGTTTCTTTTTCAGATTCCTATCATCATTCCATCACATCTCTAGAGTCGTATTGTATTATTGTATCTTTTGCTGCGTGTGCAAGACAACATCTTTCCCCGACCCCAGCGTGATGCTGACTTAGGCCGATAAAAACACTTGATACCTTTGGAGATGGATGTGGGACGCGCAGCGTGTTCTCACACTCCACAAGTCTGGACTCGAACGCGCACAGCCAGGCCTCCGACGCCCTCGCGACGGGCAGCAGTCAGCGGGCCAACATGAACATTGCTTTGAAAAAACAAACCTGCTCTGGTGGACTTTACAACAATATAAAAAAAAAAATCCAGTAGTTGTAAGTAATGTTGACAACAGTGTGCTTCCATCAAGGAATAAACAGTTTTGAATGATTGTTATTATACTGGTGCCTTGTGATATGAATGACCTGACTTTGTTGTTTTTGGGGTTTATGAGCCATAAAGTCTGGTTAGCTTAGTGCTAACAGACGTCGCAAAATCCAATAGACAGGCTAACGCATAGCAACAGTGTAGCAGTGTAACACAACATCAAGTTCTGCCGAGCCACGGACTCCATGATTGTGCTGTGAAACTGATTATACAAATTAGAAAAACATCTTAAAGCTCGCATTGTTGCTAGACACAAATAGAGGTTTAACGTTTGAGTGTTTAGCCCCACGACAATCACCGCAATGAAAATGAAAAAGAAAGAAAAAAAAAGGTAGCCTATGTGTTACCAATCTTCCAAAAGAGATTTTACAAACTATAAAACACAAAAATGTTTTTTCCACTTTTAGAAAAGAGGCGAAGTCAAACCAAAGCTGGTCACTACGCCACTGCCCGTCCTCCATCTGGGCCCAACAGCCTCAAACCAAAACCACACCAGAGGCTGCGTCACCATCTTACATCAGCTACTCAAACAAAACACTAGGACCTGTGTCCTCTTTGGTTTAAAAAAAGAATCATTTGAAATCCAACAGGCAAACTGCAACATTTGTTAAACAGACACTACCCTACCAACTTCATGATGGTCGTACCTCGCTATGAGGTCATATCGAGCTTAGCATTTTAAATGCTGAAGTAAGGACGAAATAAATGATTCTTCCATACATCAATAACTAGTAGCCTACTATGATATCTGTCATATCGTGCGTTTTGGGCTATATTTAGCTAACATTGCAGATCATAGACTTTCTGTTAATTTGTTCTGCTTTGCAATAAACACATTGTACTTTGTTATTTTTGAAGAATGAACGGATCACAAATTTGGGTTCTTTTCCATCTTTTTTTTTTCACTTTCACCAACTTATTTTGAAACCGAGTTGTGCTGTGACACTAGCGCGTCAGGAAAAATGAGCACTGCGAAGCTTCATTCATTTATTTTATTGATTTTTTTATTGTATAAATGGAATTATTTAATTGCTCATTTGAAGGATTGTTTTTCGATCCACGTTACAACGTTGTCAACCTTTAGCGGAGGGCAGCCACTCTCCACGACTTTCATTCGACATTCGAGAGAGGACAGCTGGATCAAACAGAACACCACAGTCGAGTACAAACAACGTGAGCTGCGTTCGTGAATCGGTTTCCCCATTAGTTATAAGAGCAAAGACTACATTCTTCGGGCCCGAACGAGACGACGTGTTTTGGCACGGCGGAGCAGCAGACAAGCTGTAACATTAGGAGGAAAAGGACGCCTATGCCCTGCAGTGATAACTCAATAAGGAGCAGTCATCACAGATCGCCTTTACAAAAGTGAAACAAAGCACAAGCACGGGTAAATAAAGTCTCTTCTGATATCAAATGTTTGAACTGTGAAACGTGATTAACCATACACGTGGACCAGATAGCAGCCGTTCTAGCTTTCAAAGACAAATGAACTTCATTTAGTGTATCTACTATCTGCAAGTACCGAGGTTACTTTTTGTTACGAGAAAACTTTGGAAATCTGAAAACCATCTGAAGTTTACTGAACTTATTCCGCTTTTAAAGGAAGCATGACAAATGTCACATGTTAACATTACCGTACAGAAAAATGACATTTCACCGCTTGTATACAAATATTTGGATCTCTGGAGTGCTTGCCCATCACTCAAGTGTGAAATTGCACAAACAAGTACAACTATTCAAGTTACCCAGAGCGCGTATGTTAGAAAATGTGCCTTCAAGCAAGCCGTCCCAACCTAACTGTGAGCTGAGAATAATACCAACCCCTCCGCATTGCGCGTCTCCACTCATGACTTGGCACTTATGCCTTTAACCTTTTGGAGTGTCTGATAGCAGCGTTTTGTTCCGCAGAAAACACACTACATTGGGTTAAGGTTGACAAGATATAAAAATAAAAATAAACATAAGTAGCATTTTGGCCAACGTTACCCAAGCAGTCGTACGCCGTACACAAAAAATGCTTGGGAGCTAATGGCCACTATTTTGAGCACCTCTTGTAATTATAGAGACAAAAGGTAACTTGCATAAATCTTGTTATATCAGAATACATTTGTATTAGAATATTTATGCAAGTTTTTCTGTTACTGTATGTATACAATTGTTTTTGACTGACTATATTTGTGAATAAAATTTATTATGGACTTTTGTTATGTTTAGTTTTGAATTTGGTTAGATTCAATCTGCATTTTAATTATTAATTAATTATTTAGGGATGGGTGTTATGGCCAAAAAATAAAGTCAATTTTTTTTTTCTGTTATTCAGGACGATGACAATTTAAAATCGATTTTAACCCAATAAACCCAACAAACATTTGTTCAAAGGGACAGTAATGTGAAAAATCCACTTATTGGAGCTTTTAGCCATGTTAAAAAGCTAATTCCTCACCAAAAAACATCACCGAAGTGCTGTTTTCCTCCATTCACTCCTCTATGAGAAATTCTAGGTCATTCTGCTCCCCAAGACACAGCCCCTCCCAACAAGAGAAAACGAGTGGGTGCTCACTCTATGACGTCATTAGGTGTGGACCCAACCCCGCACCACCTCTCAAGGATTTTTAAAATGACGATTAATCGAATTAATGCCCAGCCCCATTATTACTATTATTCAGATTAACTCATTAACTTTAATGCACCATTTATTGTTAACATCCCAGAGACGACACTCCAAAACTCACTCTGTAGCACCCCCTGAAGAGTAAGAAAAAAACAGAAGACACCAGTTAGGCTGATCGACACGAATTTGGATGAACAAGTCCATCGTGACAGGATGATTGCAAAAGTCTCAAGCGCGCAGACCCACCAGGAAGTTGGCCATCTATGACGCCTAGTTTGACAAAAGGGCCCAATCGCAAGCAGGGATTCTCGACAGATGGTGGACGATACTAAGCTAAGCGGGACCAGCTAGCACGACATCACAAATTTGGCAATCATTATGAAGATCAGAATTTTATTTTATTTTTTTAAGAAGGCTTTTCAAGGGCCCGTTCATCACTACTTGAAGCTCAAGTCATTATAGTTTGTCCTAAAGCAGGGGTCACTCAAGGGATACTTTCCCCCTCCTCCGACACACCTGATTCAAATGGTTGGGATCATTTTTAGGCTTCTGCATTCAAATCAGGTGTGTTGGAGGAGCGAAACATCTAAAACATGCCGGATAGAGGCCCTCAAGGACCGAAAGTCAATTGCGCCTTCTGTCATCTAGTGGAAGAGCATTTAAATGTTCTGCCTGTCACTACAACAAAGATAAACAAATTGTCAGATCAATTGCGTGAAATTTCCCAGGCACACCTGATGATGAGAACCGTTGGGAATCACTGAGGAACATAAGGCCATTTTAAAAGACATTCCCACATCTCATTAGCATGCTCATACATGTGTGTGCGAATTAAAGCGGGGCTCCTGATCTGGTGCCACTCAGCCCAACAAAGGCCGCTCAGAGGCCCGCTGACACCGCCGCCCCCCGTCTTAGACACACCACCACCAGCCCAGAATGCTCCCCTTCATCCTCAAAGGCGAGCCGCCGCAACCTTTAACCTCTTCACCGGGTTCGGCGAGCCGGCCCCTTCAATGCCAGCAGCGACTTGGCACTGGCCCCCCCTCGCACTAAATTGTCACACACAAAACCCATTCAGTGACCCTCGCATTTCACCAACACAAAGGCAGGAATGACCCGGACTGGTCTGCCTGGAAAATACTTTTGATTCGCACACTTCCGCAACTAACATAACTAACTCCCTAACACAAGACCAAAACGTAGCTTCTGGGAAGAGAGGGGATTTCCTAATGTAGTCATTTTGAAATAGTAGCTTGCCCTTGAACTTAGCAAGAACAAACACAAGCTCTTTCCTGGTTTTGTTTAGTTTTGGGATGAAGTAGCGCTTCCCTTTGCAACATGTACGACTCCATGGGTGGCTCTGTGAGGCATGGCGGAGGCGCGGGGGCTCCCTGCTACTCAAGGACAAGGAACTGTGGTGGAAGAGAAGGCGGAAAAGAAGGCGGCCACCTGAAGCTGCTGTGCCGTGCACAAATGTGTGAAGAGAAAACAATCTAATCAAAACAGACTTAAGGAGCTTTGAAGGCCGACATGCAAGCCTTCATTTTAGTAGATGTTATACAAAAGTCCAAAGCACTCGAGGCCAGCCAACTTGGAATTTAGTCAACATTTTCAAGACACCCTCATTTGAATAACATTTCGTCCTGGCAGTATGGACCAAAACTGCCCAAATTAAAAATAAATAAATGACTAAAAGTGAAAAAAAAAACGAATATAAAAAAGTATTTATTTATTTATATTGTGTATATATATATATATATATATATATATATATATATATAGACATTAATATTGACTTCTGTCTTTGTGACGAATAGGGAAAGGGGGAGTGACGTATGCCATTAAGCAGTCAGCACATTTGTAGTTTTTTTGTGTGGCAGTGTTCCTACCATCCTCCTTAAAGTTGCTTAGTGCCAATAAAAATGATACAGACCCCCTCCGGCCGTGGCAAAAGTACCATTCAACTAGTAAGAGATAGGAAAATATTTTATTATGGTTGAAAAGTTCCTTAGTGCTACTTTAAAGTTCAAACTGAATAATTTACAATGACATTTAAGAATATTAAATATACTTTTGGGGGTGGGAGAACCATTTATAATAAACGTTACTGTAATTAATGTTGGTCTGCTCTTGAACTTGTTTTTTATTGTTCAATGGTTAATAATATATTTGTTTCATATAGGGCAGCTCTTCTGATTAACTATGGTTGTTTTTCTTTGTTTAGTTTAAACTTTAAGTAAGGTTGAGTTGGGTATGCTTTAAGTACAAGAGTCAAAACAGTACTCAACTTTTTTTTTTAAACATAAATATGTGTACTTTTCACGTTTTTAGTACAGCATGTGAGGAGTAGCACCTCTGCAACTGATACCTTTGGGATGGGCTTTGTTACGGTACAGTCCGAAGAGGGATTTTCAGTTTCATATTCATGTTCACGTTACCAATAAAAACACCATAAAAGTCGCCACACCTTTGACTTCTCGTTCAACTGAATCTTACTCGTTACTGTAAGTGTGCTAAACAAACAACACTTGGACAGAAACATATAGTACTTCCTCAACGCTTACCTTATCAAAATGAAGGCAAAAAAAACTGACAAGAAGCCGTGGCCTTTTGTAAAAAATAATATACAAAAAAAAGGGCAAACGTGTTCAAATAAGGAGACGTTTTGTTGTTTTGTCTTGGGAGAAACGTTGCTCGGTCTGCCAGTGGGCGAACAGCTTCATTCACTGAAGTCTCTCTTCTTTCTGGAAGTGCCTCCGCCCACCTATTCCTCCTCCTCTTCCTCCCTCTTCCTCCACCCGGGATGTGATGACGTCACGGCCACTTACTCAAAAACGATGATGGTGATGAAAAAAAAAAAAACCACAGAGCTGACCTGATTGACTGCGAGTTTTTATTTAATTTTTTTCTACTTGTCTTCCAAATGAACAAAGATAATGTTGGAAAATTCTGTAAAGAATGTTTCTAAATGTTGTAATGTTGTTCCGGATTGTCTCAATAAACGTTAAAAAGAAAAAAGAAAAAAAACATGATAAAAAGAAGTACAATTTAAAAAAAAAAGACAATGATGATGATTATATTTTATGGATTCTCCTGCTCACAAAAAATATTTTTAAGTCGCTCCAAATTCTAATTCGTTGAAAAAAAAGTTTAGGATAATATACCAATATAATTTTTGTTCTATTTGATAATATTATATAGTATTTATAGAATATATTTTACATAATGTTTTTATTTATTTATTTATTTGATATATTCTTGATTCCCAGAACAAATCAAAACCGAAATAATAATCATAAATAATAAAACCTTTATTGACTATTTTTTGTTGCAAAAAATAATAAATAAATAATAAAAATCCATGTTCTGTAGTACTTATCCTCTTTAGGGTTGCTTGAATGTGCACCCCTAAAATACCCCCCAAACCGCTCCGCCACAAATGCCCCCTTGTGCGGCCGCACATATTGCACATACCAAAAACCATCGCTGCCGCTAACTTTGGGGCGAAAGGCAGAGCACACCCTCGATCGGTTGCCAGCCAATTGCAGGGCACATAGATAAAGAAGCATTCAAACTCACATTCGCACCCACGGATGCATGATTTGGATTCTCCAATGAAGCCAGATACAGAGAAATGATCCAATTGTGATGTGAAGCCAACCACTGTTCTACCATGATGCCAATGATAACAATAAATACGTTTGAACGAGTCCATGAAACTGCAAATGAGACGAAAAAAATCACTTTACCACATTTCAATGCACGGTGGGAAAATGGAAGGCTATCTAATTTTGTCATTTTCATTTTCCTCATTGCAATGGGAGTGCGGTTACACTCAAACTACGGTTTTAAGTGTTTTATAAATAAAGCTTGGTTGGCTGTGCATGCTCAAAAACAAAACATTTAACTTTTGCTATTTCCTCTCCTAAGTGAGGACTTAAGATATGTGTTTTGCATGTCATCACACAAAGAATGTACTTTTGCATCCGCACATTTACTGATAGGGTGCACAAAAACCCTTACTTTAATTTCAGCCTCTGCATGTGTACGTTCCACTTCATCACCACAAGCCACATGCAAAATAAAAACAAGCCCCCAAAAAAAACTAGCTTTCCTCCAAGGCATACTCTCACTTTCCTTTTTCGAGACTGTTTGATAAATCACGCGCTGCCTGCCCTGGCATTGACCGGCCTTTGTGTCATTTGGTCATCTTTTAGGGCTTCCTCTTTCTTCCCCACGCGTGTTTTTGCTTGGTGAGAACACTATGGGAGGTTGTGAGTGTGTTGTGAGGCCTCAGTGGGAAACACAACTTTGGTGGTGAGAAGACACAGGGAGGAAGTTCCGCTGCGTCATGTTGCCATTTGTGGTGCACGGGCGCTCAGAGATAAACATGCGTTTCTTCGCTGGGGCTTCAATTATATGTACATAAATTATGTCAGTCGCTTGAGAAGCTGTACATTTGGCTTTGAGATGTAAATCCTAGAGAGAGAGAGAGAGAGAGAGAGAGAGAGAGAGAGAGAGAGAGAGAGAGAGAGAGAGAGAGAGAGACAGAGAGAGAGAGAGCTCTGCTTACCTTGCGCATAATCACCACTGGCTATAATTTAACCTTCGGGTAGCGTATTTGCAAAGTCATGGCTGAGAAAGTCGGGCATAATGGTGTACATTTACTTTCCCTTGTAAACTGTGGGAATTGACCGACTAGCCATTTTCATGTGGCTTGGTGTTGCAAATCCATCCTACCGTCCATTTGGTGTCATTCTCTTTGGGAGTTCAAGGTGGCACCTCATAGCAAAGATAATAATAAAAATTCAGGGAGTCCTCAAATTACGGCGGAGTTCTGTTCCTACGCTGGCGATGTAACACGAATTTCGACTTAAGTTAAAGTCGATATTTACATCTAAACACTTTGTACAGTAATAAAAAACACAAAGCCTGAAACACTATTTCGTGTTTCCGCACGGACATT
Organism: Leptonotus elevatus; assembly: GCF_054856555.1. NCBI lineage: Eukaryota > Metazoa > Chordata > Actinopteri > Syngnathiformes > Syngnathidae > Leptonotus > Leptonotus elevatus. The sequence goes on along the minus strand of NC_141243.1, from coordinate 9,797,296 downwards.
CATTGCTAACGGACGGTACGGTAGAGCGGAGCCAATTCAAAACAGAATTGAAACAGAAATGTGACGCGCCTGAGGGCGAGCCGACATGTGCGACGGACGCCCGTTCCTGGGGGTAACAACACAACTTTAAATAACTTTAAAATGGCGTGAATTCTGTGGGAAATTAACGAAAAGGAAGGTGTTACAGACGAGGCACGGGCGCCGTAAAGTTTGAACGACGTACGACGTAATTTGAGGACTCATACTTCTTACTGTATATGGTCATCGCACACTAAACTCAAAGTGGGACCACACACACACATTGCTCCCATTTGCTTACATATATCTTGTATTTATGTAAGCAGCGTCTTCCATTAATGTCAACATATTATTCACAAACATGAAGGAACGATTGCAGCATCAACGACGTGACTCATCCTGCACGATGCACAATTTGTGTTCGCTGCTCAGCGTGCCAAGATAAATACAACGCGCACACGCAGGTCACTTCATGACTTGTGATGGGAAGAGATTCCTGGCGGTTGCTAGGAGACCAAGACAAACACTCATGACACAAGCCACACCACAGGATAGGAGTCCAGCAGGGTAGTCTTACAGAGACATCAGATAATCGGCAATTTTCGGATGCTTCTTCATATAACAATGCACACGTTTACATTCTTGTACATTTGCTAGCTATGTCTTCTTGAAGAAACCGTTTTGGCCAAATGTAACCAGTGAAAACTCTCCCCCCCTGTTATTTACTTGATTGAATCATACAATATGGGTATCATTACACTCTCAATGTTTTTTTCTCTCCATGTTTTTACCAAATTACATCATTTGGCAATTTTTGGACAAGGGAGCAATTTCATGTTATATTTTTAGTTCCCAAAAGAGGCGTTTAATGGCTTACTGCACGCCAACTGAGCAAATAAATGATGCAATTTTGATTTTAAGAAGTAGAGATATCATCTGCTGATGGAAAGAAATGTTCATTTAAAAAGTTTTTTTTAACGTATTTTTTTATGTTGCTTTATGTGCACATCATGCATTTACAAAATGAAAATAAATGGATCAAAGCTGTAATTTTACAAAACTAATCTTGTCATTTTACTGCAATAAAGTGTCATTCAAAGTTTCATTTTAAAGGAATAAAATATGAGTAATGTTGCAATTACCACAGAACAGCTGTTTTTTGTTGTTTAAAAAAAAAATTTTTTTTTAGAAGAGTTGGCTGCAGCTTCTCAATTTTGTTCACTTTTTTTGGGAGATTAGAACTGTTGAATGTCAATAATCAATGCTGGAAAAAAGTACTTAGACTCAATAATCATTTTAGATGAGAGAAAATAAAAATGGACTGCAATAGTCAATTTGAACAAATCCTGAGAACTGTACTTTGTTGAGGATTTTTTTTTCCCAGTACACCCTCTCTTTTCTAAACTTTCTTTTAAATCCTGCATATCTATATCATATAATTCAGTGACGTTTCACAAAGTCCCCCCCCCCCCCCTATGTTTATGTTGGAGAAGATACAGCCTATGTGCTGACAAATGTGCTCTAAAGCGCCCTCGTGTGGCTCAACTATTCATACATCTGAGTTGGTGATAACTGGTCCACCTCCAGTTTGTTTGGATTTCACAAATATTGGCGCCACAGGGAAATAAAATAAATATGTTACACAGTTAATCTGCCACTACTTTATTGACAGTACACACAATTTTCTAAGTAATATTTATGTATTCTTAAAAACAAACGAATAAATAAATAAATGAAGGTAAAGTAAAAAAATAAGTTAACAACTATTCATATAAAAATATCTGTACTCACATAAGGGGCACACTTTTTTTTTTTTAAGAGTCCACTTAATGTATCACTTTTGTTACGGTGTAAAAAAAAAAACCTTATTTGTAATGAATGCATATTTTTTGGTCTAATTCACTGACATTGGATGATTTCCCGCGGCACATCTTATGATCTCTCACGGCACGGTGGTTTGAAATAACTGTATTACACATTATGCCTAATCTATTTTTACAACAGCCGCGGTCTGTTTGTTACAAGCGTTACTTTTATGGTGTTACTGAAGACAATAGTGATAAGAATGTTGCAAAGTAACACGTCAATTTATTTGTCCACAGAGAGCGCTCATTCGCTGTCTTCTTTTTTTTCCCCTGCTCAAGAACTCAATGCCTTTTTCCTCATTTGGCCTGCTGTGGTCAACAAATCCACAAAGTATGAGCAGCAACTTGAGCTGTGATTGGACCAGATGAGGGCGTGGGGGTTAAAAAAGTGGCACACAGAGTGAAGCAACACTTCTAATACAACAGACCCGATGTGATAAACACAGGAGAATTGTGCAGATGCACAGTGAGAAGTGATATTTTTAGTTGCATGTCTTTTGCTATCAAGAGAACACGTGACAAGCCAGAAGGCTGCAACTTATCATTGGCAAGTAAAAAGTTAACCACAACTTTATCAGCTTGTCAGATGTGTTTCCACACAGTCTTTAACTCTTGTTTGCACACATCCACGCTCCCTGCCTCAAACTCTTATATTTTCTGTTTTGTTTGCTTGTTTTTTTTTTACGCAACGTCAACACTAACTCCTCCCCCTTCCCTGTCGTGGTCACCTGGTGCACCGACCCACGCTTCGGAAACCATGTTTGAACTGCTTTGGCTTTGTCCTTTTCCAGTCACAGCCAGTGACAACTAGTTGTGGCTACAAATAATAATAATAATAATAAATAAATAAATCATTCAGTACGGGTCAGCGTAAAACAGCCAGAGGGGGGAAAATGGATAGAACATAGAGTAAAAAAAAATATATATATATATATATATATATAAGATTAAATCATTCATAATTTGAGATGTGATGAGAAGACTCATAATTTTATGTGGAAAAACTCATAATATTTACAGAATTAAGTTATATATATGTTTTAGAATATGTGAGATACCATAACAAGAGTTAAATTGCAATTAGGATTTTCACAATAAAAAAAAAAAATTCAAAAGAAAGAAAAAATAACTGATCACCGATTCGGAAAGAAGGTGAAGCAACATGTCTATTTAAACAACTTTTTATTCTGTAGTCAAACCCCATCATTCGGGGATAGGGACTGGCCCGCCCACAAATACCGAAAACCCACGTATGATTTGACGCCAATCGAAATGAATCTAAAAAAAATACAACGGAACCCCAAATATTCTTCAAAAATCACTGAGAAACAATACACATAACATGTAATATCTTACTTCACGGAGCTGATCAATCACGTCATTGATCGATTGGTCACTTTAAGACATTATAACCGATCACTGATTTTGCATAAATGCAAAATATGGGTCGATCCCGATCCAGACGATCAGAATGGTGTAAAGTCTAGTTGTAATATTACACAAAGGTAGACTACCATGAAAAACATTCATGATAGAACAACTAAATCCTAAATACTATAAGATTATATTCATAATGTAATTTTCTGTTAAAAATGTATTTTGCCAAACGGGCGTAATTTTACAAGAATAAAGTCATAATATAAAAAATAATGTCAGAATATGATGGGGATAAAGTTGTCAATTTACATCAAATTGCAACAAAGAAAAGCTGTAGTTTTACAAGAAAATACAAGAATAAAAATAATAGAATAAAAAAATAACAACAGTCATCTATCTATTGTCGCTAGCTATAAAACAAACAGCAATAGCCAGAAGAAGTACGGATAGACGTACTTTAAGTTATGATAATGTTCATAAAAGTCACACATTCATAATGGTAAGCTATAGTAAAGACTTTGGATGAAGTTTATGAGGCCAAAGAGAAAAAAAAAAGAAAAAAGGAAAAGCCCCCGTAGCCATAAATGGAGACCGGAGTATTGACGATCTTCGGGGTCAGTCCATATGATGTAATATAGGCCGCCGTAGAACTTTGAGCTTCATGTGAAGCTTCCCTACAAACAAGAGTGGCCATTAACCCCCTTGACGACGAGATCAGTGGCGCCATAACCCTGAAAGTTGTCTCCGAAGTTGCACATATACACTCAAAGATGCCAAGACGCGATACGTGCAAGTTGCAACACAAACCAAGAAGAGTTTCTCAACTACTGTAAGTAACTCCGTGAACTGCAGTAATAATACAGTCGTCTGCCAATCTTCTGCGTGTTGTGAAGTGAACTGAGAGTTCGCTGCCACGTAACCATGTAACATAAATCATATGTAATATGAAATATCCCATGCAAATTTGCACGGTTGACTGCGTTTTTGCAGTCTCTTATATTTAATACAGAGTAGTCATTAAAATGCGTCTGTCTGATCTATGGCGCAGTTATGATCGAGCCCTGTGAACTCTGCCTAGCAACAAGTTGCCACACAATCGTGACGGGACCGGGAAACAGAATACGATCTGCTTCTGATATATATATATATATATATGTATATATATATATATATATATTGATATATATATATATATATATTGATATATATATATATATATAGATATATATATTGATATATATATATATATATATAGATATATATATTGATATATAAACAAATCTGTTGATTTGTAATAAATTAATATGGATTATTTTATTTGTTTGTGGGGAAAAAATGCACCAGCATATTTTTTGCTTATAAGAACACAGCAGTGTCCCGGCTTGTATCGATTCATTTAAATTTCAACACAAAAAGGTCAATAGATCAAATTTCAAGGTGGTTTTGAGATATATTGTCGTCTAATCAGGTCACTTATGTGATGCATTAAAACCCCACTGATGATATCCTTTGGTGAACTGTGGGTTGGAGGCGCGGGGGGGTCGGGGGAGGTTGCACTTTGACACTGTTGATAAACTCCAAGGTGGAGGGGCGCCGCTAATCTCTCTAAACTGGATCGACCCAGAATTGACAGCGCTCTGCTGAAGGTTAATAAACCATATCGCGTGTGTGTGTGTGTGTGTGTGTGTGTGTGTGTGTCTCTGTGTGTGTGTGGTCTTGTTTTTGTTCCATATTGGGGCCAATATATCGGGATTTCATAGTTGTGGGGCCACCTGTCCTTGTGGGGCCTTTTTGCTGAGTTTAGGTTTGAATTGGGTTATGGTTGAGGTTTGGGGTAAGGAATGGGGGTAGGCAATCATTTTTGATGGTTTGGGGTTCGGGGAAGGTGCTAGGAAATGCATTATGTCAATGAGATGGCCCCACAAAGATAGTAAAACAAACGTGTGTGTGCATGCGTGTGCGCATTCATTTAAAAACAGGAAGATGTTGTAGGTTAACAAAAAATAATAATGATCTACAGCAAGTGTTAAAGTCGACTTGAGCCTGACCTTAGCAAACTTTTTAAAGCTATTTTTGAGCATGCTTGTTAGTGTCATGCTAACAAAAAAAGCATCATGGCAAAGGTCAGAGAGCATGTTGCGTTGTAGGCCTTTGCTGTGACTTTAAAATATTGACAGACTTCTACCACAAGATGACTTGACTTATAACAATTTCAGCAAAAACACATGGACTCTTTGATAAAGAAGCTGCCGTTAATGTTTAAAAGGAGAATTCTTGAATGATTGAACTGAAAGCTCTCTGTGAACTTCATTGGGGGTGTCAACAGTTTCAAATTACTTAAGTAAATGGTGTGGCAGTTCTAGTAATAAAACACCAGCATGAATATATAATCCAACCATTATTCTTCACGGGTATAAAAAGTGGAAAATAATTGCCTTTGTGTGGGATTTGGAAGCAACGATTCAGGGATTGCTTCTGTTGCAAGCGGACATGGCACCCATCAAAAAGGTCAGCAGAGATTTTGTTTTGTGACAATAAATACACCAATACGACGTACAGTCTCTAGAAGAGTCAATCCAAGAGAAATCTAGTCAAGAAATGCAAATTACGCATCCTCTCTCTGGTAGCTAAATATGGACTTATATAGAACGTTAAACCACAATAACAAGTCAGCTTCTTGATGACAGCTCCAGTTAACTTACAGATTTGATCCAGCTCTCATACCTTGGTCGGTTGCGTAAGTGTCCCTGTCCTAATAAGTGAGTTCAATTTGTTGACATTTTCCAGTGTAGCTTAGCGCGCTGTTGCAACAGCCCTCGGCGTAAAAGCGCCTTTTTATCATCGGACCTTTGCACCCGGTGCCTTAGCTTTTTTTCTGTCATAAAAGCAATCATAAACATGAAATCTTCACGGCATCGACGCATTTGTTCAGTTTTGTTTACAAAACTGTATGACACTGGCATCGTTGACCTACAAAATTGCTGATGAAGCCATTAGCTTCCGTTTGTTTTCGGTATTCTTTTTGTCCTCATTATGGTCTGCATTGGGGTTAGGGGGGGGGGGGGGCAGCCAATCATGGGGAACTCAATGACAAACAACCATTCACATTCACGTTCACAAACATTGATAGTTTTCAGTCTTCGATGATCCTAACATACATAAAGACCATGCAAAGCGTTTGTGTTCACACAGGGCATCATTGAGCGTCTGAACTTGGGCGAGGTGGTGATCGGTGATGGGGGCTTTGTGGTTGCCCTCGAGAAGAGGGGCTACGTCAAGGCCGGGCCGTGGACCCCCGAAGCGACTGTTACCCATCCCGAGGCCGGTAAGGCTCACCGAACGTGCACGTTCCAAGATACACAGACGCATAAAAGCTTGACGGATGACGCTCTCAGTCAGGCAGCTCCGCAGAGAGTTCCTGAGAGCCGGATCCAACGTCATGCAGACCTTCAGCTTCTACTCCAGTGACGACAAACTGGAGAACAGAGGCCAGAGTCTACAACTGACGGTGGGTGTCCCAATGAGAAACACTGCAATGGGCACTCCGGGCTTCTGGGTGCGCTCTCCGGCCGGGGGGTTGTGCCCTAGTGCTGCCATGGCCTGGGGGAGGGGGGGGGGGGGAAGAGCTGGGGGCTGGGGGCTGGGGGCTGGGCTTGCCTTGTCGGGCCGAGGTCAACGGCTTCCCTCTTTGGCGGAGGTTCCCATGTATGCCAGATCCTCCACACCAGCATCTACTGAAACTCAAAAAGAGTTTGCTTCTCCCACTGGTTGCTGAATTGTGGATCTCACACTGCTTCATCCATCCATCCTTCCTTCCTTTAGTCTTTCCTCTGATCTCTTAATGTCTCCCTAATCTGTTGGAATTTAGATGTAGCCTGTCTGGGGTTGACGAAAGATTCTGGATTTGTAACTGTGGTCGGAGGGCGGTGTCTGGTTGGTGGTAAATTTCACTTTGTTTCATCTCTCTTTCCTTTGATCCTTCTTCTGCTCTCCTGACAACTTCACGACTCTGGCTATACTCTGAAGTATCCGATTAAGATGAAGAGTTTTGGATTTATAACAGGTTTCAGGTGAATTAAAGAGCACAATCTCACATGCACGCACACACACGCACACACAAAGAGAGCGATAATGACATGTTGACTCGGGAAGGCTGCCAATGTATAATATTGAATTTTCAGAAAACAGAAAATAAAAAGAGGAACAACTGCTGAGTCAAGAGTAACCTAAATTGGGAGAAATTGCAAACCCAGCGTTGGGTCAAGATTTTGATCCAAGAAGAGGTAAAAACCACACATACTGATGGGTTAACGCTATCCCGGCTATCAGCATAGCTGTGGCTAAAAACAGCCAATCAGAAACCATCACAATTTTCTTAGAATGTTACATGAAATGTACTTCCAGTTCAACTATCCACTCTTCACCGCAATCTGCTAGGTCAAAAATAATTAAACCAACCTTAAGTAAAAGCTACCCAATCTTTTTAAAATCCACCACAACACAGCATTTTTCAGTGTGTATATGAGGCCAAGTCATGTGATCGACTGCTTCTCAAAACTTTCAGGGGGTCCAAATCAATGAAGCTGCGTGCGATCTGGCCCGCGAGGTGGCCAGCGAGGGCGACGCCTTGGTGGCGGGAGGCGTCTCTCAGACGCCGTCCTACATGAGCTGCAAGAGTGAGGCCGACGTGAAGGCCCTCTTCAAGAAGCAACTGGAAGTGTTCACGAAGAAGAACGTGGACTTCCTGATTGTTGAGGTAGACATCTATGGAGCCACTGAGAACTAGAGTGGTACGTTTAGTTCCAACTTTCATATACAGTATAGGGGGCAGTCCTTTATAGCACTCAGCACTTTTCCTGTTGCATCTGCCAACTCCCATTTCCAAGATGGCCGCGCCCGTGAAATTAGACTTTACCGCAAAAACATCTTAGAAAGTAAGGTTCAACAAATTACTTGAAGTGTCACAAAGTAACTAGTGCCTTAGCCTGGGTGCTTCTGCATGCTATCTTTCAAAAAATATGGATAGTTTTGACAAATGTTTGCTCATAGACCACTATTGCGTCAAACTTGTTTTCCAATCCCAATTTGTTTCTTCTCTTAATGGCTCAATGAGCCATTTTCAGCAGTAAAAAGTAAATATTTTGTCCAGAATTAATTTGATAACTTTATTATTTTCCATGCGCAATTAATACCTTAAAAACTATTTTTTCCACTTGCTGTCGACTGAAGATGACATCACCTGTGCTGAGGAAGTATGTAACGACCAATCATGCCTCACCTGTTTTCTTGGTTTGGTCAGCAAAATGAGCCATGATTGGTCGTTGCCTACTTCCTCAGCACAAGTGATGTCATCTTCAGTCGACAGCAAGTGGAATTATTTTTGGGGGGTATTAATTGTACATGAAAAGTATTGAAGTTATCAAATTAATTCTGTATAAAATATTAACTTTTACTCCTGAAAATGGCTCAATGAGTCAAGTATCCCTTTAAAAAAAAGGAAGTCAACCCCCCAAAAATGTCTTGACAATAATGTTTATGCAGCCCCACTAGTCTAAATACAATATTTGGATTAATATTGCATTAGTGGAATATGAGTTAAGCAGCAAAATCCAGCAATTTTTATCAATATCAGAAGGCGGCCATTTTGCCACTTGCTGTCGAGCGAAAGTGACATCACAGTTGCTCAGGTTTCAGGTAACAACCAATCACAGCTCAGCTTCAGAAAACATGTGAGCTGTGATTGGTCGTTGCCTGAGCCCTAAGCAACTGTGATGTCATCTTCAGTCGACAGCAAGTGGCAAAATGGCCTCCGCCTGAGATGGGAAAAAAACGGATGGATTTTGCTTCATAACTCGTACTCCACAAATGTAATATTAATCAGAATTTCATGTTTGTTATTGTCAAAACAAATTTAAAGGTTGACTTCCCCTTTAAGGCACAGGTCCTCGAGTGCCGAAGTCCTGCATGTTTTAGATGTTTCTCAATTGTTGTCATTTATACGTGAAGCCAAGTAATGACTCCTTTGTCATGCGCAGTACTTCGAGCACGTCGAGGAGGCCGCGTGGGCCGTGGAGGTGCTGAAAACCAGCGGCAAGCCGGTGGCCGCCACGTTGTGCATGGGACCCGAGGGCGACCCGCACGGAGTCTCGCCTGGCGAGTGCGCCGTCAGGCTGGTGAAGGCCGGTACGCTATTCATCATGTCTGATTAACTGGTGGATGTGTAACTGGTGAATGTGCACCATGGACACACCTGGTAAAAATGAACAACAAACGATCCCACTGATAATGTTCTAATGCATATTTGTCAAAACTATGACTCGGGGACCATTTGCGGCCCACCATCCACTTTTTAGCGGCCCGTAGCATATTTTAAAAATGACATTTGACTGTAGGTTTTTTTTTTTTTGGTCATCTTACTACAGTTTATTCATGTTTTGGTTCTGAATTTTGAGAAGGGATTTGGCAAATGTTCAGTGCAGGGGTGAATCTATTCTAGGGCAATAAAGGGCAGAGGGCCACCCCAAAATCTTTGCCTTAGCAGGATTATTATAGCTTTGACATTTTTATTTTAGTTAGTTTTTATTCGGTTTTTTAAATGTAGTTAGTTTTAATTGGTTTTCAGGGTGGTAATTTAGTTTGTATTAGTTTTAGTTATTTAAAAAAATGCTTAGTTTTAGTTTGTTTCAGTATGAGTTTTATTTTTATTTTTATTTTTTTTATTTGTGTCTAATATTTAATGAACACAATGGTAAAATAAAAATTTAAAAAATAGCACATTTCTTACCTAGTGTTGCATACATTTGTGCTGAGTCTGAGCCATTGGAGCCAAAAGTCAAGCACACAAAATTGTTCTCAAGGTGCTTTTCTATTGGCTGCTGCAAGATGATGTCACTTTTGTGTGACACACTTTCAAACGTCCTTAAAATCACATTTCAACTCAACTCTAACGCCTCATGTATACCAAAGACAAAAACAAATAATATTTTCGCCATAATTTTAGTTAGCTTTGTCAACGTAAAATGTAATTTCAGTTAGTTTTTTTTTTTTAAAGAAGCATTTCATTTATTTTTAATTACTTTGTTAGTTTTTGTCAACTAAAATAACCTTGCTTATGAACTGTAAAAGAAATCTGTAAATGTAGCAAAAAAGAAAAAAGTTTGGACTCCTCTGTTCTAGTTCTGTAGTATGCAACTCGGCACTGATATTGGTGTGATGCCATAGGTGCCCAAATTGTGGGCGTCAACTGCCACTTCGACCCACTGACCTGTGTGAAGACTGTCAAGTTGATGAAGGAGGGCGTGGTGAAGGCTGGACTGCAAGCTCACTACATGGTGCAGCCTCTGGCCTACCACACCCCCGACTGCAACTGCAAGGGATTCGTCGACATACCAGAATTCCCCTTCGGTATAATCTAATAACGTACACCACAGCACCAACTTGCATTGCGCCGTCAATGATTATCGGCTGCTTTAAGCTATGGAGCCCAGGACCCTGACCCGCTGGGATGCGCACAAGTACGCCAGGGAGGCCTACGACGCCGGCATCCGCTTCATCGGCGGCTGCTGCGGATTTGAGCCGTACCACATCAGGGCCGTGGCCGAGGAACTGGCGGCCGAGAGGGGGATGTTGCCCCCGGCGTCGGACAAACACGGCATGTGGGGCGCCGGTCTGGAGATGCACACCAAACCCTGGGTCAGAGCCAGGTAAAGCACCCACTGGATTTATAGTCGTCCGTAGCCCTCAAAGATTGTTTGTTTAGTTGTTGTCGATATTTCCTTCAGGGCTCGCCGTGACTACTGGGAAAATCTCCTACCTGCGTCCGGCCGCCCCAAATGTCCTTCCATGTCCACTCCAGACTGCTGGGGTATGTCGAGGGGTCATTCTGAGCTCATGCAGCACAAGGAGGCCACCAGCGACCAGGAAATGAAGCGTGTGATGGAACTGCAAGACAAAGTGGGGAAATCGAAGCAATGAGAAGAAAAAAAAAGATGACGGCTTGAGGATACAAAAGCGCTTGAAACGATGATGCACGCTGCAATATGCTGTAAACGTCAAAACAATAAACCTGATAGTTTAATTGTGGCAAGTTATTATTATCTCTGCAAAGCCCACATATGTTTGTATGGTTTTATTTTGATGATTGAAATTATTGATCTGGATCATTTGTTGAACATGTCCCACAGTTGGTGTGAAACAAAGACCAGAATTAAAGGAACTTTTGGTGATGATGATCTAGATTGCCAATGTGGATTCAGATCAAATCTGGATTAGATCTAATCTGTAAAAACTAAAGCAATAGATGTAACTCAAAAATCTAGATCTGGAGTCATGGATCCAGATCAGTTTTGGTCAACATACTGTAAAAACTTCAGTATGACAAAAAATTCTTGGTATGACCATATTGATGGAGTTTTGGAATCTGGATCTTTTGTAACGATTGAAAACTCTAAAAATTAATTGATTCTGATTAAATGTATTGCGTAGCTTTGGTTTGACATGAACATGATCTAGATTATGGTAGCTCCGGCATGACCCAAGAACCAAACTGGTTGAATCATCATCTGGCTCTGGAATATGGATCTGGATCGTTTTTAAACCTACAGCTCTAAAGGTTTTAAATCTATTTTTGACTTGGTTGTGCAGAATGAGCACATCACTAATTGATTGAACTTTAAATTGACATAAGAAAAGACGAGTTATATAGTATGTGATTTAGATTTATTAACTTTGGATCATGATCGGGAATCTGGAATAAGAATGTGGAAAACTGAAACACGTGGCTAACTCCATAGCATAGCTGAATATGTATTGATAGCCAACTCAACGTCCAGATCATTATGATAAAACAGACATTGAGTAACTATATGGTCATGAACAGATTTCAGTTATGTGTTTTGTTACGTTTTTGACTGACAAAATATTTTTTGAGCAGGATTATGCTAATCAGATTGAAAAACAGACTTGATCCAGAATCTAAATCAAAAATTTTTTGACTTATTTAATAAAAAATAAAAAACTAATTCAGGCAATAACAAAAGCAAGTGTCAGATTCCACAAAGAGCAAAAAAATAAAACGCAGATAAAGTCCAGTTATGCCTGCACGGGAGTGGGAAGAAGAACATTTATTTAATCCTACCCCCATTTCCCATTCGAAATTATAAGGTACTCTGCTACTAAATTTAAGACGATAAATAACATGTACCCAGAGAGCAATGGATATTAAATAACCCAAAAAATAAATAAACAAATACAAAAGATTTAGCATTGTGGCGTTACCATAAGAAACAAATGAGAGTTACGTTTTAACAACAGTAATACACAAATGAGGAAAGTATAGCTTTAAGTTTTTATGTAACCTGTCATGTTTTTACTGAAAAACTAACTTTTGATCATGAACAAGATCAGCCCATGCCACAGTGTAACATATTACGTAACACATAAAGTCAAAACAAACACTCCAGGTTTAATCATTCCCCCTCCAGTTTAAAGTTCTACAAGAATCTTCTTTCACTTATTAGCATTGAATGCCTTCAACGCTGTGATTACAAGGGATTTTTTTTCTTCTTCTTTTTTTTTTTTAAGGCATGTTTGCTGTGTACCGGGTCTGCGTATCTTATCAACGTGTCTCGTCAGCAACACTCACACTTAAAGCGAGACGCGCAAACAAACCAACAAGTGTACTTCCATCCGGCCTAAACTAGTAAACGCGCAGTGACAACACACTCATTCACCTGGAAAGGTGAGGGGGGGCAAGTTGTTGTGTAACTTGTGTTTTGCCAATCAGAGCGTCTCTGGCTTTGACCCCTCCCCTGGTCGCAATGGATTTAAAGAAGTGTTCTGGTCCATTTTAATGTCTGTTTCAACCTGTCAAAGTCTGAGCAGTCAGGGGTCCACGCAGCTCTGGGAATATGGCACCAGCAAAGGTAAGCAATAGGAAAATGCCGAAATACAATCCTTTAAATCAGGGGTGCTCAAGTTCGGTCCTCGAGAGCCCCCTATCCAGCCTGTTTTCCATGTTTCTCTCCACTAACACACCTGATTCGTGATCAGGATCGTTATCAGGCTTCTGCAAAGCTCGCTGATTAGCTGATCATTAGATTCAGCTGTGCTGCAGGAGGGAAAGGATAGGGGCTCTCGAGGACCGAATTTGAGCACCCCTGCTTTAAATTATGCTTTGCCTTTTAGGTTACGAATGAAAATGTTTGGCTAAATTGATGGTATTGTATTTTAAGGATCAGGGATATTATTATATTACAAATAGCTTCGTTTTGTGATTAAAAAAAAAAAACATGACACAAATCCGTACATTAAACTAAGAAATAACAATTAATTGTAGTGTTTTGTAGATCGGAAGGTCAAAAGTTGCTTTTGATGATTGAAGCATCCACAAAGATGTGTGAGGCTTCTCACTAATATTCAACTATCTTGCACAGGAATGTATCAGTTATCATTCCAAGTATCATTTTTGTGGTTTATTGTCATTCCTAAATTGACATCCATCCTTTGTTTCTTTCTCTCAGGGAATCTTGGAGCGTCTCAACGCTGGGGAGGTGGTGATCGGCGATGGCGGCTTTGTGTTCGCCCTGGAAAAGAGAGGCTACGTGAAGGCGGGTCCCTGGACCCCCGAGGCCGCCACCGAGCACCCCGAAGCAGGTGAGGACCAGGCGTCAACTCACTTTTTAAGATTAGATTAGGGGTTTGAACATTCTGGTTCTTTTTTTTTATGGTCTTTTTTTTATGTGTCTTCTGATTAATGTTATGGTAGTTTTTTATTTTTCATTAGAGTTAGTTTTTATTTCATTTTGACTTTTGATTTTTAAACCCAGTTAGTATTAATTGTATTTTAGAGTAGTTTTGTTAGCTTGCACAAAAAGTATAAATTAGGGATGTCCAAGTACCGATACCAGGTATCCTATCAGTGCCAATTCCAACCTTATTTCAAGGCATCGGTACGTGCGACAGTGGCCGATATGAGTATCGAGCGCCCTCTTGTGGTTATTTTAACATCAGGAACTAAAAATTAGACATTAGAAGAATAGAAAATTACTAGGGGTGTGCCCCAAAAAATCGATTTTCATAAGAATTGCGATTCTCATTTAGTACGATTCAGAATCTATTTTAAAATTGATTTTATTTAAAATTATTTTATACTGTCTTCCCTTTGTTTGTGTGTGTGCCTTCATTGGGAGCGCTGTTCATGTTGTACCCGATTTGGCCACTTAGGGGCAGTGTGGTTCCACGCGGTCTGATACACTGTTAAGTTGTAGCCACATTAGCGAGTAGAAGGAAAAAGTCACGATCAAGTTATTCCAATAAAAGTTGTTTTTTTGCAGCGTGGAGACGTTCTTTTGGGTGATAAAAGTGCCGCGAGTAGAGCACTAATTAGCATTAGCGAGTCAGACTGGAGTAAATCATTACGATTCCTTGAACATCTATAAATTGAATCGTGAGACATTCAAAGATTCCCACCGCTAAAAATTACCATTAATTTCATGCAATTTTTAGGAAAAATGCTATTTTGGGATATATCGCTTTCTTTAAAATGATGCCATTGTTTTTTGTTTTTATGAATCAAAGGTATGGTATTAAAGATGAAAATGAAGGAAATGTTTCCTATTGCGTAATTTGTAGTTCAAGTTTTATAAATCATTTCCTCTAGTTTTTATTTATTTAATTGACAAAAATATTTTTTTATTTGAGTTATTTTGTTAGTTTTCGTGAACTATAATGTATAACCTTGCTTTTGATGTAACCGTGTTTGCTCTTCCAGTTCGCCAGCTGCACAGGGAGTTCTTGAGGGCAGGGTCCAATGTCATGCAGACCTTCACCTTCTACGCCAGTGACGATAAACTGGAGAACAGGGGCAACAAGATGACCTACACCGTATGTTCAATAAAACTAACTAGTCAAATACTTTTAATCCTCTAACTGCAGAAGCAGCTGGATTTAGCCACATTTTCGCATAGCGTCAATAATATTGCATTCATCGCACAGGGCGCCCAAATCAACGAGGCCGCCTGCGACCTGGCCCGCCAGGTGGCCAAAGAGGGCGACGCCTTGGTGGCGGGAGGCGTGTCTCAGACGCCGTCCTACCTGAGCTGCAAGAGTGAGGCCGACGTGAAGGCCATCTTCAAGAAGCAACTGGATGTTTTCATCAAGAAGAACGTAGACTTCCTGATTGCTGAGGTAGATGCGAATGCTCGCTTCTACGCGCGCGCGCGTTGTCGATTTTTCGCTATTGCATATTGAGGTTTGCCCTTCCCACAGTACTTTGAACACGTTGAGGAGGCCGTGTGGGCGGTGGAGGTGCTGAAGGGGACAGGCAAGCCCGTGGCCGCTTCTCTGTGCATTGGGCCAGAAGGCGACATGCACGGCGTCTCGCCTGGAGAGTGTGCTGTCAGGCTGGTCAAAGCTGGTTGGTGAACTTTTCATTCACACACAAACACAACTGACTCTATATTTGCGACAGTGGTGCCTTGACTTGCGAGTTAAATTTGTTCCGTAACCACCCTCATATCTCAAACCATTGTTCCCCATTTAAAGGGAAAATGCCATTAATCCATTTGAGCCCTTGTGCTCCTTCTGTTGTGCAGGCCTTGGCCACCAGGTGGCAGTAACTACAAACATCGAGAAAAACACGAAGAAGAGTTTCACAAAGGGCTCAGGAAGCTAGTCATATTAGCCAATTTTCACAGAAGATAAAGAATATATACTTGTGTCACTGTTTGTGTTCAAATATCCGTTGCTAACAGCTTGTAACACAACAACAATCGCTGCTATTTGCTAGCCCATTTTTGTGTTTTGCAATGTGTTAGCATTAAGCTAGTGGTGATCCCTAAGGCAGAGTTGTGCGGTAGTTTAAATAAACATGTAATTTCCCTTTTCTTTTTTTTTGTCTGACAGTTAACTGTACTAGACAGTGAATTAAACAGCTTAAAGCCTCTTTTTAGAAAGCCCAAAAAGAAAATTCCTCTCACATAAGAGAGGGGGGAACATTGGACATCTTGGCAACTGACAAAACACATTAGGAGTACGGATGGGAATCAATAGCAACCAATAGCATTTGGAGGCGTACAGACGACAGTGATTCGGTTACATTTTCACCCATAAATCGTTGAAATAGAAAAGCTGCTTTCCTGCGAATTTTGTGAACTCACATCAGCGTGCCGTCTCCCTGCGTAGGTGCCCAGATCGTGGGTGTCAACTGCCACTTTGACCCACTGACCTGTGTGAATGCTGTCAAGATGATGAAGGAGGGCGTGGAGAAGGCTGGACTGAAAGCTCACTACATGGTGCAGCCTCTGGCCTACCACACCCCCGACTGCAACTGCCAGGGATTCATCGACCTGCCAGAATTCCCCTTCGGTAATCACACACACACAAAAGAACCACGTTATACTTTTAACCCTTAAATAATTTTCTATGCACATATTATGTATAATTGCAAATATCAAATTATGAACCATGAATACTTTTTAAAAATGTTACCAAAGCCTAAAATTAATCCTAAATCAATGATTCTGAGAAAACGGTAAGTGTTTCACAACACTCGTTTTTGAACAAAAACATCTACTATTCTACGAAATAAATAAATAAATATTTTGTTTTTTAATCACTACAAGTAGGTAGTACACTTTGCAATTTATAAAATCCTTGCCTAGGTCTGGAGCCCAGAATCCTGACCCGCTGGGACATGCACAAGTATGCCAGGGAGGCCTACAACGCCGGCATCCGCTTCATCGGCGGCTGCTGCGGATTTGAGCCGTACCACATCAGGGCCGTGGCAGAGGAGCTGGCGGCCGAGAGGAAAATTGTGCCCGCTGGATCGGAGAAACACGGCATGTGGGGTGCGGGTCTGGAGATGCACACCAAACCCTGGGTCAGAGCCAGGTAATCCATAATCATACACTGGGATATGGTTTCATGCAATTTCAGGTGCATATATAGCACACACTTTTTGGAATTTTGGCCAAAACTTGTTACTTTGGTTTTCATCAGACTGTATGTAACACATTTTAATATATAAATATATACTGCTATACAGTAAAAACTCCACTAAATTAGAATTTAACTATTTAAATACTCCCTGCATGTTTTTATAGCATTTATGACACTTATTTTTAAGTTCCTTAAACACACTTCAAAAAACACAGAATGGATATGACAAAAATGTTGTACAGTGTACCGATATCTGTGTTTACAGTAAACAAATCCCATTATTTCCTAACAAACAAATATATCATCTCACAATATATTTAATATAATAGTTCCCAAACATTTTCTGTACATTTTAAAATGAACCTACAGCCATGCTTTCAACGATTGAGACGTTCTTTCTAATCTTTTCCTGATTCTCTTCTTCTGCTAGTATTAAACAGTACTGTGCCGCCATCTGGTGGCCAAAAGTGGAATTAAACCCCAAATTTAAGTACAAAATTGAGTCATGACAGGGCCCAAAAAAATCTGCAAAATAAAAATACGTCTCTAATATGTAGCTTATGGTATTTCTGTCTTTTTGTGTAACGTAGAGCTCGTCGTGACTACTGGGAGAACCTGAAGCCGGCCTCTGGCCGTCCCCTGTGTTCCTCCATGTCCGACCCGGATAGCTGGGGTGTCACCAAAGGCGACGCTGATCTCATGCAGCAAAAAGAAGCCACCTCTAAGCAACAGCTCAAGGAGCTGTTTGATCGCTCAAAGAGCCACTGATTTAATTAGTGCCGCACCCCTCAGACCTGACAGCAGAGATTCAACGTAGACAACCGTGGAATAACACACGTGTGCAAATGTCAGCATTTTCACCATGTTGACCAGATCCTCACTTGTAACTGGCACTGTTCAGTGCATCTGATGATTTAAGATCGGGACTTTTCCCTGACACACGACCACTATGTAAAATAAAGACAGACCTTATACAACGTGTATCGGTGTCTTGATTGTTGCTATGAGATGCATGCTTAAAATAAGATACAAGAAATGTTTGCAAATCGAAACATTTAGATTGTATTTATAAATACATGAGCCATAATGGAGAATCGCCATTTGGTATGACGATGTTTTGTAGACTTATGATTGTGTTTTTAATTTTATGGTGCACTAACACACACACACACACACACACAGTGTAGTCAGGCGGGGAAGCGAACTCACGCCAGACTACACCGAAGGCAAGTGAAGGCAACCACTCCGACACCCGAAGATTGTAGTTTAAAGGGGTCAGCAGCGACAAAACCTGACTTTGTACTTCGAAGTTTAGTATTTCCCAACCTATATTGAGCCAGGCTGCCATGGCAGCCATTTTGCATTAGAATAATCTCATGTCATGCTGATCAATTGTTAATTTGGGTTTGTTTGCTCATTAAATAATACCAAAATAAATAACAATAATCTGTTAATAAACAGGAAAAATAACTTTGCAATACATTTGAAAGAAATTACATTTGTACCCAATTATTAAACTAATCGAAGGAATAAACAGGTCAAAGTAGCACTGAGCAATACAATTCTTACTTTACCATTCAGAACCAAAATAACCCAGTTTGAAATTGATTTATAAACAGCTAATTTGTTTTTTTTAAGGCTGATGCAAAATACAGATTAAATTGGGCTTTACACAGTAAATGACATTGAGAAAAAAAGTTTTTTTTAATTGTTTTCTAAATTACACTTATCTCCCTCCTTAGACCAGCTCTGCTATATACGTCGTTGCCTATTGGACGATGTATATCACGTGATTAATGTATTATTTCCTGAGCAATGTAAAAATAAAAGGTAGCAGGTAAGATCTCTGTTTGTCTTTCACCAAGGCACCGGTATGCGACACATATCGTAACATTTCTTACAAATTCCGGACGTCATCTGTACCATTTAAAATATTTGCGTGTACGGGTTGGTCCACTTGGAGTATATAGTGACTGGTGGATTTAGATCTCTGTTTTGGCTCTATTTTTTTGCGGCTATGGTAGGAAGCTAATCCGCTAGCGTGTTAGTGTTTGCTTTGTTGACGCCGAGAACGCTGCTTGCCTGATAGGTGACGTAATTTTTCGGAGGGGGGGGGGTTGTTGTTGTTGTCTGATTATTTAAAAGTGGCCATACAGTAACGCTAATGTAATTTACCTTGTGCACTGTGGTTTCGTCAATTCTCTTTGCAGACATCACTGCGGGAGTGCGTGTTGTGGGCGGCGCCACCTTGTGGCGTAAAAAAGAGAAGTGCAATTGTTTTTCAACCCGGAAATAAAAGCGCGGAGGTCGTCATGGGGAGCAAAGTCAGCTCCAAAATGGCTGCTCCCGCCGCCAGAATTGTTCAGGTAACGTCTCCCTGTGATAACGTAACTTTTGGGCTGCTTTACATGTCATGTTCGTTTTAAGTATATAAGCGATACCGTGGGTGGGTATTTGACGGGAATGCTTGACGAATTAGCGCAAGGAGGATGGCCTAGTGCGGTGACAAAAGTTGGTCGTACCCTTGTTGGTGTCCTTGTTTTCGATGTCAAAAATGTCGTTTCCCCGCAGCAGAAGTTAACGTGTTTGGCCATTTAAAGTATACGTTTGGTAAATTTAATTTCTTTGTCAATGCGGGTGTTTAGTATGCGTGCTCAGGAGGCTGCTAGCTGGCTAAACAGTTGAATTCGGACCGATCTACTGTAAGATAATGGCGTAGGAATTTCCTCATTTGACTGCAGAAAGTACACGGTATTTAATTGAGGGGTTTAGTTGAGATGTTTTATTTATTCAATTGATCGACTCAATTTAAATGGCTGTTGATTTTGACATGGCATTTATTCCAACAACGGATGTGATAGTTCAACATTTAACTCAATTTTGATTGGACTGTAGTCCTAAACAAAGACAATTTAAATAACTACATAGGTGACTTTTCCCTGTATTATTATTTTTTATTACGGAATAATGACCAACAGGCCACTTTAAATAGGAAAAATTAAAAAATAAATCTTTTCCTAAGTACTTTGACTCCATGCTTTAAGCAGTAGTGTCATTTGAACAGCCTATTTTTCATTGCATCAGATGTTTTTGCTTTCCTCAGGCTGTGCGGCCTCATGCGCCCATGATTAAATTTCCCAGCAGACTGGGCATCCCTAAGCCTAATGGTGAGTGGCATTGTATCTTATACCAAACTGTGATATTGGATAAACCCTAGATATGACTTATTTTTTAAAGTTGAAACTGCTGAAAACTTTTTTTTCAATGTGTAGACAGGACTTGTATTAAACCAGTGATGCTCAGTGTGGTACTTTTGGTGTGCAGGCTCCCTCTAGTGGTACGCGAAAGAATTACTGCCCAAGTGCACCTTAGTTGAATACACAAAAAGTTATTTGATTTAAAAAGTTTGAGAGACTTTTAGAAGGAAATGAACAGACTTTAGGACTGTCGATTTCCTGCTTATTTTCATCATCGTATCATCATCATCGTATCTTGTTTTCTCTCTCCTCCAGCCCAAGAAGCATTAAAAACATTATTAGTCACCGTCCCACAACCTAACAGCTCCATATCGCCATCAGCTTCAGCGCCACCACAAATATCAAGTCGAGTAACTTTGCCGCCCATTCCGGGCACACCAGACACGTTGGCATGCGTTCAGCTGCTTCCTGCAAGGTACCGTCGGAGACCGTTGGTGGTAGAAGAGATGGATTACATCCAGGTAAACTAGCTAATTGTTAAATGTGAGCGGTTATGACGAAATGTTTTTTTAAGTGATTGTTTTCTTGTTCCAGCGTGGTGGACCAGAGTGATGGCTCACATTACAATGACTGCAACCAATGTCTTTAATCTATGGAGGTCATCGTCTTGATGTCTTTTCTGTTTTTGGCACACACCAAAATCCAGACACAATGTAGAATAAAAATTACACAAATCCTGTCATAATGTACATATGTTTATTGGTCAAGATGTTTGTGTTTTGATGACCTTTTGAAGGACATTTCTAATGAACACTGGCTGTTCTCCTGGATTGGCGTCTTGCACCACCAGACTGCTGCTTTTATGTGCTTCTTGTATGACATTTGGTCATGATCTGAAGACATTACTCTAGGGTTCTTCCCGCTTCCATGGCCTGCATCATAACGCCGAGTCTGTTGGTGTTTGTTCCAATGTTGCATTCAAGTCATTAAAGCAATACTCTACTCTGTTGTGTGTGTGTGTGATGCAAAACAGGCAAACAATATACTTATCATAAATGCAGTTATTTATTGTTGCCAACATGCTCTCTATGCTAACACTGAATATTCACTGTTTATAAGATTCACATCCATGTGGCAGGCTTTATAATAGGGAATGAAATACTGTGCAGTCTAGAATTGGCACACGTGACAGATTGTCACTTATAGACAAAAGCTGTTTGTATACGATTTGCTGTTGTGATGTTTGTCCTTTCAGATGAAAATGAGGTAAAACTCAAGCCAGTATCAAACCCGCAAGCTCCTGAATGAAAAGGTGCAATAGAAATGACGGAACGCTGTTTATCACAAATGGCCACAACACTTAACACTGAGGTATGCTTGAAACTAAGTTAATCAATCACATTTATGTATTTTTTCCCCAACATCCTCCTCTATTTTCTGAAGCACAGTTTTTAGATATCGCATAATGGTACCAAAACTCCCTGAATAGGGAAGTAGTACAAACACATCTTGACTCAAAGACAAACTGTCGGGCAGCTGACTTGTTGCGGAATGTCTTTACTGCCGGTGCTTCGGGTGAATTTTTCCCTTCAGATCAAACTATTTGTAAGCATTTTATGGGTATATAAATTTGCATTGATACTGAATTTATTGGTGGGGGGGGGGGGGCACAGTTTATAAGTAGTGTCAATTACTTGCAGTTCTACCACTATTCGCAGCAAGGCTCCGTTCCAATAGAAACACTGCACTGATCAGTTGCTTTGCTCTTCAACCTCCTCAAACGCGGGCAAGAAGTCAGCGATGGTGTCCACCACATAATCCGGCACCAGGCTCTGATACATTTCGTTATTCCCGTACTGGTTGGCCTCTTCCATCTGAGACACCCCGGTGAGGGTGAGCATGGTGTCCAGGCCGCAGTTGGAGCCGAACAGCATGTCGGTCTCCAGGCGGTCTCCCACCATTAGGCACTGGGCCGGGTCCATGCCCGGAAACTGGCTGGAGATGCACTCGAACATGTAGCGGCTCGGCTTGCCGATCACCGTAGCCTTGCGGCCCGAGGCCACCTCCAGGGCTGCCATGAGGGACCCGGAACCTGCCGGGCAAGACGAAAACCAGGATGGATGAAAATTAAACTAAATAGCAGTTCGGCTCTCCGAATGAGTCAGATGAGATATTGGAATCCCCCCGTGACTATGAAGCACACGTGCAACAAAACTATATGGTTTCAATATTAACTCATTCACTGCCATTGACGGCTATAGACGTGAAAAATTCATTTGAACTATTTCAATTAGTTTAAAAAAAAAATCCCACTTTTCTTAAGAGTATGAAAACCTAGAAAAAAAAATATTGTACATTTAGAACAGATATAAAATTTGTGATTAATAGTGAGTTAACTATTGAAGTCATGCAATTAATTACAGTTTTAAAAAATGACGCCATTTAAAAAAAGAAAAGATTAAAAATTAGGAGCGTTAGGCAATTACATTTTTTTAATCATAATTAATCGCATGACTTCACTAGTTAACTCACGATTAATCACAAATGTTATAGGTTCTAAATGTACAATAAAACAATTCTAGGTTTACATACTTTTGTTAACAAAAGTGGGAAAACAATTTTAAACCAATAGAAATAGTCCATAGCCGTCAATGGCAGTGACTGAGTTAAGGTCAAATTTAACTAATTTTCCATCAACAATTAAAGTAAACTTAACGGGAGGGTTAAAAAGGTAGAAAAATAAACATTGCAGAGCTTTCGAGGCAGAACTCCCTCTCCCCCCAACACTATGTCACCTGAAGCAGTTCCAAACTGCTTTTGGGAGGTGTGTCATTTTATATTCGCGGATTTTCGCTATTCGCGGCAGGGCTCATCATAGCTAACGTTGAGTGCCGGGCTGCCAAATCTGTAATTTGTCAAGACGATGCAGTAAAATGCTAACAATGCCCCTCGGCAGAGTGACCGGAGCACCACCTTCGTACCTGGCAGTATCCTGCCGCTAGAGAGCGGGTGCCAGGGGTCGTTGTCGGTAGCCAGGAACAAGCAGTTGGGGTCTTTTAAGTAGCACGATGCTTTGGCCAGCTTGAGGAAAGTCAGTTTGTCGTCGTGGCCCACCAGCACCGCCTTGACGTCCGCGGCCAGGGCGCAGTCGTAAATGGTGGCGTCCGGCTCGTCCGCCTCCTCCACGCAGGGGATTCCCGCTTCCCGGAGCTCGTCCCGGAGCCCGTCGCAGCCGACGACGAACACCTGACCGCGGAGCTTGGCCACGTCCCGCAGGTAGAGGGCCGAGCAGTAGGACGAGCTGAAGATGTGTTCCAGCGCGACGGCGGTGAAGCCCAGCCGGCAGAACTTGTGGACGTACTTCTCGCGCGGCCTGGTCGAGTTGTTGGTGACGAACACGACGTGTTTGCCCTGCCTCATCAGCGAGTTGACCACCTGGGCCGCGCCCGCCACGGCCTTCTCGCCGTGCCACAGGACCCCGTCGCAGTCGAACAGGAAGAACTCCTTCGCCTCCAGGAGACCTCGAATCTGCGCACCGCCAATTTTCCGGCAGGCTTTGAAGCCGAAGGTGGCCGCCATGGCGGAGTTGTCCTCGACCGCTTCCGTGTTTTACCTCCGAGCGCGTCGCCGTGTTGGGAGCTGGACCATAATACTGCGTTTGACGGGAGGGAAATATGGCAGCGTGGCCGTCCGTCGTTAAATCACATTGCGGAGAGGACCTTGGTGACGTTACGTACCATCTTGCAGCTACAGGAAGGAAGCTTGACGCGTAGCCACGCCCACCTGGTCAAATTTCGACCAATCGGATTGCAGAGGCGCTTTGGCCAATCAGGAACGTAGTACGGCATAACAAGAAACGTTCCTTTTCTCTGTGAAAAGTTAAAACCTTTCTATTTTATGGTGAAAGTTTCACACCGGCAAGTGTAAATGTTTCAAATCAACTCCGTTATTTGAACTATTCAAGTAATTACAGTAAAACAATTACCAATCAGAACGGATTATATATTTACAATGTGAAGTTTATTATTATTATTGTTTTTATTTGTTTTATTCTGTCTTCATTTAATCGCCCTCTAAATTGTACTCACTGTCATTTGATACTTTTCAGTGTAATGTTAACCGTAACAAAAAATAAAGTAAACTGGTTTGGCTGATCTTTAATTGTTATGACAAATAAAATAAATATGAATTACAGTTTAAGGTGTACAAAATTAGACTGTGCCATTGTAAAGTCCATTCACACTTAGGATCTTCAATGACCCTAGTGTAACATGAACGTTTTTGTATTGTGCGAGGTACTTTCTGTTTCATTATGACTAAAAAGTCAAGTGTTTGCTTTCGGAATCTATATCTTCTCAATTGTTGTACCTGTAGTGCATGTACAAAAACAGACTTTGTTCAGGCATAGGAAGCAAATGCCAATATGACAGGCGTCCTGGGCCTGGCTGGTCCAAAAAATAAACAAAAATACTAAAGAAACTACTAATTCTTATGGTTAGTCTCAATAAAACCTTCATAACTATGATTTGAACCCAAATTCTCTGAACTGTGAGGCAAATGTGCTAACCACTAGGGAACTTTGCTTCCCTATTTTCTACAATTTTGTTTAAATATTTGTCACTGAATTTTGTAAGAAGCTAAAGTTAAAGCCAATTAAGTATCCTTTTAATGTTACAGCACATGCTCCACACCACTAGATGGCGCTAAATCCACATAATTGGGGTTTGGACCTTGAGTCAAGGCAGCACGGTGAACCTAATCCACTTCTGTCTCACAAGTAGTAACTCACAAGATTTTGTCTTCAAATCTCGGCTCAAGCCTTCCTGTGTGGAATTGACACTTTCTAATATAAAGTGAATTAATGTGTTAGCATGATAAAACTTCTATTGACTGTACAGACAGTGTTTTAAGTCAGATTTTAGCATTATTAATTTAATTGTCATACAAGTGTGTGTGACACGAGTTAACCAATTTCATGCATTGAATAAAAAAAATAAAAGAAAGGGAAATGACTCACCCATCACAACATATTTCTTCTTTATTATCGTTGTTACCTATCTGCCGCTGCATCGCAAAATGAGAAAAGCCAAAGAAAAAGCAAAACACCTGTGGAGTTTTTACTTTAGACGCTCACTGAGCTAAAGTCTCACAATATTTTCTGCCATCGCAGTTTCATTCATCAGAAGTGAACGCTGCTTGCGTGCTCACATTAATGTGCGTCTGTCCTAAACTCAATGCAGTCCTATGCCTACCTTATGTAGTGTTTCACACCACAAAACAACAATGGCGCAACATTTTTTATATCACGGATACGATTATACCCAATTTACACACAAATATATTTTAGTGTGAAATCTGGGCCTATGAAATTGAACTCAGGGCAAGTATCCTGAATGGCAACAGGTGGATACACAGGTTAATTGTACCTTCGACCATCTAGTGGAAGAACCACAGTGTGCAGCAAGCTAGCTAGCTTGCTTGCTTGTTATGGCTATACTCCGCATACAGCACAATTTAAAGAACAGTTCGGTGTTGTTGTTGTTGTTTAAATTCCCAAGCGAGGAAGTAATGCCGCGGACAAGCTCACCGCCTGTTAGCTTGTGAGCTAGTTGGTGGCTAGCACCTCTCGCCTTGATATGGAAAGCCCTATAACGACCTCGGTGGTAAGTAAACTTCAATTCCCAAATGCCCTTTCTTCTTCTTAATGGCCAAACACTAATACCGAAATACGGCAAATATATTTCAAATAAACCTGAGAGTTTGTATACAAAGACTAAAATGAAGGACACTTTTTGCTATACATTTTAGTTAGTTTTATATATGTAAAATGTAGTATTAGTTCGTTTTTGTTTTGCTAAATAGATGCTAGATGAAATAGCATCCATTTTCCATTGGGGCGAGGTTGCACACATTGAGTAGACACACCTACAACATTTGAGAGCGGAGTAAATAGCTTGATTTTGAAGCTTCATTTGATATACGTTGCGATTCATTCAATCGTTCGAATTTTATAGGGTTGACAACACTCTTCTCTGTGGTGTGACAAATATAGAAGACATTTGAATTTCATTTAAGAGCACTTCATATAACAAAGAGTGCTAATTTCAGTATTGCACTGCAGCTGTGTTACAAACAGGCAATAAATCACTGCACATGACCACACTGACTTCGCTGCGCGTGCGAAGCAGCAGATTATGGACGTGTGAACGTGTTGTTTTATTCCGCAAGCTGTATTGTTTTTTTCTTCTTTAACATTTCGTGCCAACAGCTTGTCAGATTCTTCCCCTCCTCTCGTCTAATTTGTTTGCTTTCATTCCTCTTCTGCTTCATTGCGGTTTCATCTTTTGTTTTTTTTCCTCCTTTGCCATTATTATCTGTCCCCCCGCTTGCTGTTATATTATGCCTGGGCCCGTTTTGCCCGGCCCACTTGGGATTGCGTGCGAGGCAGAGGAAGACATACTGGCACCTGCAACTGCCAGACAAATGAAAGGAAGAGATGGCATGAAGGATTGGACAGCTGAATGGGGGAAAGAGAGAGAGAGTGAGAGAGAGAGAACATGCCGCCCTAATTGGTCATTCTTTCCTTGCTAATTTATCTTTTTTTTCCCCCCAACACAGATGTAAGGGGTGGGAAGAAGGGCAGAGGAAGGGAAGGGGGGGAGGTCCTCCAAGACCTTTTCTGCTCTCCACTGCCGAGTGAGCGCTGACCGTGAACATTGCCGGGCCTTGTGTAGGAGTGGGAAGCAGAATGTGCCAACAAGCAGGGGAGGCCGCGGGGGTCGGAGTTGAGGCCTGCAGGTGTGGGTGCCAAAAGAAGAGCCTGGAGGCCACATGGCTACTCACAAACAATGGTGCACACTGGTGGGCTTATGTGGGTATTTTTTCCAAAAAGTGTGATTACGTGTGCCCCCCCCCGCCCCCTGCTTCTAGCACAGTCAGGTCAAAGCAGCACGAAGGTGTGGGACAATGCAGCAGTGCTGCACAAAGACGTCTGTGTCCAGTGGTGGGAAGTAACAAAGTAGAATTATTTCAATCCTGTATTTAAATAAATTACGCAGGTATATGTATTTAGAATAATTTTTTTTCTCCAATGACTCGCCTTTTGATGTGAGTGTCTTGACTTTTTGCGTGCTTCAGACCGTCACCGCTAGTAAACATCACAACATCCAGCCACCGTCAATTCACATCGGTTTCGATTGGAGCCAGTAATGCGCTTAAGCTGGTTTGTCAACCGCCAGTTGAGCTCATAGAAGAAGAGCAAGGAAGGACAATTTATTAGGTACAGTTATGTGATGTCACTTCATGCATTGTTGCTGTTCCAACCATAGGTATATTACGGTTGCAACGTGGTGTGTGGATCTTCTTCGCTTTCAGAATTCCAACCTCTTCTTTGGAGCCTCTCGTGAAGGCAACAAATGCTGTCCTCTGCTGAGCGGAGTTAGACATCGCACCATAGACTATAATATGTTACTTAACGCGTTAGATATATATATATTTTTTTAATTTGTTGTAATGTTGAAGTACTCTACTTTCTTTAGTTTTCAGCACAGCTGGCAGTTTAATCGAGATTGGAAAATGTAAAAAAAAAAAAAAAAAGGCTGATAATGCAAGGCAAGCCATTTTGAAGCCAATTTTCCAAAATACGTTCCCTTTAAAATGTTACTTAAAACATTCCCATGCACTGTAAATGATTTAGAGTAAATTTGACTCTATTTAAAGTGGGACCAAATAGACTCAGTTTCAGAGTAACATTTACACTTGGAAGAGAGTAAAATAAAGAATTGGAAAAGAGATAGACAATCTACGCAGATCCTGCTGTGTGTTAGTATATCACTCGTGTCAGCTGGAATCTTTGTAACTCCTCTTAGATATAAGCAAACAGTAGGAGGGAAATAGCTCAAGTGGTAGTTTGAGGTTGTGAGTACGTTCCTCAACCCTTGAGTGACTTTACATTTTTAAAATTCTTTATTTTACTACTTTCCAAGTGTAAATATGACTCTAAAACGGAGTCTATTTGGTCCCACTCTAAAATAGAGTCAAATTTACTTTTCAGAATTTACTAACAGATGATTTCCAAATCCAAACAAATCAGACTTGTGTTCAACGTTTGAGGTTCCACTAAGACTTGGAATCATTTTATTTAAAAAAAAAAAGAAAAGACTTTCAAGACTTTTGGTCATGCAAAGATCTTCTACATCAACATTATTGGCTCGAGGTTCCTTGTTGGATTCCCTTGAGCAAAGCACCTGACTCAGTAACGAGCAGTAGCGACAGAATGGTTCACCAGAACTCCAAAAGAGTGCTACTATTGCGCTTTTTTGCTGTCACCTTTGCTTGTCATGCTCTTGCAGAAAATCCAGCAGAGAAGGACGGAGCCGCCAAGACCCGTCAGGACGAGGGCAAGCAGATCCAGCAGGCATCTCTGGTACCAAGGCTGCTGCAGCGAGGCCGGCCACAGATGAGCTCCACCTCCGCAGTGCAGGATGTGCTCCACCCACTGCACAAGTCGAAGTGCGGGGGGCACGGGGTGCGATCTGTGGATGCGGCTGAGGGCCAAAGCTGCCGACTTGAACCTAAAGAGAGGGGGGAGGAATCACGTAAAGAATAGATGGTCGATAATAAGTAATTTACTTGTTTTTTTCATCATATTTGCATGGTTGCGAACCCGTGCACGCACCTGACGTCCCGCACGACAGTCTGGATGGTGGCGCTAAGCAGCTTGCCGGTGACCCGCGTGGGGCTGATGGCGAGGCCCAAGCCCTTCGCTTCAGCCTTCACCACATTGTCAAATTGATCTCCAAACAAGGGGATGCCCAGGATGGGAACGGCGTGATACACCGCCTGAAGAAGACTGTTCTGACCTCCGTGCGTGATGAAGAGGCGCACCTTGTCGTGTCCTTGGAAGAATTGGGAGTGTTCATTTGAAAAACATAATCAATAAACAAATCCCGGATAACAATGATGCATGTCAACATATAATATATTCTTTTCTGATTTGGTCTTTTTTTTCAACTGTATAATGAAGTGGACAAACACCAAGCAAGTCATTGAGAGGCAGCCAGTCCATGAGAAGAATATTGGACGGTTTGCTCAGGTGAGGCGGCCAACGCTCGCAGTCGTACCTGAAAGCAAAAAACAAGCATCAAGATCAAAACACACTTTTTTGTGTGAGTGCACACGTCGTGACAAACTTGTACCTCCAGATCACGCCCTGCGGGACTACGGAGAAGCCATCCACCAGTTCCACCAGGAGCCGGTCCACAGACACGGAGGAGACCATCGAACCCAAGGCCACGATGATGAAACCTGACTCTCCGAAAGTGGAGATCCACGAGTCAAGATCCTGCAAGTATTATTTATAATGCATCATTTTTTTTCACAATTGAAAACACTGTGACCCATCACCAGTGACAGGACATTGTGATTTCCTAGCAATTCTGTATAAATGTTAATCAAAGATCTGAGCAAATGTGTTATTTCAGAAGTGTGTATTAAACTGGTAGGCGGTAGCCCTTCGCGTTAATCAGTACTATTAACTCATTCACTGCCATTGATGGCTATAGACGTCAAAAATTAATTTGAACTATTACTATTAGTTTAAAAAAATGTCCACTTCTGTTAACAAGAGTATGAAAACCTATCTTTTTTTTTATTGTACATTTAAAACAGATATAAAATTTCTGATTAATCCTGAGTTAACTAGTGAAGTGATGTGATTAATTACGATTAAAAAAAATTATCGCCTGACGCCCCTAATTTTTAATAATCTTTTCTTTATTTTTTTAAATCGCGTCAGGCGATTAAAATTTTTAATTGTAATTAATTGCATGACTTCAATAGTTAACTCACGATTAATCACAAATTGTATGAGTTCTAAATGTACAATATTTTTTTTCTAGGTTTTCATACCATTGTTAACAAAAGTGGGAGAAAAAATGTTAAACTAATAGAAATAGTTCAAAGGATTTTTTTTTACGTCTATAGGCGTCAATGGCATTGAATGAGTTAACTTAGAGTCCTTTCTCAGAAGCTATCGCTGTTAGCTAACGCTATTCTGTGCATACAGCACAGCTAAATGCAGCACTACTGGCTAATTTAACCATATTTAATTCAACCAATTTACTTGGTTGTTTAATTTCACACTTAATGGGTGAGCAGGCACACCAGAGATCCAACTATTTGTACAAAGATAGTCAACTTCAACTTCTATAATAAGCTCCATATCAGAATGTATTGTAATGAAGAGCACTGACCTGCTCCAGAGGCTCTGCGGGTTTATTGAGGAGCCCCCCCATCAACACGGTGGCAGGCAGAAGCGGCTGCGGAAACTCCAGCGAAAAGTCGGTGTTGAAGGCCCAGAGTTCTGCCTTCTGGTGGAACTCATCCAGGCCACCAGGGGGGGAGCCCGAGGTGAGGTGGCGCTCGGCCACGTCCTTGAAAATGGACCAGACAATTTTCTGACCTTTCCACGAGAAGTGGAAATTTTTTTAGGATGATGTTAGAATAGTTTACTGTATTCTTTTGAGAATGTCAAAAAAGGGTGTACAGTGGAACCTCAAAATTACAATGCCACAAAGATGAGTGAAGATCGTGCCACCGCTGTACTGACCATTGTTGTCTGAGTGTACAAAAAGTGCTATATAAATTGAAAGTTGTTGTTTTTATTATTATTAGTAGTAGTAGTAGTCGTAGTAGTAGTATTATGAAATCAAGTGTCACATATAACAAATGGTAAACTGTGCATCTAACAAAACTCAGTTTAGCTTGGCTGCTTACATTTTGCCTTTGACATACTGTTTCAGACTTGTAGTTCCCCTGTCGCGTGGAAAAGGGCAGATCATTGTCCAAATTGGTAAAGGGGTGCTATTACAGTATTTAAATCAGAATGACTCGCTTATATTTTTGATAACAGATAGATCTCCCGAAATATTTACTCGGTTGCTTAATTTAGCGTTCGTTGGGTGGGAAGGCATTTCAGAGACCTAAATATTTGTAGACAACCAATCAAAAAGTGAATTGCACTTAACATATAGCACCATCTTTAAAACATTATCTGTACAATTGATCAAAGTTATTTTCCGAGTATTAATTACATTTTTATTTTTAGACCAGTTTTTCACAGTGTATGCGTTTGACTTTTGAGGGGCCACTGTAATATAATGAAGCTATGCAGATAACACACACAAAAAATAATAATAAAAAAAAAAAAAAAAAAATAATAATAATAATAATAAATAAATAAATAAATAAATAAATAAATAAATAAAATAAAATAAAATAAAATAAAATAAAATAAAATAAAATAAAATAAAATAAAATAGAAATACATTTTTAAATAAAAAATAAAATAATAAATAAATAACATTTTAAAAAAATACAATTGTATGCATCCTTACCTACAGCCCCCAGGAGAGAGCAGATGGAGTTCTTCGCACGACCCCAGATGTCCATGCGGTCCGACAACTGCGAGCTGAAAGCTGGCACTGAGGAGATGGAGGCGGGGATGGCAATGGACAGTGGCCCGTTCAGTGAGCCTGGATAAAAGGCGATGTAGGGGACACCTGGATGAGGTAAAAATGGGTGTGGAATTAAATTTTTCGGAGTTTGTACAGCAACATGTAATAATTAATCACTGAGCTCCAAGTACCAAGTTTGTGTGCTACGATGAAGGAGCAGGGGTTAAAAGCATCCAGGATAGCGACGTCGTATTGCTCCTTCTGGAGGAATGTTATTTGATCGCTGTCCCCTAAGAGCTTGTCGCACTGATAAGAAAGGTGGCCCATGAAATTTAAAAAGCCATTAAAGCTGTCCCTGTAGGAAGAAATTTTGTTTGACTCCAAATCATAGCAGTAATGAATGTGTGGGTGATAAATGTAAAAAGGATCTCAAAAGTGTGGTACCGGCCCAGTAAAAACTGTACTTGTTGTTCCAAGAACCAGCCGTTGTATTGCTTAATATAATCCTCTCCGAGGGACCAGGTGCTAGTCTGGTAACTGCCATTGCGACCAGCATAGGACAAACCTGACAGATGTGATTTTATATGAAAAGGGATCATATAAAACAATATTGCAGAAAAACAGCACAACAATCTGAAACAATACCAGTTATGAGAGGGTTGCCAAGCTGCAGGAGCATGCGGACCTCGTGGCCGTGCAGGTGGAAGTTATGGGAGATCTCGTCAAACAACAAGTAGTGGCTTCCTCCTGCAGGAAAGACGGCATCAACAACTGCGGGGCCAGTAGACACTCATGGGCCACTTTTTACTTTATTAGGTACACCTAACGTCGATGAAGTTGAAGCTTATCCCAGCTGAGTGACGACAGGTGAAAGGCCGACTACACCCAGAACTGTTGCATGACACATATAGAAGCATTCACACAAATCAAATGTTATATGCACCCCAAGTAGTCTTAAAATGGCCTTCTGATTTGTGGAATATGAATTGAGCAAAAAAAAAAATGCACCCATTTTTTATCCATCTCTGAGGGTGGCCATTGTGCCACTTGCTGTCGACTAAAAACGACATCATAGTGCTGAAGGGCTCAGGTAACGACCGTCGTGGCTCACCTGTTTTCTGGGTTTGGTCATGTAACATTCACAAGCTGAGCCTTTGAGGCGCCGCGATGTCATTTTCAGTCACCGGCAAGTGAGAAAATGGCGGCCTCGAGATGGATCAAAACGGGTGGATTTTCCTGCTTAATTCATATTCTACAAACAATCAGAAGAAGTATTTGAATTTGTCCGGGTGCATAGGACTTTTATTTTATTTTATTTGACATCCCCTTTACATGTACCTATGCGTATTTTTCAAATGTGGGAGGGAGGAAGCCACTGGGTCTGTCGGGTCAATATAATGTATTTATTAACACACCATGCAAATAAAAATACGACTAAAATAAGAACAGAACAAGAAAATTATTAAATGTATTTTGTTAAAAAAAATTTTTTTCCACATTTACATTTTCCCCCCAGAATTTCAAACTGTAAAATATCCCTGAAGAGTGTCCTTACTCATTAACTCATTCACTGCCATTGACTGCTATAGACGTCAAAAACGTATTTGAACAATTGCATTAGTTTTTTTCTACTTTTGTTAACGAGAGTATGAAAACCTAGAATTTTTTTATTGTACATTTAGAACAGATATAACATTTGTGATTAACCGTGAGTTAACTAGTGAAATCATGCGATTCAATTACGATCACCTGACGCCACAAATTTTTAATAATCTTTTCTTTTTTTTTAAATCGCGTTAGGCGATTTCATTTTTTAACTATAATTAATTGCATGACTTTAATAGTTAACTCACGATTAATCACAAATGTTATATCTGTTCTATATGTACAATCATTTTTTTCTAGATTTTCATACTCTTGTTAAGAAAAGTGGGAAAAAAATGTTAGAAATAGAAATAGTCCAAATTAATTTTTGACGTCTATAGCCGTCAATGGCAGTGAATGAGTTAAAAATACACCGATTAAAAAAAAGGAAAAAATAACATTATATAATTTCCCGTGTCATTTTTCCTCTGTTCTTTTGATAGCTAGTTAAGAAGAAACGAGGGAGGAAAAAAAGCATGACAATGACTGCACCCCTACTCACCAATTAGGCAGACCGTCAGGATCTTGGCAGACTGGAGAAGCGGGAGAGCCAACAGCCAGCACATCCAAACCACAAGCCCCATGTCGTTGGTGCCACCCTGATCTGCGGCCAAAGTCCCGTAAATAGTCTTCCGGTTTAAAAATAAACTTATAATGAAAGCGTTCTTGTGCGAGTGTCTGCCTTGCAAAACTCACAGAAAAATTATAATTATTGATTGTAGCAGGCAGAATTACAATGGGAAAACAATTCCACCCACAAGGAAGCAAAGGAATCCAAAAAATACGTTCGAGTAGAAAAAAAGACAACGTTACATTCAGAGTCAAGCTGATGAAAGGGAGAAGGCGGCAACAATGTCTGGGTGTCACTTTGCTTGGCTGTCAATGTAAATTAATGGAAAAATTCCGACCTTAAGGCGCTGATCCTTGTCATTCAGGAGTCGGCACGCCAGGCTGAGTGCGTGGTTCTCTCCACATAACACATTAGCCTCTCCGTTTTTCTTCTAAAAGTCAGACACTCACATGTCTACCAGCATTGGACCTGCAGCGTTAATGAAAGGGAGGGACCAGGAGGAGGGGCGGCGGCAAAAGGGGGGCTCACGGTCCCCCAAAGCACGTCTTTAATCAAATGGATAAATAGGAATGTTAACTAAAGTCAACACAATAATAATTTAGTATTAGCTAACGTTGCCTGCACTTTCATTCCTGTTTTTTCTCCAAATGTCATTTGTTGGGTAATATTAGCTTTAAAAATAAAGCATTAATGACATGTTTGTTTTGCTGATTACGGGATTGATTGGAAGGCGCGCAGCAGTAGGTAGGACAGCGCATCCCGACTAAACGAGCTACAATAGGGTTGCGGGTGCTCCGGAAGGTCGCTGCTGGCAAGTGAGGCTTGACATGTAGGTTATCCTGGACAATGCGCTCATTGTGGACGCAAACCGATGCTCCTCTGTGTCAGAGAGGTCATTAGAAAAACAAGTGAATCAGAAAAACTGCTGGAGTGTTTCAGGAAAAAAAGAATGCAGAAGTCAGAGAGGTCAGTCCCATCATGGCTGATGTTTTCAGGCAGCCTGCCTCGTCACTTCGCTCAAGTCGCCTATGCGCGTTGAAACTATAGAATGTTCGACTCAATCAACTACGGAAGTTACTAAAGCAAGAATTGAGTTTCTTTCATCTATTTATTCTCTCCTAAGAGTTTATTTAGACATAAAAGACAGGAAGTAAAGACATAAATGTGTCAACAAATAATAGACTGTTGAGACTCTCCTTTTGGCTGAGGGGCCTGCAGCACATTATGAATGTTCTGAAAGACAAGAAAAATATGTGTTTGAGAAAATGGAACATTAAGGTTGTAAAATACCTTTTTTGTTTTTTTTTTGTTTGAAAGGTTCATGCCTCATTAACTGAGATGTGAAAGAAAATGCAAAAATAAATAAATAAATAAACAAATAAATGCTTCGAAAGTTAACAAAGGTGATTAAAAAAAATCCTCCAAATATAAAGATAACTGGGCTGTTTTTCTTCTGATTATGTACAATTAAACATGTTCAATATGTACAATTAAAAACCTTCTCGTGTGCTTCCGTGAATTGTTATTTTAATAGGACGAGCGTTGAGAGTGCTTGTGAATAGAACAGAGATGACTCTTGACTTACAACAAAGAGGTGGTTATCGGTGATCGCTATCAGGTTATGAAAGGAAGGATGCTCGGAGAGGACCGAAAAGGGAACGGCCTCTTCTGGAGTGTAGCCCAGCTCTGCGAATATCTGCATCAGGTGCTACGGGGTAGTAAAGGTACTGTTAGTTCTATTAAATGTGACATAACATTTACAAAAGAACAGATATGAATTAATTAATTAATACGATTTTTGGGGAGGACTCCCACACGACCCTTGCATAATAAAATACAATTTATATGTCCATTGGATGGAATGCATTTTTCAAATCTTATATTTATAGCTGAGTTTATTGTGTCCATTTTAAGGGTTTGGGGCAATTTCTAAGTGAGCCCTTGACCACCTCTACCAGGTGGGAAGAATCTCCCTTTTGCAATACAAGCTTGTTCATCACAGCAAATTTGGCTTGTCATTATTAGAATTGCTCAAATTCTAGAAATGTGCACACAGGACAAATCTACAGAGAAGAAAACACCCTCTGCCTGGTGGAGGTAATAATTAATGTGGTTTAAAAAAAAACAACACTTTTTAAACCCAACCCTTGCACCATACGAAACAGGCCTAGGTATAACCTTTGTTCTAAAGTGGCGCACTACAAAGCAAATATAATTCATTTTTTTCCCATCATACCTCGACGTTCTCCTCCTGGCTCAGGCAGCCAGAAGGAGGGTTGACGCCACCTTTCATCTTTCCCACTTCGGGGCCCACGACAGTAAGGAGTGCTGGGATGGACACTGTCTGTAAGCTACTCGCTGAGCACTCCTCCTCCTCTCTGCACTTTTCTTCAGGCTCCGATAGGGTGGCCAGTGTGGTCTCCCTTAAGCTGGTATCGGTCTGAGTACGTAACAAGTCCGTGTTACTGAATCATCAACAAGAGGTCGCCATGTTGTGCAGAGTGCCAGTTGAGGAGTGCCGCTTTTTTCCTTGCACACCAGTGAACGTACCGTTTCAAGAGAGCTTGAGATGGGATACTGGAGATGATGTCCCGTCATTACACTCAGTGCTTTAATGAAGCCCTGCTTGGGGTCGGGGTCAGAGGCGAAGCACAGTAGCATGGTCATGTAGTCCAGTTGAGGCGGGGTGGTAGAGTGGTCGGAAAACAGCTGGAAAAAGAACTAGGAAAAAAACATAGGAATCATTTTGACAAATAAGGCGTTTTTACCATAACAGTCGTCAGGAATTGCGCCCCTGCTGGCACTTTACCTTGCGTAGGTTAGCGCGGCGGTTATTCAGAGGCTCATAGGAGTCCTCAGACATGGACTGCTCTCTCTCAGTGGGAAACCACAATTCAGTCTGAAAATGAAATGAATAGATCAGTGACTCCCAACCACATTAGCGTGCCATGAGAAACGATTTGACATTCACTTTATTTCATAAAAATTACTATATTTACAACAAATGATGTATCTTTGTTCATCTAATTATGGTTACAATGTAGAGTGACAGGCAGAACAATTTCTTTGTATTTCAATAGTATCATTATTTGTAGTAACTCATTCACTGCCATTGACGGCTATAGACGTCAAAAATTCATTTTAACAATTTCTATTAGTTTCACCTTTTTCTCCACTTTTGTGAACAAGAGTATAAAAACCTTTAAAAATATATATTGTACATTTAAAACAAATATAACATTTTTGATTAATCGTGAATTAACTAGTGGTCATGCGATTAATTACGAAAAAATTTAATCGCCTGACGCCCCTAATTTTTAATAATCTTTTGTTCTTTTTTTTTTAAAGTTATTTTATTTATTTTTAATTTTTATATATATTTGCTTTTCTTTTTAATTTAAAAAAAAGAAGAAGAAAAGATTATTAAAAATTAGGGTGTCAGGCGATTCATTTTTTAAAGTCATAATTAATCGCATGACTTCACTAGTTAACTCACGATTAATCACACATTTTATATCTGTTCTAAATGTACAATAAAAAATGTTCAAGGTTTTCATACTCTTGTTAACAAAAGTGGGAAAAATGTTAAACTAATAGAAATAGTTCAAATGAATTTTTTACGTCTATAGCCGTCAATGGCAGTGAATGAGTTAATTCAGTGGGTAGTATAATACAAACATGTGTGAGCATTAAGCTAAAGGACTTTAAAGTAGAAGTCAACCTTCATCATTTCTTGACAATAAGATGTTATGTGTGACCTCATTATTCTAAACATGACATTCTGATTAATATTACATTTGCGGAATATGAGTTATGAAGCAAAATCCAGCCGTTTTCATCCATCTCAAGAGGCGGCCATTTTGTCACTTGCTGTCAACTGAAGATGACATCAATGTTGCTCAGGGCTCAGGCAACAACCAATCAGAGCTCAGCTGTTTTCTGACGCTGTGATTGGTTGTTACCTGAGACCGGAGCAACATTGATGTCATCTTCAGTCGACAGCAAATTGGATAAAAACGGCTGGATTTTACTCATATTTCACAATATTAACCAGAATACCATATTTAGGGCAACATAGAACAAAAAAAAGTGATGATGCCATTTTAGATACGCAACATGTAATTCTCTTTGATTTATGTTTGGCAGTAAACTAGGAGTGGCGATAAACAGCTTGAAGAGTTGTTTACCATCTGTTAAACAGAAACACTGGAATGGATGATGAATGGAGACAACTCTTCAGGGAGTTAAGGGTCTTCTTTCTTGTTGCAGAGAGACTAACCTGCATATACTGCTCGTCATTTATGTATCCCGTGTCGTCAGTGTCTGCTGCCTTGAAATTCTTGCGCACAAGCAGCAGTTGTGTTAACGAGGGAAATGGCCACGGGATGGCAGCACTGAGAAGGAATCGACGCCAGTCGATCTGTTTGTATCCATCAGTGAGCAGAGAAATGATCTCGTTCAACTACCAACAAGAGAGGAAATGTAATGTAACGACACACGTGACCGGGTCTGTTTACTCACCAAGTGATAAAAGCTCACTGGCTACATTAGGTGCATAATCTAATGAGATCTCATTCAAGAGCTGTATGAAACGTTGTGTTATTATCATCCTGACATGTTATGTCATATTTTTGAAGAATTGAGCATACCTGTGTTTCACTCATGTTCTCCCAGGGTTCGGGCAGAGTGTTGAAAGGGAGGATGTCCCTGATTAGATGGAAGAACTCAGAACTGGACATGACACCTGTTGGAGCCTCATTGCAAAGACAGTGGTACAGCGAGTCCAGCTGAAGGACGGTCAGCATTGAGGTTGTTTCTCTCTCCGATGCAGGTGGACTCGGTGGGGTAGGGGGACTTTCAATCAATTGGGAGTCGCCGTTCAAATAGAAATCAATACTTTCCTAAAAGCAAGAGAATATGGAATATATTAAGAAGCCACGATTGTTATTCACCATGAATACAATTTTCTAACTAAATGTTTTTCCATTTTCAGTCCTGGTTGGTGTAATGTAACCAGATGACACAATACTTTTTGATATACCTTATATTATATTTATTATGCACAGATGCCCTTAACTCATTTGCTCCCAAAAACGTTTAAACACGTTCTATTTTGAATATAACCAGTGTCCCAAAGACGTATTTATACATTTTTTATTGGAATGTTTTTGGCTTTGAACTGCAGAGAACGGTTGAACCAATGGTAGTTATTACAAAAACGGCCAGCGGGTGGCAGCGCAGTATAAGAGATCAAACCAGGCCATGTTGCAAACAAGCTGTTTTCCCCACAGTTTAAAACAGATTCGCGAATAATGATGAAACTTAGCTATATTCGAATGCTAATTGCTGCAAAACGGAAACAGACAGAAATATACTTTTTTTTTCCTGATGAAAGAAGAGACTAATCTTTCTTTTGTTAGGTTCCATGTTTTTATAGCAATAGAACACAATATTCTGTGGGCCATGCAAAATCAGTCGAAATTTTAGTAAAACAGCCGGGAGTGAAGGGGGTTGCTTCAATGAAAAAGGCTGGGAGTGAATGAGTTAAAAAGAAGAAAAAAAAAACACAACAAGGTGTTACTACTTAATACTTACCAGCACCAACTCGTTCTGAAGCTTAGCAGCGGTCTCTATAAAGTGGCGCACCACCTCGGCAAGTTGGTCAATACTAAACAAAAAATTAAATAAATTGTTAACGGATCATTCTCAACATGTTCATTTTTATTAAGATAGCAAGTTACGTTACATAAACTGTGAAATGATGTCGAATAAAGAGACACTGACCTCTTCATTTGTGCAACATAATGTGCTTCTAATCTGTCTCGCATGTCGCTAAAGATTTGTTCTGCTCTGCTTAGCAGAGAGTTTACCAGTACCAGCCCGTGGCCTTTCACCAGCTGAATTCGTACCTTTGATGCACTCTCTGGAACACACACACACACAAACACACACTAACATATATGAGAATGGTGTTTTTAAAGGTTAACAAAAAAAACTGCCATGCCCAATTTATTGTGTACAGATTGGTTGAACATGTTCAGACAGGAGAAAATGATCGCTTGTAAAAATGTGCATGTCTGGATGAATAGCATTTTGGCCATAACACCTTCATGCTTCAACACGGCTGTGTATTCTCTGATTATTTGTTTCTGTTTGACATTTTTAACAGCTCCGGTGTTCTTCTCCACAGTCTCCACAGCTGGCGGCGGGCTGGGTGGTGGAGGCGGAGATGGAGAAGCTGAACACAAGACGTAAAGAATTTGGTTTTTTTAAATAATGTAGAAAACCTGCTAGCAACCACAATTTTTTTTTTCACACACCTTTCTGCTTTTTATCTTTGTCTTTAGTCTTTT
The DNA here is from genome assembly GCF_054856555.1 of Leptonotus elevatus. NCBI lineage: Eukaryota > Metazoa > Chordata > Actinopteri > Syngnathiformes > Syngnathidae > Leptonotus > Leptonotus elevatus. Next base: position 9,756,877 of record NC_141243.1, on the reverse strand, counting down.
TGTTTGCATTATCTTTCTCTTTCTCCTTTTCTTTCTCCTTTTCCTTCTCTTTCTCTTTTTCCTTTTCTTTCTCCTTCTCCTGCACTTTGTCCTTCTCTTGGATGTCTTGTGATTTCAGCTCCACCTGCTGAGGTTCCGTTGACACCTTCACGCCGACACAAGTCACCGTTTAAAACATGCCTTCCATATATCTGCTCCATATATATTATACATGTTCCTGTCCTGCATTACCAGTTTACTTATGACTGCGAGGGCATCGTCGTGTTTGTCGATCAAGATCTCACGAAGTACCTGAACACAATCAACAAGACGACCTGACTGATGGCAAATATTCATTGGTATGCTTTGGATTCAATTGTATCAACTTTTTTCTCCAAATTCTGTGCAGAAAGCCGATATGGTACTTGACTCATAAGGGAACGGGAATATTTAAAAAAAAAAAACAAAAAACAAAAAAAAACATCAAAAAGGAAATATGACAGGAAATCACATTACTGGGAAATACCTTTACAGGTCCAATATCTTCAACGTCAAGGAGGGGGATGGAGTCCAGGTGTTCCTGTTGACCCGCATTTAGATAGTAGTCCCGCAAAATATTGCGTGTGTTCTGAAAACGGCTCATTTCCACCTAAAGAACATAGATTTTTATAAAAGCGTTCAGAGAGAAAAAAAAAGTGATGGTAGTGTATGTACTAAATCGGGTCATAACTTGGAATGGGAATTGATAAGAAGTTAGCTTTTTTTTATGACTACACTATCGAGCCTGCTTATTGATCCGATTCCTTATTATTTTATTATCAGTGGGTGAGGGGATGGAACCATAGAAATGTGTTTGCTTCAAAGTTTGGACAGAAGAACGCACAGCATATCCTGTACGCATTCACAATTTGTAATGTACGATTAGGAAAACAGAAATAGTAGGCAACTTAATTCTCTAAGTATGTCAACAGACGAAAAAGATTAATACAGCCCAACTGATAGAACAACTTTAAATCCTGAGAACAGTCAAAGGAGAGCTAACCTGCCAGAATAGATTTATTTTCACTGGATAAGTGTCCCGGTAAATGGCACTCAATAAATATTTATTGTGTAAAACAGAAAATGACTCATGGAGTCAACGTTCTCAAAAACTCCAGTTCCCATTAAATCTGTAGTCATTACTCACATGTAATCGTACATAGATGGTCCACTTCATGAAAAAGTGCTACCTGTATGAGTCTTAAATGATGGTTGACTAAGATAATGGTGTGCTCCTCCAACCACTTCTCACGTATGAGCCCGGTCCGTTGTGTCTCATCGTCCTCCTTGTGCGTATCGACGATGTCCCACAAATGCTCCCGTAGGTCCTATGTACCAATCACAATGCCTCAGTTTACTCTTAAGCCAGTTCTATTGTGTTCAAATTGTATTATTTATTTTTTTGGGTACTTACATCCAGGCGATGATTTAACTCTGCTTTGGTCTCCTCGTTTTTCCTCAGATCATCGGGTATGCTGTTGTAGTCCTTCTGCCACTGAGATACTAATTCCTGCTTCAGGTCCGGTCGCTCCAGGAATTGCTTGAACTCCTCTCTGGAGATGTGTCACATGGTTCGAAACGAATGGGATACAAAGGGGAAAAAATATTGTTAGTCTTTTTTTTTTTTTCAAACTAGTCTAGACTATATTGAAAAAACTATTTTTCATTACTCAGTGGATTGACAGCAAAATATACTATAATTGTTATAAATATCACCTCAAAACACTTATGTAGTTCTCCAAGTACCACCATCATGAACAACATTAAAATGTAGTAATCTAGTAGGTCTCAGTGATCATTAAAAACAAAATGAGGAAGTGGTTTTATTCCCCAAATTTAGCTACTGTAGTTATTGTAAGCCATTGTAGCGTTATGCAGTTTGTTTATCAACACTGTGCTTAAATAAAGGAAAAGGAAAAAATCCCCTTAAATACGGATTAATGAAAGTGGATTGCACATAAAAAACAAACATTTCTTATAGATTAAATGCAAAATGCATTGTACTGTATTTAAAATTTGAATACAACTGACCTGTACTTAAAAGTATACAGTAGTGAAATAAAAAAATTAACATACAAAAATAAATAATATACACATAACTACAAGTTTCTTCAAACATGTTTGATCGTATTACATGTTTTAATTGTTGTATATTTTTTGGGTACCAGTATTTAAAGTTGCTCTTTGCCCCCCAAAAAATCTTTACAATAGCCTTTTTATTAGACCATTTATGACTGGAACAGCTTCTAATTAGTAAATCAACACTTTAGCTGTTCACAATGGGTACTCCCGCAAGCCTCAGGCCAATAATTTTCAGACTGGATTCGGGTTTGAATTTCCCGCCTCGCCTTCTGTCCGTGGATGTGATGTCAATAGTGCATTGTGTCTGTTAAGAAGGCCGTGTGCAGTTTCTATTTTCATCAACAGATGGCAGTAGCGATTCGAAATGGAATTGTCTGCGTTTGGTAGCTTTAATTAAAAACATTCCTTCCTGTACCACTATTCAGAGCCTGCATACTAATAGAGGTACACCTGGCAAAGTGGGCATCATTGCATTATTACAGTATATGAAAACACACTTCCAAATGTAGTATACCTGATGTCATACAAGTGTTGGACAATAACAGTGCGTTCTAAGCGGAGCTCCTGCATCACAGCCTTTACACTGCTCACATAAGAATCACATATTGACTCCCACTGTTGGCACAGATATTCCGCTTTATCCTAAAGGCAGACACGGAGAGAACAAAAGTACATATTTATGTTTATGACAGGATGGGAATTCTCCCATGCCTTCTGATAACATCAATTGGTTCCTACTGAGGACAGCGGCTCGTCTACGTAGACCCAGCCAGGAGAACCCGGGCACGGTGAGGAAGAAGTGGGTGGGGTTTCTTGCAAGTCTTCGTCGGCCACTGAGTCAGCTGATGTCTTGCTTGCTGGATCTGCAGCTTGGACAGAAAGCTCCATTAAACTCGAATGACTTCTACTCTATAGTCGCCACTCAATTCCACAGTTAATTAACACAAAACAGCCTTTACGAGCCTTTCCAGTCCAGTGCAGCTGACTCTGCATACTAAATCACAAAAGTACTCCTTGTTGGCAGGAAATCGACATTATCCAAAGTTTACAGGTTCTACCGCCTCTAATTTTGCGAGCTTGGGGAAAACCTGTTCCTACAAATATGCTACACAGTGGAAGTAGATCTCTATAAATTGTGCCTAAATTGAACACAATTGCAAACATTTCGAGCTTGTTTTCACACATTTGCAAATACGACCACTGCACCTGTCGAGGTGACCGGGTTGGATTTGTCCTCGGTAATGCTCAATTGAGATTCTTCATGTTTGACGTCTTCATTTGTGACGGCCGGCGTTTGGGCGGAGCTCACAGCAGGAGGGGGGGACACGACAGGTACAGCAGTGTCCAAAACCTCTTCCTCAAACGGCGGCCAAGGGACTGTTGCAGAAAATAAAACAATATATATAATAAAAGTTATGTTCCAGACAAAATGGTTCTCAATGCATCCTTGTTACCTTCCAGTTTTTGCTCTATAGCCTTCTGCAAGATGCTTTTCATGGTCAAGTAAAGTTCCTCCTTGGCTATATCAGCATTCACACGTGTCAAAATACTTTTCCGCCCAGCGTTTCCAAACCATTCCTCAAGTTTGACCCAAGTATCCTGAAAAGATGTGATCCTAAAAGAAGAGAATGGGTATTAGGCTGGAGATGCATGGCGACAGACAATCAAGGCTGCTCATCCCATTTTTATTACCTGTGTGGAATCTGTGCCACAAACAATCGGTTGTTTACATGTGGAGAGACTGCGGCACCAGGAGTTTGATTACTTCTATCTATTCATGAAAGAAATTTGATAAAAATTTCTAAGAGATGCAATAAATCAAAAAATCTGCTTATAATGTACTGTGATCGGGCAATGTGTGAATTGGCATTGGCTAACCGTGTATAACTATAATTCATACAGCTCATTCAGTAATGTTTGTTACTCCTTATGTGAACTCATTCACTGCCATTGACGGCTATAGACGTCAAAAATTCATTTTAACTATTTCTATTGGTTTCACATTTTTTTCCCACTTTTGTTAATAAGCGTATGAAAACCTAAAAAAAAATATATTGTACATTTAGAACAGATGTAAAATTCGTGATTAATCTTGAGTTAATTAGTGAAGTCATGTGATTAATTACAATTAAAAAAAAGAATCGCCTGATGCTTCTTTTTTTTTTTCTTTCTTTTATAAAGAGCTCAGTATTGTTCATTCGGAAATGTCATCATCATTGCTCTTTATTTTTATTTTTTATTTATTTATTTATTTATTTATTTTTGTGTGTGTGTGGGTGAGTATGTGTGCGTGCGTGCGTGCGTGCGTGTGTGCGTGCGTGCGTGCGTGTATTTGTTAGCTCACCAAAAAAACCTATTAGAAAAAATCTCATACCGTTCACCTAAACCGAACACCGCCGTCAGGAGACCCAAGGGGACCAAAGAAAACCAAGGAAGGTGAAATCCAGCACCGACCAGGCACCACCCACCAGAACTCCTCCCCAACCCAAGAAACATCCAGACCCCAACAAATCCAAAAAACATAAAATCAGGGAGGCCTCAAGAGACCGAAGGAGGGACAGAGAAAAGGAAGGAAGGACAGACGAAGCCGCGTGAGATCCACAGACACCAGCCTGATGCTTCTAATAAAAAAAAGAAGGGAAAAATTATTAAAAATTAGGGGCGTCAGACGATAATTTTTTTTTAATTGTAATTAATCGATTAATCACAAATTTTATATCTGTTCTAAATGTACAATACCAAAATCTAGGTTTTCATACTCTTGTTAACAAAAGTGGGGAAAAAAAGTGAAACTAATAGAAATAGTTCAAATGAATTCTTGACGTCTATAGGCGTCAATGGCAGTGAATGAGTTAAGGAGCGTCTCGAGGTGCGAAGATTGAGCTTCCGCGGGCGAGCTTAAATCGAGTGATGTCTAATGTATCCTCTGCAGAAATCTTCTAGCTCCTCAATGGTCAAGTTGAAAACTGACGTTAATGATGGACAAATGAAGCTTCATGAAGCACTTGTGATATATTTTTTTACTTCTCTAGATGGCACTCTTGATTTAAAGATGCAGTGGAAATTGAATCAATTTCCATTGCACTTGCCTTTATTATTAACAAAAGAGCACCACCTAGAGGAGTCAAAAAATATTGCAAGTGCTTCACGAAGCTTCACGAAGCTTCATTTTTCCCATCACTAAGTCGGATGTGTACCAATTGGATGCAAGATTTCAAATTAAATAGTTAAACCTAGGACTAGGAATGTGTAATTAAGAGGAATAAGATGAGCCCAAAATGTTGGATTCTGCCATTATGATTCTGGTTGAGTGGACTATTGCATTAATGCCTATCTGTACCTTTATCCAGATTTTCAATGTGTGGTGGGTTTTTCCTTGGCCAATGCACCACCTTCACGAAATGTTGGGAAATTGTTTATGTGTTTTCTGTTCTGTTATTTAATAGTTTACTGTATCTGAATAAAACAACGAAAAGGTGACTCAAAACAACAAAGCTAGCATCGGTGTAAATCCTTTGCACAGTACTGTCGATCTATTTTTGCTGCATGAAAAGGCCAAAATATTCAGAACCTATCACTTCACTGATTATTCGACACGTACCGGTGTGATGGACCGCCCGCTTGGCTGCACACTGATCAGGAATATCTAGCAGTACAACCAAGTCCAGTGCAGGCGCCGGGGGCGGCAGAGGCGGAGGATTCGGATCGAAGGCGAGGTCTACCTTTCTGTCCGATACTTCGTACCCCGTATCCAGAGAGGCGATGGCTGTCTCAAGTAGATGGGCCTGATCTATGTTGACCGGAAAGCCATCCAGGATCCAGCCTGACTCGAATGGAATCTGGCTACTCACAAGATTATAAATATTTATATAGTGTGTATGTCTATTAACTCATTCACTGCCATTGGCGGCTATAAACGTAATTTGCACTATTTCTATTAGTTTAATATGTTTTTCCACTTTTGTTAACAAGAGTATGAGTGTACAATAAAAAAAAAATTGTACAGTTAAAACAGATATAAAATGTGTGATTAATCGTGAGTTAACTAGTGAAGTCATGCGATTAATTACAATTAAAAATTTGAGTTGATTATTAAAAATTAGGGGCGTCAGATTTTATATCTGTTCTAAATGTACAATAAAAAAAATCTAGGTTTTCATACTCTTGTTAACAAAAGTAGAAAAAAACGGTTAAACTAATAGAAATAGTTCAAATGTTTTTTGACGTCTATAACCGTTAATGGCAGTGAATGAGTTAATTCTCCATGTGTGGATATTCTATCATTGAGTGCAATGCAGTGATACCTGATAGCCTCCACGACAATGTCCACCAATAGCTTATCGGGGATGGCGTTGCCTTTGCTCAGCTCCTCTGCCGCAACTCTTCCCAGCATTGCACGGATCGACAACTGGGACAAAGAGAAAGGGAGCGCTTGGGATAGACTTGAATTTTGCATCTTTAAGATTTGTCAGCAATTGCTTCTCTTACATTTATCTGCGATTTTTCCTCTTTCCCATACAGATCTGAAAAATGAAACATCAATACAATAACAAAGAAAAATTGCTGCCATAGATTAGTCGTATTAACAAGTAGCCCACCGGTATTCATAATTGTGCCTAATTCACTCTCATGTTCTTCATTTTCTTCTTTGACCTGCACGCATGTTTTAAAACGGTTACTAGCGAGCTCCTGACCTACAGTATGGTCTGTAAGGTGATTCTCGGCTCACCCTCTCTCTACTTTGGTGAGAGTTCAGTGCTTCTTCTATGAGCCTATCCACTGATAGGACACATATTTTGAGATCTACAAGGAGAAGACAACAGGCTGACTTAGAAAAGAAAGCCCATAAGACACATGAGGTGTTCATGCACGCACGCACGCACCTTGAGCAATCTTCTTCAAACAGGCGGTCTTGCCCGAGCAGATCTTGCCCAGGACACACGCCTTGATCCTGTAGCCAGTCATTGCTGACGGGCTCGGCGGCGGGAGCATGCTCCTCATTCTGAAGAACACATGTCTGAGAATAACGTTGTGGCACGGCACAACCGGTGAACTGGCCTCCCCGGACTCCTCTGTCCATGTCCATTCTCCCACCATGTTCTGACACACAGCAAAGTTAAGTCAGAACGGAAGGTTCACTTGCCCTGCATGCGGGTCCCGTTCCACATACACCTAAATAGCGATACACTGACCACAAATGTTAACGCGAGACTTTTGTTTTTGCTCCAAATAAAATAGTTTTTTTTCCTATGTACACAAAAAAGGTTATTTTACTCAAATATTGTTCACAAATCAAAATGTGTAAATCCGTGTTAGTGAGCACTTCTCCTTTGAGATAATCCATCCAGCTCACAGGTGTGGAATATCAGGATGTTGTAGATCATAGGTGTCAAACTCCGGTCCTCGAGGGCCGTAGTCCTGCAGGTTGTGGATGTTTCCCTTCTCCAACACAGCTGATATATGATCAGCTCATCAGCAAGCTCTGCATAAGCCAGATAACGTTTCTGCTGATTGGAATCGGCTTGTGTTGGAAGAGGGAAACTTCCAAAAACTGCAAAACTGCGACCCTCGAGGGCCCGAGTTTGACACCTATGTTGTAGATGCTGCCCAGAATAATAATATTTTTTTTAAAAAACTCTCAAATAAATACCCCAAAAAATTATATAAATAATATTTGAGATAAATTAGGTTTTAAGTTCAAAGAAAAATTCTAAGATGTTTGAATTTAACTCAAAATCGTAAGTGCTACATTTATATTTGTGTTCAATATAACTCACAACAAATTCCTCGTAATCCTGATTGTTGAGCAGCTCCTGTTTCTGGAGCTCTACTGGGTCGGGCGATGTGGGCCGCTGCTGCTCGTAAAGAGGGAGGCCATTTAACAGCAACTCCTTTAATTCCCGCATCAGCTTGGCTGGAATCAGACTGCAAATGACACAGCCTTAACTTGAAAACAAAACTAAACAAACAAAGTATACCACAACATTGTCTTTGCTTACTATCGTCACACAACCAACTAAGCACTACTTTTTTATCATTTCACTCCACACTCAACTCCTAAAAAAGAGAAATGGTATTTAACACAAATATATAGTTGTGGGTGACAAATTGTAAATTTGGGTCTCCATTATTATTGTGCTATATAAAATGCAGTTATTAATACTGCATTGATTATTATATGCTACATAAGGGGGGGGGGGGGGGGGTCGAACATATTGCTTACTTTGAGGTGAGCAGGCGATATTCTCCAACCTTGGTGGCCAAGTCCACAATTTGCTCCAAAATCTCCTTACAGTTCTCAAAATGCTTCTTAGATCTATTCCGAGCACACTCCGCAGCCATCTTCTTACAGAATTCCAGCTCCAATTGGATCTCCTCCGCCCGGTCTAATTGAGCTTGGCGGGTCAAGGCCTGAATCCCAAAGAGATACCAGGAGGCCACGCGGCAAGTCAGAAGACGTCCGATATAACATCTACAAACGGACAGCGCCGTGAAGTGACACTCACGGCTTCCCTTTCGAGAGCTTCTCGGAATTCCTTCTCTCTCTGCTGCTGGAACTGCTGTTCTATCAGCAGGCGGTTCTGCCGGAACGCATCCTTCTGCTTGCGCATCTGGAGGAGCTGCACCGCCAAACGCTTCTCTTGCTGAGTCTGGCCTGTCAGAGACCTTACCAGTTGCTCTTCTCGCCATCTTTCCTGCAGGGGGAAGGAAGCCACATAGCCTTCACGTGTGGTGAGTTTAAGAACAATCAAAATGACAGATGAGAAATTGACCAGTGTCTCTCTCTGTACACCCAATCAAGCTTATGTGGCCCACCTCTTGAGCCACGTGGGCTTTGAGCTGCTCGACCAGGCACCGGATTCGTCTCTTTTCTCTCTGCTCAGAAGCGGCCACGTTCTCTTGCAATCTTTGGCGGATCTCCTGAATATAGGCGCTGCTGGATTGGAACGTCAGCTCATTTTCACCTCCACTGCCCTGGGTGTTACCTCCAAGTGGAACATCTAGACCACTAGTGAGAGCAAAGAGGTTAAAAAAAAACACCCAACAAAAATATGCAGAGTAATCACTATTTATAATGTATTAATTTGCCTTTTTTTCAGCGGAACCTATCCCCAGCTATTCGTTGGAAAACCCACCGAATCAAAATGTTTGTGGTCTTTTTGAAAAGCCCTACAATGCCACAAGATGGCGACAAAAAGTCTTGCCTAATAGGAAATGAGTACAGTGGTGTCAAGGTATGTGAAAGTTGTACATCTCGACTGTGAGGCGCACATACATGCCGGTACATTCACAAATTTTTGCATTGTTTTTTTGTCACTGTAATTTGTTCTTGTTTCATAATGACATTTTTTTAAATCATTATCTGTAAGCCATTTATTTTTACGGATAATGTACGGTGGTGATTTGGAAATGTCACTAAACTGTTTTGGGTTAACAGATTTTTTTTCAAGGGAAGCGTCAATTAGTCAATAGAGCTCCATCTCTATACAGATGCACACAAAATGTTTCTCTCACCCTGAAGTTGAAGCCAAGCCTGAAGTGGTCAACTTCTTCCTGTTTATCTCAAACTCTGCAATTTCGGCCTGGACTGTCTGCGTGGACGGAAGTATAATGACACAACACAAGCCTAAAGACTTTGACCTGGATACCACGTCGAGTTACAACTCTTTGAGCCAATGAAATGAAGTACAAGTCTTCTCAAAAGCTAAATGTATGTCAAATGCATCAAGCTTGATCAAATCAAGTCATTGTAAGGCAAATCTGTGTCCTGCACATTTGAGCTGGATAGCAAGCGCAGTCTCATCTTAAATCAATCAATATCAGACAAGTATTTATTTTTTGACTTTTTTTTTTTTATCTGCTGTAGCTTCTTCTGCTCACTGTGCTGGTTGTGTGAACAGAAATTAATATATAATGTAAGTTATATATAGCTTTGAGTGTTTTCTTTATGTGAATAACTTTGGTGATGGTTGCCCCTTGAGCACCTTTTCCAAAAATGTTTGTGCCTGGTCTCTAGTATTTACAAGACCGGTCTAAGACAGGTTCTTTCAAGTTAAGTCTACTTATTAACACTCTACTTACTTGCACACCTGGTTCTAAAATCCAAATTTAATTTCTTGGAGCTGGAGACCGAGTTTTTGCAGGATAAGGTTCACAAGTCCCCTCTAATGTATTTTCGAATCCCGCCCCAATTCTTTGAATCTGAGACCAAGTCTAGTCTTGAGTCTTTGTGCTTGAGTGCAAGTTTAGTCTGAAGTTTAAGACAACAGGAGGTGGTGTAGCAGTTTCACATCTTCATATAGTTTCTAGCTTTTGAACTCAAGGTAAAATTTCTACATTTTTATAGGACAAATCCAGCACCCTTGAACTGGTTTCAATCAAATTCAAGTCCAAGTCTAGTCTCCAGCCTTTGAGTTTAAACCAAAGCCTAGTTTTTGATGTCAGGTACAAGTTTTTTTTTTAAATTATATTATTTTAATTATTATCATTACAAATTCAGGTCTTTGGTCCAACTTTGATTCCCCCCAATTATTTCAGCTGAAGTCCAGGTCCAGAAAGTAAAACTGGACCTGGATGTGCCACCTCTGAGCATAGGTCTAGTCTATCTTTTGATCTTGAGCCCAAAACTAAACTCAAGCAGATGGATGGCAATATCAAGACTGAAGTCTTTGAAGTAGGTCTTAATACGTCTTGTAGTCTTGTAGAAGTCTTAGTAAGTCTCTGCTTTATTTTTCAAACCTAAAACTAAGTCTAGGCTCGAGTATTTGCAGGGCAAATTCAAGCGTTGTCATAATCTTTTTGAGTTCTGATGAGCTTGAGTTTGAGTGTGACCTCCGCTTGCTGATCTTTGCGCTGCTGATGCTTCTGCCGCCTCATGTTGACCAGTGAAGAGTAGGGAGGTGGTTTTGGCACCTGGACGTCAGCGGACTGGTTTTGATTTGACATGACATCACTAGATTTCGGACGAGAAAACTGCAAAACATACAGAATAATGCTGTGATGTGTGATTTTTAGGCAGGCTAATGGTGAGAACACGGGTGGGGGAGCTAACACTGTACTGGGTTAAAATTGATATCTGTGTTGGCAAGAGAGACCGGGAGACAATGAGTTTCCTTGAACACCTTCCTCATGTGTGCCGCTCTCTTGTCATCCTGGTCTTTGAGTTGACCCTTCTTCTGGGCTGACTTGTCAAACTCAGGGCGTCTCTTCTCTATGTCTTGATTAACTTTCTGCAACTTCAACTCCGCATCGCGTTTCTTCACCACAAGATGGAGACGCTACAGAAAACAAACACTGAGTAGGATTCACATTCAGATTGCTTGTACTTGGTAAAGACCTGCGTTTAACAGGGTGCGATAATAAATCTCATCACACTTACATCAGAGAAGATTTCGTGACTTTTTTTATGCAGGGCATCATGTTGCATGATTTCGGATTTCCTCTTTTTCTGTTTCTCTAGTGTGACGTAGAGCTGATAAAGAAGATGCGTGGCGGCGCCAGGCTTCTCCTGCATCACTCCCTGAGCTGCAGCCAGGTCGAAGGAGATGCCCAGCCGATGGAGAGTTGGCTCGAGGCGCGTGAAATTGTTCAGTTTGGACGTGGGGGTGCTGTGGGCATATTTTTTTTTCCAGATTAAAACGTAAGACAAATTCAAAAAAGAGCAATCCGTTTTTGAGAGTTTGGTTTTCAAGGAGGAGAAAATAAATGAACTTACTCTGTTTTCATAAAGGTACTGACATCATTTATTATTTGATATTTATGTAAAACTTCTCCAACTAGGTAACCATTGGAGAAATCCTTAGCGAAGTTCTTTGGTTCTGAAAGGATGAACATGCCAGTTATTTCATAATACAAACAACAATAAATCAGTTCAATTGAGATTTTGGGGGGGAGAGGGGAAGTAAATGGAAAAAAACTGCGATGTGGTTGCATGTTCAGAATTATTTAATCACACATTAAATGGTAAACACACCTGCATTTTAAAGCGCATTAAATTAACTCTGAATAAAGTTCAGCTGTTCTTGTAGATCTTTTTTTCCTGACTTTTTTTTTTCCTGTCCTGAAGTTTTTGTGTTAACACTAAGTGGAATTTGGAATTGTTAATCCCACCAGAATTTGATTAGGAAGCTTCTCCCCCACCATATTTCGATGTGCTTGAAGAAAAAAAAAATGGTCACACTTTTTGGGAGCCCTCTAGTGGCAAGGGGGCACCAAGCAGCTACTTATTTAGTTTATGCATCAGAACGGCAGAACAATTAAAAGCTCTTCCACTAGATGGCAATTAACCTGTGTACAGAATGCACTTTTTGTGACATTTTTTTCTTATGTAAAATATGTTCATTGACTCAAAAAAAAAATTGGGAAACACTGTAATAGTGAACTGAACTACTGAAAATGAAAACAAACCTTTCTACTATATTGTAATTTATTACACCTGCAGAGGTCTCAAATTAAATGTTAGCTTTTATTCAGTCCAGTCAGTTAGCTTAAACACTCTATTCACCTGTCATTTATGGCTCAACATTAAAGATACATTAATTTACTACAAGAAAATCGCCAACAGTCGGCATTAGTATAAATGAGTTAGCACACAAGTAACTGTCAGTACATTTCAGTCATACATACCGATAACCTTTGACAGGCGAAGCTCTTCGTTGAGCCACTTGCACAATATGTCCGACATTTTCTTCTTTTGAACATGTGCCTCTCTTTAATTTAACAAGGTAGATTTCCTAGCGCTACTTTTTTTTTTTCTAAACGACATTTCTGGGGGTCGTTTGGAACTCTTCCTAACCAGGAGACGGTACACATTTTTAGGAGATTACGTCATCGAGTGTTGGTCGACGGCACGTAAACAGACGCATCGGAGCGGTGTTGCTATGGTAACCAGTAAGTGCTACTTCAGGTTTCCATTGGGGCCACCGTTTTCTTTCTTGTCAGGTTCAAGTCGAGGTGCCACTCATTTAACTACACGTTTAAATGTAAAACTAAATTTAAAACGTATGACTATTTGAACAAAATCCTTGAATGGAAAAAACGTAAAATATATATATATATATAAAAAGCGACTGAATTAATTTAAAAAAGGGTGTCAAGTCGAGGATCCCAGGTTGTCATGTCGCCATGGATACGCGACAACAAAGTTGAGTACTCTAATCAGCAGGATGAGGCTCTCATGAAAAAAGGCGGGGCACCTGTCCCTGAATCCGTTATACACATTTGCGCTTCAACCAGAGCAGAGGGCGATGGAGCTTTACTCACAGATGCAGGATCGGTTGTTATTCGCAACCGCTAAACAAAGGGTCAACAGGGACATGCTATTTTTAGATTTTGCAACCATTGTTCGAGACTATGCAAAATGTTTTCTCAACAACCAATAAATACATGAGGGAATAACATGCATGTAGCCAGACAAATTATTCTTATTTTTATTATTATTGTTTTTACATGAGTAACATTTCAGCTTGATGTTAACATTAAGCATAGTTTGCGGGGTCAACATTTTCATAATCTATCCTTTTATTCTCCCTCCTAATCATCAGGAATTACAAACATGAGAATACTATTCTCTGACAGATCATACAATTTAAAGCATTTCAATAATGCAAGCATTTATAGGTGCACATTTAGTCATAAAATCATGCACAGCATTAGTCAATGTTAGTTTTTAAAGCCATGGGAGCTCAAACCGTATAAGGTATCGTGATTTTGTTGTGTTTGCTTACACACCGTGCATTTACAAATCAGGAAAGGTGCAGCAGCAAGCGTACCCTGATATTATTTACACAAGCGGTTTTCTGCTTTACTCGAGGCCACATCAGCGTCTGGCAGCAATTTGACACAGATGCTGTGAAAGCAGACGAAGCGATCATTGGAAGACAATCACAATATTACTAACTAAAAACATTCAGATCTGTTGGGTAAATCATAAACAATGCTATTGATACAATGACACACGGTTTAGTATAAAACATTATCTGTTGCCACAAATAAAATCTAGTAACATACCCTGCCTCATTGGAAATGCAGGCTTTAAAAGGGGAAAACAATGTGCAGCCATGTTTAAATTCTCAAAACTATATCCTCTGTTTCATATGACCTCATATCGGCTTGGATAGTCATCCGACCATCCACTGTAGCTTTTGGATTGAATCCAGTCAATCGATATTCCTTGTAAAACAAGAACAGCATTGCTAAACGAAGACATTTTTTCTCAGTAGTCAGAAAAGGACCGCCTGAGAAGTTGACCAGCAAAGTCATCCAGTTCCAGCCACGTTATTCCTGTCACAGTAGTTTTACTTAAAGCTTGTAAGCTGTAGGCACTGAGAAACTTGAGTGAAATTAGCGTACATTTCCTGTCATACAGTATATGCAAATGAATATCAACGGATAATTGAAGCATGACACAATTTGTGGAAAGGCATAACATGAAAGGAATATGGACACGGCAAATCTCTCCTAAGTAAAATAAAAGCAGATTATTTTTAAAAACAACAATATGCTGCAAATGGTGTCCCATACATTATTCATCTGTTCTGAGCTACTGTCATTTTGCATAATGCACACCAGTTGATTTGAGTAGCAAAGCAGTCCGTGAAAATTAAAATGATTCATTAAAATGGAACACTATGATTGATTCTCAAAGTTCAGTCTCAATATTTGCACGGAAAGCCGCTAACTAGCAAAAGTACATGTGACATTAATTATAGATATACATATTTAAAAAAAAAAATAAAAAAACTGGCCTGTAAAATATTTACAAAAACCCTACAGATTAAAACAAGACAAATGTAAACAAAAGTAACATGATGTGTTCAGTACATGAAATTGAATACGCTCTAGCTTATATCACCAGTGTCATCATCCAGACAATTCCAGAGCGTAAAATAAATCACCTTCTGATTGTGTGTAGAATAATGACTCATTAAAAGTGCATAGGACATCATCTCATGAGAGGGCTACTCAAAAGACAATTAACAGACATGTTCCATTCATATCTAACGTAAAAAACAATAAAAATAAAAATAATTCCTTTTGTAGTGTTTCAATAAATGCTTATGGAAATGTTTGGTTTGAAAATTACTTTCTAGGATTTTTAAATTCACATCACGAGTAAAATAAAATTTTTTTTTAATAAAAACTAAAAGCTGCAACATTGGAACACGTCAGTGCTGAATGCCCACAGTCACAAAGAAAGCCAATAGGTGCGCCATTTTTCCTCAAATAGTGGCCTCTGCTTTATTAATGGATGCACACTTATAGCATGATAATGAGTAAATCAATGCCCCTGGCCCACTATATGAGGAAAACATGATTATTTACCTGCCATCAAACTGCTACATCAAATGGACATATTACATTTTTGCCTGACGAATGAAGCTTTCTGCAGTTTGATCCACGTCACTGGTAATACTAATGAATGTAAGAGGACTAGGCCATCTGACGGGCCGGGCAGCTTCTCATGAGAGGATATCATGGTTTTGCAGAGGACAGCAGGTTGGTGAACCAGCCTGCCGCGGAAGTAGAAAGCGGACGTTTCTCTTCGCCGTCCTCCTCCGACTCGCCGTCGTGGAGGAGGAACTGCGTGGAGGCCACTGATGTGGGTGAGCCCAAACAGGGCGCCAGGCAGTCCTGCTCCTCGGCCTCCCCGGGCGAGTCCAAATTCCAAGAGCTTTGAGGTTTGTAGCCTCCGGAGCATGCAGCTTGAGGATCTTGGGAAGAGTTGTCACTTGACGCTGCAGCTTGCCTCTGGGGGCGGTAACCACCTCCACCGGCCGCCATTTCAACCTCAGAGGAACCCTGTTGATCTGTGTGGAAGACCAGACATGACCCTGAAGTTTGGATTCCTGTGTAAGTCACATCGGTTTGCCCGGAGTCCATTGATGACGAAGAGGAGTCCGAAGAGTCCGGATAACGCGGCCTTATGGGGCGCTCGTCGATCATTCGGTTGTAGTAGCGTAACGACGTTGGCTCATCCGTGTCGAGTGGCCCGTCTCCGATCATCTGATCCTCTTCCTCCTCCTCATCCTCTTCGGGAATGACCACCAGCACTTCTTTCAGGGAGTCCAATTCGGGCTTCTCGACAACATGGACCAGGTTGTGGGGCGATGGCCTCACATCCAGCGGACCCTGTCGGGTTCAGTCAATCAATGATCGAAGATGGAAGCGAGTTGCAGAATAGTTAAAAAAAATAAAAATACATATAGACCTGCATTACAAATTGTCAGTGATTAGTGCCACGTTTATTATTGTAGTTTATTTACAGTTAGTATAAATCAGTCATCATCATTTGTGGATTTTGAATTTAGCAGCAAAATCCACCTGTCCATCTCAGGGGGCGGCCATTTTGCCACTTGTTGTCAACTGAAAATGACATCACAGTTGCTCAGGGCTCAGATAAACGACCAATCCCAGCTCACCTGTTTTCTGAGTTTGGTCATGTGACGTTCGTAAGCTGAGCCATGATTGGGTGTTAGGCCTACCTTCGCCTTAAGCAACCGTGATGTCATTTTTACTCAACAGCGAGTGGCAAAATGGCCGCCCCCTGAAATTGATTTTTTTTTTTAAAGTGGATGTTGCTGCTTAATTGATATTCCTTGAACGCAACCTTATTCAGAATGGATTTTAGACTAAGTGTATTGAACATTATTATTGTCAAGAAATTTTTTTTTTGGGGGGGGTTTGACTTCCGCTTTAAGAACTCTTGTTTAGATCAGTCATTCACAAACACAGCACACTAGTGTGTCATGAAAGATCATAAAGTTTTGCTATCTATGCCAGTAACAGAAAAATTCAACACAAAGATATAAAAAGGTACAAATAACCCATGTATCCATTTGTTGCCATTCATATAACAGAATAAGATTGGTGTGTTACGAGATTAATGTAAAATATGTAAAAACGTTAATATACAAATAGAAAGTACGAGTGTACTCAAAATTGTGGCCATACATTTACTGACACGTACCTGTGTCCTGGTCCAGTCGTCGTTCAATTTGGGCTGCGGTATGTCTGGATAGAAGGCCGTCTTTACCCTGATGAGAACAACAACGGAAAAATGTTAGTGTGTCAAAATAAAAACATCACTTTAGCATTAATCATGTCACATGCTCAAATAAAAGGTGCGCTGACTCACCATTTTCGTTTCTTATAGCAAAGGAAGGTGACAATGGATAGCAATAATGCGAGAGATCCAAGAGATGACAGCATTTCCAGGATGAGCCAATCAGCTTGAAGGAAGAGAACATAGGATAAATGACTGCATAATAGGGCTGGGAGTCTCACAATTCGATTCGATTCTGATTTTTGGGCCTGCGATTCGATTCAGAACGATTTTAGATTCAAAATGACTTGACAATGATTTCTGCTTCAATTTATAGATATGCAAAGAATTGTCATGATCTACTCCAGTCTGACTCGCTAATGCTAATTAGCGCGCTACTCGTGGCACTTTTATCACTCGAAAGAACGACTATTCATACAAAACACTTCAGGAATGTATACAGAGAAGCATCTTAACATTACTGATCGACATATGGTCTTCCTACACTGCAAAAAAAATAAAAAATAAAAAATAAAACACTTTTATTGGACTTGATCATGACTTTTTGCTTCTATGTGGCTACAACTTAACAGTGTATCAGAACACGTGAAACCACACTGCCCCTAAGTGGCCAAATCGTGTACAACATGAACAGTGCTCCCAATTAAGGCACACACAAACAAGGGCAAGACAGTATAAAAAATTTAAATAAAATCGATTTTGGGACATTTAAAATCAATTCTGAATCGCACTAAATGAGAATCGATTTTTTTTGCCACACCCCTACTACTGCATAAGTATATTCACAGGGAGTAATCGCAAGTATTTAGAGGGTGCACATACCTAACTGCTCCACTGTGATGGAGGTGGTGGCGCCTGTGTCCTCGCCTGCTGAAGTGTATGCTTTAACCGTGAATTTATAGGAGCCCTTGGAGAGACCCTTAACCGTGTACTTCCTGCTTCCTTCTCCCGATAGATTGGCTGCGAGGACGGACAAGATGGGGAACACGGTAGAAAGAAAGAGCACAAGAGGATGTAGCGGTAATGTTGATGCACTCAAACACTGCTCGACTGTTAGAAAAGGCCGGTATATACCGAGTAGCATAAGCTGGGAGTCACTTCTGAGGTAAACGTTGTAGCCCAAGATGTAACCTCTCCTGCTGGCCTCCGGCATGGCTTCCCACGTCAAGAGAACGTCCGAGTCCTGCTGACTGATGAGCAGGTGCGGGACGGCTCTGGCGGGAGCTTGAGTGAGGAAAGTATGAAGGTCGTTTGAAAGTCAACGGCATTTTGAAAAGAAATGCTGCTTCGGTGGCAAAAAAAAAAAAAAAAGAAGAAAGGTTGGTGCTACTTACCCAGTTCTTGCATGTAGCCCTGCCAGCACTGCAGCAGCTCTGAGGAGCAGCTGAACAGGGAGATGTTGTACTTCACACCTGGCTGGAAGTTGACTGACGAAGGGATAAGAGATTGTTATTGTTATTGAAGTTGGTTTGAAAGTAAAAATCCCCAAACGTAACAATGAAAGCCAGCTTCAGGAGTGTTTAATCAAATGCAAAGGTCACATGACATTCCAACCCAGGTTGTGTCTGTAAATAACCCCAAATACATTTCAGCTGTTCAGTTGGATTTTCTTGACATTGTATTTTGCGTTCTATGAGAACCCTGGAGGTTTTGTAATAAAACTGACTAGGGGTGTGCCCAAAAATCGATTCTCATTTAGTACGATTCACAATCGATTATAAATGTCCCAAAATCGATTTTATTTCAATTATTTTATACTGTCTTGCCTTTGATTGTGTGTGCCTTTATTGGGAGCGCTGTTCATGTTGTACTCAATTTGGCCACTTAGGGGCAGTGTGGTTCCACGCGGTCTGATACACTGTTACGTTGTAGCCACATTAGAGAGTACAAGGAAAAAGTCACAATCAAGTAATTCCAATAAAAGTTGTTTTTTTTGCAGCGTGGAGCCGTTCTTTCGAGTGGTAAAAGTGCCGCGAGTAGCGCGCTAATTAGCAT
Organism: Leptonotus elevatus; assembly: GCF_054856555.1. Taxonomy (NCBI): domain Eukaryota; kingdom Metazoa; phylum Chordata; class Actinopteri; order Syngnathiformes; family Syngnathidae; genus Leptonotus; species Leptonotus elevatus. The sequence goes on along the minus strand of NC_141243.1, from coordinate 9,737,718 downwards.
TAGCGAGTCAGACTGGAGTAGATCATTACGATTCTTTGCACATCTATAAATTGAAGCAAAAATCATTGTCAGTCAAATCATTTTGAATCAAAAATCATTCTTAACCGAAAATTGATTCTGAATCGAATCGCAGACCCAAAAATCGGAATCGAATCGAAAGACATTCAAAGATTCCCAGCCCTAAAACTGACAGATTTTAACTGTTCATAATTTCTTCCAACTTGTCTAAGGCCCCAGGTCCAAGCATGGCATTCTTTAATTTATTTATTTCATTCTTTAAAAAAAAGAGAGAGAGATGAAAGGGGGCAGAAAGAAGCAAAACATATAACATTTGCCTCTAATTAACACAAAATGAATGACAGCTATGGTCAAGTTACACTTACACAAAATAACCGTTTTACAATTTTACCAAATAAATGCAATAACCTAGTTAACTGCTACATATTAATATCATGCGTTTCATTTTTGTTATATTTAATTCCATAGACTGACCTCCTGGATTGAAATACATCTTTCTTTTTGTTTTGTTCTATACTTTGGTTTAGAAAAAAAATCAATTCCTCTTAATTTGTACTCACTTTCTATTTTAAAAATAAATCTATTTCGCAAGTTATTTGGTCAAATTTGGTGATGGGCTTTATACATAATTTTGAGGCGGTAATATTCCATCAATTGATTACATTCTAAGGATTTTAATTATAAATATTGGGTTTGTATAATCCCTATATCCGCTTCCATTATTGACTCGAACAGCACGTTTTTGTAAAAGAAATGTTGGTTCGTGTATGTTTTACAAGTGCACCCCCCATACTTCTTGATTGAAAGGTAAACATTGTCAGCAAAAGCCTACTAGAACAACTACAATCTACCAGTAATAGTGGTAAATCACAGGCACTTTAAATGTTGATGAATGTGTGCTGGCTCCCACGTAATGAGAGTTTGAATGTGAATGATATATTGTAAACATGCCAATTATTAGAGGGGTGTGGACACTTCCCCTCTCTCAAAGCTCATGTCGCTTAAAGTACCTGACTCAATGGAAGTATTTGTGTTCCCCGTTGCCACCTTGACCCACTCCACGTGGCAGTCCTGCTGGCAGTGGGCGTCGTGCCACTCTATGACATAACCGCAGCTGGAGTTGGTGTCATCCTGCCAGGCCAGGGGGAAACCTGTGTCCATATAGACCACCCTCTGGCACCTCTCTAGTAGAAAAATAAAATAAAATAAAAAAATAGATACATTTTTTTTTATTAGATTTTCTCAGACATTCTTAATCCGAATTTCATTTTTTGTGTGATACTTAAAATATCAAGACAGAATCTCTTTTCATTGATCGCATTAGCTTGCTTAAGTGTATTGAAAGAGTTAAATCTGTACACATACGCCGCCCTCCGAGCTGTGACCCACCTGCGACACGTAGAGGTATGGTAACACTTGCGGGCAGCGAATCCCCAGCAGCGTTCTTGGCAACGACAGCAGCCATGACTTGGTTGTCGTTGGTGAAGGCGGAGATTCGTGTGAGGTTGATTGGCAGCATGAAAGTGTCTGGAGGGAGCGTTTCAGTGTGCTGCAGGTTCTCTTCGGGGCTCCAGAGCGTCACTTCGTAAGACGTGATGGGACCGTGGCTTTCTCGGGCTGTTAGAGGCTAAAGAGGGGCAAGGTTTTGTAAAAGGAAGAGAGGTTTCGTTTAATTTGCCATTTCAGGTGATTATGGGATAGAAACTTGGTTACCTAGTGCAGACTAATTCATACCTAGCTGTTACAGTGGCTTTAGACAGTCAACACAGGTCAATTAAAGTAAAAACAATGATATCACAATATATTATTTCAAACCTTTTTTTTTTAAATCATAAAACCTTGTACAAGTAAAAAAAAATCAGTTGGCTACATGTGTATGACAAACCCCCAAATTAATACTTTGCTGAATTATTTATCTTTTTCTTCAATTACAGCATTCGTTACATGAATAAAATGTCCAATTGATATGTAACTTTTTTTTTTTTTTGAAAGTGCAAATGATCATTGTAGCATTCATTGGAAAACTAAAAACTTAAGGAGCAAACATGGTTAATTTTGAATATATGAATATGCATATGAACTCACTTAAATAATACATAAATTACATATATTTTTTAAATCACCTTCCAAATGATCTGACCGGAGTTGTCATTGTTGATATGCATCCACACATCAAGCTGATCTGGAACTGTGATGGAAATTGAAATGATGGTTAGCAATAGGGGTCTTTGAATGTCTCACGATTCAATTAGATTCCGATTTCTTGGGTGTGCGATTCGATTCAGAATCGATTTTCGATTAAGAACGCTTTTTTATTCAAAATTATTTGATTGACAATGATTTTTGCTTCAATTTAAAGATGTTCAAGTAATCGTAATGATCTACTCCAGTCTGACTCGCTAATGCTAATTAATGCGCTACTCGTGGCGCTTTTATCACTCAAAAGAACGGCTCCACGCTGCAAAAAAAACAACTTTTATTGGAATAACTTGATTTTGACTTTTTCCTTCTACTCTCTAATGTGGCTACAACTTAACAGTGTATCAGACCGCGTGGAACCACACTGCCTCTAAGTGGCCAAATAGGGTACAACATGAACAGCGCTCCCAATAAAGGCACACACAAACAAAAGGGAAGACAGTATAAAATAATTTAAATAAAATCAATTTGGGGACATTTAAAATCGATTCTGAATCGTACTAAATAAGAATAGATTTTTTGGCACACCCCTAGTTAGCAAGTTCACACCTTTTAATTGTCAAATATAAAAAAATGTAAATGCAGTTAAATGGATTTACAGTAAATAAAGGTATTCAAACCATACATTCATCCTTACCATCCATATTTGTTTTGATAGTAAGGGGTTGGCTCCAGTTTCCCCACTTCCAGAAATTCTGCTGGGCACCACATCGGACTTTAATGTTGTACTCCTCATTGGGATAAAGCTCCAAAAGTCGCACCGTCATCAGACCGACCCCTGTGAAGGTGCGCTGGACACGTACAACATTTTTAACACTTGTAAGACCACATTATTGAACATGAAAAAAAACAATGTTACTGGGCAAAGGAAGTAACTGACCTTTGCTTTGTTGCCATCTGACCTGAGCTCCACCTGGCAGACAAGCGGCAGGGAAATATATCTGTTATAATCCCAATTCCACAGCAAGGTGGCATTCCAAGCATTGACGACAGCGCTCAGGTTCGCAGGTGCCACCGGGTACACTGGGATGAAAAATTGAATTTAGTTACATTTGCATTTTACCTTTAGAATTTTAACAGTTAAGTCATTCACTGCCATTGACGGTTATAGACGTCAAATATTCATTTGAACTATTTCTATTAGTTTAAAAATGTTTGTTAACAAGAGTATGAAAACCTATATATTGTTTTATTGTACATTTAGAACAGATATAAAATGTGTGATTAATCATGAGTTAACTCGTGAAGTCATGCAATTAATTACGATTAAAAAATGTAATCGCCCGATGCTCCTAATTTTTAATATTTTCTTTTTTTAAATTGCGTCAGGCGATTACATTTTTTAAATTGTAATTAATCGCATGACTTCAATAGCTAACTCACGTTTAATCATACATTTTATACCTGTTCTAAATGTACAATAAAAAACATTTCTAGGTTTTCATACTGTTAACAAAAGTGGATTTTTTTTTTTAACTAATAGAAATAGTTCAAATTAATTTTTGACGTCAATAGCCGTCAATGGCAGTGAATGAGTTAAAAACTCATTACTGTGTTTCGCAATGAGGTGAGGCCGAGCCACTCACCTCTGTGTCGGATCTCAGCTGAATCCAACACGCTGTCCCGTCCGAGAGGATTCACAGCTTCCAGCGTCCAGTTCCCCTCCCACTGCGCTGCACTGCACGTCCTCAAATTTTCGACCAAGGTGGCCTCCTCACATTTCCTACAAAAGTAAAATGAATCATATTAGACAGTGAACTGCCGTTTGGTTGAGACAAAATAAGTGTCATTTTGGAGGCCAACTACACTGTTTTTTTTTTCGCTGGACGAACGTTGCTTCAAATTTGATGTTTGCGATATCACACACATGCAAAGTACCTGTCGTTCAGCGAGTAAATTGTTCTTCTTCGCTTGCCGTAGAGACGTGTGTCTCGCACTTCTTTCCACTGGCACACGGCCGACGTCAAATCTCGAGTTTCGCAATGAAAATCACTGAGTAGAGGAGGATCTGGGGAAATAATAGTAAAGTAAGAAGTAGAAACGGGGAAAGATGCCGAGTCTGGGTGGAACGGCCACTTTAACCTGAGCACGACGCACCAATGGATAATCAGACGATTGGTTATGGAAAAACTGATTTTTTTTTTGTGCCGGGGGGGAAAAACACCTTCAAATAGGATCATTTATTTAATTATTTTTTTTATGATTAATTATTTAATTTAATAATTTCTCAGCATTCGCGCCTTGACCCTTTTGTCTTCTACTTGGGGAACCGCTTTTTTTCTGATTGGCTAACAAGTTGAAGTTAAAAATATCCACCAATAGCTCATACAGGCAACGGGACAAAATTACCAAGACTTAACACTTGCTCCAAAAATTCAACTTAACTAGCACAAATGTGAAATTATTTCTTATGGAGGATTTTAGAGGCATTTGAAGTGCTCATTCCATGGTCGTTTTTTTGTTTTTAAAACTCTTTTTACTGCCACACGTTATCCAAAAAACAACCCCGACAGTGCCAGCTAATTTTCGAGCATTTTAACTAATCTTTCAAGAATAAAATAAAAATAATATTGTGTACTTTGACTACATAAACATGGTGGGTACCAAATGAAAGATCGCGTTTCATTCTTTCATTAGAAAACAAAAGTATATTTCTTATTTTGTTCTTCGGTAATTTTTAAGTGACATTTTGTGAGAATTGAAAAGATAAGGAGAAAACAAGCTTTTTGTGAAAAGATACATTTTCTTCCCAACAGTGACTTTATGACACTAATATTTTTTGTTTAGTGACACTCTGTGAATAGATTTAATGTGACAAAGGCTTTGATCATTCACGTCGTCCTTGAAAACATTCAATTTAATCAGATTGGTCATGTTTCAGTGTAATTCCATACTATTGGGAGCCCTTTGAAAAGAGATACAATGCTGCCATCTGGTGGCCATAGTTAGTGGGCGTTTGTGATTTCACAAGTCCATTGAGTAGGCACGTCCACCGCCTATTGAAAAAAAAAAACGTAGTAAACGTCAATTAAAGCTTTTGGCGGGATTCATTTGGATTTTAATATACGTCATTAAACGTTTTCGGCGGTAAAAGAGTTAAGAAAATTCCACAAAGATGGCGGGCAATTCTCCCATTGCTGTATGAAATAAAATTGTTGTAAGTACACCTCTACAGAGGAGCTAATATCTTTACACACATTGACAATGAGAGCAACACTGCCACCTACTGCAGCGGATGTGCAATTACACGTTGGTAAACTTACATCCAACAAAGACCACGGCTCCCGACAGTTTGTTATTTTCCTTGTTCTTGCAGATGACATTGCTCCCTGTCCTGTTTGACGGAGCCTGATGAGTTACTGTGACGCTGTAACTCCGCCGACTCAGCCGTGTGGCGTTCACGGCTGCGTTGCCGTAATGCATCGAACCGAAGATCCGCCCTTCCGCCACAATGCAGCAGAAGGTGGTGCTGTCACCCGCACGCACGATTCTATCCTGGGGGTACATCTGGAACTTCTCATTGGTGGGCAGATCGTTTCCTGAAGAAGGAAAAATTATAAGAGGAAGAGAATCGTTCAAAGGGTGGAAAAGTATAAATAGATCATGTTTGGTGTATTCGAGCAGAGAGGATTGACCTTGGAGGATTTGCGCGTCGCTCCATTCACTCGTCACCGTCCCCTCCCTGGAGCGGATTTGGACAGACAAGGAGGTACATTCGAGAGGTTCTGCTGAGGTCCAATTCCACTCGTACCGACCAGTCGTCTGGTTTAGAGTCGCATGCAGCGAGTCCTAAAACATTATAGTAACAAATTACTGCGGTGTGCTCGCAACTTAAAATGGTAGTAAAAAAAAAAAAAATACATTTTGAGAGGCAGGGTACATCTTGGACTGATTGCCACTCGTAGGGTATCTACTCTAGAATGAGACTCTGGCAACATAATTCAAAATAAGAATTCAGAAAAAGAGAATATCCCTCACATAGAAGACGGTTTCATTGAGTTCCGTCCTGAGGACGATGGCATCAAACGTCGTGGCGCTGCCTCCCAGCCAGGAAATGGACATTTGCTGCGCATTCATATTGGGTGCCAGTTTTACCTGATGGGGTACGGTCAGGTCTGAGAAGAGAAATGAGACAACAAACAAAAGCCTGAATCTTTTGCTGGTATTGCGCAAGTTCAGCCCGATGTGATGGAAGATTCCTACCATTTTGTGCATGAGTGTGTACCACTGAAAGGAGGCAACAGATGAGCCAGACAGGCCAGCAGCTGGCTTGTAATTGAGGCATGGCGAGGGACTGTTTGTGGGCCGTTGCACTATGGCAGCACCATGCTGTTGGCAGAGCACCCTGCGAGAGCATAAAAATACACAGATACGGACATTTAGTTCAGTGAAGCCATTTATATGCACAAGATCGTTTGTTTTGAACGAGCTGGATTTTTGAGAAACGACCGCCTGCTCTTCCCGCACGTCAACTCTATCTTATCCTTACTGGAAGAGCCATCCCTCCAACAGCGCATGTACCAACCTGAAGGATAAACCAAGCCACAGCACAAAAATACATTGGTCACAATATGTGCACACTTGCGCAACAAGGTCTCGATCCAAAATTATATAGCACAGACCTCAAGTCTATGTCCTTTTACTAATAAAAAAAGATATGCATGCCAAGTGATACTGTTGCTCTCCAGTCCAGAAGGTGGCGGTATTTCACAGTACATGCTTTTCATCGCAGCTCCCGCTACTAGATATGGTGCTGTCCTACTTTGCCACAACTCCAAAGAGTGAAAATATGTTCCCGGATGTGCACCTTTGACTCATCTGCAGCAAAATTGCATGGGTATATATATCCTATGCCAAGCAGGGTTATAATAGATTTGGAATTTTCATCATAGTTAGTTTTTATTCCGTTTTGTTATTTTAAAATGTAGTTAGTTTTAATTCGTATTCAGAGCAGCTGTGTTAGTTTCTATTCATCGTTTTTATTTGTTTTAGTATTAGTTTTTTTTTCTATTTTGTAGATTTCTTGTATGAAGATTATAAAAACATCACAGTAAAAATTGTGCAGTAAAAAAAAAAATCTAAACATAATGAAAAAGAACATAAAGAAAGCAAATTGTTGTAGAATGTGTGTGTTTTTAAGGGGCGTGGCCTAATGAAGCGAAGTCAGGAGCTGGATTCTGAATCTCTACTTGTAAATCGTCTCATTTTTTTCCACTTCACTCGAGCAGGGGCACTGAAGCTCACTTGTGACTCAAATTTTGGCTCTCAACACAAAGCAAAAAACACTGTGTATTTTTTTTTTCCCACAATAACTAGACAGCAGTATACTGAAGTGTTTCCAATACCTTGCTTCCAGAGAGCAGCATAATGTTCAAAGCACCTAATGTGTTTACTTTTATGTTTACAGTGGGACTCAAAACGGAATATTATTACGTTGTGAGTGCGTATTCAATAAAGAAAACCGTTCTTCTTTGGGACCTATTCATGCATCAGCTTATGGAAAGTTACAGAGCAGTCTTCTTTCCAAAATCCCATTAGCATTTTTAGCTAACACATGGTCCAAAGAAGTTTAAAAAAATAATAATAATAATGTTAAAACACAAAATAATACTCCTCTACTGAAAAAAAAAAAAAAAAAAGGGGGCATGATTTTTCCCCCTGTAAGAATCCCATACAGTCATATACTGCAAGTCAAGTTCATCAACAAGGTCAACACCACATTTCAGTTTGGCTTAAGAGTCATGTCAATAATTGCTAAAAATGCACTACACAGTCCAGCTGGAAAAGGTAGGATAACCAAATTGGTGCTAAAGCATTCGGGAGGGTGCCATATTTAAAGCCATGAACTTGAAGAACCTGTGTGTTTGTGTAACCAATTCTCGGATGTGTTCTGTTCAACTGCAACACAGGTGCTTCAGTTTCCGAATTGGACAAGCTTGGACACGCGTGACAAAAAGAAAACACGCAGGTAGTATTATTCAATCCATTATTGCAACACACACCGTGCCTACACTTTGACTTAAAAATGATGAGCTTGTCATTTATTCCATCTAAAATACTTCCAGTTGATATGGTTTGATACAAATACAAAGTCATAGCTTCACATAAATACAGCTGTCTGGACTCATTGTTTCCCCACACGCGTGTCAGCACCACGATGGTTTTTGAACTGGTTGCAAGCTTGGTGGCCCCCCCACGTAAAAAGATCCTGAAGCTGAATACGCCTTCCAGCCCCCACCACATATGAGCTGTAGGTCCAGTGATTGGAAGCTAGACAATGGGCAGATTCTGGGAAATACACCCAAGAAACTGATAGCTCTAAAAGCCGCATACGCGCGTACAAATCAATACTTGTTTGCAGGCCAGCAGCGATAAATGCGACCACAGATGAGGCAATTACGAGAACGTGGTCGGCACTTAAAAACCAAGCCGGGAGCTTCATCTGTATGCCAGCAGTGTTCCCATTTTAGACAAGACTTTATCCTCGCCTCAACACCTCAGACTTTGTCTTTTTTTTTTTTTGTCCCCAAAGCTACGGGAAAATATGTCGAAATGCTGTGTAAAGTGCAGGACTGCAAACATTTCTCAGAACCCAAATTTGTTTAAAGGTCTTTTTGTCCAGTTTCTTTCTAAGAAAAACAGGACAACAGTAAGACCTTGTTGTGACCACCTAAAAGAGTTTCCAGCCTTTTCATTCCAGCCCGGAAGCCCCACACCACAGAACTTCAACTCACTTGGTCGAATTTATTTACATTTTTTTTTAATATACAAATTACTCAATATAAAACAGGGAACCATAAGAAAAATGACTTTTAAAATATGAATATATATATATATATATATATATATATATATATATATATATATATATATATATATATATATATATATCCCTTTTTGCCTTCACATCAGCTATCCATTTAGTTGTTTATGATAAAAAGTGAACACAATCCAGTCCTGAGCACTGGTTAACTTGTGATTTGCTCACCTACAAAATACTCACTCTTAAGTATAAAGACAAATGCACAGTGACTTCTTCTTTTTTTCTTTTCCCTTTTTTTTTAAAGTCTTGTAAGTGTGAAAAGATGGCCCCACTTAAGGAATAATTTAGGGTTGCAGCTATCAAACATTTTTAGAATAGAGTGTTTTTAATGTTATTGATTAAGTACCTGCATGGCAAAAGCTGGTGCATTATTAAACAACAATAAGAAATAATGCATAACGGGAATGAAAGGCCTGTTAAGGAGACTAAGCAATTGGCTTTTATTTTGGGGAAAAAACAACAACAACAACAACATACACAGCCAACTCCAATTGTTGGTTCCAAAACACAATTCAACACGAATACGTTTCCACCACTTTCATGCCAACATCAGGCTACAGCCACTACAAATATAAATACAGTGTAGTGATGATAGACTATATTAAATTACCTACAATTGATGTTTAGATCACAACTATGTGCTCAAATCTCGAATTGCCATAAACATGCTGCATGAATGATCCCAAACTTTGGACAGTCTGTTTTCTACAATCTACATGATTTGTAGGCCTTTACCATCATGCAAACTTTCTCCCGCCAAGCAGAAGAGTAGTGAATTCTTCAGCCATTCTTTTTTTTTTTACCCCCTTTTGCGATCATGTGAGGCAGTGTGGCACCCCATAATGCAACATATAACGTTACTTAAAATTTGCTGGCAAAATAAGAAGTTAACAGAGCAGAAAAACAGAGTGGGCACGTCCGAGTAATAAACACAAAGTCCACTCACTTAAAAAAGGGCGGCTGTGTCCATGCAATAACGTCTTCCCGAGCCCTAGAATAAATAAAATCTGGATATGCTGACCATTCGTGGGCCGCCATGTGACTCATGTGACCACGGTGGTCCATCTTTTGGAACCAGTGGAAATAAAAGCACCAAAGAAAAAGGGCACCATATTGTGCAGCTACTTAGGTATAAAAAGCAGTCTATTTACCATTTCAGATGTGCAACACAATAAATGAAACTGCGGGTACATATGAGAGAAAAATAAATCACTTTTTCGGGTATGCGTTGATATTCTGAAACATGAGCCACAATCCTGATCCCGACCTTTGAATGGGAACTAGAGGACGACCGGATGCTTTAGGACAAAAGTAAGTTCACAGACGTGTGTGTGTGTGTGCGTGCGCGCGCGCGCGTGTGTGTGTGTGAGTGGGCGTGTGTGTGTGAAAATGCCAGTGCTCTGACATCACTAGCAAGAGGACATTCAGTCCAGTGTGTGAAGCTGTTAGACTCAATCAGTCCTTCCTTCCTTCCTCTTCTCTGTAGCTCTTTAAGCATTTAACCCTAGAACATCTACAAAGGCACATTTTTCTGTCGAATAATTTTCTTTGGATCGGAGGACACTTAATATTCAGAAAATTCAAAATACCGGCGCGATAATTTGACTATTTTCAGATGAATAAGTGGGCATGAATATAGATGTACACAACAATTGGTTGTAGTTCATACATTAAGTGACATAAATGTTTATTCTCTATGAGTGCATATGAAGAGGAAAAGGCTTACCAACGTCCATAATATCCAAAGCATTGAATTGATCGTTTTAATATTTTCAGAAGATGAAGTGGGCATGAGTAAAGATGTGTACATGAATTATGTGGTGACAATCCTATCAGTTTTCAGACAAAAACGGCATTACGCTTATTCACATTAAGCGATTGAGATTGTCTCTTTTGGAGGCTTGGGCTACATTTGCCACCTATTATCGCTATATGTTAAAAATTTTATTAAATATTATTTCCCGAAGGAAGAACATGAAACCTGGCAGGGTTAGGAGTAGTGTCCCTATCTGAATTATGACAGTATTTGGCAATGCCAGGCGGCGTTTTCTTTTTTCCTATAATAGCAAATTAGACCATGAAACGAATACAAAAAATATCTGCTATGTTTAAGCACAAGACTGCTAAAAAAAAAATGCTCAAAACAGCGCTGCCCAAGGTAATATCATTATTATTTGTGACTTTTAATCTTATTTTTTTCCCCCCAGGTCATCAGATGCCATTGATTATTTTCGCAGGATTATTCTTATACACACTGCTTAATCGAATATTGAACATTATTATTATTGGGGTTTTTTTTTATGCAATAAGTGGCGTGTTTCTTTCAGGAGATTTAACAAGCACCCGCCTTGCCATAAACCTACTATGTCATCCGATATGAACAGACCTACAAGTCAGTGGAGAGAAAGAAACCATGAGGTGGTGTAACAGGAGCTCCCGTCTGTAATGGCCATTAACGTCTCTGAGTTTCCATTACCAAGACACACCAGAGTCAAGTATAAGAAAACCTTACAGACTTATTCAGTGCACACAACGAGTCAGAAGAACGGCACTATAATCACGCACACGCACACATTATAATTAAAGTGGCAAATAGCTTGTATTAGAAGAAGAGCTCAGGAGAGCTCTTTTTCTTACAAGGGACCATTTTAGTCCTCTGGGGACCTTAAATATACGAAGAAATATGACGTGACAAAAAAAACAACAACACATGCCACATGCTTATCTATTATATATTCAGAGCATTTGTTGTCTGTCGCCAAGTCACTGTTATATGGGGGACAATTGTTTTTTGAATACTGTATATTATGAACTGTATGAGTGTGGTTCTTGACCTGTTCAAGGTGTAAAGCGCCGTAAGTAAATAAAATTATCTTGGATGACCTTTAATTTTAAAAACATTTTTTTTCAACATTTAGAGGACGATGTCATGTGCACAAATTATATAGATTGTATATATGTTACTTTTGATCCTCCATAGTAAGTCACAGAAAAGGCAGTCCGCATTGCATCGCATCACCAAGGTTAGCATTAGCCAGTGGTCAGCAGCAGAGGCGGAGATGTCGTGACGTCCTCCATGACATTTGAGTCGCATCAATTTTCTGGATTGGTAATATCGTGAAATATTAAGCACATCGGGGTTGTTAAAGCGACTTAAATATTTGCCATCTCTTTAAACCGAAAACGCGTATATGAAAGGCCAATGATGTTTGGGGGGGAAAAAAACAACAGGCCAACAACAAGCATACCCGATTAAATGATAATTTAACGGTTATTATGAGCTCACTAGTGACACGAAAATTACCTTCTACGTGGCCACAAATCCTTTATGATGTCGTGGATCACGTAATCCAGTGAGTAAACGATTGGCGCGGTGATTTCTCTGGATTTGATGTGTTACAGTCGTGGGCCCGTGCTGTCTGTCATACCCAATCCCAATGGATAGAAACAGCGTGGGTTGGGATTACTGGAACGCAATGTTTTTGATTGGCGCTTGAACCAACCAATAGGATTCTAAGAAGACAACCGACCGCAAGAAAGGGCGTTGTCGCGGTGCGTTCATGTACCACTGGAAAAGGGTATCGTTCCCTGAAAGAATGCGGGTGTTGAAAAAGTGGGGTGTTTCTACACCCACATCCGTCATGGTCATGTATGTACCTGACAACTATTACTATTAAGAAATTTGACTATAAATAAACTATTTATTAACTAAATAATACAATTTCAAATTAATTCATATATTTTAGTTTTGGAAGCAAAAATGCTTTCCTGCACTTTCTGCTGTCTTTGTTAAAGTCAGATTTGTGAAGATATCACATTAATGATTAGCTAAGACCTTCAAGTAAATACTACTTTTAAAATTGTCATCTTACCAAATACTCTTGCTTTGGTTCTGAATGGTGCCCTGTGATTGAGTGGCAACCAGTTCAGGGTGTGCCCCGCCTACTACCCGAAACCAGCTGGGATAGGCTCCAGCACCCCCCGCGACCCTAGTGAGGAATAAGCGGTTAAGAAAATGGATGGATGGATGGATGGTTCTGAATGTGGAGATCTGTTCTGGGCAGGGGACAATGTAGTGGGATACATGGTTGTGGGCCACCCCAAAATCATGAAAAATCCACTGTTGTTTTGTTTTGAATCATTGTGCTGATCTCCATATGCAGCGACGCACATGTAGGATTATTATGTAGGATTATTTTCTGTGACGGTCATGCACTTAATTCGAAATTAGTTGATAATTTTCTGACGATTACAAAAATAATCTTTTTATTTATTTACACATTTTGGTCATTGATAAGGCCCGTTTGCCTGCATTGCACTACTTACTACTTTCTTCACAGCTCGGCAGGACAAAAGAAGAAACATTTTAATTTATTGATTGTTTTCCACCAATCACATATCCTTTGGCAAGGCGCGCCTCAAGATAAGGATTTTTTTGCTCCACATTCTGCTCTGCATGTCAAGGTCAATTTAAAACTTGTTCTTGTTTTGGTTCTGAGGAGTTGTGATAGCTGCTGCTCAGTACATGCGGGCATGAATCCAGTGGGAAACAGCTGCCCAAATATCCTAATTAAAAATATATTTTACGTATTGCTTTATCACCTGGATGTATTTATTTATTTATTTATTTATTTTTATTTTCAAAATAAATGTAAAAACAATATTTTCACAGTTCCGTAGGTTTTAAAGATTAAAATGATTCCTTTCTTTCCATTTCTCTGAATGCTGCCCTTGGAAGAAGAAATTTGAACACCTCTAGATTAACGGTTATTTTCCCAAGAGGAGATACACGTCTTTATTATCTGCAAAGAGAAAAAGTATTTTTGCTATTTCTGTGATGATTTAATGTTGATGTTTGAAAAATAAACTTGCTGGGGGAAAGGGCAACGCGGTTTATTTATTTATTATGCCATTGTCTGTTTCTTTAAGAGAAGGGTTAAACGAGATTCAAATCGGAAATCGTGCTATTTGTTTCTGCCAGTGCTAGTTGTGAGCTATGATTGTGTGCCCACTATAGGATGTGTATTACGTACGATAGGGGGCGCGCAAGTATTTAGCATCAAGATGACGGACATGGCATCCGTACAACGAAGAAGTGGCCGTCACTTTATTTGAAAGACCACTGCTGCCACAACAACAAACCTTAGGAGTTGGCGAAGATTTGAGCAACGAGACCTGAACAGCCGAAGTTTTTTAAACGTTCAGGTATAAAGTAAACAATGCGTTCAAACATGAAATTGTATGTCTTGTAACGGCGCGAGACCTTACCGTTAGTAGCAGCGCGTTGCTAACAACTTTGCTCTTTAACGCGACTGTTGCTAGGAGGCTAGCGTCTGAAACTGTTTGGGTCCAGTCATTTTTCCCGGGAATAATTTATTTATTGAACGTTTCAACCAAAATAAATGACATTTCGTTTAATTGTTCATTATTTGTGCTTTGTCACTCTCTGATGTGTATTACTTACACTAACAAAAGGGCTGCGAAAAGAGAGAACCTAGTGTTCTTCTCCAACTTTCAAGGGGCTTACAAAAAAAATCAAATCCGAGTGACTTACTGTTTTTTTTTTTAATTCATTAGACATTTGACTGGTGCGATATATACTTAGGACCTTCTAGTCCGAAATATATGGTGTTATTAATCATGATGATCTGATTCTTCTTCCACCTTCAGCAATGGTCCAGGAGAGTGTTCAGATCAAGAGGCGGGGTGCCCATGACTTCTTGGAATACTACACTTATGCCTGCACCCAACAGCAATCCACCCCCCTCACTGTTGTTAAAGTAAATCTCGACAAAGGCATTCTGGACTTCAATGGGGACAGGGTCAAGTTAGCTGATTGGCCTCCCATCCTGGACTCCATCTCTATCAATAAGCACCTTCACCAAATTACAATTACTAGCACGTACCAGACAAGCCACGGGTGTGGAGATATAGGTAAGGCTTCAAAAAGTACATAAGATTGGGCTCCACTGAGTTCAGCTTTGCATCTCTTTGTTAAATGTCACAGATAGGAAGTACTACAAGCCAGTGTTCAGGAAAAAGATCCCATCTATCCGCTCTAAGGATATGACATTCAGGTTGTGTAAAGCTCTGAAGGAGTGTCTGTCAATTTCTCCCAACCTGAAGACTTTAAAGCTTAACGGGCTTCCTCTGAGGGAAAGAGACCTTGTCAACTTGACAAAGGTAAGAATAAAAAAAAAAAAGTTTTTTTTTTTTTTTTTTGCATGTTGGAATGGATTAATTGTATTTGTATGTATTTCAACAGGGAAAAATGATTTGAGATTGAATTGTTTTGAATTTATGAGCGTGGTTACAGAATGAATCAAACTCATATCTCAAGGCATCAGTGTATTCTATTGACGGTATTACCTAATGCATAAAAATGTCATTCTATTTCAGGGTGTAGCAAAAAGTGTTTCCTTGGAAGCTCTTTCCTTGGCAAACTGTCCTGTCGCAGACGACGGCTTGGAGGGTAAGTGCTTACATATTTGTGACGTGCGTAATCCTTTGCTATTTTCAGTAATGTCAGACAATCTTAAATTGGGTTACATTTTTGTCATTTTAGCAAGAATGTTTTTTTTCCCATATCTTTCAGTCATTTGCCAAAGTGTGAAGTACTCGACAAGAATCAAAGAAATCGATTTCACAGGATGCAATATCACATGGAGAGGAGCTGAGCACCTCGCCAACATCATCCAGGTGAAATTTAATGTTTGCAATAATACAGTCTTTACCTAATTGTGTAAGCCTCACACACCCACCGTCTTCTTTAACACACCTTTAAAAAAATGATTTAAAACATGTTATAACACACAACTGTTAGCCAGAACATATGGATTGTTGCTAGAAAATACCTCGCACAATTTGGACTTGTATAGCTTATTTTGGGTAGACATTTTTTGCTACTGTTGTTTTTATTTCAGTGGTAATTTTTATATTAACCTTTTCTTATTTAGTGAAAAAATTGACACATTAATATATATGCATGAATGTGAATATGTAGTTATGTCGCTGTTGGGAATCCTTACGCTATGGCACAATGTTGTGAATATTTTGTCTCCATTTAATGGCATGCAAAATTACGTTAAGTGGTGCTTTCAGGTGCGGATGTCAAAACGATAGTTGCCGAACATTTTAATCCGACTATTATGACATTATTGTAAAAATCTCACTATTTTCTATTTTCTCATGCAATTATGACTTCATAATTTACAAAATGGCCTCTCTAATGTAAAATGTATTGAAACCCAAAATATTCTTAAATTTATAGCCACAATGACACAAACAAACTATTGTGTTTCAGCATCAGGGCATGCAGAGGCATGGCTCGGCATGGGCACAATCTTTGAGGTATCAACAGCCAAAATTTGAGGGCATGGGAGGTCTCCGCCGCCTCACCCTGAACTGTAACACTTTGATCGGGGATCTGGGTGCTGCTCGTCTTGCACGTGAGCTGGCTGAAGACCTCTGGCTTAAAGGTTAGAAGGTGGAAATATGACGACGGCAAATAAAAATATCTATGTTTAGATATATAATTAATGTGTGTTTATATATCACCAAGTTCTTTAAGATCTTTCTTTGTATGTTTTGGGTGTCCTGAGCAGCTGTGGACCTGCAGAAATGTGGTCTCTCCAATCGAGGAGCTTGTCATCTGCTGGAGGTTTTGAAGACAAATTCTACTCTCTGTGTACTGGATATCCGTAATAATCCTTTAGTTGGTAGGAAGCTGTTAACTACTTTAGTTTTTGTCACCCCATGCTCCTATTTGTATAATGATTGTTCACTTTACATTGCGTTTTCTTACATTGCATCACATTCACTGCCACAATTTTAATGAAGTTATGATCATTCTCAGCATCGCCATCTAACCAGCCTTTCATTATGCAATGCATATGTGACAAAATCCCGCTGATATTTGGTGAGATGCTTCGGTTATCTTAAATCTCACCATGCATTTCTAGTTGCATCTATCCTCTTTTAGTTTGCTGTATGTAGACACAAGCACTGCACTGTGGACCAATAAGACAAATACGAACACGCTTTTAACAGATGATGCTGCCCGAATGATCTTTAAAAAAAAAAATAGAACAATGCTCAACTCATGAAACAAAGTATACATTTTCATGAGAATCTTTACATTTTCACATTTCAGTGCTAAATATGACTCCCCCCCCCCTCTCTCTTTTAGACAATGCCATAATTAAGACTATAATAGAGAAAGTACTAATGAAAGCTGGAACACAGGCACTAGAGGTGAGTGGTTTCGGCTCGTGCCCTATAAAGTAATTTTTACTAGCAAGTAATACAAATAAATAAATGGCGTGTATTTGTGTGTTCACTGCAGTATTGCTGGATCACACCTGCCACCAAAGAGCAACAAAAAGTTTCTGCTTCTAATCGGCGAGTGCTGTCCAGGGCTTCCACAGAGAGTACCGGTACGTACAATTTACACTTTCTCTTAAGTCAACACTCAAAAATGTGCTTAAGTGACCTGACAGAACACTTTAATCATTCATGTGAAAAGGCAGTACAGTAAGTCTCAAAATGTTATACAGTGGTACTTGGTCTCCCTCTAGTGGTATGAAAAAAAATCTATTCAGATTTGTATTTAACGTTTAACTAAGTACAATACATTTGTATTTAATTTCTAAAAATGTATGTGCAGTACATTTTGATTAAAGCATTGCCGATTTTTAAGTGCAGTTTTTTTTCTGTATTTAAGGACAGTGTTGATGTTCAACTTGTGCAATGTTACAGGAGCTTACATTCATTTTAAATATAAGTTTTAGGAATAAAACCTGCCTCATTTTTGAGGAACACTTTCTGCAGATCTCGAGTGACTCAACCGTAAGACTCTGTCTGACTCTTTACTGATATCATATTATGCGGTGTCCTAACTTTGCTGGCAATGTTGCGATCTTGTGCTGCAGCTCCTCAAAAACTGACCTCTACTGGAGATGAAGGCTTAGTTTCTACTCCGCTTCAACGATCCGCTTCCTGCTGCAAACATATGCCTCATCATTCCTCTGCACGTGCTGGGCGCCAGCGGTGAGGAGACTGTTGAGATAGTTGCAAATTAAAAACAAGTGGACATAATATTGCACTGGTTGAAGATGACGAGGCAGCAGGTCCCACAATCTGAGTGAGAATTTGCAGCAGCTAAAATGGAATGGCAGAGAATAAAGATTCTCAGTTCCAGATGTGACAGGATCTTTTATTAACACCCTGTGTCCTCGGTGACCTGGGCTGCATATTGACACTGTACTTTGTATCTGTGGCCCCGAAGCTCATGAGCTGCTTTCTTATGTTTCAGAGGTTTTCCTCCTGGAGATGTAAAAGCCCACGGTTTCCAGGCAACACAGCATATTCAAAGTCAAGTATGGATTTATATTAATACTTTTATAACTCATTTTACATAGGCAATAAGTTCTCTTCTGATCCCATATAAGGCTGCGTCCACTGTGAGGGTTACATTTGCATCTGATTCGGAGGAAGAGGATGGCGGTGAGGAAGAGTGCGAGGCAATAGTGGCGGGGGATCAAAGGCCATCCAATGGAAGCAACCAGGACAGCGACATTACACGGCGGACAGATCATATGCAGGTTAGCCACATCTGGCCCTAGTTTAACAGTTACAACTTTTTTTTTAATGCTGTTTGTCATGCATGTCCTGCAGATGGCACTACAGGAGTGTCGTTTGAGATTAGGGGAGGAGCGCAGGGCCAGACTTAAAGCTGAGTCTTCACTCAGAGAGGTACCAGTGTGCTTTATCTTGATTGTTACTGAAATCAAATATTGTTTTAGCCAAAAACATTCATTGAAGACTCCAAATTGTCCAATTGTGTTATTGTGAGTATGAATGGGTGTTTGATTCCGCTATGAATGAGTGCAACTCACCGCTATTTCATGCCAATTTCTCTCCATTTTTACAGTTTTGCGCACAGATTTTAGATCATTGAGTCAATATGATACGAAAAGCACTTTTTATTTGCCTTCCAGATAATGTTCGTTAAGAAAAAAAAATGATAACAGTTACTCTTGTTATCTAAACAGCCGCTCTAAAATAACTTTCTTGTCATCATCTTTTTTTCCTCATTCAGTTTGAGCTGGAGAATGCTCGTCTTCGTGATAACAACATGTCCCTGTCCATGGCACTTGCGGCCATGGGCTCTGTGCCGCCAGACCGCAGGGCGCTCGAAGACGAAGACGTGCTGGAGAGCATCGAACGCTCATTCGCCAAGTTCCACGCTTTCCTGGATCTCGTCAACGATGCTGGGTGGGTAACAAAGATACCCGCCATTTCTATTCCCACACTGCTCTGACACTTGAATATAAGGAAACCACTGAATGCAAAGACATTACGGTTGGAACACGGATTGTTCCGGATATTAAAAAAAATAATAATAATTGTCGGATGCTGTGTCGGGCCACCAAGACTCTGGCCAGTACACATTTAATAAATTCCGCTGTTTATATTGGGGAATGATTGGTGCACGCTATTTTGTGCTTCTACGGCTACCTAGCTGATGACCTTGATATGGCTAAACACGATGCGGAGCCCCAAGTTCTTTTTGCGCACGGTGTTACACAGCATAAGTCCCTAATCATCACCACCGTGGCAGCGAATAAGCGATACTTTTGACGAGTATTTTTATCAAGAAATTATAACGGCTAAGCTATAATGACAGAGATGTCGATGTGAAACGCCGAAATAAGTGAATTGGTGATACAGTACACTTATCACATAGGTCTGCCTGGAACCGAGTAATTAAATAGCGTAGAGTAACCAACTTTGAACAGCAAAATAACAAGCAAATTGAATGCTACACAGCTTTGAAGGACAGGAAATGAACATCTCCATAGATGTCAGCCGAGAAAATGGGCCTATGAGGTTCAAAGTATATTAAAATAAAAAATATTTATAATGTGATATAAAATAAGATCACCTGTATTAGTCCCAGTAGGTGGAAATTGGCATCGTAATAGTTGATATAGGAAATAGAAAAATGCATGCAAAAGAAGACATTTGCAGAAGTACATTGCACTAATTGGAAACCAAAATGTTGCTCATGCTTAAACCATCTGATCGGATCTATCATTAAAGTCATTTGCTTGCTTGCAAAATGGATTGCTGAGTTCAAATGTTGACTTTTGCAATCTTGATTGATCTGATTTATTGCATATTTTTCTTCATTTACTGGATTAAATTCGTCCCCAAACCAGATACAGTACAAGTTCCAGTTCAACCCCTATTTTCTTGAAGATTTTGTGTTCAAAGTCGGTCATCGTTTACTTCTGCTTTGATGTTGTTTCTTAAGCACTTCCTTTTTCTTTCAGCTTGTAGCTTTCTCACGCTGACCAAGGTCATTTGTGAATCAGCTAGCTGTTGGTGAGGGAAAGTATTGGAGTAGGATGGGAGGGGGTTGTTTCCCTTTCTTTTTGAAATAGCTTTACTTTGTGTTTCGTTATGTGTTATGGAATGTGGTATATCAACATAGTTAGTGTAGTTATAAAATAACCAATAACAATGGAACATGAATCAGTTAATTAAGGGAGGTTTCCATGGGCGAGAAGTGATGACATCAAAACGCAGCATACATGCAGGTCACGTGGTTTAAAATAACTCCGCTCCATTCTCAGCTGCCATCGCTGACACTCAAAATGAAACTCTATGCATTGCCTTGGCGGGGTTGCTGATCATTCACTTCCTTCGTCGGTTCAACGACAGTGTGAGAACTCGTTCCATGGTCTAGAAGTGACAGTCAGAATGAAAGTCGCACCTAAGGATTAAGGTTTCTTTTTTTATTCTGATGCTCTGATCCTCTTGAATATAATATAAATGTTCTGAATACATTTACATTTACACAGCGAGCCTGTTTCAAAACAACCGAGGACACTTAAAACAAGACCTGGTTCAAATACATGAATAGTATCAATGCTTATATTGATAGATCCGACTGACATTTGTGCTTAAGGGCCAAATGTAATTTTTTACAGTAAATCAGGCAAATGGACAATTGTTGGGGGGGGGGGGCAGGCAAGAGTTATAGTGTGTTGTTATGAAAAAAAAAGTGTTGTATATTTAATTTACTTAACCACTATTTAAATATATAATTAATAAAACGTTTGCGCCAAAGTTTTAGAACACCCCAATTTTTCCATTCATTTTCATTGAAAGTCAAGTGGCTCAATTCTTAGCAAATAGACCCACCCCTTTTTTGATCCTTGAGTTTTATTTTGACACAACTACTGCCTTTGATAACCCTGGGGATCATGAAAAGATTAGGATTTTATCTCATCTTAATTCCTTTTAATCTGCAGATGATCAGAATGTCATCAAATTCAGTAAATCCCTGCCAGTGTTGCTAAACATTTATCTGTTATTGGCATGATAAAGCCATCCTGACTTAACAGAACTGTGAACCCCGGTTTATTGAGAGAGTACATTCCACAACCATCCATAACAGGTCAAAACACGATACAGAGTTAGAAAATTACATTTCAGTTTTATGCCTCCCACACATTTTAAACACATTTAATTTAAACTTTTTAAAATCTACTTTTGAAACGCTTTCCTAGCATTAAATGAATTAAAAGGGCATCCGCAAGTAAGTAAACAATTAAAAAAAAAACGTAAAACGGAAGTGCAAATAATGAATGCAATTATATGCTAAACAAGAGATGCTCTTTTACTGTAATTTGCAGGTTCATGCCTGTGCATTTATGAGTTTAGACCAGCTGACTAGAAATAAGACACATATTCGTTATACAGCTAGAAATGTTCAAACTAAACTGAAGACAATTTGAGAAGGATCAAATCTTTTCCTTCATTTGACTTCACCCAAGCGCACCTCTCACCCTTTGGTACATGATTCATTTTACTCTTCAGTCCTCTGACCTCTGCCACATTTGTCACCCATTTCGCAATGTGACTATAAAAGCAATTGAAATGGTAAACTATATTGAATGTTGATTAATGTTCTCATCAATTAAGCCCTTATTCCACCCACTGTGTGGCGAGTGTTGGCAAAGGCAGTGAATGTGTGACATTTTCCACACAGATGTTTATGTAAATAGGGTTATGGAATGGTATATAGGCATGCTGATTAACTCTAGCAGTAGCTATAAAATGCCCAAAAGTGGCAGTTTTGCTTGCAAACCTTTTCTTTTCCTTGTCACAAATAATCAAATGATGGTTATTAAAAATAAATAATAATAAAAATCACTTGCACAGTTTTTACATGCTTTATGTTGGTGATTGTGTGAGGCTGGAAATAATTGGGAAACACTGTTTTGAAAATACTGGTCATTAGAAAAACTTGGAAGTCAACCAGCATCAACGATTGTGTTTAACGGTGCATGTTTTGGTTATAGTTTGCGTGTAAGGTAACGTCATTTTTCTTCCATTTCATGTTCCCACTTAGCCTAGGTCAGCTAGCATCAATGGCTGGCATTGACACGGGGGATTTCTCGCCTTTGGGAAGACCGCAGCTCTCTTCCACACTGGGAGGTGGACGTCATTCTCACGATATTCAGATGCAAAATTCTGTCGTGGTAAGTAAGCATTTGTAAGGGATTTCTTGTGCTGTTTTTTTAAAGCCTACCTCGGTTTAGCAAACAGGAAGTTACTCATTAAAGTATCTGTAAATGCAAAGCATGGAACGCAGTCCTGCTGCAAATAGTGGAAATGTATATAATTGAAGACCCCTCCCCAAGTTTGTATACCCACTAGTAATCATTAAACTGTAAATATACCAAAATTGTCAAAAATAATCTTGCATTACACTTAAAAATAACTGGCATATTTGATTTTGAAAAAAATGCACTGTAATGACCAGGGTCCATTTACGTTTCAATTGCCTTACCTGGATCAATAAAGGTTAAATCAATAAAAATAAATCCTCCACTTTCTTTTTAGGCTGCTGCTGACATAGCTGACATCAGCACTCCTAAATCGCCGCCCTCAGACCGAAAGTCTGTGCATCAAGACGGTCTTGACATGAATTTCCAACAGGCTACTGAAGCCCAGATGAAGTTAAGTGTCATAAGAGAACAGGAGCCAGATCAGTTTTCTCAACCCAAAACCCAGTATGACTCTGGTTCAGAGCACAGCTTCCCTAGCCACAGATCCCACCGTCGAAGTCGTCCGACTCCGGGAAGTCGCCCGCGCGGCAGCCTCGGCGGTTCCCATCACAGTAACGGCATAAATTCCAGTCACAGCAATTCCTCCCACAGCTGCAGCTCCCATGGCAGATGGAGCGCAAGCGACATCATGAGAGACATTGTAAGTAACAAGGCGCAGTCAGCGGGATCTCAGAGGCTGGTGGCCATAGAACAGTCCGGGACAGAAGGGTCAGAGCGGAAGACAACTCCTGACATTCTGGAGGAGATCAGCTCTTTGGTGGCTCTGCAAGGATGATTGCACGGTGGACACTCTGTTTCGGCAGCTCTTTTTCATCTAATTTATTTGAAGACTGAAGAGATTGCGTTTTAATTGGACATTCCTTGACAATAGATTCTCAGGGCTCCGGGCTAACCTTTCCATCAGCTGTTGCTTAAGACCTTTTAAGAAATGACAAGTTTCTCTTAGCAGCAGTTTTTTTTTTTTTTTTAATGTATTTTACATGTTTTGCTATTGCTACTTTTAAAAGCATTTTTAGAACAACAGTTTTGAATTTCCCAGCAATACTAGATTAACTCTTCTTTAAATTCCTAGCCATGCTCACTAACGCACAGTAAGTTAGATTTGTTAAGAATATTTGATATAAATAGTTGTTTTGTGGACATGAAACAAAATTGCATCTTTGAGTTCAGCCCATGAAACATGGGAGCAAAAACAAAAGTGTTGCTGTATATCTTTGTTTATTGTAAGTAGAAGATTTTACATCAAATTGAAATGAAAAAAATTTAAAGATAGAAGTGGATGTTGGTGCTTAGTCGCAGTCACATGATAATACCGCATACTATTTGACTCCTTCACGAATGAATGCTTTCACTATCAATGCATGGCAACCACAATCCACATCTTGCACTTCTTTGACTCGTCAAACTCACGGTTATCATGTTCGAGCACAGTGCCAGACTCGACTTAGCACTGTCAGTCTGTTAGAAAACTGCGCTCCTGCTTTATGATCTAGGTTTGGCCTCAGCTGATTGTTGTATTATGGAGTGAGAACAATTTGTAAAAAAAAAAAAGCAGAGGGAACAGTGATACCAAACAAAAGAAAGACAGATAAATGAGATGTTGTCTGACCTGGCACATTTTAAAAAAATATATATATTTTCATGGCAGTATTTATTTATTTTCTATAAATTGCATACAGCAAATACAATTTTTTTAGTTAACTATTGCAGTCATGGGTTTTGGATTACAGTTGTTAGCATATTGTGTGAGATCAGTGAGGATCCAAACTCCCTAAGTGTATTTGGTGTTTTCTTTGGCTTCTTTGCATGTGTCACCGCAGAAAGATGGCAGTCATTGCAAAGTGTGCTCGCTGACCCAGGCTGATCAGTACAATATGGCTAACTCAACAATATACATTAATTGATGCTTTGGATAAAATAAGTCAAGTGGAACGTAAACTTCGTATAGGTGAGTTGATGTGCTTTCGCTCTCTGTATGCTCATCAAAGATATATAGGTGAGTAAAAATATTGTTAATACTGATGATTCAATAATAATGTTTTAGGATATTTAGGAATGTGGACAAATGTTGCTCGAAATCGGTCTAAGGGCAGCGCAGTGTACAAGTGTTTAGGACATTTGCATCACAGTTTTGAATTTTAGGATTCTAATCAGAAAAAGACAACTGTGATATATATTGCTATGATAAAACAGAATTTGTTGTTTTTCCAGTTATTTTTAATTAGAATCAGTGGGCATCTGTAATTGTTGAAATAAAATAATAAAAACAAATAAAATACCTGGTGGCTCCAGGACAGATCTTTGAGGAACACCATGATTAAATGGGAATATAGAACATACCGAGTGTTTACACCATATTTTGGGAGAGACCAAATCAATGGGTAAATGAGTGTAAAACCGTCAAATCATATTGTTTCAGATTGATGTGTGAAACGCATGACTAGTAAGTAGCTAAATTTATGGTTTTGACAAGGATCCCCGCTGTCTATTTTGGGAGTATGGTTTGTCATATGCTACGTACAGCACCAGGATCATAACATTGTAGGTGTTGAAATTGTATAGCATCCTGTCTGTATCTTAACTAAATAGTTACATTTATTGTCTATTTTTATATTTTGGTAGTGACATTTATAGCCAGCTGGAGATAAAGATACAAACCAATGATTGGATGGCTCGCACTACATAGTTATATAATATAAAAAAAAATAAAAAATAAACTGGCAAGTAGCCCTCCAGGAAGTTCTTATCGTCACCTGGTGATAAGACATTTTTTATTTGATGAGCCTCTGTCCAGTGTCTCATATGTATTAACAAAAAACAAAACAAAAAATGTTAAAAATGAATGCTGTCACGTTGACTTTCAATACTCATACTGGCTGTCGGCCATCCCATGGTTTCCCCTGAGTTTCATTCATGTCACGTTGTGTACTTTTAGCAAACGGTGATGAAATTAGATGAGCAAAAGGTCCCTTTTTCAGGGCTGTGTCCCCACCATTGACCTGTGAGCTTGTACAAACCTTTGGCGTTCATCGCACGTGTTGTGAGCTTCTTCATATACTGCACAATTATTTAGTTTCTTTAAAAAATTTATAACAATGTCTGCTGATATAACAATTATCAGTGTGAAGTCACTCAATAGACAATTTTAGGATTATTAGAGCAACGAAAATGAAACTATATGAGAAAAAAGAATAGAAGAATAGTGTTATTAGAAAAATGGGCAATGTTAGGGGGTTACAAGAATTAAGTCCTAAATTCAGAATGTTACAAGAAGCAAATTATATTGACAATTAAAATGCAAAATTAGGAAAAACAAATACCATACTCATATTTTAAGAAAAAAAATAGTCTTTGAATTTAAGTGGTAATCTGTACAACAATAAAATCCCAATTGTAACAAATGAATGTTGGAGTTTGCATTAGTTTTGATTATAGGCTATAACCATGCTGAAACAGTCAATTAATTACAAAGTTGTTACACTCCCTAAATAAGGCCAGAAAATGTGTGAGAGAAAAAAAAGATAAAAAAATTATTGCCACACATGTCAATGTAGCAGTTTGAGACCAAAAAATGCATGCTAATGCGAAAAAAAGCACATCAAGCTTTTTACTCCTTGTCTTCCCAATCTGCCTGACATCTTTTAATCAGTCAAAATAGTATAATAATAATTCTCCACATTGTGGACAGGTGCCAGACAGATACAGCTTATCTTTTATTTGCCCAAATACTGTTGATTTTATGACTATCAATTGAGTATTCACAGACTCATTCACACATTGAACTCCATGAACAAATTGAATGGACTTGGCATGCATGTTTTTGTAAAGACTGGGTGACCCCAAACCGTGCAAGCGTGGGGAGAACATGCAAACCCCACACTTATTGGTCGGAGCTAAAGGTCGAGCTTCCACTAACTCACACATACTTAGTGATGCTTCTGTTTGTCCAGCCAACCACCCATTTTCTATAATGCTTGTCCTCATTAGGGTTAGTTGACTTCATTAGTCAATTGTCACATATTGCTGGCGTCAAGCAAAAACCTTGCATTTCCAAAATTGTCACTTTTCAGGAGACACAAAAATGAAATGTTTTTTCAACCATTAACATTGCATCAAAGAGAACCAGCCATTTTCAACACTTAAGATTGGTTAATAATTCAGAAGAAAAATCACACCCACGTGTGTGGACTGACTAATAGCATACCATAGATTTTTGAAAATAATATGAAATTTGGCAAATTGTGACTTACGAGGTTTTGGCCCGACACTAGCAATATGAAAGATACTGTATATGTGTATATATTCGATAGGCTGTGAGAAAAAACAAACAAAAAATTACTGAGCCAATTGACTCAGCATTGTCAACATATAATAACTAATAGCTAACCAGCTAGTCATGTTTTTGTTTGTAAAAAATCCTCGCGTAGGAAATCCAAACGAACAAATAAGAAACCACAAAACAAAATGTTTATTGTTCCATTTGATCATTTATTGCATCAAATATCAGTGCTATATCAATTAAAAAAAATATGACAACACTACACAATATGAATTTACTAGCTACAAATATAAAATGTAGAATCCTGAGTGTGTACGGAATTAAGCAACACACAGTATCGTTTGCCAATTATAACCACTTTAATTGTTTGTTTTAACAATTGGTCTGGCCTAGCTAAACAAACATTACATTTTACCCACCTGCCCAAAAAAAATATAACAGAACCCCCCCCCCCCTCCTTCATCACACCGTACAAAAAAAAAGGCTAAAATCCAGTCACCTTTCAGCAGATATTAAGACAACTATATGTGGCGTCACCGAACATTATATTGCAGACAGAAAAGTGCTCCATGGTGAGAGAAATTTGCTAGCCATCCATCAGGACGTTATCATTTCAAAGAAACTCGGGATAGGAAATAAAAATCACAGTTTCTCTATAAAATGCCAAAAAGCGTATTCAGAAAAATAAAAAATAAAAAATCTTGATGATCCAGAGTCCAATTAGTTGTTCTCTTTTGATGCGGTCGTCTGCTAAAATACAAAAGAGAAACAGTTAAGCTTCTCCATAATAATCAAATAACGATTACATTTATTGAAACCCCCCAATATATTTTCATTTGAAATGATGTATAATTATGGGCCTGCTAAGCGGAGCAAGCAGGCACATATTACTATCCTGCAGGCACATATTACTATCCTACAAGGGTTTATTTTTTTTATTTCACGGATTTTTCCGCAAAAATGCGGCCCGAACCGTAGATCGCACCGGGACAAATGAGGTATCAAACGATGCGGCTTGATCTGACTCGCTGCGCTATTATTTTTATAAGAATTCCCAGTTACCATGGCGACGCTATTCCCAAAAAACTGCCAATAAAAGTCCCATAGGAATGAATGGGAAACCGAAAATGATCACATCACATCAAGCACCTTTTTCCAAGACACGCTGCGCGCGCATACGTTAACCGACCGATGTAAAAATTAGCTCATTTTGTTGGAATTTTTGTCATCTTTAGCTCAGTGTCAAAAAAAATTTTAAGGAATGAAAGCTCTCCCCCCTGTGCGGGTTCAAAGACAGTGAGTGAAATATCCTTTATCCCATGTGTGTGTATTGCATGAGCTAGAGCGGACCAATTAAGAAACAGAGTGTAGAGAGGGAAATTTTTTTTTCAAGTTTCACTTCAACTCGTCACCATGGCCACAATCTTTGCTCACTAGACATCAAAATTCGTACATTTTGTAGCCACAAGCCTCTGCTTTCTGAAAAACTAAGTTTTATTTGGCTAAGGTGTCATTTAGTACCTTTATTTTCACTTTAAGCGAGGAGAAGTCGCACAATTTTGATCTCTTTTCAATGTTATTTTCGCCGTTTTCCCCTCTTCATTTTCGATCAATCATAAGTTTTCAACCTGCTCTCATTTGGTCATTTTTCATCCGATTAAAAAACTGAGAACATGCTCGCGTTCCCCAAACCCTTGCCGTTCTAACGAGCCATTTCTGGAATCTGCATCTTCAATCGTTAAGTCGTGAGAGGCTTTTGTTTGAGGTGAGCGTAATCCTATACAAATCAATGGAATGTTGGTGCGTGACGTCTCCTAACAACTTAAAATCAAATGTGTGTGCGTGAATGTGCATGTTTTATTTGATGTTGATTATGGTGAACTTCCACATTTCTTGACCGATTTCAATGGTTTGAATTTTAAACTGTTCAGCTCATTTCAATGTTAGTTAAAATCAAATGTGTGTGCGTGAATGTGCATGTTTCTTAAAGGGACAGTAAGATACTTTTATTTGATGTTGATTATGGTTAACTTCCACATTTATTGACCGATTTCAATGGTTTGAATTTTAAACTGTTCAGCTCATTTCAATGTTAGTTATCCGCCTTTGTTTCTTCATTTTCGATAAATCATAGGTTTTCAACCTGCTCTCATTTGGTCATTTTTCATCCGATTAAAAAACTGAGAACATGCTCGCGTTCCCCAAACCCTTGCCATTAAACAAGCCATTTCTGGAATCTGCATCTTCAACCGTTAAGTCGTGAGAGGCTTTTGTTTGAGGTGTGCTTATCCCATACAAAATCTATGGAATGTTGGTGCGTGACGTCTCCCAACAAGTTACTCAAGTTAATCAAATGTGTATGCGTTCTTAAAGGGACAGTAAGATACTTTTATTTGATGTTGATTATGGTTAATTTCCACATTTATTGACCAATTTCAATGGTTTGAATTTTAAACTGTTCAGCTCATTTCAATGTTAGTTAAAATCAAATGTGTGTGCGTGAATGTGCTGTTTCTTAAAGGGACAGTAAGATACTTTTATTTGATGTTGATTATGGTTAACTTCCACATTTCTTGAGCGATTTCAATGGTTTGAATTTTAAACTGTTCAGCTCATTGAAATGTTAGTTAAAATCAAATGTGTGTGCGTGAATGTGCATGTTTCTTAAAGGGGCAGTAAGATACTGTTGATTATGGTTAACTTCCACATTTCTTGAGCGATTTCAATGGTTTAAATTTTATTTTTATTGCGTGTTTCCACGTGAGTCAGCAGGCCCATTCAAAATTTCCGCGGAAATTTTTCTAGTTATTATTTTTTCTTTAATATATTTTTACAAAACTTTACCTTAAGAAAAACGTGGCCTAGTTTATTATGTAGTAACTCCCTTGTACTGCTGCTATCTTATCTTCTTGTCTATTTAGTGTCACAAACTTAAGTACTAAAACTCCACGTTGTTGTGCTCAAGGTATACTTTAACAGCTCGTTAGCCATTCCACCGAATCGCTACCTTTTGCGTCTCCAGGAAATGAAATGTATCAATGCATGATCAAATGACCTATTTTTTTGGTTTATAATTAAGCGAACTGTCCTGAACAGTGATCTGATTGCATATTTAATAAATACAACTGAAACCATGAACATTGACAAAAATAACATATGTTGTCCTAAAAAATTTTTTACCATGAAATATAGTTATTTAAATGCATTAAAAACATTTTTAAATACACATTTGGGTAATGAATTATACTGTTTATTTTCTTAAAAAAGAAAAAGTGGGTTTTTTGCCGATTTTTTTTCTGCAAAGATAAGGAAGATATGCATACCACCCCAAAAATAAATAAATAAATAAACAAATAATTCAAATTAAATATGTGAATTTGCAAATGGTGATTATAAAACGATACTTTTTATATGTATATTTATTTAGTTTTTTGAACATTAATATTTGTCTTGATTAATTAACTAAATTATACCTCAAAATTGGGACACGACCCATGTAGGGTCCATTTAGAACACCACCTTGAATGACCAAAGCCGTTTCCTTGTCTGGTATGACTGCTATTTGTAAACTATAGCTGGATTAGCATTTTTTTGCACAATGACACAAAGTTGCTTACAAGTGGAGTCCTCTCGCCATATTTGCTCCAGAAGGTCATCTGAGCGACACTCTTGTGACTGGTGCGCTGGTCAAACACCTGACACGTCTGGAAAGGGGGGCTGTACAGGTGCAAACTGATTGATCCCTCCGTGTGGCTTGCATTTTCCACGCGGTGGAGGCCGATGGAATCTGAAAGAGACGCACACACAAACACAGAGCAATGGCAGACACTTTCTCCCGGTGTTGGAAGCAACGAGTAGCTCAGCGGTGACAAAACTTTTCCGATCAGCGCAGTTCATTCAAAGTCCTCTGTGGGGCATGGGCCATACCAAATGCAAGGGAAAATATTATTCAGCGACCAGTGTTTCTTTTGACATTTTAATCATTCATCCATCGACTTTTAGAGGTGACACCCTGCACAGGTCGTATACTACTCTCAGAGAATATAATGAAATGAACGTTATTTTATACCAACAAACTTTTTTTAAAGTTACTAAAACCAGTGGGCCAATAAAATCTGCATTGTCAACAAAATAACAAATGGCTCCAGGGTAGATCCTTGTGGAACTCCGCGCACACCTCTGTAGCAGCCACCCATCCATCCATTCATTCATTTTCTACACTCGATTACGTTAGTTACATTGGTAAGAATGCAGACACCTGCCCCCCCAAAAAACTGGTTTTCTTCCTACCATTTATGTAGGCCACAGAGTTCTCCTTCAGGATAGAGTGTGACCTCTCTTTCATCTGGTTGTCTTCGCCCTCAGGCCAGTCAAAGAGCGTCTCCTTCAGCTCACCTTGAAGCATCTTCATGAAGCAGTGGGAGTCTGAGTGGTCATGTATGCTACTGCAAGGTGGTCAAAGCACACGGGCGTGCGCAACAGTGTTAGTAGGCGCGGTATATTCAATAACATCACAAAACAAAAAACTTACCATATGTGCAGCCACGTGTGGACCAACAGAAGAAGCAAATATTTTCATGTGCTATGCTCTAAAAAAAAATTACCTCCAACAAGGCGGCAATGTTTTTAAAACTGTTCGTGTGTTTAAGGTCAAACAATGTTGTTAATGTTTGTGTATCTAAAATATGGTATTATTTTTAACAAGTCCTATTTTCCAGGGATTATTAAGATGCCTTTGACCACATTTCCCTAAATTCACAATAAGGGCAACTAGCAAGTATAATTGTATTGTACTGCATGTCAAAGTGTTTAGTAAGTTAATGCCTCTAATTGAAGTTTATAAATACGGTAAACTTCTTTCAAATGAATTTATTGTTCATTTTCCTTTTTTTTGCATAAGCCTAACCTAAAGGATCAAAACATTCATGTCTATTTTTATTGAAATGCAGATGAATTTATTGCTTGTTAAAAACAAAAAACATCACACATATTAAATCTCAATTATTTTTAAACCAAATAATGATACATCAGTAGTACTATATAATTTTATTTTATTTTTTTTTACTTGTGTGGAAGCCATTTTGACTTACCTTTTTACAAAAAACAAATATGGTGCCGGCACAAAATAAATCTTACGGCACATCACCAAATAAAAAAAGTGGACACACAGGCGTTAATTGTGTACCATTTCATTGAACAGCATTTAATTGTTCTGCCTGCAATACACATCGCTGGCAAAGATAGATGATAACTGCTATTTTTAGTAAATAAATAAATAAATCATTATTTTTGGAACAATTAAGCAATTTTGGATAATTTCCAACAGCAAACCTGATGATTTGTCACAGCATTGGGTACTAAAGATTTACAAAATGTATGGCGCTGCATCCATATCAACATTTTCTCACCTGCCATGGCCTTCTCCCCAACACAAGATGATCAAGTTGAACTTTCCGTTGCCTTCGTCCACCAAGTTCCTTGTATATCTGCAAATAAAAAAAGCAATCAATGATGAGTGATAGTGAAACGGCACATTTCCAATCTACGGCCCTGAATTCATTGGAAGTGATGTCAATTCACACAGTGGATATAAAAATTCTACACATCCCTGTTGAAATGCCAGTTTTTTGTATTATAAAAGATAAGATAAATCATTTCATAACTTCTTTCCATTAATGACATGTATGTAACCTGTACAACTTAAAAAAAATATGAAATACTTTCGAGACCATAAGTAAAAAGAAGTCTCTGAAACAAAATGTAGTATTCTGAATTCTTTGGCCATAATTCCCAAAAGTATTTTTGGCACAAACAAAACACCATACCTAAAAATCATTTAGTCTGTTTTATTTCCACTGTTAAGCTGTAGTGGTGCCACCCTTAGTACTTTACAGACTGTGAAGGGGAGGGGTCAGGCTAAACCGCTTGCCCTCCCCTCACATTCCGTCATTCGCCAAATATTTTGAAGGCAGCTGCGGTGGCTCCCTGGTGATCTCCACGCCACCGGAGCACAAACCTCTGCACACACACGCACACACACGGAGCGGGTGTGTGTCGTTCGCTTACTGTTGATTGGTTAACCGCACACCGTTCACTACCTCCTCCCCCTTCCATTGGCCATCACAACACTAGCAATGGAACACTTGCAATGTACTATAGGTCAATGTGGTTAATATAGGGTAGATAAACGTGTGTGACGTCAACTATCTCGGAGTTTAAAATGATACCATTAAAATATAATTCCAAACTTTTAGTGACTCATTTCGCAACCGTTTGTACACTTCTTAAAACTAGCACACACAAAAAAGCAGAATAAAAAAAAAAGAGACTAACTTCAAATTTTAAACCAAATACAAAGGTACTGACGTCACAGCAAGCGTGCAAAGCGCATCCTTGCTCTTGAAATGAGTAATACTTCATCATTAACGATTCCTAATAGTACATCAAAGGATGAGTTTTACCTATGTGCGTCAAATATGGCGAATTGCTTCCAGTCCTGAGGGTTGGTCCGGTATGCTTCCATGAGTTCCTTCACCTCCTCCACATTGACACGATCATCCTTGAAGATTTCGTGCAGCTTTTGGATCAGCTCCTGCAGACTTGAAGGCATTTTTCTTCTTTGTGTATGTGTGCAGCAGCACAGCTTGTTCGCCTGTTAGCAATTATCAAGTAGCGAAGATGCTTACCTACTAACTTACCGCCACAGCGTCCGTATTTATAACCTGGACCGTACCATCGTGGGTGGAGGGGGGCACGCCCCCAAACGTGACGCCAGTATGAATTACACAGAGGTGGGTGGGTGGTCTGCGCGGTGACGAAGAACGTAAATGGATGTTTTCACTTTCAACATGACTGACCCACCACCGTTGCATACTTGGGTTGTTTGAAATTGGTCACGCTTCAACGAAACATTAAATGCATCTGATGCATTCAAAACAAATTTGGACCGGTCCTCTTCGAGTGTTTTTCTACCACGTTGCCACAAACGCAGCCTCCCTCTCTCATTGAACTCCTTTTTGAACAATAGCCCTGCAGCCTGTTGGTGGCCCCCACAGCACCCCAATTCAGTGCACTGTCCAAAACAAAATCAAAACAAGCGCATTTTTGCTACGCTTAATCACGAGGAAACACCATTTATGGATCATTTCTCAAATAAAACAGTGCATTTAATAGGGGAATGCCAATAATTCGACCGGAAAACAACCTTTCTGCCTGACATCCTCCAAATGTGAAAGCAAAACTTGTTTCTGTTTCTTTCCGACGGGAAAATTTAGTAAGTAGCATTTGTCACAGGAATCCTATTTTCCCCTCATAAGGCCTGTAAGTCTGATGTTGTGATGGAGTAGAAGAAAAAAAAAGCAAACAAACGTAGATGGAAGTCCTATAGTGGTCAGCCATGCAGAGCTAAAACAATATCTTGATGTTCTCTGAAATGTTATCATGATGTCCTCAGGAGTTGTGGTTAACAACATGCATCTGCATTTCTTTGTTTGTCAAGTGGTTGACTATGGAACATAAAACACCAAATCAATGCAAGATTGTCTATTCGTAGCTTTGAGCCAAGTGTAATCAACCATTTAAAAAAAGGTAGATGTGCTGTTTTTGTCCCCCTCCATTTTCACACCCGAGGTGCCACATCATCAGACATCAACTGTTTTACTCCACCTTGTGGCCGACAACATCACTTGATTTACACCGTAACATCCAGACTAGAGATTGTTTAACAATTTGCTGAAGTGGGTGTAGCTGCAATTTATTTTTCCCAAGAATAATTGGAAAAACACATTTTTGTGTCATTACGTGAATAGAATTGTGCATATAGCGGTTAATCATGGGAATGAAAAGGGTTATAAAATTTAGGCTATCAAACCAGCAAAAAAAGAGTGCCAGTTCAGATTATGCTTGTATTTGTTTTTAGATCATTTATTTTTTTAGCATGTTGCACTAATTATAATGTTTTTTTTAGATTATTTTTTTAAAATTAATTTTAAATGAGATGTTTTTTTTACATTTCTGTTTGCTTGTTTACAATATTTTGATTTCTATAACATTTCTGTCACGAGGTACTCTCAAGAAAATGGTTAACTTTTGAAAAAAATAAAAGAGGTAGTATTATAATTTACTGCCTATGCTATTGTTGCATTTGTTTAGGGAGATGGGCTGGGCACATCCTCTCAAAGTGAAAGCAAAACAGTTTTCAGTTTCTTTCTGACAGACCCCTGAGCGTAAGTACCACTTCTTATGGGAACTTGCACATGGTCCCCTCCAAAAGTATTGGTACAATGAGGTTAATTTTCTTTGGCCTTTCTTTTTTTCTTTGTACTCCACCTTGTGGCTAACTGCGTCATTCAGCTTTACATTACCACTGGTATGCAGGCTCTCTCTAGTGGTACGAGATTGAATCACTGCATCAGTACAGTTCATTAAACTTTTAGGTCCAGTACATTTGCACGTAATATTTAAAAACTGTTCGTTTTTAGACTTTATTTAGGTTTTTTTTTTTAATGTAACTCTTCATATGCAAAAAAATATTTGATGCATATTTAAGTACTTAAAAAAAACTATTACTAACTATTTAAGTGTGAGCTTAATATTTAAACTGTGCATAATTTTACAATGGCTTAAATATACTTATCCCCCAATCCCTATTTTTATTTTATTTAAAATCCTCATTCTTGTTGTAAAACTGGTGTTACTAGTGTAAAAAGTTAGTTTGCGAACCACTGTCCAAACGAGTAAACATGAATAATCATCAGATTTAAAGTAACCCACTTTGTTTTTTGTGCCCATCTATTTTTACTGCATTAATAAAACATTTAAGTAAAATATATGTTTTGTTGTTGTTGTTTTTAAGGTTAGACTTCTTTCCATTCCATTTTGAACATGGAAACGAGGAGTGTGTTCCACTGGCCATTCTGAAATTGTTCTCATGTTAAAATGTAATCGAATCACATAAAAAAAATTAAGTAGAGTATATCACTTTTTAAAACTGAATGTGAATGGGGCCTCTCCACTGAGCGCTCAAGTGTGCCACACACATCATGGCTATGACTTACACGTATGTCTCAGAGCACAATACGGTGTTTATATGCCTGTGTGTACTATATATTTTTTCCTTTCCTTTCTCGAGTGACTTGCGCATGTCAAGACGCAGTCTAATCGTCCTTTGTATGTTATCCCTTTAAATTAAAGCTTGTTTAACAATGTTACAAAAAAGAATTCCTCTTTTGTTTTGTTATTTAAAGATCCCCTTTAAAAGCAATACGATTTTATGTAAGTCTGGCACATGTTTAACCCTTCTCATTCGCCGTAGTAGGCAGGCAGCGGAGGGGCGGGGGAGGAGCGGTTCCTTGACGTGGACAGTCATTTCCGTAAAGAGACGATGGAGCAGTAGTGGCGTGTCGAGTCCAAGCAATCCCCGCATTAAACTTAAATCGAGACGGGATTTGGCCGTCAATCCCTCGGTCGCGTTCGGGTTGACGGGAGTCACACACGGACTGATACCTTTCTGCTCCCGACCCGCCCCGCCCGCCGCCTCCTCCCCCCCCCAACTCAGCAACAATCATGATAAAAGCAATTTTAATATTCAATAACCACGGCAAGCCGAGGCTGATCAAATTCTACGAACATTTTGTGAGTAAGCGTTTGCATTTTTAGTAGAATGACTTTACATCTATTTACATTATACTGTACTTGTCGATGGGATGCTTGCCCATCTGCATTTCTCGCCGTAGGGCATCCGAGCTACGGGGGGTATATGAATTTGCCAACCGGTTCGAAATATTAATTACTGAGCGTGGGCAAGCTGAACCGACGTGCGTGTGAGTGTGAGCGCGCTTACTGCTTACTGCTCACTGTGCTCAGTTGACTGTTTGTGTCACATGATCTGAATGACGCCCTTGTGAGGCACTCGTGCCTTCACCATGCAAACCTCCATTCCCCCCCCCCCCCCTCCTCCTTTTTTGTTTTGTTTTAAATGACACCGAGGAGGCAGGAACGGAACAGACATGGTGTACGAAGCTTGATAATAAACTCGTAGATATTTTTTAGTATACCTGTCTGTCTGTCTGTCTGTCTGTCTAAACTATCATCACTTGCTCAAAAGTGAAGCGTGGAGAGTCTCTGCCGCAACAAAAATTGCACTGGTGCCACCATCGCGACTTCCAGTGGGCCACAGCCAAGCTGTACCAATGTAGCCGATATAGCATAAGTATATGCCCCCCCCCCCATTTATGCTTATAACTTTGTATGTTTCTGTAGGTGAAAAAGTGAAGCATAGAGATGCTTCTGACAAAATTCATGAGGGCAGTCAATGAATGGAGCCCGCAACTTCTGAAATATTTGTACTTTGTCCTTTTATTTCTATTTTTTTCTGTCTCCATGCCTATGGGCCTAACATGAGGTCTAATTTGTGTGTTCTTTTATTCTTGGTTCCTATCAATAATGCAGCGCAACTAGAGGCGGAGCGTTGCTAAGAAACGTCACACACTATATCGAGACAAGCATGGCTGCTCTGGCCAAGTTGCTCCACGGCTGGAAGACCATCCTGATGTGTATTTTCTTAATCATACCAACCTTAATTATTCTGGCTCAGAAAAATCCAAGGGAAGAGGATGTTGAAAAAAATTGCATATTAAATCTCAATCGCATTTTGAGGGGGGAAAAAAAATTGCAATAAAATGATTTTCTCAAAATCATTCATCCCTAGCAATGGTCGGTACAACATACTTCTGTTAGGAATCCTCAAGTGAAGATAACAGAGCTTTCATCTGCGGCGCAGAGTCTACAGCAAGCTGAAATCCTGGCCTGCGTGGCCCCCGGGGCGAGCGTGTTTGATTTAATATGACAAACGCAAACGGCAATGTAGGACTCGGCCCTTGTCGCTCAGTTTGTGTTAAATGACATAAGGAAGACAAATAAAATGGTGTGCTTGTAGTAATAAAAAGCACGTCCGTGAGGAGCAGACACGTAATGTGATAGTCACTTTTTTGTTTCTCTCATGCAGAGTGAAGACACAGAGCAACACATTATCAGGGAAACCTTCCACTTGGTGTCCAAAAGAGATGAGAACGTCTGCAATTTTCTGGAAGGTGGAATGTAAGTAGCATGCCGTTGGCAAACTGGTTATTTGGTGTGAACTGATAGTCGGCCATGTTTACCATGTGTCAGGTTGATCGGCGGATCCGACTACAAGCTGATCTACAGACACTACGCCACGTTGTACTTTGTGTTCTGCGTGGATTCCTCAGAGAGTGAACTAGGAATTTTAGACTTAATACAGGTAGAAAAAAATAAAAAATCTGTATATTTGCTATGTTTGTCATGTTGTATTGTTAAAAGTTGCTTTTCCTTTTCCCTTTTAGGTATTTGTGGAAACGTTGGACAAATGCTTTGAGAATGTCTGCGAGCTCGACCTCATTTTCCATGTAGACAAGGTAGGAAATGTCAAAAATGGGTTGCGCAACAATTTAGGAACTATCGCATTACTTCTCCTACACAGTGACGTAATAATAAATTAGCTAGCTATAGACTTAAAAAAAATCATTTTAACTACTATTAGTTTAACATTTTTTTTCCTTTTTTGTTAACAAGAGTATGAAAACCTAGATTTGTTATTTGTACATTTAGAACAGATATAAAATTTGTGATTAATCGTGAGTTAACTAGTGAAGTCATGGGATTAATTACAAATTTTAATCACCTGATGTGCCTAATTTTTAATAGTCTTTTCTTTTTTTTTTAAAGAAAAGATTATTAAAAATTAGGGGCGCCAGGCGATTCCATTTTTTTATCGTAATTAATCCCATGACTTCAATAGTTAACTCACGATTAATCACAAATTTTATACCTGGTCTGAATGTACAATATTTTTCCCCCTAGGTTTTTATACTCTTGTTAACAAAAGTGGGAAAACATGTTAAACTAATAGAAATAGTTCAAATTAATTAACTACAGGCGAGGACTTAGTCATTTATTTTTATTGAATTATCAGTGGCCAGTACAGGCAGCCTCCATAAGTACTCGATACCGGTTTTGCGGAGAGAAATGCACATTTACATTTGGTTCATTTGCTTTTGTTTGTTTATTTAATCTGCACCTGATTATTAATTGGGGAACTCTATTTGAGGACCTTGTACAGTTTCATTTTGTATAAAATGAGGCTGTTTATTGAGGCATGGCATGGACAAATGCTTTATCGGACTGTCTCCCATTCAGGTTCACAACATTCTGGCAGAGATGGTGATGGGCGGGATGGTGCTAGAGACCAACATGAACGAGATCATCACCCAGGTGGACGCCCAGAACAAGATGGAGAAGTCTGAGGTAAGCGCCCGCCCGTCCGTCCGTCCATCCGTCCGTCCGCCCGCCCGTCTCGCTCTTCTACGAGGGATGGTACAGAGTATGCAGGCATGCGCGTATGCTGCACCCTGCATGCGACTCTCCAGTGACCTTGTGATGCTCCCGACATGATCCTGGGTGTTTGCGCTCTCTCTCTTTCTCGTTGTTTTTTCTCGCTACCGCACTGCTTTGAACACTAATCAACACTCTGCCATTCATACGGACGTAACTGTTCCATCTTTCCAGATGATCATTGAGTCTCTAAATCATCCACTTATTTTTTTTTTTTTAAGAGTGCACACAAATGAAATAGCAAAATATTCTCCGTGTGGATTCTGTACAATATTGAGACCAGCCCTTTTGCCAGATATCATTCATGCACAGGTGATATAGCAGATGGGTGGATGGACAATGAAACATGGCGTCCATGATGCAGTTAATGTTTATTTTTCTTAATGTGTTATGTAGATATCTGATGCTTTGCTTTTATTGCTGCCTCTGCTAATCTCTACGACGGAGTATTACTCTCGCACTGAAAACAAAAATAAATGACACACAGCTACAGAACCAAGCAAGTTTTTATATTTTTAGGACAAAAAGTTCCATATTTATACATTTGATATCATAGATTTGAGTCATGATATTATTATTTTCTTATTTATTTAAATGGTGTGTTTTTAGGAAAAGCTTTTTTTAAATTATATTCCAAATATTAGAGTAAAGTTGTATCTTTTCCATATGAAAGTTGAAATACAAGAAGAAACAGAACGTTTTATATTTTTGAGGAAAAAAACTTTTTCAGAGATAAAAATTCACATATTTTCAAAATTGATATTAATAAACATTTTTGATAAAAACATAATATTGAAATTATTAAAGTCATAATATTATAAAAAAGTTTAATATTTACGAGATTATATTTTTTTAGAAAAAGGTTTTGGTAATGTGGTTTAAGCTATGTTTTTGGATAAATTGTATATTTTCAATATTCAAGTTGAAATATGAGAATACATTTGTATACTTTTAAGAGAAATTAAAAAAGAATATGCATATTTTTTGAGAAAAGGTAATATATTTTTGACCATCAAATTGCATTTTTTGAGAGAAAAAGTCAAGGTAACCCAAAAATGGTAACTTTTTATCATGAAAATATTTTCATTTGATCCCTGTAAGACTTTAAATTCTACAGTTTCTTTATTTATTTTCGGTGTGACCGTCCTCCATAAATATCAATTGCGAATGAGAATTACGGTCAGACCAACAGCCAGAGACAATTTCTTGAAGTCATTTCCTTGTTTCCTCTCGCACTGTGAAATGCGGACAGGACATAATAACATCAAGTGCCGAGTTGCCGGCTTCTCTAATTGGCTGACATCTGCTGTGTGCTCCAAATCACTCGTGATAATAGAATTGACATTCTTTTAATCCGAGCTGCACTTTGTGTTTTTTTTTTAACTCGACAGATTATTTTGTTATTTTCCTTTTTTCTTGATTGCTGTTCTGTAAGCAGAGTTTCATCAGAGCTGCTCTCGTCTCTCACATCTGGGACCTACCCTAGACCACACTGTGTCTCTCACTCGCACGCTAATTTCAAACGGCAGCGTCCGTTTCTAGGCAGCTATCAGGAGAGTAAGGAATGAGCTGTTCCATGAGCCTGATATAGACTAATAGCTTCTTAAGACCTCCATAACTGGGGTGTGTTTCAGCAGGCTGTTTTGGATAATACCTGGTGGTCTACGATAGATCCTCTCACCCCCACCCCTCCTCTCCTGTGCAGATAAACTGTAATTACTTTAACCTGCTTTAACATTCCTCATTCCTCTTTCCCCCCTGACCCTGTCTAGTTCTTTCCATTCTTCTCTCTCTCTTTACAGACGTTTATCTTTCAGTCTACCAGGCAGGACAGGTAGACGCAGGTACTGCTAAAATCTACAACCAAGTACTGTAATCCTAACTGAAGTTTACTCTCCCCTACCCGCCTCCTCCTCCTCCTCTTCCTCCTTGAGTCTCTCCATAAAAAAAAATGTCAATAACTTCACTAACATACACCACGAATCTTTCGTGATAGACCCAAAAATGTCTTTGTTGAGGGCTGAATTGAAATGGAATCTCCGCTTCGACGGTCATCATTTTTTCCACATTGACTAATGCTTAATTTCACACTTGAGTGCGATGCAGAACTAACTAAAATGTCTATAATTGCCAACACAAGGTACTAACGCTAGATAATTTAACTCATTCAATGCCATTGACAGCTGTAGACGTCAAAAATTTATTTGAACTATTTCTATTAGTTTTAACATTTTTTCCATTAGTATGAAAACCTAGAATTTTTTTTTTGTACATTTAGAACAGATATAAAATTTGTGATTAATCGTGAGTTAACTATTGAAGTCATGCAATCAATTACAATAAAAAATTTTGAATCGCCTAACGCGATTTAAAAAAGAAAGAAAATATTCTAAAAAATTAGTCGATTAAATTTTTTAATCATAATTAATTGCATGACTTCACTAGTTAACTCACGATTAACCACACATTTTTTATCTGTTCTAAATGTACAATAAAAACATTATAGGTTTTCATGCTCTTGTTAACAAAAGTGGAAAACATTTTTAAACTAATAGAAATAGTTCAAATGAATTTTTGACATCAATGGCAGTGAAAGAGTTAATATAGCCTACCACTGCTAGTTAACATGTATTGTAATGCCCATACAGTGGTAAAATATAGACACAGCCAACTGTGAACTTACAAAAACAATTTAAAAAAAGACGGATAATTCATACGCAAACGGCTTCGGCCGTAACTGATGTACAAACAATTCATATATAGTTGACATCCAGCTGCTAGTGCTAACTAGCTAATGGCTTAGCCAGTTGACACCCAACTGCTAACGGGCTAATGGATTAGCCAGCTAACAGCCAGCTGCTAACGGGTTAGCCAGCTCACAGCCAGCTGCTAACGGGTTAGCCAGTTCACAGCCAGCTGCTAACGGGTTAGCCAGTTCACAGCTAGCTGCTAACGGGTTAGCCAGTTCACAGCCAGCTTCTAACGGGTAATAATCATTATTGTGTTATTCTACAACTTCATGCCCTGCCCTGAATGATTTGCTCATGCATGATCAGGGCTCTAACGGAAAGTCAGCCTAGTGGAGGAATGTACATTCCAGACATGTCACATCCCGAGCAATGAATGTACAGCTTTGTTCACTTGTGACTGGTCACTTTTGGGTCTGTCTTGCGTAAAAGATTCACATGCGTGGGTGGATTGGGTGGGGTTCTCTAAACACAGTGATTCTCAAATTTGGATAATGATGAAGTCATTGTTGCATAAAAAAAACCTCTGAATTAGTGATTCTGAACCACTGGAGGACATTGGTGTATCATGAGAGGCTGTCAGGTCTGCCGCGGAATTTTTTTTACTGCAAAGTGCAAATATCAAATATACCATCTGTCTACGACAGCAATAATATGTTCTATGGGGCCCCACTAGTGCGAACACGGTGTTCTGATTTTTATTGTGTTTGTGGAATATGAAGTAAGCAGCAAAATGTATTCGTTTTTATCCATCTTAGGGGACGGCCATTTTTCCATATGCTGTCGACTGAAAATGAGATCGCTGTTGCTTATTTAGCGACCAATCACGGCTCAGCTTCAGAAAACAGGTGAGCCGTGATTGGTTGTTAAATGAGCCCTGAGCAACTTTTAATAACAATTAAAACTTTTAATCGCCTGACGACCTAATTTTTAATAATCTTTTCTTTTTTTGAAAAAAGATTATTTAAAAAAAAAAAAAAAAGATTATAAACTTTTAATTGCCTGACGACCTAATTTTTAATAATCTTTTCTTTTTTTGAAAAAATATTATTTAAAAAAAAAAAAGAAAAAAAAGAAGAAGAAAAGATTATAAAATATTAGGGTGTCAGGCGATTACATTTTTTAATTGTAATTAATCACATGACTTCAATAGTTAACTCACGATTAATCACAAATTTTATACCTGGTCTGAATGTACAATATTTTTTTCCCTAGGTTTTCATACTCTTGTTAACAAAAGTGGGAAAAAAATGTTAAACTAATAGAAATAGTTCAAATGAATTTTTGACGTCTATAGCCGTCAATGGCAGTAAACGAGTTAAGAACCAATACACTACATGCAAAAAGGTACAATTGACCTGCGTATCAGCCTGTTGCTATTCATATAACAGAACAATAGCTTTTTTGTTCAGTCTTATCATTCTGAAAATAAATGGAAGAAATCTACTCTTTTCGACGATGGCGGTGTTCCGTGAGATTGTTCCTCATGCAAAACAAGTGCCTTGGCGCAAAACTTGGGAAACACTGCTCTAAATTGTTCCAATTGAGACTCACTGTGTTAAAGTCACTTGCCTCCTCTGTCCGCAAAGCAGATCTTCCAGTCTAGTTGAGTGCTAGCTTTTCAACGCCCCTACCCATGTCATCAGTATGTAAATACCGCAATCTTTTGTTCCTACATCCACAAAAAAATAAAATAATATATATATATATATATATATATATATATAGCAGTTAGCCGGACAAATAAGCGCTGTATAACATCCAATGTAGCACTGTCTTATGTTTCCCCTCTCCTTTTCATTCAAAACTTACTGTACTCTTTTCAGTCTTCATTTCCAAAAATCCATATCCCAATTCTCTCTTTGGGCCCCTCGAGAGTCCGGTGGGTTCACTCTGAGCAGTGCTTGCCCAAACGCCCCCACTCCAGCTCATCCAAAAAAAAGTGAATGACCTCACAGTGGATTCAGAATTGGCTCTGGTTGTGACATAACCAACGTAGCAC
Source organism: Leptonotus elevatus (assembly GCF_054856555.1). NCBI lineage: Eukaryota > Metazoa > Chordata > Actinopteri > Syngnathiformes > Syngnathidae > Leptonotus > Leptonotus elevatus. The sequence continues at coordinate 9,693,596 of NC_141243.1, read as the reverse complement.
CGCATACTGCATGTGCATCTGACGCTATGACGGCATCTGAATGTCCATAACGCACACGTGTGTCATGGTAGTCGTCGGTGCTTTGGCATCGTGTCAACAGTCTCGTTGAGTAACGTGCCGTGGTTATGTTTGTCCCTCGTGTCCACCGTTGAATGTGATTGTTTGATGATGTGCCGTGTAGTCTTAATATTGTGTGTTTGTGTGTGTGTGTGTGTGTGTGTGTGTGTGTGCACAGGCTGGTATTGCAGGAGCACCGGCTCGTGCCGTATCAGCTGTAAAGAACATGAACCTGCCGGAAATGCCCAGAAACATCAACATTGGCGACATCAGCATCAAAGTGCCAAATTTGCCGTCCTTCAAATAGCAGTACGCAGACGATCCGCTGCCTGGAGATGTCGCCCAATGTTTTAACGTGATGCAATCTGTTTACCAAAACCTCTTACTAACTCGTTTTATCCAATCATGGAAGTACTGTGTGATTATTAGTTTTTTTTTTTTTTTTTAAAGCTTGATCTGCTTTGTTTTTCTTAGAAAAAAAAGACGCTTTTATGCATTTTGTGTTCTGTTGCGAAATCAGAATAAAGTATTTATTTGTCCACGGTACATTCCTAATCCCCTCGTGACGTTCAGCTGCTAAAGCCATCTCAGTCCAACGGAAGTCATTTCACCAACTCGAGTGTTTACTTTCTGAAAAGAAATGAAGTTTGATTTAAGTGCAAGTTTCTCATTCCAGAAAAACATAATCGAATGGGAACAGTCTGGATCAATACAGTGTTGGAAAAGTCATACTTTGCAGTGCGTGTGAAACCAAATAAAACAATGAAGAATATGATATTGCTGATATGCTGTTTTACAGATTTATGATCATATATCCTGGATTTATATTTTGTATCTGTTGAAATGATTGGTTTTCTTTTAATTTTATTCTCCGCATGAATTTTGCCCACCTCTTCTTTTACTGTATAATAAAAAGTTCAAACTGACAGTCTTTTTTTTTCTTTGTTTTTTCCCTCCTTACCCTTTTGCTTAAGACAAGTTTTAATAATGTGTGTATGGTGTGAATGACAGACATGCTAAAATGATTTGATTCTATGTCAACAGACATCAGGACCAGTACACAGCTCCATGGGCTAAGTGAATGATTTCTTGCCAAATGTCTATTGTTATTATTGATCATTCAGACAAATACAACCAACTTCATGCAGCATTTATTTCACTACAGGAAGAAGACGGGTTGAATTACACAAAATTCCAAGTTATAAAGCAGTACTAATATCTCTCTGTCTACTAAAAGTAATCCGGTTTATTATTTTTAGTTTGAAAAAAAGAAGCTGCAACAACAGTGCATTTTTTTTTCGTGCAAGTAACAGTGAAACAAAATCAGGTTTATGAAAATAACTTTAAAAAACATCCAAATAAAGTACCAAACAAATACATGAGATTTATGTAAATAAACACGTTGCACATTAAATCAAGATAAGTAGTTTAAAATCAACGTTAGGTGAAGTTTCAGTTAAGGAAATCATATATTATACATATCAATGGAGTAACGCTTTCCACAATGTTTGTTCTTTTGCGCTTTCCGTAGTTATTGCAACTATTTTTAAAAGTCCTATTGCGCAATTTTACGCAATACATAATTTTGAATAAATTAAGCAGTTATTCTACATCCTTTTGTTTATTATTATTTTTACGTAGTCAAAATTATTATACAGGTTAATTTTCATTACAATTCTAGCTTATATTGCATTTATTGGGCGTACGGCGCTTCGGGGTCCTGAAGCATCCTTGCGCAGTGTTGACAGTCGCGAGGAACGTCTTGTTACACCAGGAAGCTCGAAGTGACTACAAATTGAGGATGCTGCGACTGCTTTGAAACTTTGGTTCTGATCCTTGAACTTACTGTATATGCAATGGCTTCAATTATTAAAGAAACACAAAGGTTCGTTGTTGTTTTTCATAATTTGAATTGCTACGCAACCTCAGTCGTAGCTAGCCTATTAGCTACCTGTAGCCAAACGCTGTCCCAAAATGTGTTGATCAGTGCAGAATTAACTTAACATGACGTAGTGTTGTTTATCTATTTGCCTTTTGAAAATAACATTATCCATACAGTAAACGTTGTACAGGACACCTAAATGTATCGTTCTAACATTTTGCTAATTAAATTAACCTGCTGCATTTGTTAAAACTGGTTGTTATTTGGTGCAGTTACACAATGCGATACAATGCAAGAGCTGTATGACAAATTAGAATCAAAACTAAACATGGACAACGTTATTGCTGTAATTGAGTGTATTGCTCAGTTTTTAGTATTGGCAACGTCTGAACAAGATCCTCGTCATGCAGTTTTAAACACAAACAAGGTGCTTTTCCCCCTAAATTAATCTTTATCTTTTCCACACATCCAATAATTGTGCCTCTACTGACTTTGATCAGAAGACAGTAAAATGCTCAAATGTTCGGTATGTCTACCTCGCACTGCATTTGACTACAAAAGATCCCAGCACCGCACATACCATGAATATTAATATATGTTTGTGTTGAAACAAACAAATCAATCCTGATAACATTTATGCTTGTTACTTCCCTTTTTTTTTTTTAACAGTATCAAGGAAGCAGTGACTCTCATCAATGCCATAGACGTGATAAAGTTCTCCAGATTGATTTCTCGCATCATCCATAAGCTTCATCTAAAGGTATGGCCATTTGATACTACCTTTGATATTAATACAGGAAATGATTGAAGCAGTGGTCCTCTTTTCTTTTTGGCTTAATCTATCAGAAGCATTGGCCTATGTTATTTACATGAAATTGTGTTAATTTCTTCGCAACTGTTTATTCTTTGTAGTGTTTCTACATTGCACTGTTTCCACTGCATATATGTGGATGTTTTTTTCCAGAGGACCAACTGTTACAACAGCTGCAATAATGTCAAATGATTTCCTTTGCTGTGCATATGTTCAATGACAACGAATGAATTATTACCGTAGTATGTTGCTCTTGCTCGTGCTGTCACTCGCTTGCTCTATTTAGTTTTCCTGCTCGCGATGCATTGTGGTCTATCTTAACCGGTTGAGTGACCATGACCATTGATGTTGATGTCTTGGGCTTTTCTTTGCAGGGAGAACGAACATTTAGCGAAGAGGAGGAGCAAAAACTTCAAACGGCTCTTTCGCTGGACAAACAGGCTCTCAACTTAGTCCTGGAAACGTCCGCTTTCGTTCTTGAGCAGGTGAGGAGGAGCGGTCATGTGACCTTTGTTTCTCCACATTAGTGATAATAAACTGGTGCAATGTGTATTTGGATTTTAATAAAGAAAAGACAACACTCCAGAATATTTCAGTGTTTTAAAAAGCGTACAGTAACGACATAATTAGATAGAAATTTAAATTGTTCAGTTTTTGAAACGACATTTAATGAATGTGTTGGGCCCACCTAGACCACCTGGGTAAGGGTTTTTAAGGTTTGAATGTGAGTGTCAATGCTTGTTATAATTATTTACAAGTGAAAAGTCAAATGGTTTGGTGGCACATGTAATGTTCACACTTGTCCACTTGGGTTCACTATTGCACTGTCTGTGTGACTCCAGTCCTCACCCATCTTTGGCTCCCGTTTAGGCGGTGTACCATAATGTGAAGCCCTCCTCTCTGCAGCAGCAGCTTCAGGACATCAGCATGAACCCCGACAAGGCCGAAGTGTTCTCTCAAACGTGGTCCACCTCTGGCCCCGAGCTGGTGGACCGACTAAAGCGCAATATCTTTGCCCCTAAGAAGGTAAGATCCGTCATAACAACTGAATTTTTTGGACCTGAGAAAAGAACAGCTGTATTCTCGCCTGACTTCAATGCAGGCAGTTCAAACTTTTTGTGAATGGTTGTCAGTGGGGGTGGGAATCTTTGAATGTCTCAAGATTTGATTCAGAATCGATTTTCGATTAAGAACGATTTTTGATTCAAAATGATTTGATTGACAATGATTTTTGCTTCAATCTATAGATGTGCAAGGTATTGTAATGATCTACTCCAGTCTGACTCGCTAATGCTAATTAGCGCGCTACTCAAAAGAATGGCGCCATGTTGAAAAAAACCCAAACTTTTATTGGAATAACTTGATCGTGACTTTTTCCTTCTACTCTCTAATGTGGCTACAACTTAACAGTGTATTAAACCGCATGGAACCACACTGCCCCTCAGTGGCCAAACCGGGTACAACATGAACAGCGCTCCAAACAAAGGCACACACAGACAAAGGCAAGACAGTATAAAATAATTTCAATAAAATCGAATTTGGGACATTCAAAATCGATTCTGAATCATGCTAAATGAGAATCAATTTTTTGGCACACCCCTAGTTGTCAGTCTATATGTTTCCTGAGATTGGCAAAAAAACACTCTAGCGTGTAGTCTATGATAGGCTCCAGCTCACCCTCCATCTTTATGAGGACAAGTACTATAGAAAATGGATGAATGGAGATGGATACTGACATGCAAAATACAGCTTCATCCATATTCATGTGTTCTCTTCATCCACATTACACTTAGGCACCCCTTATCAACATCACGCTGTTTATAATAACAGTGAATATTCTCAGCGTGTGAAAGCTGTCGCATACATTTTTTAAAAAGCCACTCCTGTGCCACCCCGACATTTCAAACAATGTCGGCGAGTCAAGATCTAAGTGCAAATAAAGTGGCAGAATGTAGGCAGCAGTTGTGGTTGTCATTCAGACGTGTCGGCTGCTTGTGTTTTTGCACGTCATCTTCTTCCTCCCTGATGGATTTGATTCAACAGCCAGTCGAGGCGTTTGTGCGCCGTTGCGTCTGATTTTGAGGACCAGTCGAGTCACAATGGAAGTGACAGATGGTTTTGTTGACATAAATGCCCGCTTTGTTGGAGAAGTTGATGTTTCTCATTCATAGTTTGTGACCCCTCTCAAGGATTAGTTTAGAGATTAGAGTCCGTTTGGGTCAAGTCATGTAAATGTGAGTTTTTATGGAATAGTGGTGATTGTGTTCAATCGCAATAATCCATTTATAGATTTGTATCGGGATTTAATCGGTATCGAATCCAATCGTGACCTATGAATCGTGATACGAATCGAATCGCCAGGTACTAGGCAATTCACACCCCTAATAAGAGTAATCATACACATTAACTAAACAAAAGAAACAGAAGTCAGACAGAGGTCAGAGGTCAGAGGGTGCATCGACACTGGCAGAAGATCAACATCTGCAAAAACAAGTACGTACCTGCAGTGTAGAAAATAAAAATACGCTTATCCTTTCCTCTAAATCATTAATTAAGGATAATCACCCTCATTTATTTTGTCACTGCATCTTTTCTAACGATTTACAGCAGTTTATTAAGCCTTAAAGGGAACACATTATGGAAAATTGACTTTCTACTTTTACCTAATCGCTTGTGTGCAACTACTAATAGTTGGGTATTTGGAGCACCTGCCCACCCGTCAAGTGTGAAATTACACCGAGCAAATGTTTTGTTAGCTGCCAGTGGTGGCTTTATTTTGCTATTAGTGATTCATTTGCACCCTGGCTTTAGAAGTGTGATCGTCTCGTATTCTGGAGGACGTCTCAGAGTCTGCAGAAGTTTATAGTTGCTTGACTTGTAGCTATTTAGCTTTTTTTTTTTGTTGGTGACGCAGGATATTATTATAGCCTCTCCCAGTTTACTGCCAAACTAAACATGAAATAAAGAAGTTACACTGTGTATTTTAAACGACCACATAATTGCGCCTTATACGAACGTTTGCTATCTTAATGCTAACATTAAATGCAAAGCGACATAGACAGGCTTAAAAGCTAGCATATTTCAATAGTTCTATCCCTTTTTTTTTTTTTACACAAACATTTAAGCAACACATGTAGACAGACAATATAGCAATACAGATCTAGAAATTGATTATTGCGATTTTTTTTCTTTTCTTTTTTTTAAAACTCAAATTTAAAAAATACTAATCAGTAAACTTGTACATGTACACTGTAAGATTTGTATGGAAATGTAAACTTCAGGCTTATAACTGAGCTACTGTATTTAACAGGTTGCAGTCTGTTTCATGTTTAAACAGCCCTGAAATAAAATATTAAGGCTTAATGTTCCATTTATATAACATTCTTCCATGCTTAAAGTGAGAACCTTAACCCTAAGTAAGACGTTTTGTTGAATATTTCCATCAAAAATGGATGTTTAAAAATCAATTTGGCCGCATATAAAATCGATTCGAGAATTGTGCACTGTAAGATTGCGATATATTGGCAAATTTATTATTTTTTAACACCCCTAATAGCAGTACTCACAGACATGTATTCTTTATCCTCTGCGAAAAATGACTGATATGACCTGTACCTTAGTGTGTCATTTGTGAAACTCTGCTTTGTGGATGTTTGTATTATGCTGCCACCTGGTGGTCAAGACGAGCACACCAAAAATGATGACATTTGTGGGGCCGGAACTAAATGAGGAAAGATCATTTGAGGTATGAGTGTTTTGAGTTAAGAGCGTGGCTATGGAGCGAATTAAGGCACCACTGTAGTTAATAATCAATGTATGCAAAATATCAATAACCCCTTCAATTAGGGTACAATTAACTGGAAACCTTTGTGCCGTAGTAGAAATAAAGGAGAGCCATTACATTTTAATTAGTAATATCATTTTGAATGTAATTAATTCTAAAAGTCTCCCCTATCACCGCTATTACTAGCGTGTTAAGATTGTGCACTTACCACATCTGCTTCATTTCACGGAATATAATCACCAAAGCAAATAAGCTCTCGGTTGTGCAGTGACGTTCTAAACCACAGCAAGTACAACAACAATAATACATGTATACTAATACAGTTATTTATTATAAAATGTTCACACAGTTTTTGTATTGGTTAGATTGCAAACGTAAACAGCACCGGCCGACATGCTTTAAAATATTACCTTGCTCTCTATGCAATTGCCTTTCTTATGTTTATTTATGACCCACCGTGTTGGAATTCAGATCCTTCTCTCGTTGCAATTAATTACTTTTATTTTGAAATTGATTTAGGGATCTATATACAGCATGTCAACACTGAAAGTAATACAAGTTCAGACGATCACTCAACGCTAATGCGGATCTTGTTCCCGGTGTGAATAATGTGCCAATCGCAGCTCTTTTCCCACCTCGCGCCGGTCCTGTGATGCTGCACAAGCATCCGGAACCAATAAGTCACACATAGTTTATCATGAGGACCTCTCACTGCATCATAAACTGCTTAACTGCGGCGCCTTGACTCAATCCTGTGGATCTATCACGCCGCTGCGTGAGGACTGAGGAGGAGAGGGGGATTGGGAACATTGAGTTTTCAGCCCGCCAGGCCCAACTTGAATGACAATTTATGTCGGGGCAGAAGCAACATTTTTTACGCTTGCTGCCATGACTGTCTGGTTAGTTAAAGAAGTGTGAGGATTTAAAAATTACTCAGCCTTGAAAATCATTGTAATTGTTCTACAATGGCTGTAAATGTTACTGATTTAGAGCAGCACAGTGGGGTAGTGGTTTGCACGCCGGCTTCATAGGTTCTGGGTTCGAATGTTGGCAGCGGCCTTCCAGTGTGAAGTTTGCTTTGTTTTTGCTTTGTTTTCTCACGGGTCCTCCGGTTTCCTCCCACGTACCAAAAGCATGCATGTTGGATTATATGAAAACTCCCAAAAAAAAAAAAAGGGGGGGGGGGGCTGAACAATTAATGAAATTCAAATCAACAGGGCAGTGTTGTAGAATGCAATTTTCAAAAGGTTGTCGGTAGGCTTTATTGTTTATTTATTTATTTATTTATTTATTTATTTATATAGTGTCTAGATAAGGTCAGTGCTTAAGAAATGAAGCCCGCATGTTTACGTACATATTATTTCATGAAAATTGTAAAGTTGTAGCGATAAAGCCACAGATTTCAGCCCTACTCTAAATTGTCCATAATATGAGTGTGAATGGTTTTTTGTGTATGTGCCCCGTGATTGGTGGTTATTTAGATAAGAGATGGCCATCTATCTATCTATCTATCTATCTATCTATCTATCTATCTATCTATCTATCTATCTATCTATCTATCTATCTATATATCTATCTATCTATCTATCTATCTATCTATCTATCTATCTATCTATCTATCTATTGATGTCTTTTCAGTACAACATTTGCATGGCAGCAGGAGTTCAGAACATTCACAGAGAGGGAGAGAGTCATATTGTTGTTGTGGCTGACATTCTGGAAAGTGTGTCTCCCCCATCTGAAAATAAATACGTCCTGTATTTTTGTGTTTCCAGCTGGATTTTGTCAGCTGGCAGTTGAACCTGCAGATGGCCCAGTCCAGCCAGGCCAGACTCAAGTCCCCCAGTGCTGTGCTCCAACTGGGCCTCCACAATGAAGACTCTCAGGTGGGAAAGCACACCAAGTACCACCCAATTAGACTACATCATCCATCACTTTCCATTAGCCCCCCCCCACACACACACTTTTTCACATCTGCCCCTCCTACTTGGCTAATAGATGTTAATCCCTCTGGTGTTTGTTTTGTAGATAGACATTTGGTTCCAGAGTAGTCATGTGTAAAGTTCAGAGGTCGGGGAGCTTGTTATCTGAAACCTCCACGGTTATGTGTCAAAAAGTACTGAAATAGATACTTTTTATTCTCACTATAGTATCTAATTAATATTGTGTGACTACACAGTATTTTAGAAGAGAAACTTTTTAATAATATAATTTTATTATTTTATATATATATATATATATTAAAAAAAATTTTTTGGGGGGGGGTCTAAATTACATCTTTTTTTTCATAATATACAAATTTAAAAATATATACGTAAATATTTCCTCCCCTACTATAAAAAAATAATAATGATCCAGTCAGGTGTAACACATCATAGACCATGCAAACGATAATCCATAAACATCATGCATAGTATTCTGTAATAACTCCAAAGTTTCAGATTTTGTTTAGTTTTAATTAGTAGGGGCAAGTAGCTGAAACAAATTCAGCCTTGCACAAATTGTATGTTTCATTGTAACTGTTTTTTCTTAGTTATTTTAAATCAGTCCCTTAAAAGGCATTCAGTGGCTTTTTCCAAGGCAATTTAATTCCCAGGACTATCTTGTTTCAGTTTACTAGTCAAGTGTCTTTTCCTGCCTTATCTTCCCAGAGAGAATGCCGGCTCAGATTAACCATGGAATTAAGTAGGGTATCTTCAAACATGGGCCTATAGGCGCCATGATAGGGGGAAAAGAAATATAGGTTTTTCGGAGTCTTTGTTGATGCAAGAGAGAAGCAGGATTTTACATTTAGTAGGCCTCCTTTTTTGTTGTTGCAGTGTTTACTTGAGGCTACTAAAGGAAGCATAAATTTATTTAAATCCACTTACACAACTCCCCTTGTGGGCGGAGATAGCTGGGGGCTCAAAAACTGCTCGTTTAAAGTGAAGCGGGATCAACAACAGAAAGAGAAAAAAACACCAGAGAGACTTTCCTTCATACTTCTGCAGAGGGCGCTGTTGTCTCACAGTTTTTAACGCATGCTGTGACTAAGAACCATTAGATTAATGTCTGTTTTTTAAGCCTTTCTTGAGGTTTTGTGTAGCATACACTAATTGAACAGCCTGCTGCTATCTCCAATAAAGTGAAAACTGCAAAACAAGAGGAAGTGGATATAAAATAGTACTTTAATAGGAGCTTTAACCCTGGCAGAAGTTGGAGAACACCGAGGAACAACGCCGGGAAGACAAATAGGACAAGAGGGAGTAAAATAATGTCGGCCTGTGTGGTATCGATTGCTTGGTGCGGAGAAAGTTTGGAGGCTCTGCCATCTGACCAGTCTCTTGCTTCATTAGCACTCTCCCTGAGGAGAACGAGGAGGCGGAGCAGAAATGCCAGGTGCTTTACTTCTCCTTCACCAAACAGTACAAGACATGCAGTACAGCTGCAGATGTCGCACAAAGTTTATTTTGGGGGGGTGGGGGTGTGTGATTTAATAGAGTCCCTTTCAGTATATGGGAAAACATTTTTATCCCATGAAATGCTAATTAAGTGACGCCATCATAAAACCGTTTCTTGTAGTAACATTTGAATACTGTTAACTCGCATACAAGTATACAATTTAGTGTGAACGATAACCACTGTCAGTAAAAACTGGACGCGAGCAGCTACTTTATGCTTTTCCACATGCAATACTTGAGCGCGGCATCCCTGTCATCGCATGGCACCTGTTGCAATGAAGCTTGAAATGTTATTTTGACGTAGAAGCAGCGTTTACAGAAAAAGCCTCAAGTTGTCTGGAGTTGGTGAAAACCACATAGAGAGACGCAGGGACGGATCACCATGCAGTTAAAAAAACTGACAGGATGGAAAGGAAAGTGAAATATGGAGGAGTTTTTTTTTCTTTTTCTGGGCTTCTTTTGCATTTCCCTGTGGACGTGATGCCGTAAGTAAAGGCAGCAGGGAATTTTAATATGAACCCTTGCTAACAATGGCTGTGGGGGACTTTTTTCCATTTGTCAAAACAAATCCATCAACCGTCTGTCTCTATATGTGCCTTGAAACTGCAATCTGCAATCTGGATGTGCGCGTGCAGTCGTTTAAGAGAAGTTCTAGAGGAACCAAACGCATAAAGCGCCCACGAGCTGCTTGCTAGTGTTTAGAATTTTACAAACACGTATATTTTTTCCCTTTATTTCGCTTCAATGCACTTGAAATACTGCCTGCTTTCTGTGGCTGAGAAAAAAACACACACAAAAGCAACGCGATGCAAGGATTAAGCCAGAGGAGGGAGAAAAAAACACATAAACAAAATTATTGTTTTTCTTTCTGTGTAGGTGTTTGCTTTGTGCTGTACTGCGATTCCCTAAATTAATTTCTTGGCACAATGTTAAGCAAAAAAAAAAGAAAAGAAAAGTAATATACAGTACATTTAAGCTGCAAGTAGTTCTGAAAGGGCCCCAACATTCTGGATTTTCATGCCGAAATGACGTTGCTCCAAGTTAGATGCTATACTCCAATTAACCACCAGGTGCATCATCCACCATCAAATAATCACCTCGCGTAACTCGCTCAAGGAACAAATAACTCTTGTAACCTGTAACACAAGGCATTTCAGATAAGTGGTCTCTCAGTCTGAACACTAGGGGGCACTATGTATAAGGAATACATAACAGTAGATCAGGAAAAAATCTAAACAACAAAGAACCTCGAGTCTGGTGGGATATACAAGTAGGAATATGGATGCCATGTTACTACAAAATAAAGAATGTAAAAAAAAAAGTACTTGACTACTTCCATAGAATACCACAAAATAAAATAAAATAGTCACAGTAATACTTTACCACACAATTGTTTACTTCTCTTTACTTGACGTGGCGTGCTGCAGTGCCGGACACTCGGCTAGCAAAGTGTTGTCATCACTCTTCACTTTAAAATAGTTTGTGTCTGGAGTACAAGTACAGATGTGCAACATCTGTACAGCATTCCTTCTAGGTGGCGTTTATCATCTGATAGCGCCAAGCCGTTGTTGTAGACGCCATTAGCACAAGCGCATCCGGCATGCACAGCGGATTTGGCACCCAAGGTGTACTTCAAAGAGATGTTTAAAAAGCGTGAAAGTGTATGCTGTTAAGCAAACAAAAAGTGCTGAACATTAGAACACACTCCACGCGGATCAAGTCATTATGGAACAGGAGGCAAATGAAACAATGATATTTGAGATTTTTTATTTTTTTTTGTACAATATGTCTAGGTGTCATTTCTTGTTCATGAAAAATGAGCACTTTTGAAAAGGCTGTGTTTAAAAGTAACTGCAGCTGGATGATGTTTCTGTTCTTGAAATGTGTACAATAATAGCGGCTCTGCGGTTAATTGTGCTCATTCATACATTCAGCACTTTTGAATGGATTCTCTTTCTTGCAAATCAGAATTGAGTGGCCTCTGTTGACTCGTTCACAATCACATTATTCTACCCTTCAACTTCTTTTTTTAATTTTTATTCAAGCCTCAAAATAAATCATGCAAGCCTTCATTTCCTGTGTTTCTGGTTTAGTCCTGAGTGAACGTTCCCTTTAATCCTTCTTTTTTGGTATTTTTCATTTCAAAGTTATGTGTCAAGTTGTCCCCAGCTGATGTCTAAAGAAAAAAAATAAGCCCACCAATTTGAGTTTAAGGAAACCTCTTCTTTTTTTTTGTTATTGTGCTCTCAAAGCATCAGACATGAAAGACTGTTTTCTCCTTGTGTTTCAAATTATAATTTTTCTGGCTTCCTACAATCAGGAATGGATTCTTTTTGTACACAAAACTTGCATCACGCACGCATGCTGAGGTTGAGGCTTATTCGCACTTTTATCGCGAGGGGTGCAATTAAACATTCTGTTTTGACTTCTGCGGGAGGGGTGATGTCATCACACACTTTCCTGAGCATCGGGGGCCGCCTCACGTCTCTCTCATCAGGGTGGCGGGCTGCGCTTTGAACGCAACTCAAAAGCTTACGTAAAGCAAAGCCTCTGCCTCCCACACGCCCTTGCCATGTAGTCCCAATAAAAACGGCTTCCAGAGGAGATCCAGGCTTTACGTTCTTACTCGTGGGATTACACGGCACGATCAATATATCGGAGCGCTGCGATGTAAATGCTAGCACTTTCGAAATCCTTCGCACACAGCCGCCCACCAGCCAGGAGGGACAAAGGCTGCTTTGTTTTAACTTCCACTTGCCTTGCTCTACATGTCCCAAAATGCTTTGTTGCTTTGTGCGACCATCTTTTTTTTTTTTTTTTTTCCCTCAGGGGTCTCTCCCCTCTCTGTCTCTTGCTCCATCGCTTTCCCACTGGTGATTTGTTTTTCCTCCTGTGGGATTTGGGATCCCATTCATCGGGAGCTCATTGTTGGGCTCTTATCCTCTCCAACGGATGGGCCCCGAGAGCAGAATGGGTGACTGTGGACTCCCTCTCGCCGCACTCCTCCTCACCCAAGTCCTCGCTCTTTGCCATGTGATGATGTCATGGCTTTGCTTTACATGGGAGGGGGGGGCACCTATTGATTCTCTCTCCCTAATACTACATACCCTTTATATCTCTCCCCTTCCATTCAGGCCCATCTAACCTCCTCTCATGTTTTCTCCAGCCAGTTCTCTTTGCGGATTCCTTGGCCTCTCAAAAGGCGCCCGGGGGATTTGGGGATGTTTTGGATGTTGTTTAGTACATTCACCGCACAACGCTTGACACCCCCGTAGGAACGCCATCAACCCGCAAAGCCAGCTCCATTTAAATCTCATTGATTTAACGTCTCTCTTAAATTTCCACTGCAGAGGTTTTATATCCAGCCTGTTTTGTCTACACCCACTTTGTCAAGTAATCATTAATCCCCTAAAAACGGGGTGTCGTTTTGCCGTAGCCGGTAGCGATGATAAGAGAGTGCTTAAGACTCCATTTTTCGAACGTGAACGTGTCCTCCTCCTCCTCTCGTCATTGGCCCAGCTCCCGGCAGAACTATGCAGGGGTGAGAAATCTGGTGCAGCTGAAACAAGGCGCTCTGATTGCAGAAGCATGGAGCCAAATCACGAATCAAATCCATTCATTCCGCTGAAAGGCTGATAGGCATTTTGCCGTCACAGGAAATAAAGGCTGCCTTTTTACCCCATAATAGCACATTTAATAATAATACAGCCTGATACATCTTAATCTTAACTTTACTTTATCCTTATTGACCAGATTGTGAGTATTCCTCTATTCTGAAAGACCGCACTACATATTGATCATATCATTTCGTCATTTTGTGTTGGGACGAGATAAAGGAATTGAGTTGCGGGGCTTTCCCTCCTCTTGAACTCATGATGATAAAGAGCGGAGTCATCAAACAAGCACTTTTGGATGACAAGAGCCTTCGCTCTGTGAATCAAAACAATTGTCACTAGTGCCTTCTTGAACTCCTTTTCTACCCTTTGATGGTACTTGTTTGTATTACATCAAAATGTGTTGCATTTCCAGCAAACTCAACCCCAAAAAATAAATATCAGTTTCGATGCCATTTCTCATCATTCAGGTTATTTTATTTTATTTTATTTATTTTAATTTAGACAAACGACAATTTACACTCACATTCACAAATACACTAACCAAAGAAGCATGTTTTGGGGATGTGTGAGGTCGGAGTACCCTGACAGAACTATTATGAGTGCAGAGGAGATTTGATTTGTCTGCATTCTATTTACACGCTTCCCAAGATGTTGCGCAACCTGGTTATGCTCTGCCAGTGACCCGGTAAGTTTATTCTATGCTGTAGTTTCATCTCAGAGACATAGTGTACGCTGAAAAAAAATTAAAATAATGACTTGAAGAAACCTAGAAACTCAGAAATTTACAAGGAGAGTTTTTAGTAAATTTTTCCCGTTTATCTAAAAAAAATAAAAACGTTTTGAGCTTTGAGGTACAAACTCATGACCTTCCACTCTACCACCTGAGCCATGCCACTCTTGCTGTTTCCAACTATACTGAATTGCTGGTGTGTCCAAAATAAGACCAAAAATGGGTATTTTGTATGTACAAGGATTCCGCCTGACACCATCAATATATAACACACAGCAAGAGCGGCATGGCTCAGGTGGTAGAGTGGCTGTCTACCAACCTGATGGTTGTGGGTTTGTTCTTCATCCTTAATACTTAAAAAAAAAAAAAGGTAAAATGTACTGCAAACTCTCTTTGTAAAATGTACTTAGAATTTCTGAGCGAAAAATCAGTGCTAGTTTTTTTCAAGTAAATATTACTTATTTTTTCACAGTGTCCTGTACTTTTATAAACATTTAAAATGTACAATAAAATAATGAAATAAAAATAAAATAAAATAATTTTTCATGTAAAATTGTGCCTTACCATAAGAAAAATCATGACCTCTTTAGGGAGGGAGCCTGATTTTTCTTTTTTCTTATTTTTTAAACCCATCAGTTATCATTTTGTTAGCAATGGAGATACAATATTATCGTCTCAAGGACAGTTCTAAAAACCAAATGGTGAACAAATTAGAATGTGATGAAATGTCGCCATTTCTCTGGATAGCACTCCTCCTCTTCCTCCTGCATGTAGCCTTAAATTCTTCCCACTCCTTTGCTGTGCAAAGGAGCGCCAGTGTCTACATACCTTGGGGGCATAGGCCGGCTGCCTTGGCGATGTTCTAGCTTTGCCTTATACTGGGAAAGAAATGGGCCTTAGGTTTGAATAGCAGCCGTTACTCGTGTGGGGCAGCCACAATGTCTTTGCATGCACTCACGTTGCAGTTGCCCATGACAGCATCCAGCCCAGCCCACTCCAAGCATGTGCCAGGCCAATATATTTCAAATGCATACTGTTTCAAGATGCCAGCCTCGACTGAAGGTCTCGAGTGCCACTTATGTGAGAACCCGGCACTCAGATTTGATAGTTCAGGCTCGCTCTGCAAGTTCTTGGCTCGCTTTTTTAAGACACTTGACACACATTAATAAAATTAATGTTTGACACAGCTTTTTCAGCTTCTAAGTCGCTTTGTAGAAAACAGATTTAGAGGTCAATGTGGTTTTAGGAACTTCTACAAAGTTTTGGCAGATCTTGTCTGTTTCATCTGTTGCTATGTCTGAGAGATGGAATCTGTGTAGACCACCAGGATACATTGGAATTGGTTAATCCACAACATATTTCGACCGTGTGGTTCGGTTCACTTTAGTACACGTTTTTGGAATGTCCACTGTAATGGGTAACAAAATATCCAAGCTGAACTATCCCATTTTTCAGGACCCGTTGTTTGGGGTGCCTGATGTAATGGTTTGCTATGCTTTGGTCTGTTCTTGGAGGTTGGAGCAAAACTTGCTGCCCTCTGTTCATTGGTCAACAGAATTACCACTTTGGTTTTACGATGGCATTTTACAAAGAGTGGGGGGAAAAATGCTATACATTGTATTTACACGCTTGTCGTGTGCTTTTTCTTGATGACAGAAAACAAAAAGCACCAATCAATTTCTAGTTTTTCAAGATTTTTGTTGCCCTATGTGTGTGCCACTACCAGTAGAACTTTACTTTAAAACTAAACATAAAACAAGATTGTTGTGTATTTAACCAACCCACATTAATTTTGTCTAACAGGCTAATGAAATTAGCATAAATGTTGCACAGTTCCCAATGTTCAAAATCATGTTTTCTTTATCCTCTGCAAAAAATTACTTATTGTTACAACTTTCATCATAAAATCTGTATAGTTTGTGTGTATTGTACTCTGGCGGCCAACACATGCACAACAGAATGAGCAGCATAATGCACATTGAATTATCCATCCATCCGTCCGTCCATCCATCTAAACTGGATGCACAAATGATTATCATGATGTACTATTGTAAAAAAAATAAAAAATAAAAAATGTTCATATTTGATGTTTTTTTGTGGCAGAAATACAAGTGTTAGATTGAATAAAAAAAATCCAAAAAGTTTTGTGGTGGTCATCGACAAGCATGCATTGTCAGTATGACTTTGACAGCCTCATTTGATTGTGCACGAGCTATAACAGGGATTAAAAGGATCAACTTTTGAGATGTCATTTGTGTTGAAAAGGGCTATGAACAAAGAGTCACACAATTCTTTTTACTCCAATTAATATATTTGCCATGTTTTTGGGCTTAAAGCGATTTGTCTCACGCCAGTGTTGGCACCCTCCCTCTAGGAAGTGTGGGAGGTGTGAACAAACAATATGAAAACACAAAACTATTTACAGACATTTCTCAGACCGGCTTCACCTGTCAATCACTTGTTGTCTTTTTCTTTCTTTAGTTCTTTTTTGATCATGACATGGCTTCCTATGTGTTTTATTTTTTTTGTTCTTTGTCAGCAAGGCTAAATAGACACTTTTGAAACATCACTTTTGAGAGGTTTATCAGTTCGATAGTTCCAATTTTGCCTCAGCCTTTATTTACGGTACTGAAGTCTGCGGGGCATCGAACTTGCTGTTGATGTTGATGTGACACTTAAAAGCCGAATTGTTTATTTGAATGAATTGTATCATTTTTGCTCAATGTAATGCATTTCATACACGAGGTAACTCAATGTGCTACGCATACTCAAAAAATACAACAATCAAAAGAATCCATTTGAATCAAATATCACCTGATGCCATTAACCACCTAATGTGGGCTAATGTCAAAGAAAAAATTCTCAAGTGAGGATCTACTACTTGTGTGCATGTAGGCAACTTGAGTATAGTTTATTAATGTATGCAATTGACATTTTAATGATCTAAAACTGGATAAACAAAAGCAGTAGAAGATGCTTGAACCTCTTTTTCCGTGTGACAATTGCCACAGGCGTCACGCTGAGCGATAAAGCCCATGACAATCGTTGTTTGTGTCACATATGCCATCTTCCATTAACAATAAATGGTGTTTTAATTAGGACACATTAATTAATAGGAACAATGTTGAAACTGAGGCCCTAAGGAGGCTTTTGACAGTACAGCGGGCCCCGTGAAAACATCATAACGTCTCAATGTGCAAAACATATCCCCAATGCAATCCAATCCATGCTTAGATTGAGCATCACATTTAATTGCGGGTACACAAAGCATGAGAAGTACTTTAATTTCCCTTTGTGGATGTGGTACGAAGAGGAAACTCAACAGGTATAAACGTAGCATTCTTTTCAAGCCTGTTCACATGTCAAGCCGTCTGTTTCCTGATAATGTGGGTCAGAGGAAACCCATCAAGATGGAGAAGAGAATCTTGCTTGTTCTTCATGTAGTTGCCAGCCCGCCTGTCAGTCCGTTTTCTCGTTTGCACCATCAAAGTCGCTGATAACTCTCAGTGGCACGCTCCGTGACTATATTTTCTTCTGACGCTTTGGGAGGCGTATCAGTTGCTTTGTGTTAGATTGGAGCCGAACACGCCAATGCTCTTTGTCGAAAGACTGTGCAGTCAATTATGGATACAGGAAGCTGCTCGTATGACAGCTTCCAAGTCAAAACAATGCACACTTTAAAATGCAAACAAGAATAAAAAATTAACAGGTCTTCTTGTGTATCTATTTATTTATTTATTTATTTTTGTACTTATTAAAAGTGGCTCTAAGTAATCCAATTAGGTATGAATTGTCGGATGTTTGTAGTTGCTCAGGTGTTGCTTTTTTGATTGATTGTTTAAACATTAGTGTTTGTTTTGGGGTTTAGGTGTCACCTGTGAAAACTGTATTTGCTGTATAGAAAGTATTTTCAAATGTAAGGAATAAAAGTAAAAAGTCACCAAAAATAAATGCTGTACGAAGTAAAAAATTAAGTATAGTAACTAGGGGTGTCAAAATGAGTGCATTAATGTTGAGTTAATTTAAAGTTTTTTTTAACGCCACTAATTTTTTCTATGCGTGATTAATGACTGCCCCTTACTTATTTAGCAGTAATAACTTTAACAATAATGCATATGTTTGTGGAGACTGGGTTCAAGTTGTATTTTACAATTTAAAAAATTTGCAGAATTTCACAGGTTACTTCATGTTAAAGATAGCTCTTAATATGATAAGACAAATGCACTGAGCTGAGCTATTACGAATGCATTTATGCCATCTAGTGGCAGAAAATGACCTCTGCACAAATCAATATCACACTTGTTAGTCACACTACAGTACATGTTTTTAATTCTAACTCAATTTTGTGAATAAAAAAAAAAATACTGTATCAATGACTAAAAGATGCATTAATTTGTTTCCCACTTTTATGTTAACAAGAGTATGAAACTGTGCATTTAGAACAGATATAATATTTGTACTGTACTTCATTACTTTCCACCACCGCACTTTTCTTTGCAGTTATTGCAATGTTTCACCATTACTACAGCATCATATAAATGACAGCTTCGAGAGACATGGAGTTTGCACATCTATCCCATAATGTCTCCCAGGTGTTAAATTTGCCTGCTCAAAGTTAATGGCTCAGAGGTGATGATAATAATGCAAGCAGGAACATCCCATCCAACTGCCTTTTCTGACATGAACATGTCGCATGTTTTGATTTGGATCAGCTAAAACCGTGACAGAAGTGACGACAAAATAGCATCTGGTAGTCGTAACAGAAGATTCACTCCCGGAGCGCCTCTCTTACTGGAGATTGTTAGAGCAGCGACGGCATAGGTAATTTCATAAATGTAATGATGCTCCTTTTAATGTCTGCACAAATTGAGTAATGGTGGATGATGCTCACCATGGCAAGTAATATCCCGAGCCCATTAGAACGGCGCCCCGACCGGCTCCTGCACGGCGACTGATTCCTTAATGATAAAGGAACAGAGGAATATGCACTTTTGTTATCATCTCCATTGTCACATCCCCACAACTACAGCCTTCCATTACAGTGCTAATAATAGACACGGTCCTTATCGCTTCCATCACCGTCATTGTAGCAAAGTGAGAGAAAGGAAACCGGGTAGCTGTGCAGTACTGACAAAAATCAAAATGCTAATGCATGTCATTATAACCAAAGAGACGGGACCCTTTTAAATTTGAATGCCTCTCAGGTTATATCAATTCAACGCAAATCTGTATGTTTGACTTTTTCTTGGGCTTTCTTCTGCCCAAGAAATACCTCACAAAATTTTAGGATGAGGTGTGCTTGCCCGTTGCTTTGTCTTTGTCTTTTTCTGGCTGTTTTACGATACAAAATTCACCTCAACAAGTAGTGAGAAGACGATTTTGAGAACAGAAGAAGATGAGTATTTATTGGTTCTGTGAAAGATATATTTTTTAAAGTAATAGTAGTAGTACCACTCTCACTTTGTTTGTTTTGAACATTGAATATAATAATTTATGTAACATGGATCCATGGTTGTGTACATGCTAGATGCATGGTGTTGACACTTTGTGCAGTTATTATTTTTTTTAAAGAAGGGGGAAAAATCAATCCAAACATAGGAGGTGTCACATATTCAAGATTTTTTTTTAATCTTAGGTGGTTAGGTAGAGCATGATGGTGGAACTGCAACAGATTTACATATTGTAAAACAAGTAGGATCCATTTTAAGTACTTTGGCAATGAAGGGTGTAAAAAGCCCTAAAGTAATATCTTGTAAATATTTGATGGGCACCACACAGGGAACACAACGTCTGCGTGTTGGTGCGTGGGCGCTGATCGGTTTCTTAACTCGAGTTTCTACCAGGGGTTCCTGGTAAAGATGGAGTTGTAACAAAGGAGAAGAAGGTAAACATTGGAGGAGCACAGAGTGTTGCCACATGAAAGCTCCCAGTTTCAAAGCCAGAATCAATGCTTCCTCCGAGCAGGTGCAGCAGCCTTGATGATGAGGGAGGCCAGTTGGAGATGATCTGAGGCGTTGATGTGTTTGGTCAAAACAGGAGAGGGGAGACGGCATGCATGCATGGGAGGAAGGGAAGGAGCTGCGTTTTTGTGGTTTCTTCAGGCTTCAGTTTGACAAGAAACACGACATGTTTGGCAATGTTGGGAGTTTCTCAAGTTAATTGTCATTTTGGGCTTGCGTGTCAATGTATTTTAACATTTGGGCCTCATAGTTCATTATGTGATTTCATTGACTACAAAAATCTTTCATTGGTTTATTCCACCACTCTGAATGAGCAGTTTCTGAGAGCTGTCTGTACATCTGCGCTGTCAAATAGCTCTGCCAATTTGCCAAATGTGAAGATTTTGAACAGGCACACACATCTTTCTAACTTTTTGGAACATGGACGCTTGCCAGCTCACACTGGCCTCCCCCTTTCCCTCACATCCACAAGTACACACAGATACTTGGTCATGTGTTCTCTTTGCATGATGACCTGCTGCTTTGCTTTTTGGATGATGCTCTCTGGGCGATTTTGTGTATATTCATACATCTATATACTGTATGTGTGTGGGAGTGAAAGAATATGCTGTAGTGTATCATTAAAGTGGAAGTCAAGTTAACCTTTAGAATATTATGTTGTATATGCCCCTACGAGTCTAAACACAGTATTCTGATTTAATACTGTGTTTGTGGAATATGAGTTAAGCAGCAAAATCCACCCGTCTATCCATCTTGGGAGCGGCATCGCTCAGTGGTAGAGTGGTCATCAACCCAGAGATATTGTGGGTTCGATCCCATGCCTTTGTGACCATGTCGGAGTAAAATACTGAACCCCCAGTTGCGTCATAAGTTGGGGAATGAGTAGTGGAATGTAAAGCGCTAGATAAATGAAGTACCATTTACCATCCCAGTGGGCGGCATTTTTGCCACTTACTGTCGACTGAAAATGACATCACAGTTGCTTAGGGCTCAGGTAACGACCAATCACGGCTCACCTGTTTTGAACAAAGGTGTGCTATGTGGTCCACAATTTGTCTTTCACCGCTCAACAATAGTGTGGGATGCAAGGGCCCATTCTTAGCAGCTTTAATTAAAAACAAAGACAACGGTGCAATTTTTAGGTAATATGCTTCATTGCCGTCTAAAAAAAAAGTAATGTCAGTTGATTCTACATCACATTTTCATATTCATTTTCTGTACATAGTCATTTTCCATCAGCATCAATCCCATCATCACATCGTCAGGAAACTAGATTTTTTTTGGTGGTCTGTAATCTTTTGAAAAAGTTTTCTTGTCTGCTATAAATAATAGAGTGAGAGTGCTAAACCGCAAGGTGAGAGCTTGTCAAAGTGACAGTCACTCTTTTGATGATTTGGTCTTTTAAACTGCAAAACACTGAAGAGGTGGGTCATGGGTCCCCGGAGCTTGACAGAGGAGGAACCAGTGCCACTATTCTGTCATAATCAGCTTCAATCAACGCTCGGGGACGGCTGACGTACACGCAAGCTGCTTGTGTGCATATGCTTATGTTGTAAGGGCTTTATTTATTTCTGACTGATGCTTATTTAGCTTTTCGTTTTGTTTTTGGAAGGACATTTGAGGCAAAAAAAAAAAAAATCTGATATATACTGTAGTGTCCTAATGGATCCTTGAAAATTTGGCCTAGCTAGATATTGACAGTAACTTTCAAAATTGTCCCTCTCTCTCTGTCGCCAATTGTTTTTTGCATGCATTCGCCCCGGGAATCCACCACTCGAGCATCTGAATCAGCTGTGAGTTGCTGAGATAGCATTGCCATTAAACCCCCTCGTATCTTTCCTAGGGCTGTGTCATTTCAGCCATTTAGACTGCCAAATGTGCCAGCCTCATCAAGGTGCTCAGGCTTTGCCCTTTTCAATAATTCATTACCGAATTTGCAGGGTGGAGTAAAGGTTTGTCCGTAGCAGCTTCCTCTACAAAGGCGCGTTTCTTCTAATTGGAGTGACACTATGGTCCCTCTTGGTGACGCCGAAATGTCATTAGCGGAGGTGCCAAATGCCACGTGCTGTTTGAGGTGATGCCATTGATTGGAAATGGCAATGTGAAACGTGGCTCGTCTGACCAAGAGCTGCAACGGTCGTTTGGTGTCAGGCACACAACTAAATAAATACATTCTGGATTTCTTCTATTTCTCCTATTCTTCACTTCCTGTTTCCGTCCATTTCTTTTGGTTGATGCCTGTCCAGTCCATACGTCACCGTCCAAAGTAACCCAGAGACTTTGAGCCCCGTGCTGCCTTATGCCATCCCCAGCTCTGCATAATGCAACACGCTAATAGCCGCAGTTCTTCTCTTGGTGCTAATTAGAGATTATACAAATGCTCACGCTTGTAGACACACAAGCCGCGTGATGCATACAGGTACAAACATGCAAATACAGCCACAGCTCCACGGAGCGTTTTAATTACAAAGTCTAATTCTTGTGTAGTTGTAAATTATTTATGAAGGTGTGTTGATAAAGTCAGACTGACCTTCCTCTAATGATGCTGCTCACATACACACATGCACTGTTGTAAAAAGTGCAGCTCGCCACCCTGAATTGCCCCCCAGCTGTGACTTAGCACTGTCTCGACTCCTTGAAGGTTGTATTCATTTTCATTTTAAATAGCGTGTTGTTGATTACCAAATAAAATTGATACCTCGGCACACAAGCAGGGTATTGCTTTAGCGTTTTTTTGTTTTTTTTGTATTATGCATTTGACATGAAAAGACTGTTGAGGATGCTTCTCTGAGTCTCTCAGCTCATTTTTGCATCCAATTCAAATGGTTTTGTTCAAATGATGGCCACTGGCAGAGATTAGGCTCCCATAGATCTTTGCTATTTTCCACAAACCAATGTGTATTTTCCCCGTCTGGAAGCAGTACACGCGGTACAATGGCGTAAGATGACAGCTTGTCAGATTGGACAGAACGCGCCAGTGTTGGTGGGTGTGGAGAAATAATCCTTATTGTTCTGTGGTAGAAGCGTCAGATCCCACTTGTTCACATAGGCGTCGTTTTCCTTCATGTTCCCGAGGCTTTAGCTCCTTGTAAAATAGTGTAATTGTCTGAAACACCTCAGCTAGTATGTATGAACATGGATCCTTGTAGGTAATTTCAAACCTATCCTTTCATTAGTGTTTTACATAGAATTAAGTAAGATAATTGAACAGTCTTCAGGCCTTTCATGTGGCATATTGTGTATTCTCATACTATAGAGATGACACGAGAGACTCTTGATAATGGAGGGAATGTTTTCTGAATCGGCATGGTCGTATCACAATCCAGCGGTTGTGGGTTCCACAACCGTTCCCTCGCCATTGTGACCATGTCGAAGTGTCTTTTGAGCAAGATAGTGAACCACTAATTCCTCCTGGTGCTACATTCATTAGTAAGTAAAATGAGGAAATGGTGTTAAAGGGGGAAGTTAACCTTAAATTTTTTTTGACAATAATATGTTATATGTGATCTCACTAGACGAAACATAACATTGTGATTAATATTATGGAATATCGGTTATGAAGCAAAATCCTGCCGTTTTTATCCATCTCAGGGGGCGGCCATTTTGCCACTTGCTGTCAACTTAAGATGACATCACAGTTGCTCAGGGCTCGGGCAACGACCAATCACATAGCCCACCTGTTTTCTAAATCTGAGCCGTGATTGGTTGTTACCTCAGACCTGAGCAACTGTGATGTCATTTTCACTTGACATCGCTTTCTGATATTGATAACAACTGCTGGATTTTGTTTCATAACTCATATTCCCCTAACGCAATATTAACAAAAATACCGTGTTTAGACAGTGGGGCTACAAAAACATATTATTGTCAATCAATTTATTTTTAGGTTGACTTCCTCTTTAAAGCGCTTTGAGTACCTAACGATTATTAAAAAAAAGCAAAAAAGAGAAAAGCGATTATACCAGTGAACGCCCATTTGAATTTGAATCGCAATAAAAACATCGAAAACAGGAGGAGCAGCCTCAACAAGAATGTGAACAGAATCGTATACATTAGTAATAAGCTTCGTCATACGCTATTATCGATATTGGGTTTTATGATAGCGGCAGTTGAGCTGATCCCTCTCCATTCTGCACTCACTACTCTAAAATGTGTGAATATTTTCTTCCACATCATTTGTTTGTGTATGTTTGCTCCCTGGGTGACCGAGGTAAAACGATACTGGTGCTGCCAATCTGGTCATCACACCGACAGAGCCTGAAGTTGTCAACAGCCTGCATGTCTTTGCATATTTTGTCTCTCTTGCTTTGTCTCTACCTCTGTCTGTGTCTGGCCCGTATTTTTCTTTCCTGATGTGACTCATTGCAGTCTAGATTATAAACGGCCCTAAAGTGATAAGCACAATCGCAACCCTTTGTCTGAGGCGGTAAATGCCACCGCAAAAGAAAAACTGGAAACATGCGTCATACTTATTCCTTAAAATCTCTTTTGTAAAAATCCCTTTCAGCGTACGCAACGACATCGTCACATGAAAAACTGCCATCTTATAAATTGGACCCAATCTCAATGTATTTCCCTGATACTTAATGACAGTTTTGCAAAAGTATTTCACAGTTATGTTAGTTCAGCACAGTTTATATACCAGCAGAAGCTTTGTAGGAAAACGACTCGACTCTAAAGCAGACTTTTGCGTGAGGCTTATAAAGCGGAGCGTGTGCTGGCGTTTGATTCTGTAGGCTTGGATATGCGTGTCGGCTTCATTGTGACTGCCATGGGGCTGATAGAAGGGAGCGGGGTTTTACGGTGTACCATTTCCGCAGCTTTGCCGTAGACCTGGGAAGCCTCGATAAGACACCCAGGCTCTGAAGCCGCTAAAAACACTTGGAGAGCGGAACAAAGAGATAGGCTAGGGAAGAGAAAGACTGGAGAAAGGTGGAGTTGGGCTGAGGAGGAGGTTAAAAATAAAACTCATCCTTCAGTTGGGCGTTGCTCGAAACCATACTTTCTTTTTTTGCCATTACATTAAAAATCCTCACAATCCTTTTAGTCACAGTTGGGATGGGGGAAGCCAATTAAGCACATGCACAAGCTGATTTTAAGGGTTAATCTTTGTCGGCGGGATTGGAATTCAGTTAAACCTGTCTAAAGGCACGTTTCAGTCTTGCCAGTGGCTGTTTTGCTCACTCACTTAAAAAAAACTCTAGAATATCCCGAATTAGATGGCTGCATGAAGTGATATTTTGCCTCATAAACCTGTCACACTGGATATCGTTTATGCCTTTGCCTTGCAACACTGGATGCCTTCAAGCGGTGGCGCCTCACTTAATTCTTTAGTTTGATGTCAAAGTTCAACATGGAATTGCATCTCCACTGAGGCACTTAAGTCGACAGAAGTCATCAATTTTTGAGAGAGACGGCACACAACCTTGACTTAAAACACGGGAAAGCCTTTCACAGACATTTCCCTATTTGGGGCATCAATGAGCTTCCTTGTGCCTTAGATGGAGGGTAGCGCGTAATCTTGGCAGCCATCATGGTTTTAGAAGAAATGCGAAGGGTTCAAGGTGACATGAACGAGTAGGTGCATATTCACCACAAGTACCGAGACCAGACTTGTTTGATGGGATTTTATCTGATTTTGCCCCGACCTGGCATAGACTTTCTTGGTCAGTTCCGACATTTCCAGAAAGCAGCTACTTAGTCATCCAGTCAGATATGCTCGAAGCTGAAGACCGCATTCCAAATTTCCTGAGCCTTTTGTATGGATTTTTGGTGTTTTTTTGGGAGGGGAAAAAGTTCAAAATTCACATTTTGTTGGTCTGTTTGTCGAAGATACACACTGAACATAACTCAGTTTTAGTGCATCCCGTGTGTAATGGGTGTTTAAATGTGGATACTTGAGATGACAGATGGGCCATGCTATGCTTATGTGTTGAGCAGGGTGTGCAGGTTCTAAAAACAATGGTTGATGGATGGCTGAAAGCTCTGAAAGCGCTGGGTGAGAGGCAGTTTAGAGGCCAACAGTGAAGACGTGACACACCGGGTTTGTTTTTGATTCGGCCATGAAAGACTACATGATAGCAGCGGAATATGGATGACACCTGAAGCTTCTCCTATACTACTTTCTCCCTCACTTTGTTTACTTTTTCACGCGTCAAGGATAAAGTACAATCAAAGCTATCATGTCTGCCCCCCCCCCCCTCTCAGTGAGATGTTGAAAGAGGGAAACAGAATCTAGGCTACTGCACTGGGATGAATTTTGTCTGTGATGTTGTGCGTCACCGCTGGATGTTATTTCAGGAACGTATTGCTTTTTAGCATGCAGCATGTCTATTGCTCTTACATAAAGCTGGCTTCCCTTTGTAATGCGACTGTTTGGATGGATCAAATTACATTCTAAATATACGTTGTAGCATGTGGTAGACTTAAAAATGCTAGGAAAAACTCTTGTCTTGGTCTTCTTCAGTATCTGCGTCTTTGATTCTTTTAAAAACACATACAACATTTCCCAAGCTTTTAGTGGGCTGAAACAAAGTGAACATACAAACCAATTACACATTAACACTAAAAAAAACAAGTGATTCCTCTCTCCAGGGCTGATACCTAAGATAGACTGCAGGCTAAGCGGAGGTGATGCTTTCACATGTAATGAAACCTCACAGCACAGTTGGAGCTCATTATTCTGCGACTCAGTGTTCAGTGTTCTGTTCTCCCTGCAAGCGACGGACCTTCCTGTATGGGTCATTTGTTATTGAAGCCCATCTGTAGCTTGACTTCAGCACAACACTGCTACCGAGCAAGTGTTCCTCTCGTCTCTGTCTTGTAATTGTGGTGTTCGACGAGGTGAATTCTAGTTAGCAGGGGCTGAAATTAGGGCAAACAGTCCCTCAATGAGTTTGAGCCCATTAGTGATGATTTGTATCCATCACATTCATCTCAAGTTTGACCTGGCCTTTTTCCTGCAGATCAAAAGACCCGAGTACTCCGAAGTGAGCAAACTGGAGTTTAAAAAGACTGCCAAGTTCATGTGGCATCATTAAGCTTCACTTCACACAGATATTCTCTACTGCTGTGAAATTTGAGTATTTGTCATTGCTTTAGTGTAGAGACTGAGAGACGCACCGCTGAGTTAATAACCCAGCCAACCTTTATGTAACCATCCCTCGTCTAGAAGGCATAGTGTGATATCTGCTTATTACTGTTAGCTGGTGGCATAAAGAATGATTTAACGGGATGCGTTTTGTAACTAGGATATAATAGCAGGAATTGAACAGAGGGAAGAGATTAGGTTTATAATGAGGCGTTCTATGGAATTTTTACTGTCGCATTAGAATGGGTAGTCATTTCATGAAGGGGATCAGATTAGCGTCAATTTTATTTGTAGTTAAGTATACATAGCATAATACTGATAACGATCCTGTGGATTGGAATCAGCTCATGTTGGAAGTGAGAAACCTCCAAAACCTGCAGGACTCCGGCCCTCGAGGACCGAGATCGCCCGCCTCTGGGTTAGTGCAATCGTTTGGATTACAAACATTTGCCGTAATTCTGGACACTTTGTTGTTCCCATTCGACATTCCATGGACCGGCACACAATGTGGTGCAAATGATGGCATGTGAATACTAGAAGTTTCATTTCACATCTTTGTTCGCCCAATATTGCACACGTGTGCCGTTCACGGGTGCAATATTGTGAAGTGGTTTGTGAAAAACTGGAATGAATGAACCAAATCAATGAATCAAATTAACTTGTAGTAAGCAGCACGAGCTCTCCCCAGCATTGCTGGCCGTTTGCCACACCAAACACGTTCTGGGTCGGTGACGTCGTGTGAATACGATGTATAGACCACCTTCCTGCCATATCCTCAATAAAAGGACATGGAAGTTACAATGTTTGTATTTCAATTAAGACACTCATATGATAAACTTAGAGCTTCCTATATTTACCAAGTAGATTTTTTTAGGCCTTATGACCACAAATTATTGGACGTAAATATCCTAAATACTGAAATATGAACTGTTGAATACAAGTTTCCCAACAGAGTTTTCACTCATGCTTCATACTACCGGTTCCTCAATTCCCCTCAACCTTTGATTGCTTTCCGACATGTGGATTGGATGAGCAGCATATCCCAGCATAAGTCTTTCTATTCTTCTACCCTGCTGGGCCCGCTTTGCCCTGGCAAACTGGGAATTGGGTATTCTCAATTGGCTGGTGCAGGTGTTACAAAGAGAACTATCACAGGCCAGTCTTGACTTAATATTGCAACAAACCCTGGTGTAGCTGAAGGAGCCAATGAGAACGTAGAGCTGGACATGGGAGCGAGCACACAAAATGAGGGCAGAGAGAGAAGGAATATGTCCAGCATATTTATGATCGGACACAATCAGAATGAATTACTTGCCAATTTTACACTTAACATTGTATTTTTTTTTTAATCTTCCCTGAAAATGAGTCCATCACTCCCCCGCCACTTATCTGTAACTCTTGTCTGTGCCAGCTTTTTAGACTGTGAAATGGAGAGCGGTTATTTTCCCCTCTTCTCCCTGTATGTTAATGACACGCTAATCTGTTCCTGAGCGAGTGCCTTAATGAGGGCGGCGCGCCCCTCACTCCGCTGGCTAGCGCCTGTCAAGCTACCATTATGGAAATAGCTCGGTATCATGCGTCGTTCTGGGACCCGCCTGAAATGTATGCCTTATTTCCACTTTTAAAGTTTTCCTCTCCCTCTTTAACAAGGCCAGGTAGTTCCTTTGAGGAATGAAGCGCTGATAAGCAAACATGGTAATGACGAGTATGGGGAGAGGCCTTCGCACATTTTGAGGTCTGGTCGTTTTCATATTCTGAATGTTGCTTGTGCTAGTAAATGGCCACATTGGAAAGATTTTTTTGCTGTAGCGGGCATGTGATTTAAGGCAAGCGTCACAAATACACCACTAAGACATCTGATTTACTATTAAAACCCCTGTAAAGTAAATTCAGAGATTTGTTTCTAAATACTGTACATGTTTGAAGATGATTGTTTCAATCATGTTCAAAGACTGACTTATGTAGCACTCAATTGTGGAGGACCGGAGGTGGTATGAAATTGTTTGTTTTTTGTCCCTGATTGTTTGGGGAGCTTGGCTAGATTGGGGCGCCGTGATGCAATTGGACATGAGTTGCGCCTTCCACAATATATAAGAGCTATATACAATTTGAAATCTAACAATATTTAACATTTGACATTTACTGGGCTTTGTCTCTTGTACACGCCATTCTTTTTGGAAAAAGTGTGTACAGTGCATTAAAAAGATCAATAATGATCGATCCATTTAGAATGAATACAACTCAAATTATTGAATATTATATATTAAAAAGTAAGAATGTGGTCGGATGGCCTGACCCAGTCACAATAGTAACCCAGGGCCATTGTTAATAATACAGAACCTTTGGGCACCAGCTGTATATTATGTTATCTTCCATTGCGCTTCTGTTTGTTGTCAAGCAACTACTTTTTAGCTCGCATGGCACATTACAAGGAGTAAGGTGTGAAAGAAAGAGCACACAAATACGCGGATAAGTGCGTAACATTGCGTTAAAAAAAAAAATCTGCAAATGGCTTCAGTTAAGTTCTATGGAAAAATTTGCCGGCAAGGGTTCACTCTATGTCCAACAAACGTGCTAAACAAAAAGAAAGACAACAAGAACCAGTGGATCTTGATGACTTGATATGCTTTTCCACCTCACTTGTATTTGTTAGCTTGATACCAATAAATTGCCGCTAGCTGTTAGGTGCCTGCTAGTAATTCCAAAGCAAACCAAACAAATCTAGCACATTCACTGCCATTGACGGCTATTAACGTCAAAAATCAATTTTTATTGGGCTGGCAGTGAACAAGCATATTTTTTCTAGGTTTATCTATCCAAATTGCTATTGCTGTGGGTAGTGTAGTTTTGCCCATTAAGAACAAAGATAATGTTAGAGCTATTAATCTTTAAAAGTGGAAGACTGAGATCACGCATTTGCGAATTTCCTCATGACAACTCCTAATATGTCTCCGTCGTGTGTGAATAGCCTCCACTTGCTTGTATGCATTCCCTACAGCACCTGTCACTCATGTTTAGCCTTGAAGTGAGAAATGGATGACGCAACACCGTCCAAAGATTTATATGGCAAGACATGATCGTTTTATTGATTTGTGTGCGTCTAGGTCAGCCTGGCCCCAATATGAAGCGGTGGTGGTGATGGGTAGCGGCAGACCGTGTCTCTCTCTTGCTTCACTCTTGAAATTAAATTGCTTCTCGTTTGGCTTCTCCATGTCCCCCATCACTTGATTTGCACTCCAACCGAATGCACCGTATGTGTAAAGGATCCTTCCTTGGGGGACAGGGTTTGTACACAAACACCAGGCACTTGAGGATGTAGGGCAGATTACATCCTATATTGAAGCTGGTGCTGAAGAGTCATTGAATTGAAAATCAAGATTTGTGCATAGTTGTCAATCCACATGAGCGATGGACTAAAGTGCACTTCTCCAAGTTTAAAAAGGTACGTTTTTGAATTAAACAAGTGTTACTGGGGGTTTTAAGGGCGTGTAATACGAGTGGGAGTTATGTCGGCTGATAGGAGAGAGGGAGGCAGGGAGGTATCTCAAAGTTTTTCTTGCAATTTGCAGCCCACATTAAATTTACTGCCAGAGCTGAAACCTCATGATTCCTCTTAAGATGATGAAAACATGCCTGAGTCTTGTCTGACACCGTCTTAAAGGTTCTGCTTGGATTTACAGACTTAGGGGAGGCTTTTGTTACACTTTTTCAAGCTTGTGCATCAGTACAGCAGTCCTTGAACAAAGCAATTTGCCAGATATGTCATATATTATATAATAATATTGTCAAACTTAGGTTGATGGGGTTGCTTGTTAAGTCTAGGGAATGTTTATTGCTTAGGGACACCAGCCGAGATTGTCTGTTTTTTTTTAAAAATTCCATCTGGTTTTATTCCTTATATATGATTGGCTGTCAACCAGTCCAGTTTGTACCCTACTTTTTGTTCAAATTCAGCTGGGATAGGCTCCAGCTTACTTACCACTCAAATAAGGACAACCGCTGTCAAAAATGGATGGATGAATGATTATAAATTAAGCATCGTTATCATGACTTAAATATTCAGATTTTCCCTCAAGCGCCATATATTGGCTGTCAGGCAGAACATCGTAAGGTTCTGCATCTGAAAGTGCTGAATATATACTACACCGTATTTCACTGTCTCACAGGGTCCAATGAAAGATTAAAAAAGTGCCAAGCATTACATTAAACTCCTTCAGTGATAATGTTCATATTTCCAGAGTTTCTGCGGGCAATAAGAAGACCCAGAGAGCTTTTACAAGTTACCAGTGGAAGCTTGTTGCCTGTAAAGCCACTTGCAAACGTTTACCCACAGCATTTATCAAATGACGCATTGCGGACACGCCGGCTGGAGGTCTGATGAGACTGGGACTGGGTTTCTATTCAACTTTGACCACAGGAAGGAGGAGAGAAATTGAGGAGCTGTCATATATCCCTCGGGAAGGAGGGAAGTTTCCCATGTGGGTGATTGAAGGGTGAAGGGGGGGGGGGGGGGGAGCAAGTCGTCATCAAGAATTTGTCAAGAAAGTTCAAAAGGTTTGCTGGCTTCAACAGAAACAAACCCTTGTGGCTTTAACCTCATTGAGTTGAGCTGGGACATATGGGCGTCAGGAAAGTTCCAGGACTGGTGTCACAAAAGCTATATTCCAAACCCAATTACGTGTTTTCATCTTCATTGTGGGCCAGATCATCAACCAGGATGTCTACAAAGAGATTCTGCCGAATTACCATGAGCCATGAGCATCTGACAGTTCCTAGTCGAGAAGAACTGTGTGTGTGTGTGTGTGTTTGTGTGTGTGTGTGTGTGGGGGGGGGGGGGGGGGTGTTTTGAAGTTTGGATTTGAAATATAGCTTTTGTGACACTAGTCCTGGAGAAAAGGAACAAAGAATGGTACTAATACTGTACGTTTTTATATGTTAAAATTTTTGGCTGTTGAGAATGTTTTAAAAAGTCAGTTTGAACCTGGAACAGGTCATTTGTATAAATCTTAAATAAATCTGATCAATTTAGACATCGATTATAATCCTTAACCTCCTTTATCCATGTTTGACCTCCCACTACTCACAAATAGATTAATCTTCACAAACCCACGAGTGCAGGATTTCTGTATAATACAGCATCACATAACGCATTGTATTATACCAGATTTAATGAACTAATGGTGATTTATTCACTGTTTGGAATTCTGTATGCATACGCACATTATCAGCCGTCATAAGACAAATTTAGGAGACCCGACTGCATAAATTTGATGAAATTATTCCAACTGTAATAATGACATTATTTTCATAATAGAACATTTGGGTGGCTTTTACCAGGCATGATTAGAGCCCTCGGTGGCTGTTAATGAATAACTTTCCAAAATGCATTCAAAACATCTGAGAAGTCAATCGTTTGTCAGTTTTTAGTTGACTAAATAGCGACTTTGTGTTTGTTGTAGTTGTGGGCCCCAAGAGGACAAAGAGTTAGCTATGTGGCCACTGCTCTCCATCAGGAAAAGAAAAAAAAATCTCTGAATGTTGTTCAGGCATGCCTCGAGGCAGCCTGTGCATGTATCTGCATCCTTGGCTTTGTGTCTTTCTGCCATTCTTGTTCCGAGTGGCCCACGGAGTGCAGACAATTCCGGGCTTTGTGTGTGTGTGTCCTGTTGTCATGCTGTGTACTGTACTGAATGGATTCAGGGGAACCAGGCGTGTGAAAATCCCGCCTTTGCCTACCTAGTGATAGTCAGCTCTGTGTGTAAGATGGAGAGTGAGGACTCCATACTGAAACAACCACACTCTTTGTTGAGGAATTTGATTATTTCATCTTTATTCTTTTATTTCATTAATTGGGAAAGTTAATGAGCTGACTAATGGTCGCAGACGAGATCACTGACATGTAACATTACTTCTCCTAAGTGACTTTACAGTCTTAAATGTAGAAAATCTTTATATGGTATGCACAAATATAATAAGCTCAATAAATGATCGATTCGCTTTCTATCGCATTGCTTACCAAAAAATGTGTTGTGGTTTTGTAGACGGTCCTGTAAGTAAACTTTCTGGACCTGGATTTGCCACCTTTGGTTAGTGTTGATTCTCAGCCATCCATGGTACAGACTCCCGTTTGTTGAATTTGTTGTGTTTTTTTTTTTCTTCCAAAAACATTCAAAAATGACCCCACACGACCTTTCACACCAAACTTGCTTAATTTCCCTAGGGGGATTACAAAAAAATGTCTCAGTCACATTGACAATTAAATTTCAGGTAGAACCAAATCCTCCGAGCTAACACCTAAGATGCATGTCCCAATGCATTGTACTCGTGGTTAATGTGTAAACCGATCCTTTTGATGTCAGTCATGTGAGATGCCGGAGACGGATGCGGCCGTGTTAACCTCGGGGGAAAGACGAGTCATGACTCCTTTGTTCCTAACCTCCACAGGATGTGGTGGATTTGAAAATGGGAGGAGATTTGATAGGACGCGTGCACATAAGCAAATGACCGCTGACCATGGATACGCTCCAATTAGGCAGACGGCGCACAGGTGACCTCATCCCTGGGTGACAAAACCAACAGACAAATAAGAGGATGTGATTTGTTTAGATCTTGGTTGCTATCTACAGAGCATCATAAATCAGCATAACGTAAAAATGGCTGGGATTAATAGTGGGAAATGTTCTTTATGATTTTTGGAAATACTAATATGCTTGATATGTCTGTTTATTATTATATTTTTGACAGTTACAAATGTACGAATTTAAAGCATTATGATCGGATGTATCAAATATGATACAAATCAA
This sequence comes from Leptonotus elevatus, assembly GCF_054856555.1. Classification (NCBI taxonomy): domain Eukaryota; kingdom Metazoa; phylum Chordata; class Actinopteri; order Syngnathiformes; family Syngnathidae; genus Leptonotus; species Leptonotus elevatus. The sequence goes on along the minus strand of NC_141243.1, from coordinate 9,659,422 downwards.
AAGTCATATGTGGCAGTTGATTAAAAAAAAATTATGATCTATTTACAAAAAGTTGAGTAAAGATGTAAAGGATTTGTTTCATCAGTTCCTTAAAAAAAAAAAAAAGTAATATTTTGCTTTCACAATACCTCATCCAGCAAGTTGAGATCTGTGCTCATCTCTTATCCACCCGCTGTCTCAGTTTTGGGTTTGTTGTTGTGTTCTGTGCTCTTGCCTTCCCCTGCATGTAGACATATGCCCTGTTTTTCCACTAATTGGTTCGCAGTATTCATGCGGGTATACACAGCGAGGCAATGGGCTGGTTGCAGCCAAAGTTGACGTCTAACTAAGTGTCAGTGCACAGCTGGGTTATAGATGGACAGGTTAATGATGGCCTGTTAAGACAACCTGCCACTTAATGCATGAGGTGAGGCAAAGCCGGAGTGATAAAGGAATACAATAAAGCTGGGGTGCGTTCATTGTGATTGTGGCGAGAATAGAGAAGGTAGAGCGAGGCAGAACCACCTTGAAGTGAAGGAAGACCTCACATCATGTTAGTGCAGCCTGCGGGCAGTTATTGTGAAATAGCTTGTAATGTGTGACGAGAGGGAGGTAACGGGCAGTCAGTCATTGCAGTTGTGCGTGTTGAGGTTAATTGTGGGTATGATGGTGCATTGGCAGTGCTAGTTGCTTATGGTCTGTTTAGTGCTGCTTTGCCTTTTGTTTGGATGAGCTCATACGTTTCCCTCTGATTTCAAGGATTTTTCTCTGAGATTAATTCTTGAATTTTACAACCAAAATGCAAGCATTAAGTACTGGTAGTTGGTTGCAAATCCAAATAAAGGTCAGGTTATGGTTAATTTACTCACGTTTTGCCATCTTGTCAATGGGCTTTCACAACTTTCAAATGCAAATGGGAGGCTCCAGTCCTGCATGCATCTTCTTAATAAAAAATAAAGTCTAAGCAGTTGTTGGGATTTTCACTGATGGTGCACAATTTTACGCTGATCTTTTTCCACAATTGATGCTAAATAGGTTGTTTCGCCTTGGTGATGCCACCAGGGGATACAATACGTTTGTTCATGGTCATCTGTGATTTTTTTTGTTTTTGTTCAACCCATTAAGGCCTAAAGCGCCTGGCAAAACATGCCTCTAAAACCAATGGGTGACTTTAGAAACACGCCCGAAAACCTGAAGTTTATTGTCAATGCCTACTAAATAATTGACATCTCAGCTCCTAAAGCAGTTAGAAACATAGTTCCAAAAACATTTCAGAGCTTGCACCTGTGTCGTTCACACAAACCTAAGTATATATATATATATTTTTTTTTTTTATCAACAAACTGTGTCACATCTGCGGGTATATTTACCTTCAACACTGGAGCACAGTTGTAATCACCTGGGTAATTATTTGTCGTTGATTCCATTACACAGCCGTCGAAATTGTCAACATTCTCAAGGTTAACAAGCATATTTCTTAACTATATGTCACTGTCAACACTGATTCGAAGTCCCCCGCGCCGTCGTCAAATTATTTCATAACTCCCGCGAATCTGCGTCAGCCATGAATGCTCGAATACAATTCCAAGGCATGCTACGAGGCCCACGTGACATTCTCGTGTATATTCTGATGCATTTCATCGGCTAAGAGACCAAGAATTGGTTAAAACAAAATGACGTATCCGCTCTCCCGGATTTAAAGTTAGAAAAGCTCTAGAGCGCTCCCGGCTCTAGTGGTAGAAACGTGGTAATGCGCTCCCGGCCTTAAAGCAACACTAAGGAAATTTTAGTTAACGTTGTTTATGGCGGCACCATATGGACAAAAGCGGTAATGTTATGCCTGAAGGAAGACCACATTTCCCATGAGGACAAGCGCATTGCGCCGTTTTTGAGCTCTCACACATTCAAATTGACTTCCGTCTTTGTAGCGAATGGGGAAAGGCGGAAGTGATGTATTCCATAAAGCAATTAGCACATTTGTAGTTTTTTGGTGTGACAGTGTTCCTACCATCCTCCTCAAAGTTGCTTTGTGCCAGTAAAAATTATATAGGCCCCGTCAGGCCATGGTAAAGGTACCATTAAACTAGTTTAAAGACAATGTTTCATCAGAAGAGATATGAAAATATTTTATTAAGGTTGAAAAGTTCCTTAGTGCTACATTAATGGGTTAAAGCACAAACATAAATTGACCGTTTTCATGGAAGATGGAGGAAATCAGAAAGTATTCACATTTGAGATCCTCAATGCCATTGGGCAATGAATTATCGAGCTTCTTTTGCTTTACTGTCATTGTGTTTTAACCCAACAAAGGTTTGGCAGTTTTGGTTATTTAACTCTTTGGACAGTCTACGGGGAGGAGCAGTTGAACGCAAGAAAATGTGAATTTTGTCTTAAAAGTTTGCTTACCCCTGAACAATTTGTTCCTCCCTACTTTTAAAAGGATTCCTACACCTCTGGTCTACACATTAATTTCTTCTCTCCTTTCTAATTTGCATAAGATGCTACACCGCTTCCTGTGTTCTTTTGTTTAAACATAGGAGGTTATAGTACCAGGCAGCCTTTTATGTAAAGTGTGTCACAGTTATGGATGTGTCGTTTGTTGTCAGGAATGTATTCATGCCAGGCCGACGAAGTGTCTGCCTTGACCCAGCTTGTCCCGTCTCTCATGCAGCAAATCCAAGCAAACCTTTAAGTAATATTTTGTCCTTCTTGTTTTTTCTTTCCGTTGTTGCCCAAAATCTCAGTCTCACCTGATGTTCAGTGGCTTACACGCCACTCTTGTAAGCTTTTCAACTACAGTTTGCTTCCTGTGGTGTTTGAATTAAGACGGGCTTCAAAGGGGCTGTCAAAAAGAAAACAACATATCTAAGAGGGATGAAGAATCTTCAGAGATGGCTTGTGTTTCTCTTACGAGGTTATTTGTCAGATATTCTGGCCTTTGCAAATCCTCTCATCAACTAACAATATAGTAATGTGAAGTTGGGCAAAAATATTCACTTCATACGGGTTTTCACAATTCAAATTCTGTTCATGCAAGTTTGCATCCCTTCTGGATGGCTCTGGTTTTTAAACACAGAGGTTGATTGACACTTTCTAGTGTTTGGCTTTGACAGCCCTCATTTGTTATTGTCGACAGGCTTTGAGAGAATGGCTGACGTTTTGAGGTTCAGTGTCTGTCACTTTGTGATGGCTCCAACACAAGGCTGAAGATGAGGACGCCGTTTTTTTTTTTGTGGCAGGGTCCTTTCAGCAACAACCCCTACGGGCTGGCTCAGGCTCAGGAGGTCATGGGAATACTAAACATACAGCAAAATAATCACAAACTATAGCTGTTGCCTGCAGCCTGATGATGTTTCATATTGTGGGCTGATATCATTAAAGAAGCAAAATGTTTATGTCAAAAAAAAAATTCTCCACAATACCAAACCCTAACCGGAATGAAGTGGATTGCTGTAAAATAGATCTTAAAGGGAAAGTCAACCCCCCCAAAAAATTATTGACAATAATATTTTCTATGCAGACCCACTTGTCTAAATACGGTATTCTGGTTTATATTGCGTTAGTGGAATAAGAGTTAAGCAGCAAAATCCAGCAGTTTTTATCAATCACAGAAGGCGGACATTTTGCCACTTGCTGTCGACTGAAGATGACATCACAGTTGCTCAGGCAGCAACCAATCACAGCTCACTTGTTTCCTGAAGCTGAGGCAAAATGGTCACCTCCTGAGATGGGTAAAAACGTCTATATTTTGCTTCATAAATCAATCCACAAATGTAATATTAATCAGAATGTCATGTTTAGTCTAGTGAGGTCACATATGACATGTTATTGTCAAGAAATGTTTAATGTTGACTTCCCATTTAATGAAATATGCAAGTGGGCTCAGCTAATGTGTCCAGAGAGTGTGCAATGGTCACACAGTGTACAGTACAGTCGTAGACACAAATGGGTTCTGGTTCAAAGCTGTCAGGAAAGGGAAAAGGGTGTCTCAGGGTGTGAATGTGCTGACAGGAGAGAGGATCAAGGTCTGCTCACCTTCCTGATCTTTCATCTCTTTCAGTGTTAAGATGTCTGTTCCAGACAAAAGTCAACACCATCCAAACTTCAAAAAGTTCCTTTTTTTTTTTTCTGACAGCAGCTACTGCTCAGCTGAATGAATATGCAGCGTGTCCATTGTGCCTGTTTTTACATTTAATGTCGTGACCCAGCAGTCCCTATTCCCAACTGAGTTGATGCTCAGTGCTGCCTCATCCAGGAAATAGCGCCGGAAACATCGCTATAAAACATTGATTTTGTTTGTGCTGTGATCCACAACAGACTATGTTATGTTACGGAATGACGAAATTGTCCAAATGTCTTCTTTCTTTTTGAAAGTTTGTTTTTCCTTCTGTTAGTTTATGCTCTCTAATGTGTTGGGATTCCCTCAGCATGTAACCTACATACAAATGATATTCCCTGACTTAACGGCGCGTTCAGCACACCGGATCCATTTGATGAATTAATGATGATCATCCTGTCTTCTTTCTGCTTTTTATTTCTCCATCCTTCCAGTTTTCAGGGATCAGTTGGTCCCCACGCAACTTTAACTTCAGCCAAGGATGGTATTAACGTTGATGCATTTGATTTCACTACAAATTGCTGATTAGTTTGGACATTAACGTCGATCAATGCCACATTTATAAGGACAGATTGCAGAGATTTGCCACACATTGTAGAGTATTTATTAAGCTTGAAATATTAATAAAGGTTAAGAACCGGTTGTGGGAGTAATAAATATTTTGTCTGTGGAATTTGAGTTAAGCAGCAAAATCCACCAGTTTTTATCCATCTCGAGTGGCGGCCATTTTGCCACTTGCTGTCGACTGAAAATGACATCACAGCTGTTCAGGGAAACAACCAATCTAGGCTCACCTGTTTTCTGAGTTTCATCATGTGACGTTCACAAGCTGAGCCATTGTCGTTAACTGAGCCCCGAGCAACTGTGATGTCATTTTCAGTCGACAGCCACTATCAAAATGGCGGTCCCCTGAGATGGATGAAAACAGGTGTATTTCGCTGCTTAACTCATAATCCACAAACGCAATATTAAACACATTGCCGTGTCTAGACAAGTGATGACGCATTTTCAACAATAAAAAGTTAATATTTTGTCCAGAATTAATTTGATAACTTCATTATTTATCATGTAGAATTAATACCTTTAAAAACAAAATTTTCCACTTGCTGTCGACTGAAGATGACATCACCTGTGCTGAGGAAGTAGGTAACGACCAATCATGGCTCAGTTTGCTGACCAAACCCAGAAAACAGGTGAGCCATGATTGGTCGTTACCTACTTCCTCAGCACAGGTGATGTCATCTTCAGTCGACAGCAAGTGAAAAATAAAATAGCTTTTAAAGGTATTGTATAAAAAAAATAATGCAGTTATCAAATTATTTCTGGACAAACTTTTTACTGCTCAAAAAAAAAAAAGAGTCAAGTAGTCACAATTGGATAATTTCTCACAACAGTCTTTAATCATCAGAGTTAATGTTTTTGGAATATGGAAGTGCCCGTAGAAATCCCACATAAGCACAGGAAGGATTCAAACCCATACATGCTTAAATCGGGTCCACTGCGTTGCCCTCATTACATACTTAAATACTTGAAAAATGTGCCAATTATATGACCGCCAGCAAGTTTGGCTTAAAAAGCTGTACTGTATAATCGTAGAGTAAGTCTCTTAACAAATGCAAGTCAATGGAGTGCCATGTGATGTGTGTGCGTGTGTGTAAGTTGTAGTCGAGGGCTGCGATGATGAGCATCATGCGTCCTATCCCCATTAGTGTTAGCCTAGATCTGTCAGCGCCTTGTTACGCTCCTCCTTGGCAAAATCCCAACCCTTAAGGAACAACGGGATGGGCCAAACACACACACACACACACACTCGTGTGTATGCTAAAGAACAGCCCGTCTGTACGCACACCCGGGCAGTGCCTGGGTAGTCCAGCCAGACGGTTATCCTGAAACTCCTCCCATGTACGAGTGTCAGATGTTTTTCAGATCTTATTTGCGTCAACACACGCAAAGCACATTTGGTTATGACCCACGTGTCACCTTTTTCTCACCATCAAGCCAAATAGGTGTCTCTCTCTTCATCGCGTCAAAAATCAATAGCGGCGCTCACCCAGCCTCACCGTTCTCATTTTTCCCAGTTGAGTCACACACAACGGCACAACAAATGAATAAGTAGCGTTACACAGGCTTGTCCTTGCGGCGCTCCCTCAGCAATCGCTTAATTCAACCATGTCCTACATTCTCTCCCTGTGCTGTGCAGCCAAGAGTGGGTTGGGGGGGGGGGGGGGGGCGTTGATAAACAGATAGCATTTTCTCCCTTATGAACTTTTGACATTGCCTCTAATTAATATCTTCGGCATTTATTCGCTCTGACATGCCGTCTCCCCGCGCCCAACCACCCACCTAACCAGTCAGTTACTTTCAAGCCTGCAAGTCATGTTTGATCACCAAGCTTGCAAACTACAAGTACTGACAACTCGTGTCAGCTTTCTGTGACTCTAAGCAATTTTTCCTTTTCTTTTTTTTTCTTCTTTTTTTTACAGTCTTGGTTTCTGGCCACCATTTGGTTGCTTTTATCCTCAGTACTTATGATGACACAGGGTGCACTTTGGCTTCAAGACAGCCCCTTACAATCTGTACTACGCCAAACACATTTTTCAAAGCCCCCTTTGACAAGATCGAGAAAGAGCGTGCGTGTCGCATTTATGACGTTCCAGATGGTAGACTTTTTTGTTCAGCCTTCACTTCTGATGGTGTGATGATGATCACACCTCACGGACGGTTGCCCTTAGTTACCTCCATTAAGGATTTGTTTGTGTGTGACTGTCTGCATGAAAGCAGGTCTTGCACAGGGCAAGGGATATGCTTTTTGGGATAACAACATACAAAACCTTACATATTGTTTGCCATGCTCACACATAGTATGCTTGCTCATAATAACTATCTATGACATTATGAACTACAGACACTTGACTTTTTCTTAAGATGGCACCCAGGGGAAGCAGATACAATGAAAGCAGCAGAGGTCTCAGAATTGAACCGTGCGGAACACCATCCATTCTGTTCTACATGTGAATTCATATTGCACATATTCGTCCGACTACTTTCTTTTTTTGCTCGACACATTAAGTATGAAGGGATTGCAGTAAAAAAGAAATCACACGACGTACCATCACAACAATCACAAGTCGACTACTGAGCAATGTAGCATGATCACCTGCAGCCAATGATGGGCAAGCGGTGCACATCATGAATTATTTGAGTCGGGTGTGTGTGTTGACCTCTGACGAATCCCTGGGCTTCGATCGACTGATCTAAGACATGAAAAATTTTACAGCCATGATGATTTCGATACTCTTTCACTGTTTGACCCTGAACATCCAAAACGTACACCTGTACAAACATAAAAAAACGCATTTTAAAATATATTCCTGTTTTTGTTTCTTTTGGGTCACTTTTGGAAAAAGTCAGCAAAGTTTATTGTGAGGAAAAAAAACAACAGAAATTTAGTTTATTTATTATCATTGCAGTCAAATGTCAAAATGGATCTGATCTGACCTAAACAGCATAGACTGTGGCTATAAAAAGTCTACACACCCTTGTTCAAATGCCAGGTGGTTTTGTGATGTAAAATTAAGAATAAATCATTTTTGAACACAGCCATAACCGCAGTCATAAGCTTGAGCACGTACGTTATCTCAGTTGGTTATTTTTTTAGAGCTGTCAAACGATTTTTTCATTAGATTAATCACATCTTAGAATTTTGATTGATCACGATTAATCGTTTAATAAAAAAGCCTTTTTTATCTACATTTTTCCCCCCCGCCAAATTTGAAGAGCACCGGTTATGTGTTAATTCTTTTGACATTTAATGTTATGAGGACGTCTTCAACATTTTTTGATCCACTGCACACGCTCATCCTCCTTTTTTTTCTAATCAGTAATCACTTAATATGATATGATGAAAAATATGAAAAAATATTCTAAATGTGATGCGCAAACATTCATTAAATGCTTTACTTTAATGCATGAAATAATGTTTATTGCTCAAACACAACCTGTGCTACCTTAAACGTTAAAGGCTAATCTATGGTCAAAATTAATAGTGCGATTAATCTGCGTTAATTCATGATTAATGCGGTATATTTTTGTGATTAATTAGTCAATTAGCGCTTTAACTTTGACAGCACTATTATTTTTACTTCACCGCTCTAAAATAGTTCATGTTTTTCGTTTTAGTTGCAAAGGTTATAGGTTAATTACGCTGGAAAATACTGGATTTTTTTTTTTAAATGATGATCACAAAACCTTGCGTTTGAACAGGGGTGTGTAGACTTTTTATATTCACTTTCAGGTTAAAAATGTTAAAAAGCGCTACTTTAAATTAAGTGCCTCTGATCTTTTTTAAACAATGTGAAAATGTGATGGCTTTGGCTCTGCTGTCAGTGTATTTTTAATCACGCTGGGAGTTGACGAGTTTTTAGGCGAGCACATGTTGACCAGTGCCGTAATAATAAATGAAGGGTTTTTACGGAAAGCGCCAGAAGACCGCAAAAATCGTCCAAACGTGTCCTCTCTGTGTCCTTGCTCTCTCCGAAGGTTCAGGAAAACGTCTTTGTGGAGTTTAACCACCAGGAGCTGCTTGAGTTCTACAACAAGGTCAGTGTGTACTATCTGCGTTTGTGTGTATGTGTGTGTGTTTGTGTCAGCGCCCCCCTTTACGCAACCTTGTCTTTCTTACAGCTTGAAATTGTACAAGGCCAACTGGATTCACTGACTTGATCATTGTAAACCGCAGTCACAAACACACACACACACGCTCACATTTTAGTAGTGTCTTGCTGACAGCTAAAAGGGGATTTGTAAGAAAAACAAGAAAGTCCTTGAATGCAACCCACCGTTTCTCCTTCGCTCAAGAAAGGTATGACAAATGCGATTGTGTGCCACGTTTTCACAGCTGAGCTGGTGTTCAAAATGTCACTAGATGTTTTGTCAATAAAACAATTTTTAAACGCGTGTTCCGTTTTTTTTGTCATTTGTGTGTTTGACTGTAAATGAACGATGAAAAGGAAATCGAATGTCATTGTGCAGTTTGAAAGGTGCACTTTGGATTTCAACAAACAATTTACCCCCAACACTGCCAGGCATATTTGGTTCTCACTTACCGACTTATTTCCTGACCTTTATTTCATGCAGACAGGTGAGTGTCAAGAACAGTGGTGCCTGATTTACAAAGTTTTCAACATACGAGCCAATGATTGGACGAGCTTGCAAGAATTAGACATCGTGTATTTAAAACAACCGCATAGCGTTGTTAGGAAAAGTCCATTTAGCTTAACGCTAACAAACGGGTGGGGGTAGGGTTTGGATGTCACATATTAAAAGGGGGGTCAACACCCCAAAAATTCTTGACAATATGATCTATTTTTCCGCAATTTTTTTTTTAATGTCGTATATTAAAATCTAAATGCCGCCAAAAACATTTATTGACGTTTACTACGGGGTTTTTTTTTCTCAATGGACAGTGGAACTTGTTACGCGCGCTGCCTAGTGAATGGGCTTGTGAAATCACAAACACCCACTAACTACGGCCAGCAGATGGCAGCATTGTATCTCTTTTCAATGGGCTCCCTGTAGTATAAATTACAATGAAACCTGACGAATCTGATGAATTTCAAGGATGACGTGAATGATCAAAGTTTTTGTCGCATTAAATCTAATTCACAGAGCGTCACTAAACAAACAATATTTGTGTCAAAGTCACTGTTGTGCAGAAAATTTATCTTTTCACAAAAAGCTTGTTTTCTCCTTATCTTTTCAATTTTCGCTCAATGTCACTCAGATGGCCTATTTTCAAATGGCGATTACTAACAAAGAGAATAAAGGTAGAAACATACTCTTTTTCCAATGAAAGAATGGAACGCAATCTTTCATGTTTATGTAGTCACAGCACACATATTATGTTTAGATAAGATGAGAGTTGTTTGTGTGGCTTTAAAATAGTTAAGTTCTATGCAGCCCCACAAGTCTAAAGACGGTATTCTGGTTAATATTGCCAGAATAATATTATATTAATATTAATAATATAATATTGCGTTAGTGGAATATGAGTTAAGCAGCAAAATCCAGCAGTTGTTATCAATATCAGACGGCGGCCATTTTGCCACTTGCTGTCGAGTGACAATGACATCACAGTTGCTCAGGTCTCAGGTAGCAACCAATCACAGCTCAGCTTCAGAAAACAGGTGAGCTGTGATTGGTCGTTGCGTGAGCCCTGAGCAACTGTGATGTCATTGTCACGCGACAGCAATTGGGAAAATGGCCGCCGTGGATTTTGCTTCATAACTCATATCCCAGTGTAATATTAATCAGAATGTCGTGTTTATTTAGACAAGCGAGGTCACATATAACATCGTCAATATATTGTTTAAGGTTGACTTCCCCTTTTAATGGCTTTTCCGAAAAATGATTTGAGAGAATTAAGTAACAAACAAATCTTGTATCTCAAGGCACCGCTGTATGTCCTCGTTCACTGATATCATGAATGTATTTTTTGTCTCCCCAAATTGCCCATTTCTGTCTCCAAACACCTGCAGCAGCCAGTGGGAGCGTTTTCTAACCCCACAGCGTGGCGAGCAGATGGACGAGCGGAAACAACAGCGAGCTGCGCTCGCAGAATCGCATGCAGATGAAGCGGAGCGAATGTCTGTGAGTTGTGCTTGTCAGAGCTGTGATGTTGAGGAGGAACTCAAGTACTCGCATTCTGTTCTTCACAGAGCAGCTAATGGCGGGTCTCGTTCGTGTTTGAATAGAAAGTACTAAAGGGGCTTTAGACAGACAACAGTCTGACCAGTCTGTTAATTACGCTCACCCCGAGGTTGGATTAGTCTTGGTCGTGCTTTCCAATATTTGTGTCCATGTAGCGCCGGAGCGTTTGTAATCCACCATGCGTGAAGTGTCTTTTTGTGTTCCCGGCTAAATGGATACAAATGAGAAAGCAGTACTTGCGCGGCCTCCATTTTGACAGCGGAGAGTGTGAGAAAATTGGATGCCTCCTCCAATTTGAAGTCCTCCTCCGTACCTTCAGAGCGGCGAGCTTGTTTGAGTGCTGCTTGAACGCCGTCATGGGCGCACATTTGCATTTCAAAGTTAGCCCAAGTCCACAAGGTGAACACGGCGCACAATTTGAGTATCTGTATAGAAGCGGCGTTTGGGGGGGGGGATTATTTGGTGAAATTGTTTGATTTTGAGGTTGAAATTGAGCTGTAATAACTGCTGCGGTGTTCGTGCACATGACCTATGCGCACCATCTACTTGCTGGCCAGCATTTTGCCATTGAAGCTTTTTCAATTGTCTGAGATGTTGTACTTTGTTGTCCACAAATTGAAGCCATGAGGCCACTTTTGGTACACGCTAGCGCATTCGGTGCACCTACACAAACTAATGAGATACACAGAAGCTGTATCCAGAATTCTGTCATGGACAATATTGCTCTGTTTTGATTGTTGTTGCAGTGCTGCAGAGCTGCAAATAGTCTGTGTAATTTTGTCTTTTTAAAAAAAAATTTTTTTTATGTGTATTATGTTTTATTTATTTATTTATTTATTTTTCTATTTCCTGTATTTTGCAAAATAGGGTAACCAAAACATGACTTGGGGGCTCAAAACAAGCGCAATAGTAATAAGTATTAGGGATGTTCAATACCACTTTTTTTTTTCAGATCGATACCAGTATAAAAAACAATACCAAGCACTGAATCTGCTAGTATGTTTGGTACAGAAAATTTACTCAAGAAAACACATAAGTTTAAAGGCAGACCTATATATCACAATACAGCATTTTCCTTTAAAATTGCTTAAAAGTAATGGGAATTTTCTATTTTTCTAATCTCTTAATTTTGAGAAACGATATTAGGTTGTTAAATTGATCTCTTTCTGATAGTGTCAATCAAAACTAAGCACTATTATTTACGACTGTAAAGGCATCATCATATTATAGTGGATATAAAAAGTCTACACACCCTCGTTAAAATGCTTTCTTTTGTGGCATAGCATAATAAAACCGAAATAAATCATTTCAAAACGTTTAATGTGACCTCTGCAATCCAACCGATAAAAAAATAATAATTCAAAGATGTTAAAAAAAAAAAAAAAAATCTTCATCCAAGTGCCTCTGATGTGACTTTATAGATCCACTGTGGCTATCACCATAAATATAACATAAAATACAATCTCCAAATAGTTAAAAGTTAAAAAAAAAAAATATATATATATATATATATATATATATTATTTTTTTTACAAGATTACTCTTACAAATAAGGTGTGCATGTGGTGAAGACTCTCTGTAACTTCCACGAACAACACGGGCTAAAATTAGCTCCTCGCCGACATGCAAAGCTTGTCCGTCAGTGGAGATGTATCATTTCAACATACTTCCTTGACATGTTTGCTTTTAGGCAGAAAAAAAACACACGAAGAAGTGAATTTGTGAATTTTAAACCACGAATATGCAGAGGATTATTGTATGTAATTTGGAAGGCTTCATCCCATTTAAACGGACTAGAACTTATCTTGCTGGAAAATGTCAACCACACACATTGCGTGACTGCATTTTAATGGAATTACTTTTATTACTCATTTTATTGCTTATATTACTCACATGGTCACATATCATTCTTAAAACAACGTTTAGTTTCCAGCCACCACTTCAAATATCCCTTTTTTGTTTTTGAACAAAAAAATGACGAGTCAGCTTTTTTTTTCTTTGCGGTTTTCCATCTTAAGCCGAGCACTTTGACATGACTTTGAATCACGACGCTTGTGGCGGTGGGTTGTGCCACAAAACACAGAACAACAACAACAAAAAAGTGTCAATTAGAGTCTTCCCTGTGTGCTTGTGACATTTGCTGACGTCAATGGAGTTGCATACGATGCAATTGAAACGAAGTGAGCCACCTGGTTGGCCGCTGGAACTTTTTTTTTTCTCCCTCCCCCTTTTTTTTGTCCCTATCTGCCTGCCTGCCAGCCATGAGCGCCGCTTGACCCTGCCGCTTACAGATGAGGACGCTTTCCCTCAGTCCCCCGTAAAGCTGCTTTCCTGCCTTCTCTACCTCCTGGATCACAGCCTCCCTCTGGGTGGGAGTTTTTATAACTCCCTTTTGCCCTCTCCAGTGAGTTTACTTTCCGTCTGCCCTGAAAATATAAATGGCCTCCTCTGCAGATACTCGGTGCTTAACATACATGAGTACATCCTCCAACTGATTTGTTAGCCAACCTTGGCTTCTGTTTCGGAATCAATATTTCATATCCAAATGATTCAAACACGAGTCTAATGATTGAAAATTGACAGATAAATGGATTAAAAGCAGACTTTTTCACTGTGCTCATTTATGTTGAACATTGTGGGTGGCATACGAACAGGCGCGCGCACTCGCACGCAAGCACAACGCAGTTAAGCAAAGGTTGAATCTAATCCGTCTTGACATTTTGCTTCCTACTGCAGACCGGCTGCAGTAATAAAATAATGACATAAGCAGAGTAGCCTTTGAAGGGCAAAGGGCTAATGAATAAAGTTCCGTAAAAAAAAACGTGAATAATACGTACCCCGTGTATAATTTGCTCAACAAAAAAAAAGCTAAATGTTTTTAAAAATCTAGGTTAAAAAATGCATTGTTTTCCCTTATGGTCTTTTAAAGTAACTAAAATCATGTTTTTGAAAATCTTGTTCTTGTACTGTACTCTCTTTTAGTGATTTTAGTTAGCAGTTTTTTTTTATTTCTTTACTTTGCTTTTAAATCTCTCTTACTGTATTTGTAACTGCTTTTAAATTTTGTACTTTTAATTATAGAATGTGAAGCATATTGAATTACGTTGAGTATTAAATAAATTATAAATCAGTGATACCATTTTTTTTTTACAACTACTAGGGGCTGCCTAGGTTCCATTAAATGTCTAAACAATGTGAAAAAAAATCACATCTTATTAAGTGCCCTTTGTTATACCCCCTCTTGATTTGAGTTTTATTTATTTATTTGTAAAAAAACAAAACAACAATAAAAAATTGTTGTATTTTTTTTTTAACTGAGAAAAATAGCACTCTATAATATTACATTTTATAAAAACATACAGTAATGACATGGAATTAAACATTAACTGTTTTGTGCAAATTTATGTTAAATAAAATCCATAAAATATGTTTTTTTTAAATAAAATAATAAATAATTATGGTAAGTCAAAAAGTATTTATTTTTAATTTTAATAAAAAAAAAAAAATATGTTTCTGTTGAAAATGCACTTCCAATTAACTTATTCACTGCCAGTCATTTTCACTGAAGCAACCTTCTTCACTCCTGGCTGTTTTACTGGATTTTGACTGATTTTGCAAAGCCCACAAAATATTGTGTTCTATTGCTATAAAAACATGGAACCTACCAAAAGAAAGATTAGATCAGAAAAAGTATATAAAGTATATTTCGATCTGTTTCCGTTTTGCAGCAATTAGCATTAGAATATAGCTAAGTTTCATCATTATTCACAAATCTGTTTAAAACAGTGGGGAAAAGAGCTTATTGCAACATGGCCCTGGTTGATCTCTTATACTCTGCTACTGCCGCCTGCTGGTCGTTTTTTTAATAACTACAATTGCGTCATGCATTTTCTTCAGGTCAGCGGCTGCATCAAAGCCATCTGTATGCTTTAGCATAAAAAAAACATATAAATACATCTTTGGGAGCATAGGAATATTTAATATAGAACGTATTTATACGTTCTTGGGAGCAAATGAGTTAAGTGGCAAAACTGGGTGTCATTTTTATGTTAAGCAGGGGGGTCGATACCTGCCGAAAGTGACTATTAGAGCAACTAAGTAATTTAACTTACTTTTAAAATCAAGTAATAAATCAAATAGGTTACTTTTTAAAGCAAGTAATTACTGAGTAAAGTAACTAGTTACATTGTTAGGGTAACTGTGGCAAGACTTGCTCATATTAACACATCACAGTGCAATATTTGCAAAGACCTGACACTGATGAGTAAGTTAGTTAATTAGCTGACGTGGGAAAAATGTTCATGGTGAACTTTGCTCTTGTTTTACTCTGTAGTACACACGCAAACATGCACACTGCTTTTTTTTTTTTTTTCCCCATTGTCTTGCTATTCCACTTGAATTACGATGATCCCTTTCCACTTCTCTTTTCTACTTCTGGTCTGTGCTCCTCCACAACTTTCCAACCATGTTAAGCGTCATTATTGTCGTCTGCCACCCGTGCGGTGCGTCCACGCCCTGCCCGGCTGACACAAACACATCAAAATGGAGAGCGACTGTCAACAAGTGGCTCCCCATTGGGTCCACTGCCCTCTGCATGGGTGGCGAAGTTGGGCATCCAGCCTGGTCTGCTCTGGCTTTCCACCGCGCAGCCAGTCGGAAGCTGCCAGACCCGTCGCACGTTCGCGTCCCCAACATTTTCTCCGTGCGTCATCTTTTCATCTCTCTGCCAGCCATCTTGCTCGGCCAATTTGGCTGATTGTGGGATAAACAAGCAGCGCCGTGGTTTTGATCTCGCGTCACAATGGACGCGACCTTGCTTCGGGTAAAACTTGAAGTGAGCTATTAAAGTTGATTGGATGTTTTTTTTTGTTTTTTTTTGTGCGCGTGCAAGTCACTGGCGGTGTGATTCAACTCACCTGACTTTTGTTCTCAATTAGTCATGGTGTGAGTGGCTTAATGCGCCCTGTGATTAACTGGAGACAAATGGGAATGGATTTTCTAGCAATTCCATTACCAATCAGATTCTTTATTGATTCTGTTATCAGTTCTCATTGGGTGAACTATCATTGGGTTTTCAATGTTAAAGAAGAGCTTCTACCTTTCAATATTTGTGCCAGGATATGAGCTCTCCTTTAATCCACCGGGTATTTGTTTTATTTTATTCCTAATAAATGACACTTTGGCAACGAGCATTTGGGATTATTTACAGTTTTCCTTTTACATTCAACTTGATCCAAAAATTATTCAGACATAAAACAAAGAATTGCTCTGTAAAAAAAGTAGTAAATCTGCTCGATAATAGAAAAACGTTGGAAACGCCCATTTTGCAACACTTTTTTTTGCCGCGGATATTTTTTCTCCTTCTCACTCTTCCATCATTCTCACCGTGACACGAGCCCAATCACGGCCAAAATCCAGACGCTTTTAAACGGTTGAGAAATGGCCGCACAACTCAAGCTGTGTTTTTTTTCTTTCTTTTTCTAAGAACAATTTTTAAGCAGAATCGTCAGGCAATGAAACAAACGATTCCTAGGAATCAAATTACTGGGAACAGAGTTTTTCAATACACGCCCCCCCCCCCCCCAACTATATTTGACCATATTTCACACCAAAACAAACTCAATTCATTTTCTATCTCAATAACAATCATATTTTTGCCCCGGACTTTCCCTGCCACCAGCGCGTCTCTCTGCGGACACCCGGTCTTTTCTGTTTATCTTGTGAGGAGCGTCTGCGGAAGACGTCTCCGGAGTGGAGCTGGCACTGCCAAGACACGACAGCCCTGTCAGCCCGCACTAATATCCGTCTCTGCGGTCACTCTACCGTTGGCTGTGCCTCGCTCGCTCGTCGTGTTCCCTCCTTTTTTGACAGCAATTCGCTTTCTTCTGTCTTGTCTCCTTTTCTTTTGTCTCAGGCTGCGAGGTGTACTTTTGTTCTTGCTTGTTTACATTAGAGATGAATTCAGATTTGTAGTGATTTGGCTCCGCATGGGATTCTGAGGAAGAAATTAGACATGCGTTTTTTTCCATGAATAGAAATTAGTTTTCAGGTGTTTTTGCTAATCAGTGACTTCATTTGAGGAGCAATTTATTAACTTTAAGGAGCATTATTTTTTTCTTTCTTATTATTTCTCACCATACAGAACAGTATAAGAAAATGGATGGACGTCCATGTTTTTTTTGGCGCCATTCCTCCTTGCAGATGTTTCTTCTTGTCGTCTGCAAAGTGGTGTTGTGTTGAGCAGTGCTGTGTTGCGTAAACACAGATGGCGCAGCTACCGGCGGTAGGATCGCCATCCTTCTCCATCCCGTCGTCCTTTCATCCCTCCGTCCCTCCTCTGTGCTACTTTCCGTCCTCTGTCCTTGATGGCTTGTCAATGTTCTCATGCGGTTTTTCTGCCTTCATCACTGGCCATTCCTCTAGGCAAGTGTGTTCGGATATTGGAGTGTAGGAGAGGATTTTGTGAATGCCATACAGCAAGGTGGGGGCCACTTTTTTAAAAACATTTTATCAGTGCTACTGCAGGGGTCACACAAAAAAAAGTTTTAAATATGGACAAAAAATGCATGCTTATGTGCAAAATATGTGCTCTTAATATATTTTATTTCATTTTTCAATGCATGTATAAAAGATACTGTTGTAACCCAACAACAAAATAACCACAAAAAAATTAAAATTACCGTTCAAGGACGGCACAAAACTGCTGAACAAGAAAACAATATTAGGTGCAATAACTCATTTTGTACACTTTTTCACAGTGTAAGACATGTCTGCCATCTAGTGGTGAATGGGGATATTCCAACTTAAAACAACATTCAACCCCTGCATATTTGTAGTTCATATTTGCTGTTCGGCGACACCTTCGGATTCACATTTTTTTTCTTATATTAGATTTTTTAAAATCCATTTTTGGTTGCTAGTTTGCCCCCGTTGCTCATGGAAAATATATATTGAATTTTCATTTTTATGAACATTAAATATGGACTACCAGTTGTCCATCCCTACCATACAGCAATTACAGCATAATTAGCAATAAACTAACCTTGCCAGCAAGCAGAATACTCGCGGTATTTGTAAGTTCACTAACTGCAGAGAATACATCTTGTACCGCTCCCGTTGATACGTTTGCAACCGACCTTTTTTTTTTTTTTTAACCTGTGAGGTTAGCAACAAGCAGTATTCCATTGTAGCATGTTGCCATTGTATTGGGCTTTGCCATATCTTTTCACCCCCTCGAAGCTTGTCCGAAGCTAAAGCTGGATTCACACCGCTGGTCTAAGTGCCCAGTTGAAATTACACAAACCTTGAGGAGCTTTAATCTCTACAAATGATCCATAACAGTGAAGACCCCCGCCATGCTGCCTAGCTACAGAAATATTATCGCTAGTTGTTTTGTGATTATCATAGCATGTTAAGGCTAATTGCTCAGAAGCTATCAACAGCACAGTGTGCTAAATAACTGACGCAGCACAGCTGATGCTAATGACAATAATGTCATGTTTTTACTGCGGACTTGTAGAAGTATTACAAACCATATTTTAACTAGCATGCCAATCTGTTTGTACGTCCAAATGCGAATGTTGGGTAGTGTCTGCAATTACAGTAACGTACAATCATTATTATGTTTCCGTAAATCTTCCAAACCAAAAGCAGTAGATACAAAATAATCCTCTCCACAAGTGAAAAAGCCATGCCACCTGCTGCCCAGAGTAGCTCGGCCTTCATCCGTGTGTCACGCCATCTTTATTTCACGGGGAATAATACAGAAGTTGAACACATCCCAGAGGAGCGCATGCGGCAGGTGTCGGCTGAGAGTGACTCATTTCGGCCTAATTAAGAAAAACAGACGAGGCTCATTAGAAGCGCCAGCCAGTCTCGCGCTGATACGGACACGACGTCCTCACATCAGTAGCCCCCTCGTTGCGTTTCTGATTTAGCTTGTCTCTCCTTATTTCACCGCCTCGCCGCGATACTGCAGAGGGATTGCTCACAAGCTTGTTAACATTATCGTCGTCGTTATGTTTTCAGCGTCGTACGTTGCTGTCTTCAGACAAACACTGCAGTCTTCCAACACCCTTAAAGTCGTGTCCTGTTGGTTGTTATTTGCTCAGTACAGGAAGCTGATGTTACTCCTGTGTGCAATACACACAGTGTGGTTTGTTTTCCCCTTTTTCTTTGTATCTAAACACTTAAAGTAGCCAGCGAGCCATGATTTTAAGTGCTGGGCTAGCAAAAAGGGGCGGAAAGGAGCAATCTGACAGAAGTTTAAGAGTTTTGACACCAAACATTCGCTGACTTTATTGATTTTTGGAACACTCTTGAAATCATATGTGAGATGAAAAGTGAAAAGTTGAGATCTTTGTGGCTCTCCTTTCCTACTAAGTATACTGTAAAACATATTAAACATGTCTTTTATTTATTTATTTATTTATTTATACATTATAAATAATTTATAAATGTCTGACGGCAACCGCTTGGCCTCATCTGGTAGTTATTGCTTTATTTATCCAATTTCAAAACCTTGGAAAAGGGAATCTCTTGTGCGAATTGCCAATCTGGACTTTTAGTGTTCTCATTTTAGCCATGTGATGGAATCTCTGTTTGGGGAAAATTGAAACTATCATGAGACCAAAATGGTGGTCATCAATGCCATAGGGAGTGTCCCTAAAAAAAAAAGTCCTGTGATCCAACTTGTGCACGGACAAACTGGTCAAAAGAGGAGCCGCTCATGATTTATTTGCAAAACATGAGTTTCTCTTGATGATGTGAAAAAAATGCCATCTGGGTAATCTAATAATCCGGACTATGCTGATTTTGATCAAAATGGATGGGGGAAAATATCAAAATCGGACTAATTATCACTTAAATAATTAATTTGGGATTGTAAATATTGCACATTTTAACTTTTGCGACTGTCCGTCGGCCCTGAAAAATCAGACATCTTTGGTTCGAAAAGAGGAAAAATGCTCCAATTAAACCCGATTCTCTGTACACGCGTACCCCATTTACTGGAGAAGCTCTACTCCACAGTTCAAAAGATTTCCGCGAGGGAATGACAAGTGATAACGTCTTGTGGGCTTCATTATTTATTTCAACACCAAAGGCAGCAACTTCCCATATGGGCCAAATGTGGATTTGAATTCACTGACGATCCCATTTTTCAATGGTTTTCTGCAACAAGCACCTCCATTCACACACTCCACTTGTGAATGTATCATTAATAAAAGACTTGTTGAATTGATATTCAAAGTGTCCAATGTTTTTTGAGTACCTGCTGTTAAAAGTGCTTCTTATCAGCAAAGAACACAATCTTCCCTAATGTCTGTAATTGCCTTTAAGTGCACTTGCTCTCAAAGAAGAACAGCGTTGGTTTCGGTTAGAATTCAGCTTATTTTTTTTTTTAACAATAATTTCCTCTACTGGCAGCCTTGGAAATGGATTTTTTTGTTCCTTTTGAAAACAGACATTTAATCACACAAGCTACAGCTTTTCCTAACCTGGCAAAAGTTAGATGATAAAATTATTTTGGATAGATGAAACCTCACTTTTTAATGAGTCAAGAGGGGGGAAAGTATTACTTTATGCTTTTGAGCCGCACACTGGCTCTACTTAGAAGTTATTATTGAATTGTAGACATAGAACGTTTTTTTTTTTCATAAATACTTTTTTTCTCCCATTGATCATCAAGGCTGAGCTTTTGCTGGGGAATAATGTACTTTTTTTTGTTATTATGACCTCTGGTATACTCTAGGTTGTTATATTTTTATTACCTTTATTTACTTATTTGAAACTGACAATCCCTATAATAACGCCTACATATGCGTACACGGTGTTTTTGAAATATAATAAGATATCTATATGGTTTTAGGTTGCCGTCAGTGTGTGTTGATTTCCACTAAACCTTAATGGGAACATCCTTGGAAGAATACGGTATCTAATTAGAAGCAAATAAACAAAAACAAACAGAAGAACCAATGCCTTGGCGGAAATAATAATATAGCATTTTGGCATGAAAACAAGAATGCTAATTGGTGACCACATATACTTTTAATAATGAGTTCTTCATACATCATATACACCTTATTGGAAAAACATCCTTCCATCTTTTTTTTTTATACAAACTGAGTGTGACTTATAAAATACTGTTCCAGCAGATTTTTTTTCGTCTTATCCTGCCAACAGATGGATCGTGGATGAATGGATGAACAGCGGGTCAAAGAAACCAAATGGCAGCAAAACAAAAGCCTCCTTTAAAAAAAGAAAGAAAAAAAAAGCTTGAAAAAGGTTACTCATTAAAGTTTTATTCCTGTCCTCATTCCTAAAATTAGAACATTTGTCTTCGTTGCGTCATTACTTCTTAGGACCACCTGAAAACTCATTCAATGTCAGGTACCATTAAAAAAAAAAAAAAAATGTCTTTAAGAATCCAGATGTTCAATCCCAAAAAGTATATGTAGGGTAAAGCTGGCACTGAATGATCTTCTGTTAATTTCATTCCTTGCTGTCTTTAACCCTCCGCAACACACCGACGTCGCACTGCTCCTAATCCGTTCCCCTCAAATCCAAATTCCTTCACCTAAATCCGACTCGGGCTGCATATTTCTTCAACATACCATGTATCATTCGTCTATTTGACAACAATCCACCCTAACCGATATGTCTGTAATCCACCTTGAGTTTGTGGTGACGTGCCGTTGCCGTGTGAGGTAAAAAGCACTACAAAAGGGGTCAGACGCTCCCTCGTCTCCTGGTGGTTTATTTAGTGCTGTGTTTGTTTATTGATGGACTTTTAGTTAAGGATTCATGAGGATGACGTCTTTGCTGTCATGCTCCGGCGTTCGTTACGATAGCCAGCTCCAATTCTACCGGCATCACCTGCCTGACTAGATGAACATTTGATCGTATGTGTGACGACATTATTGTTTTCGCGTGAGCATGTGTGACAGCAACTTGTTTTCAAAAAAAGAAAATCAAAATGTAGTGCAACAGGAAAAGTACTTATTTCTCATAAAATGACCCGATGTTAGCCATGCTAGCTAGCTAGTTCTCTGCCTCGGTAGCAAGTCTAGAGTATTTATTTCACCGCTTGTAGACATGCTAACCCTCGTAGCTGGTAGCAAATGTCCATTTCAAGTACAGTATATTAACGTTACTGTGAATTTGTCAAAGAGCGATGGGTGTTGCGTTCGTAAATGTACATTTCTCACAGACTGCTCGCGCCAACAACAGGAAGTGATGACTCCAAACAAAACAAAAATAACTTGCAAAACTGGGGGGAAATTGTCATGGTTTAGAAAGCGTGATGTTTTAAAACCGTGGTATACCTTGTAACCGGTAACTCATGCTGGGTTAACTAATCGTGCACCCATGCTATGTCGCAGATTTTTAAGCGGACATTTTTATGTTTGTAGTATGAAGAGCAGAGAGATTATATGCCTGTGAATATTGTTTGCTACCATAACATCAATGCTAATTTGCACGAGCCAGCGTACGGTGTTCTGTTATATATGTTAGCATTAAGCTAATGGACTTTTGTTTGATTTGTTTGAACTTTTTTGGAGTTCAAATTTACAGTGTTTGCTTTTCTTTTGTTTTATGTGTCAATTTTATGCTAAGATTCAACTGGGAGTGACAGCTAGCTTAAAGGAAGCACACTGTGGGGAATTGTGCGAGTGAGAACGTGAGAACTCAAAAGTGTGTTTTAAGTTTAAGCGTTTTGATTAAAAAAAAAAAAAGTTCACCCAGTGTTTTAGATTTGTACTCTTTCGTCACAGGTGTTAAGTATCCCTTTTGATAAACAGTCTAGCTGTTTTCATATGATATATTTTATATTTATGCTAGTACAGTGGACTACTGGTTAGTCTGTCTTCGTCACAGGACTGATTAAAGGTTCCTATTTTTAATGGATAATTTCATGAAGTGATTCCATTCAGTATTTTCGCTCAAAAGATTAATTTGTTTGCAAATGACACAAAACTATTCAAAACCTGACAGAAAAAGAAAGAAAAAACGTCTTCTTTTTTTTCTGTCTCTCTTGTGCAGCTCTATACCAAATGGCTTGTTGCCCGGTACCGGTCTGCATCTTGGTGCTTGGGGACTATTGTATGTCAACTATTTAAACTGGCCTAGATGCTCCAAAAGTGGCAACATTTTGCAAAAAAAAATGCATGCAAACCCTTGGGAGGTTTTGACTAAAGCTGCTCACGAGTTATCGCGGGGGCCTTCCAGCGCTTGATCCCGAATGAACGTGTGGCGTCATGCAGTGATGCGTGAAGCGGAGAGTTTTTCATCCCGGTGTATCGCTTGCACGGCACGCATCTGCTCAGCCCGAGGGAACAAAGTTCTCGCCCGCGTCATTGGATGTGACACGGCGCACTCGCAGACGCGCAAACTTCACAGCCACCCTCGCTTGTGTTTACTAACCGGTGACAAGCTCATTTACAACCCGCGCGCAGCAGCTCTTGCCTCATTCGCGAACGTCCAAATATTGTGACGAGCGCGCGCGCGTACGGTCGCGGTGATGGATGAGGTTGCACGTCCAAGAATCCATCGTTCATATATTTGATTAAGAAAAACACTTTTCCGACTGGCACCCCGAGGCCAAGCAACACAAAGGGAAGTGCGCATTTGATGAGAGTGGTCGCCTTGAGCTAATCAAAGACTTTAGCTGGATTGGATGTACTTCAAAAGGCCATTCATCTTCCTCAATTTAGGAGCGTTCGCCACTGAGGAGTTTAGCACCTCATATCCCATCTGGCCAGCGCTCAATTAATTAACCAATTAATTGAGCATGCAGAGGTCAAATGATGTGTGGCTGCTTTGCTGACGTTACAATGCAAAAGTTCAGACTAGAAGCTACAGGATCCTCCATTGATTCCTGATGAACCGTTCAATGCGATGAAAACAAATCAAACAGTAAAGAATTAAAGCTGGAGTCTATGTTGTTGAAGCTGCTAGCATGTCTTAGTCACGATGGAGTACTGCCAAAAATGAAATGTTACCGGTTTGATATTGTATTTTTTTTTGGGAATGTACAGTCAATTAAAATGTAATCGAGGCGATGAACTTACCTGATAACCCGATGGGAAAGGTTTGAGCGCATTGTAATTCGTACTTTTTAACTTCTGTTGCTCACCAATGTTAAAGAATCAGCCCAGAAACTGCAATAATTTATTTTGCAAGAGCCGTTTATAAATATAATTAAAATTAAAAAAAATATATATTATTATTATTATTATTATTTAAATCATTGCATACTTTATAGCTTTAACTTGATGCATATATTGTTTTTTGTGTGGCCTTTTTTGGGCGAAAAGAAAGGCAGGAGTATTCAGATGAGAAGATTATTTATTTATTTATTTTTTTAAACACAATTTGAAAGAAAAAAAAGAACAAATACTCCTTGCTTTAACTTTAACCAAGACAACCAAACTTGGTCAAGATTAGGGCTGAACTTGATCTCTTTTCATTTGGACTCACAGCGTAAAATCCCCTCATAACATTCCATCTATAAAACAATGTCAAGTTCTGTGTTGTCTTCTTCTCGTTCTTGCCCAATTACAAAAAAAAATTTGATCTTTGTTCAAAAAGTTATGTTCAGTGAAGCATGGTGGTGGCAGCGTCATGCTTTTTTTTTTTTTTGTAAACTGGAACCCATGTCTTTAGAAGAGTTGGAGTGAATTATGAACAGTTTGAAATAGCTGTAATTGTTAACACAAAATCTTTTTGGGCTTCTGCCAAAGATGACAGGAAAGGCCTACTAGAACATCTCATCTTTATTTGGGGTTAATCTGAGATGTTTAAATACTGATTGATGTGTGCTGACTCCAATTTAAGAGAAAATGGATGCCAAGATGAATGTGATTGGTTAATTCTGAACTTCCCATTTTTAAGAAAATTAAAAGATGAAAGATTTTATCTTTAGCATTTGAACTGGATTGTATACGTTTTTCTCTCCACTGTATTCATGAAAAAAAAAAGTGATTTTACATTGTTGAAGAACTATTATTAGAATAGAATATCATCCTGTTGTTCTCCTGGTACAACATAAACATCTCGTGCGTGCGGCTGCAGTTTTCAAGGCGGTGCCTCAAAATAGACTTCTTGTTATCCTGCCACATACGAACGATCAGGGCAAACGCATCCGCGGAATATAAACCTGTTTGTGTGTCGGCTGTGATTCTTGCGTCAACAACATTGTGTTGCTTTTATAGACAGAAAGAGAAGAAAAAAAAACAGGGAGGCCATCATGGCGGAGTCAAATAGGAGTCACAGCGACATGTTTTATTCATGGCTGCTGTGCTGCTATGTTTTTTACTTGGAGCACGCTTGTTTTCACAGAGACACCCATGACGATGGGCCCATCTGCTGGGTGGGATCACGACATCCCTCAAGGGCCGAGGGACCCCCCCCCCCCCCCACCACCACACACAAAAGCCCCGCCCACCCAAGGCCTGCCGCAAGGTACCTCTCAGCTCCTAACCAGCAAACACCTCAGACTGCATCTCTCATAAGGCAGGCAGGCAAATCTCTGATGTATTTTCATCACTCCGACATGAAGTCATTACGGGACAATTTGAGCTCATATCGATTCCGTCAAACTGTGCTCAGTTGATGATGGGCAAGGACTCGTGCCCATGGTAACATACGCAATATTGTTTTTAAAAAGCAAATTGGGAAAGGAATTAATCAGGGAAAGGGTACTGTTTTGGATATTTATACATGCAGTGTTGCCTTGAGAATTGAGAAAGACACACCCCAATATAGCATGAATAGATATGTTCTGTTCTTCTATTCTAACGTCGAATTCCTGATTACAAAGCAGCCATACGAGGCCAGTCAATGCTGGTATCGGCTGCTGTTGTGAGAACCGATACTTTAAAATTAGGCCAGGTGTCAGCCCAATACTAGTATTTGCCCATCCCTACTTGAGATACTAGTTTAATTGGTTCCGTGACCACGCTCGTAACACGACTGGTTCTCTCTCTCTCTCTCTCTCTCTCTCTCTCTCTCTCTCTCTCTCTCTCTCTCTCTCTCTCTCTCTCTCTCTCTCTCTCTCTCTCTCTCTCTCTCTCTCTCTCTCTCTCTCTCTCTCTCTCTATATATATATATATATATATACACTTATTACTTTTTATTTTATTCGATCATAGTAGCTTTTTTGTGTTTGTAAATATTACTGTTGAGTTGTTTATCACTAAGACATTAAAAATATAAAGAAACAAGAGGCCAGGAAGCTGATTGTCCATTAAATTGAAGTACTGTTTTTTCAAAATTTGTGTACATTTATTTATATATATATATATATATGTATATATATATATATATAAAAGAGCTCAAAACCATTTGAAAAGTTTTCAAGTCGTTTGAAACATAAAGTATATAATGACATACAGCTGGTCACTCAAGCTGAGTTTGTTTTTTGTTTTTCAATCTTCGTTAGATTGGAAAAAACAACAACTATAAACTGTACCAAAACTAGCATGTTCAAGAACACAAGTGAACTCCATTAAACAATAGTCATAGATATGAATAGATAGATACGACGCGCTCCATTTTTGTTGCGTGCCTATAGCGATGCTAAGCTAATGTCCATGCTTTCCTCTCATTGCCTTTGGGCTGTTGCCACAATCAAAATGGCCGCCACGCAGACACATCTGTTAGCCACACACAGCCTCACAGCCGGAAATACTTGTACCAGTCTCTGGTTGTCTCCAAACGAATTTCAGCAAATTAGCAACCTAATCTGGAATTTACATTTTCAGTGGACTCTTTTCTGTCTGCTAAATCCGGAATCCGTTGGTTGCGTGTGATTTAAATGGAAGTTCCAATGTAAATACTTAAAGAAGTGCTGAAGCCTCAAAGTGACACACTCTTTTTTTTCATCCTCAAAAGGGCTCTCTATGGCAAGATTTATTTATTATGAATGAATAATGAATAGCAAAGCCCATAAAATATGTGTATTAAGAATATTTCCGAAAGCGGGTGGTTGTGATGAATGGAGTTTCGCTGGTAAGTGTGTGCATTATGTCAACTGAAACGTACTATCTGCACTCTTTGCTGCAATATCAGAATAAAAGCGCAAGGTGAGCACCAAAGCCTGATGTGAATATTAGAGTGCTTCTCTCGGGAGGCTCGCTTTTCCTCTGAATCGAGTGCGCGTGTGTGTAAATGTGCGTGTGTGTCCGGCTATCTCCGCAAGGCAAAAAAAAGACACGTCCCATCTGGACGGGGATGCGGGTACAGTGTGATAAAAAGCTTCTGGCGCCCGCTTGGTCCTGTCTACAGATTGTGTACGTGCCTCAACGTAGGGAAGGAGGAATTTATATACGGGTCATTTCGATATATAGACACGAGAGAAGGCCAAGCAGACAGAAAGGTCACAGGGGTCGCGCTTTGGTTTGCATTGCCGGAATCAAACTTGTGACCTCCATCCAGAAACGAGCGTCGATGGAGCTGAGCATGTAAATTCGTGGTCGAGACCAAAGGGGAGGAAAAGAAAGAAGGTGAGCAGGAGATGGCCGAATAGCTGGGGAAAATAGGAGGGGCCCCCCCGGGGAGCCTTATCTACTGCATCAATTATGGAGGAGGGGCTTTCATATGTGTGTGCGCGTGAGCGAGGTAGCGGAAGAGAAAAGGAGTGAGAAACAAGAGAGGGCCGACATTTTCAGACCCCCTTTGTCATAAACATGCTGCAGATTTTCAACCTCCAAGAAAAAAGAAAAACAAGAAAATCCGTCATTAGAACAGTCGCAGAATGTTGACTTCCAATTTGGAGGGTCCGCTCTTCTTACCCTCCACACGATCCGCACCCCCGACAGCTACGAGGCAATTCATGTTGGTAAAAGTCGTTTTTTCACATGCACCGATTTATGAGCTAAAAGCTTTTCTTGTGGTGTCGTTAATTCCTAAAAAAAAAACGATTGCAGGTGAATTGCGGCTGTCTGAAATGCATTAGAAGGCATGATGCTAAGTGGTGGTGTTTTGAACCCGGGTCCACGGCTTTTTTGCATAAATATCATGCGTTGCTGTCGTATCTCATGTGGCTTCACTTAGAACGGATCATTGGGCACGTGCGATAAACAAGCCTTAATGGCCCTCACATTCGACAATCGTTTACAAGGCAACAGATGGAAGCGGTACGCCTGTGTTGGAACCGATCAGAGCTGATTTTGGGTGCGAGGTTGCCAGCCAATCACAGGGCACATAAAGAAGAAAAAAACATTCACACTTACATTGATGCCTATGGACGATTTAGAGTCTTTCTAATGATTTATAAAGGTTAGGGTTAAGGGTTAAGGGTTTAGGGTTAGGGTTAGGGTTAGGAATGAGGGATTGAGCCCTTCCTCGACCAGGATAGGGGAATTGATCCCCCCTCCTGGAGCGAAAGGGAATCGCACGGTCCTTCCGTCCTTGGTACCTCCCGTCGTCACGTTCCTTCCACTGATGTGTGGGCTGGCGTCTCCGCCCATTGCGGACAACAGTCCACCCACCATCCATCATACTTTTTTTTAAATCTCTGATTCCTTTTTATGGTAATTGATGTATAATAATGTTTTTAATCTTTTATTTAATAGTTAGGAGTTGCCTTTGTATCCTATGCAATCACTATCTACAAATCTATTTTATTTAAGATGTTATGTATAATTGAATTTGAATCTTTTATTTATTAAATAGGAGTGGCCTTTGTTATATATGTAATCACTATCTATTAATAGAAAACAAAAACAATCCAAAATGTTTTTTTTATATAAAAAAATAGTTCTAATTCCTAATGTGTATAATTAAATGCAAGTGTGCCTTGACAACGTTTCGGCTCTGAAGTGCCTTCTTCAGGTCTAGCACACTACAATAGTTCAATGAATTGTCTGAGATGTTGCCTCTTTGAAAACCAAATCCAAACTGAGCTTCCTCTAACAGTGAATTGCCTTTATATACTGCAACCACCAAGCGCAAATAAGTTATCTTAACTGTGCGCCTTTTTCGTTCACATTATTAGGGAAAGCGTCCTCTTTATTGTCTATGTAATACTTACATGTAAACCAATATGAAATGTTATTTAAATACCAATGTCACTATTGTATCTCAATTGTTTTATTGATGTATTTATGCTTTTTATGGTTTTGTTAATTATTTAAGGGTTACGGTTAGGGTTGGGGTTCTTCGAACATGTTGGTAATAAAATTCAATTACCCCTTGTTGGATTAAAATCTTAACCCATCGTGCCGGGTCAAACCAATGTGCTGGATATAAATAACCCAGCATTAGCTTAATCCCTTTTGGACCCAGTAGCTATTTCACCCAATTTGGGCTATTTTTAACCCAGCAGTATTAAGAGTGTAGAGTTCATTTTGGTCATAACGTTGCATCTGGTTGGCCGCCTCGTCTTGATGTGTTTTCCGACTCGTCGCACCTTGCTGACGAAGTGTCATCCTCTCCTGCGCTTCCCCACTTTCACAAAGCACACAGAGGTCAGAGTTCGGCACTCCACGTCAAGTGTGACGGATGCTCCCCTATCACAAGACGTGCGACCCCGTGGCCCCGCCCTGTGTAACAAGGCCAGGTCAAGCACCGCGGACCAAGAAGTATTCAAATAACCGTTCCTGAGTGGGCGTAAATGCCGGCCATTGTGGAACAATCGGCTTGTGCTGGTCCAATAATGGTGCAGATTGGAGCAATTCATCACGTCTCTCATGCATATTGAGGCCCTGTGAAGCGGAGGGTGGCGCGTCATTCATATTCATGGGGGCAATCTTGCAATTTTAGTTTTTTTCTCCCCGTTTTTTCGACAGCATGTTTATGTATGTTTTCTTAATTAATTTTTAAGATGGAGTCTTTCTCCTCATTGACCTCATTTTTTCCATCCACATCCCACAAAAAGATTGACCTGTTACTAATGAGCAGTGATCTCCCCATCTTCTACCAGGAACATACTGTAGATGTGTGTATGTGTGAGATGTATATGTGAGAAGATGTCATCCAATCTGGTGTTCATTTTGAAATTCCACGTGGACGGACGGACAGCAAATCAATCTCACAAGTATATAATCACATAATATTTTACTTTCATCAATGACACTAAATGAGGGGACCTCAAGGACAATGCACTCTCACACACATAACTGAAACATTCATATGACTGAAATGCTCTCATATAAACTACTGAACCACTCTCACGCTCTACGGAAATGCTGTGATACACACTACTGAAACACTCTCGTTCATAATTAAGAATTGCACTCTCTCACACGTAACTGAAACATTTATATGGCTCAGATGCTCTCATATACACTACGGGTACACTCTCACTGTACTGAACTCTACTGAAATGCTTTCAAACACATTATTGAAACATTCTTATTCACACCACTAAAATAACATACAAAACGGAATTGCTCTCTCACATACACAACTAAATGCTCTCACACACTGAGATATAAAGTAAAATAATACACTCTCATGCTCTACTAAAATGTTCTCATACACAACTGAATTGTTGTCACACACTACTGATACACGCTCACACATTACTCAAATGTTCTCATGCTCTACTGAAACTTCTCATTCACACTACTAAAATGTTCTTTGTTTGTTCTTTCTTCTTTGGGATTGGCTCCAGCTCACCTGCGACCCTAATGAGAGGGACCGTGATATAAAATGGACGGATGGATTTATCACCCATGCTACCCACCTATTTTCTGCTTGAAATTCTCACTTGTTGACATTTGTGAAATACACACAAGCACACAAACAAATACACACTTTGTCACGACTCGACTTTCAGTCCTTCAGAGAGGAGACCAGCAGCTGAGACCCGTCTGGTTATAAGTGCATTGAGCGGCAAGGCTGTGTGTGCGCGTGCGTGTGCGTGTGCGTGTGCGACTGTGCATGTGTATGTGTGTGCGTCATAGCTGGGAGGTGTAAGTGGCAGGTTGGTAGCTGAGCTGATGAGCTTGGAGGAGGAGAAAGATGGACAGATTAGATAGCATTGAGTTGGGGGGGATGTTGGGAAGCTCTAAAAGATGGAAGAGATGCAGGGGTGGTGTGACGAAGGTCAGGAGGTAGGAAGAGGAGATAATGGATGCACAAAATTGCACATCCTGTTCGGGTGTGAAGGACGGGAGGAAATTTGACAGATGCTCACACGTACAGTATGTTGACATCTTCAAACAGGAGGAACATAATCTCGCTGGACAGTTCATTAGGTCCAGCTGCGTAGTCTCATGAGACCCATTATAAATGCGGCCTTTACAAAGATTATTGATTACTGTGGTTGTAGTAAGCAGCGGGTAGAGAAGTGCGCTCCGTTGTACTGAGCTGATTGCAATTATTGTTTTAAGTGATGAAAGGTCCAAAATATTATATCTGTATTATATCTCAGTATACCACAATAATAAACATGTTGTAATATTAAATCTATAATATTAAATCTATAATATTAAATCTATAATATTAAATCTATAATATTAAATCTATAATATTAAATCTATAATATTAAATCTATCGAGCTAGCTATTGAGCTAACTAGCTAGCTAGCTAGCTAGTCATCTATCTATCAATCTAAATATTTACCTATTTGGCTAGCTTGCTAGTTAGCTCTATGTCCGTCTGTCTATCTATCTATCTATCTATCTATCTATCTATCTATCTATCTATCTATCTATCTATCTATCTATCTATCTATCTATCTATCTATCTATCTATCTATCTTTCTTTCTATCTATCTATCTATCTATCTATCTATCCATCTATCTATCTATCTATCTATCTATCTATCTATCTATCTATCTATCTATCTATCTATCTATCTATCTATCTATCTATCTATCTATCTATCTATCTATCTATCTATCTATCTATCTATCTATCTATCTATCTATCTATCTATCTATCTATCTATCTGTCTGTCTGTCATCTATATAGCTAGCGCTCTAGCTATCCAGCTGTTTATAGCCTTACTACAACATTTGTAAGAGTTTCTTGATTATTAAGATGATTGATTTTGTGATTTGTGCAGGACTGGATTATTAGCTCTTCAGTAGACTGACCACGCGTGCCACAAGTTTGTGTAGTTTGTGTTCATGTATCAGGGAGAGCCCTGTATTCCTCTACATTTCTCCTTAATAGACCTATATATTTTTCAACTCAATTTTCCATTGACATCAGATGCTATTAGCTAGCAACATTATTCCAAAAATGCATTTATACAAATAAAGACCTACAACGTAATCGATGCCTCCCCCCTAATAAATCGCCCACCTGCACTATTTGCGGCAATGAAGTGTGAAGTCAGTTTCGAGGCAGTGTCACAACACCACACGGGTGCGAGCTGTCCTGCATCCCGTGTCGGAAAACAGACAGGCAAGCAGGCGTACACGTGACGCACAACACTGTACTTTTATTTTGAGAACTTTCCACATTGGGCCCCAAACTATTCAAGTGTGGTTCAGTCTGTTTGAGCAGCCCACCAAAAAAATAATAAGTCTTTCAAGCTGACCATTTTGTCTCGGAGGACGTTTGAGCCAAAACCTCCACAAAGCCTTGGCTCGTGACCCCGTACTTAGTGGACACATCAGAGGACTCACTTTGGCTCATTTCTTGGTGTGGTTTTATTTCCATGTCACCATTGCTATGACAACTTCAGTCACTTTCATGAATTTGGTTAAGACGCAACACTTTCATGTAGGAGAACAGATGGATCCGAGCAGCTCAAGAGCTTCCCACTTATTAATGTAAGTGTCATTTGATTCCAAAGCATTATGGGTAACATAAATAGAAGAGAGGTAACATAAACATGTTATGTGCAGAGATGTTTAATCTGCATACTTACATTTTTTCCTCCCAAAATTAACTACTGAAGAACAATTACTAATGACTCAGTAAGATGCTGTAATATTAGTCTTTCTTTGTAGAGGATAAAGAATATATGCCTGTGAGTATTGTTATATTATCTGCAGCCAACCAAGCAATCAAGTATGTGTCGCTTATCAGAATTCAACACTAATCTGATTGGCCAACAAAAAAAACGCAATGCAGCTCTGCTTACCTTTTGTTTTTGACATGATAGCCAGGACCTCACACCTGTGGGGTGTGTGGATATTCTCGCTTGATATCACCTCGGCATGATGGTGTCACCCGGCGGCAGTGGCGGGACTTCAGCCATCACTTGAAAGTGGCTCTGGATCTTCACCTGGCCTATCTGATCAAGTCGAACAATTTTCAATAATATTTGATAGTTTAAATAAGTACATTATATATATTAAATAAGTTTAATAATTTAAATAGCCTTTGTAAGGCTGCACAAGTGAAACTATGAATCTAACATGCTAAACTTTTAACATGAGAAATGTCCTGGCTGATCCACTGATAACATAATTTTTGGGGTGATCCACCTGTAAGGTTTCCATGGCAACAAGCCAACCTATCATAACCCAAAACCAGCTGTGATGCTTCAAATGAGGCAGTATTGATGCATTAGTAATCACATGAAATACATTTACAAGGCTCTCAAGTATGTGACATGTGGTCGGCATGGCAACGACAGATGCGATATAAACAATCCCAAAAATCGAAAAATTAGTTTGAAGTCTATTTCAAGTTCATACATGTTTCTGCTTTCCTTGGCTGCCATTAAACTGAAGGCAGAGAAGTTGTTATGAGGACTCACTCAAGGACGCGTGTGAGTCTGAGCGAGTGACCTTGACCAACATGCAGGCAGTGAATCCGAGTGTTGATGAATTTTACTCACCCTTTCAAGGGCACGCACAACACACAATCCATTCAACAGTGTCATAAACATATGAAAATGTAATACGCTTGGCACACTGTATAATTTTCACATTAAGTACCATAAATAAAAATCTTGACCGCCATTTGACATGCGCAAGGCACGACATGGCATGTGTAAAATGATAGATGAATAGACAAACAAGCGTCCAAAAAACAGATGGACAATTGAAAGTCTTCAAGGGGAAGTTAACCGCCCCCTCCAAAAAAATCCTTGATGATAATATGTTCTATGCAACCCCACTAGTCTAAATACGGTATT
This sequence comes from Leptonotus elevatus, assembly GCF_054856555.1. Classification (NCBI taxonomy): domain Eukaryota; kingdom Metazoa; phylum Chordata; class Actinopteri; order Syngnathiformes; family Syngnathidae; genus Leptonotus; species Leptonotus elevatus. Next base: position 9,625,571 of record NC_141243.1, on the reverse strand, counting down.
TTGGTTAATATTAATAAGCAGCAAAATCCAGCAGTTTTTATCAATACCAAAAGGCGGCCATTTTGTCACTTACTGTCGACTGAAGATGACATCACAGGTGCTCAGATCTCAGGTAACAACCAACCACAGCTCAGCTTCAGACAACACGTGAACTATGATTGGTCCTTGAGCCCTGAGCAACTGTGATGTCATCTTCAGTCCACAGAAAATGGCAAAATGGCCGCCCCCTCAGATGGATAAAAATGGCTGAATTTTGCCGTTTAATTCTTATTCCACAAGCACAATACTAATCCGAATGTCATGTTAAGACTAATGAGGTCAGATATAACATATTATTGTCAAGAAATGGTTAAGGATGACTTCCAATTTCAGTGCATGTTTTTTAATTGAGTACCGGGAGAAATAGTGAAAATAAATTGATGAGCTAATGAGATCTTCATCGCTCTCATCCAATCCGAAAAGTTTGTGAGAATTAGCTTATATTTTTTGTTTTGTATTGTCCTTTTGCAGAATACTTAAATTTACTATATTATCACATACACACGATTAAATCTACATTTCATTGTATTTATTCATAATTTAACAACAAATTGAATTTGAAAGCAGAAGTCTTATAAATGTTGGGTCAAAAGGAACCCAAATTTGGGTTCAATAGCTAACCCAGTGGTTTGTCCAAAATAGGGCTGTTACTTAGGAATCTTTGTAGAATTTATTATCCCATTGATTATTCCATCAATATTTTCAATATTTCAACTTCAGCTTCTTAGCCAACCTAAATCCAATCTTCAACCTAATCTGATAGGTCCAAATAATTCACTCAATCTTGGGTAAAAGTAGCCCAATCTGCTCAAAATCTACACCTGGGTTAAGAAAACAACCCAGCAGTGTGTAGAAAATCGTGATAACTTAATATAAAGACTGTAGTAAAATTTTGGGTATGAAGGGATTTGATGAAATACAATTTAATGTAACATCTCTAAAAAAAGAAAAAAAATACATTTAGTAAGAAAGATTAGGTAGACACACCTTGATTTTCTTTGGTGGGCCACAAAAAAAAAAGAAAAAAAAAAGTTGTGTTGTCTCCTATCAGCTGTCAGCACCCAAACAAGGTGAGATGTTGTTGTTTAAAGCGTAGAGACAAACTCCAGGTGTGATGGCACTCATAGGAGACATGTTTTTTCCTCATCAGTCCTGGACGAGCCCGGGCGAGATGTCTGTGTCAGCCTTCATCAAAAGCTGTCTTTCCTCATCAGATGTGCTAAAACAAGCAACGTGTCACATGGTGCTGGTGAGGCGCATGTGTGCCACGTAAGCGGACATTCTTTCAAAATAAGGAGTAAAACCCACCAGGTTTATTTCATTTTATTATTATTATTATTTTTTTTAAGTTGCTTTAAATGACACTAATCAGCATTGATGAATTCGGCAAATGGCGTCACCGATGATGTTTGATAAAAACGAAAACCAAACTCAAATTATAGTTTGTTTTAGTTATTTCTTATAAACCTAAGATGTACTTGTCGATCAGCTTAAACACTACCAAAAATTGTCGGCAAGTCGGACTTTGGACAGCCTCTTCAATCTAAACATGTTTATGGAATGAGTAGATGGAGAAAACACAAACACAAAGTCCACAAGACCTGAACCGAGATTCAAAACGCTGAACCTCAGAACTCATGTTTGCTAATGAATATTGTGGATGTATTGTTTTTTTTGTTGTTGCACAACCTGCATAGAGAAAGCAGCTCACACGCAGGCTTGGAGAGTAGCGGAATAAATGTACCGCCGTTACGTAATCAGATTGCAAAAAAAAAACATGTAATCAGATTACTGGTACATTTAATAAAAATGGGGATTACTTTGAGGGATTACAATTACAATGAGAGATAGATAGAGAGAGAGAGAGAGAGAGAGAGAGAGAGAGAGAGAGAGAGAGAGAGAGAGAGAGAGAGAGAGAGAGAGAGAGAGAGAGAGAGGGCGTGGGCGTTGCTACATGTCGGGGAGGTGGGAACGAACGAACTGACTAACTGACGAACACGCAGGCCGTTTGAAAGGGAAATAGCGAAGAAAAAGAAAAAAAGAAAAAAAAATGAAAGGGAAATAGCGACCGTTATGCACTGGAATTTACTCGAAGCAAAAGTTTGAGCTACGTGCTGTAGCTTCTTGCAAGCTAGCCCGCTAGCCTACAACCACAATGTGAATTACACCTTCCAAACAAATCTTCCTCCCACCAATTCACTATTTAAACATCTATCTATCTATCTATCTATTGGCGCAATCCAAAAGTAATCCAGTCACATTACTTTAATATCATGGTACTTGGATTACATTACTAACTACATTTTTTTAGCAGGTAACTTGTAACTGTAATGGATTACTTTTTCAAAGTAACCCTCCCAACCCTGGTCACACGTCATTATGGCATGAATTTGACTGACATCTTGGCGTGATACACACACACGCGTTCTGTTTGACAGGATTATGTGCTCCATTCCTGAAAACCTCTTCCAGTCTTTTTTGGGGGTGGGTGTAGGAAATGATCACACGTGACCTTAAAAGTGCCCCCCCCCCCCACATTGGATGGGGCAGGCCCTGCAGGTATTAAATGCCCTTCTCCATGTTGCGTACATGCACTAAATGCTTGCGTAGGTCCACATTTGCATGCGAGCGCGTGATATAGAGCAGGCCTCCATCGCATGTGTCTGAGCTGCCCTCAAACATCACCCATGGGCCTCGTTTTGATCCCCTTGTCAAGACCTTGCTGTTCTTAAGCTCCATGCGTACTTCACCCCGTGTCTTCGCTCTCTCTGTGTGTGCGTGTGTGTGTGTGTGTGGTTTGCAACCACACAACAAGGCTTGGCTGTCTTCTTCCACACTCCGCCATCACAAGTCTCTGAAGTATGCTTCTTTTCTTCTTGCTGCTTTTTCACAGCTGATAGGCTTCTGTTTACCCCGCAACATGTTTGGTATCTTGCTGACAACGTTGTGCTGAACGTAGTGCAGCTGGATGATGCATATCTGCTGCCGGGGCAAGAAAAACACTCGTAGCATCATCATCTTATTGTTCAGGTTACCGTGCGACTTCATCAAACTGTTTTCTTATGTTTCCTGTATTTTAGTCATGTAAGTTCAACTGGCTTCACAATAAGCAACATTTAAGCAAGTAGTGAGCAATTCTTGAAAATTGTTTATGTTGTGTTTCTGTAAAGCGCTTTGTGACAGCTACGGCTGTTTGAAAGCGCTATATAAATAAAGATGGCTTGATTTGACTTACTTTCAAACTAAACACAAAACAAAGAATAGTACACATTTTTATAACGACCACAACTTTGTCTGAGGAAAATCTACTTTATAAGATTAATGCTATGAATCAAGGCAAAACACTGTTGACATGCTAATAGTTAGCATCGATAGTTTTAGAAGAAAAATATGTTTCAGTACAAACTTGTAAAAAATAATAATAATACAACAATAAAGCAGGGCTGCATGATACTGGGAAAAACATGCAAAATGCAATGTATCTATATCATTAAAATATTGTTCCTAACAAATTACATCTTTGTTATCTAATGAAATTAAAAAAAAAATGTTTCATGTGGAAAAATAAGCAGGATCAATGTATTTGTATCTAAGCTATTTACATACTTTTCTCCTATTAGGTGGCAATGTGTATTTAAGGTTGCATCTAATTGGTTACAATTTGATGCAAATATTAAGAAAAAAACCCCCAAATAAAATAAACATAATAAAATAATATGAAATTACATCTTTATTATCTAATAAAATAAATGTTTTTTTTTTATTTGCAAAAATAAGTAGGATCTGTATTTATTTAAGTTATTTAGATGCTTTTCTGCTATTGGATGATGATGTATATTTAAGGATGCATCTGATTGGTCAAAGTTTGAAGCAAGCATCAAATTCCTTATGAATTTATCACATGTCTTTGTGATATGTGTTCTTATCACGATGACTATAATTTATATTGTTATTTTTTATTCTCTATGAAGAATGAAACTTATCACTTATAGTTGTACTATTCCAGAAGGAGCAGAACAATCAATTGAAATGCAGCATTAATGATGATGAACAAATTAATTCTTTACATGCTATCAAATTATGTTATTTCTACATTTTAATAAAGTAAAATACAGAGTGCTGTCTGTCCTTACTAAAAAAAAAAACATTTTTATTTTACTTTTGAGGCTAGAACTGATTAATATATTTACATTTACATTAGACCCCCCCCCACCCCCAAAAAAAAAGAAGAAGCTTGATGTGATCTCATAAGATTGCTAAACAGATGTCCAATCACGTGGACTTGCACACATTAATGACAGACCGACCAGAATGGCCATTAAGAAGCCCATTGCCCTCCATTAATAACTCATAGAGAACCATGGTATTGTGTGTGTGTGTGCGCGCATTTTGAGCCTTTGTCTAACATATCAGATGATGATCCCCTGCTTTTATTTATCTGTCTTTTCATGACTTTTCATTTATTCCTGCCTTTTCAGACATACTCTGATTAAAATTTAAAAAAAAAAGGATAAAAAAGAAGAATATGGGCTTTGAGCCATTTGAGCGCTGGTGGCTCCAGACAGTATCAGTGCAGGGATAATGACACACGGACGGGAAAAGCGAGGATTAGCACGCGGCTAAGCTCGTTGTTACCACAGATCGCCGTGCCAGGCCGAGCAGTGAGTGAGGCCCGGCTGCGTGGATTCCGGTTGGGTCGGATGAGCGGATGTGCCCGGGGACCGCGGGGATTGTCGGCCGTCTGGCAGGCTGCCCTGTGTCGCTGCTCATAGGTTGGGATTGACGGGTCGTAATGTCAAGTCGTATTATCTTTAGCGGATTTACACCAGAAAGACCAAAGCCACCGCTAATCAATGATGATTTTGTTGCTAAGACAGGCAGCGAATTGCTCGTTGATCAAATGTAGGCAATCGACTCTGGATGATTGATGATACACATAGAGGCTTTTCTTGTTGCATCTCTTTTTTTTTTCCAGACTTGGAAACTTCTTGCCAAGTTGTGATTAAAATCTGGATCTCAAGATTCATTTCCGTCCCCGTTGAGATGGCATCAAGCAACAAAACAAGGGTAGCGACAGGCAGGCCTCATTAGCTGCGCCATCTGATCTGTGTGTTGCGTTACCGCTGTGGCTCACCTCCACAGTGTCAAATACATGACAAAACACAAAAACACAACATCACACACTTCCTGACAGAGCAACAACACAGCAGCATGCCTCTGTTTTTTTTTAAAGCTGCTATTCGCCTCACGTTTCTTTCCACGAAGCACAAACGTCAATGTCACTATTGAATAGCAATTGCAATAAAACATATACTGCAACGTTAGAATAACTGTTTCACATTTAAATGCAATTCTGCTTTGCATCAAGTTGCCTGGCCTGTTTTTATAAATATTCCTCTCCAATTTGCACACTCCATTTAGCCTTCTAATATGCAGCCCTGTGCCCTGACTAATTACACTGTTATGCAGAGGGATTTGGAGATGGCAAGTGTTCGTCATGGAAACACAAGCCCACTAACAAGGTTAACTCAGTACATTGGTGTCTTTTACTTGCCGTCTATCAGGCAAATTCTTTTATATCATTTACTTGTTCCCATTAGAAATACCATACCAGATGATACCTCTCTATCTCTCTATCTATCCATCTATCCATCCATCATGTAAGCTAGCTAGCACATTGTTTATCTATCTATCTATCTATCTATCTATCTATCTATCTATCTATCTATCTATCTATCTATCTATCTATCTATCTATCCATCCATCCATCCATCCATCCATCCATCCACCCATCCATCTATCCATCCATCCATCCAACATCTATCATGTAAGCGAGCTAGCTAGCACATTGTTTTGTTGCTATCTATTCATCTATCTAAAAACAATGAAACATTAAAATATCTAGTAAAATAAAATAGCCTACCTATCAGATTTGGGGGGCATCTAATTTTGATGTGATACATATTTATTGGGGGTTCCTTTATGTTTACGATGCTCTAATTAATGTGATAATGATTCCTTCAAAGCTCGATTTCAATCTTTAGTTTGTCAAGCAAAAGGCTGCCCAATTGTCACAATGATTCAGATTCCCATAAAGTATATCCTCAACAAAATACAGTAAATGTTAAGAAAGAAGTAAAAGAAAGAAAGAAAGAAAAAAAAGTCAGACATCATGACAAGAATTTTATTTAATTTTTTCTCCTTTTGAAATTACATTTTGCATTAAATTAAAGTGTTTTTTTTTTTATTCCTTTACAACATACATTAAGCTGTGAATCAGATGTTAAGGAGGTGGAGAGAACAGGGCAAAAAACGTGTGACGTCACAATATTTTACAAGCTCACAAGGGTCACGTTATCATCTGGTCGCTTCGCACATCGCGCCGCGAGTTATCGAGGGATGGGTGAGAGACGACAAGGCACACACACACCAGAGAACCTCACCGGCCACTGCAGCCTTACACAATTGCACCCAATTAGATCTTCAACTAGATTCAAACATTTACACAGAATGTGCACATTAGAACATATTCTCTCGTCGTCACATTCTGCGTGTGACCATTTTTGACTTGATGCTTCGTGTCAGGGGGGCGCAGGAACCTGAAAAGATGTAGCATGCTGCATTCAGGAAAATGGGATGTCGGAAACTTAAGACAAGACTCAAAACTTGATTGTGACCTTTATCTTTGTGTATCACTTAGACTTGATATTAGCTGTCCTCACGAGGGTCATTAGGTGAGCTGGAGCTTATCCCAGCAGACTTCGGGACAGCCAATCACAAGTTATTTGGTCAATTTTTGTTGTTGAAATGTTAAGAAAACAAATCATCGACTATCTTAGCCAAGTCTTAAGCCACCTTTTAATCCAAATTCCAGCTTTGCAGCTATTTCCAAGCCCTGATTTTCTCAAGTGGTTTGAGACAAAGTTGGCTTTCCTCCACTGAGAAATTAAAAAACAAATGTTCGATAAAACGTTCACCTATTTACACATACAATACTAAAGGAGTGCTTTGTTGATTTAAGTGTGGGGATGTGTCCTCAAAAATGAAAGGAAACATTAGTTGGACTACAAAGTCGCCTTACAAAATGGGGCGTTTTATTATTATTAGTTTTTAATCATCATGTCTTCACAGGAACCAGCCTGTTTAATGTGACGCAAGAAGCACCTTTCGGTGTCTATTCCAGGTTAGCTCGGGTCGCTAATGCTATGCTAACCGCTAGCGGCGCACTCGCGTAGCAAACGCTTCAGTCAATCGGTCGTGCCGCCGCCTTCTTTCGACCACAAAAAATACAATTGTAGAAAACACAAAAATGGAAGAAAAAAAAAACACTCAACAACAATGTCTCGGTGGACAAGTAAAAGAAAAGCTCGCTCATGGCACAGTCAACAACATGAACGTGTGTTGTTGTGTATGTGTGTGTGTGTGTGTGTGTGTGTGTGTACATGTCTAGGGGAGCAGAATTACAACGATAACACCTACATTCTTTAATTGCATTTTTATCAAATCAGGGAAACATGATGTAAGAAAGAACAAAAAGTAGAAACACTAGTTAACAACTATCGAAGAAAACATTGTCACTACGTTAGGGTGTAAGGCACAAATTTACATGTGGGGAGGGGTTAAAAAAACAAAACAAAACATTTTTCTCACTCACTGGTCGTGGTGTTTCTTTATATGACGTAGATGTGGCCAATCAGGAGCGACGTTACTGAGTCACACAGAAACACACACACAAAAAAAAACAACAGTGCTGATTGGAGGAGTAAAAAGGGGAAATATTCCTTTGAAATTAGAATCGTCTGTGACAGTAAAAGTCCATTGTGGCACGCTGTAAATAAATATCTTCTGCTCCTCACCGTAAGTCATTAAGAAAAAAAATCTACTGGCTCCAGTTTAATGACTTTAAATATGTGATTTTTTTTTTTTTAATCACACTTGATTAATTCATATTAAAAAGATCTCTCCGCCCTCTGTCTTTGTTGAGCCTAAAAAGTCTTTTTGTTTCTCTTCAAAAGCACTTCATAAAAAATAAATACAACAAGCTATTAGTATTAACAGTCAAGTGTTGTTCAGTGACACGGGAGGATTCTTCCGGCACAGGCCCGTCCAGGCGGCGACTTGATTGCGGTAACACTTGGAGGCTTTTCACAGTATTCCGACAGGCAGCTGACTCAGTTCAGTCTCCGGGTCCGCTGGCCCTCAATGTACTGTACACCCAAAAAACCCACCCGGCCCCTCCTGGCCCACGTGAATCCATTTTGTCCTTGTAGAGATCAAGAAAGCCTCCACTTCTCCATGCTACACAGATCAAATCGTCGGGGTCTTTCCCCCCCCGCTTGGATGTTATTTACACGTTCGTATAAAAGAAAGTGTTTTCTTAAAAAAACTGTGTTGCATTACCAACTGTACTGTACAGCCAAAGAAAGAAGTGATCACTTAGTCCGTCGGGTTTCCATCAGACTATGTGCAACCGTCGCTGGACTTCACCTTTGTGGACAGCGACACAATGGACGGCTTAGGAGGGACGTCGGGCTTGAGGTACTTGCCGCCTCCGCGGGGCAGCGAACCGTACGCGCTCATGGTCGGCTGCCGCGACAGCGATATGCCCTGCGCTGTCATTTGTATGGAGTCCACCCGCTGAGGCGCGGGGGGCGGCGTCTCCACGCGGTTGAAGCTCTGGTGCCTCGCCAAATGGGAGGAGTTGGACGAGTTGGTGTTGTGCTTCTTCAGGCCGGACGCGCCCGAGGCGGAGGACGACGAGCCTTTCCGCAGACCGTAGACGGACGAGTGCACCTCGAGGCGTTTGCCCATCTGCGGGACCGCCGGTGGGACGGTGAGGGACGCCTCCCGTTGGGGCACACGGGGCGGCAGCACCGCGTCCGGGTCCACCATAGTGAGGTTGTGGTGCGGGTTCTTGACCGTCTTGTACTCCAGGGTGGCGCCCTGGTCGTCCATGAGGCCCATGGCGAGGTCGCTGGGGTGAGGCTGTTCCACGTACTCGTGCAGGTGAGGGGGAAGTTGGTGCTGGTGCTGCGGCAGAGGCAATACCACCACGCTGGGGATGTGTCCCGGGGACGCCCTCAGGGGCAGGTCCGAGATGACGGGGGAGCCAATGGGCGGCATGTCCTTGGTGCAAGCGTTGATGAGGTTCTGGTTCCGCTCCCACTCGCGGCTCCCCCGGCTAGGCTTGCGGCGCGGTTGCATGGGGGTCGACTCGGGTGTCGGCAGCGCGGTGAGGTCCAGGTGGTGCTGGTCGGCTTTGATGAGCATCTTCCCGTTGGCCGTCAGGCGCACGTTGTGCATCAAAGGCGTGAGTATGGCCTCGGGTCGGCCGTCTTTGGCCTGCGTCTCGAACAGGCCCGTCAGTTTGGTCACGCTGTTCATGGAGCCCCGGCGCGAGTGCAGGTGGTGGTTGTCCTTGTCCTTGCGGCCGGGCAGGTCCAAGTCTCGCCGGCGGTGGTCGCAAACGCAGTAAACGATAATGCCGGAAAAGATGGCGCCCATGGCGAACGCCAGGATGACGGCGATGGCCAACAGGGTAACGGGAACCAGCTGGTCGCGACCCTTCTGGTAGCTCTCGCGGATCACACCTGCAGAGAGAAAACGGTCACACGGTGAGGTCCAACTACAACACAAGAAACGAGAACTATAAAGCGGTAAACAATCTTATTTGCCTGCTGGTTGAGTATTCGCACTTGTGACTAAAGCCAAACTGTGGCAGGGTTTTTAATTTCTGGACTTGGATTTGACACCTCTGGACCCTGAACTGTTCAACAGCCAATCACCAACAACTACTGACACTCACATTCACACCCTTGGACAATTTTAAATCTTCAACTCATTTGCTCCCAAAAACGTATAAACGCATTCTATTTTAAATATTGCCGTGGTTCCAAAAATGTATTCATACCGTTTTTATGTGTTTTTTTATGCTAGAGCATACAGAAGGCTTTAATGCAGCTTCTGACCTGAAGAGGTCGCTTAAAGCAAAGGTAGTTATAACAAAAACGGCCAGCAGGTGACAGCAGAGTATAAGAGATCAACCAGGGCCATGTTGCAACAAGCTTTTCCCCAATGTTTTAAACAGATTTGTGAATAATGATGAAACTTAGCTATATTCTGATGCTAATTGCTGCAAAACGGAAACAGATAGAAATATACTTTTTTTTCCTGATGAAAGAAGCAACTCTAATCTTTATTTTGGTAGGTGCCATGTTTTTATAGCAATAGAACACAATACATTGTGTGGGCCTTGCAAAATCAGTCAAAATCCTGTAAAACAGCCGGGAGCGAAGGGGGTTGCTTCAGTGAAACTGGCTGGGAGTGAATGAGTTAATTAACCTAACATGCAAGCTTTTGCCCATTTGGTGAATGCAGTTGTTGCTGTGCAACAAACAATTTACGCGTGACGTTATCATAGCAGCAGCTTTATCAAAACAGAAACAGGAGCAAATAACTGAAGACTTGAAATTCTTTTTTTTCCCTTTGCATTACATTACAAATTTTGTTGCTGCCCATTTCTAAGCAGTTTCCATTTTTTCCTCACAAAATTACCATAATTCTTTGAACAAACCATCTGGTGGTTTCAGATTACTGAATGACTATGGGATGGACATAATAACCCATTACTCAATTAACTGATTGTTATTTTCCGTTAAATGGGTTGTTGGTTGAAATATTGGTTCCAACCAGAAAATGGGCCGTTGATTCAGTCATAATTAATTTGCAGACTGAAGTCTCGGGACAGTAAAATATCGAAACTTGCCTGACTTCCACCCTGTGGCCATTTTCTTCCTCACAAGTGCTTTCGTCAGTGAAATTATTTACAAGCTTGAAATTGACAGACGAGCCGGGCCAAACCCTCCTCTGCCCCTCCCCTTTGAAAAACAAAAGTGACGTGTCTCGACGTCAGTGGCAGTGAACATTTGGATTCCAGTGGAGCTCCACAGGCGTCAATGGCAGTGAATGAGTTAAGTCAAAAAAGGAAAGGGTCGGAGGCACTTGCGCAGTTTGCTTGAGGAAGAAGCTCTTCGTTTGAGCAAGCGATAGCTAACGGCTAACTGGCAAATGAGCTTCACTCATCAACAGATGGGGCTCACTAAACAGATGACTAAAGAAGTTGAAAGACCTTTTTCTAAGAAAAAAAAAAGGGTTGCGGGTAATTATGTGTATAATTGGACTAACGTCCCGAAAAGACAGAAATTATACTGAATTAAAAAACTAAAAAGATTAGCGGTATCATAACAAACACGCAAATGAAAAATGTTTTATCCTCTCATGAGTAAACACCTTCTCAAATTGCTTTCGGCAGCCACATTCAATATTCTCCCTCAAATCCAATCTCAGAGTGTTTTGTTGAGCCTGATTCACATTTCAAATCCCAGATAAAAAAAGAAAAAAAAATCTGCCAAAATGAAAAATGATATGAATGGGAATAAAGAAGGCTGAAATGTACCACAAGGCTTTTTTTCTTCTTGGATGCAAATGGCTGACATTACATAAAGCTGCCATCCAATCGAAGAGAATTAATTAAGAAAAAAGCGGACGCCGAAGCAAACGAGCTGTGTCATCACGCACAGGAGGCCAGTGGAAAGCAGATATCAACGTGTCCGACCGACACAGACGGTGGGGGGAAGTAATGGAGTGAAAACACTTCATACATGTACTTAACTACATTTTTCAGGCATTTTTACTTTTTTAAGAATAGAATTCTGTCAAAAACGGCCAATTAATTAAAAAAAATTATAACGACCAAAATCACTTCTTTGTTGGTCCCTTAAACTTAAAACAATAAAGATATAAATTAAAGGCAAAACATTTGACTGAAGAAAAACAATTGTGACAGTTTCTGCTTTTAAAAATGAGGTAATACGTATTTTACTATTTTTACATCCATTTTCTTAACCGCTTGTCCTCAAAAGGGTCGCTGGAGCCTATCCCAGCTGGCTTCGGGCAGTAGGAGGGGTACACCCTGAACTGGTTGCCTGCCAATCGCAGACTATTTTTTACATTGTTATCATAAGCTAGTTTAACATTATTCAGTCAGTTCAAAACGTTAGCACGTGAGCTAATACTAGCTAATACTCTGGGTTTAACCAAACAAAAATGCACACCCACTAACAGACTGCCTATGGCTGTGTTCCATGTTCCAAAATTATTTTCTCGGAGTTGTCTGGTTTTACACTGAAATGACATCAAAGACCTCTTTCAAATCATTTTTCAATAAGAGTTCTATTTTTTTTTCCTTCCTAATTTGCCTTATAGTTACTTAACTCATTCACTGCCATTGACGGCTATAGACGTCAAAAATTAATTTGGACTATTTCTATTAGTTTAACATTTTCCCCACTTTTGTTAACAAGAGTATGAAAACCTAGAAACATTTAGAACAGATATAAAATGTGTGATTAATCATGAGTTAACTAGCGATTAATTACAATTAAAAATGGTAATCGCCTGACGCCCCACATTTTTTTTAATAATAAGATAATAAAAAATTGGAAAAAAATAAAAACAATTATTTTATGTATTTATTTAAAAAAAAGAAAAGATTGTTAAAAATTAGGGGTGTCAGGTGATTACATTTTTTTGAATCGTAATTAATCGCATGACTTCACTCACTATTAATCACAAATTTTACATCTGTTCTAAATGTACCAAAAAAAATCTAGGTTTTCATACTCTTGTTAACAAAAGTAGAAACAATGTTAAACTAATATAAATAGTTCAAATGAATTTATAACGTCTATAGTCGTCAATGGCAGTGAATTAGTTAATTTAATAAAAATGAAAAATTATCAGCTTTAATGTGGAAACCAGAAATAAAATAATAATAATTTGACTAAATTCACATTAGAATTGAGATACAGGTGGATCTCAATACATTTGAGAATTGTTGCTGCTATGTGAAAAACACTTGTGTAAATTGTTTTTATAATTTTTATTTTTACGTTTTTTTTAACGTTTGTTTGCATTCAGTTTCATCCCAAAAACATAATAATAAAAAAAGACAAAAATGGACATAAGTGTTTTTCACATATCAGTGCCGATATAATTCCTACCTAATTTCTGTATTCAAATTTTTTTGGGATTGTAACAAACTAAAAATATTTCACTGAGAGTTTCGTGAATCTGCACTGAACTACTGAAAGAAATCGTCTCGTGCTGCATTCAGCTTAAACACACCAGGCTCAGCGGCCAGATTTATTGTGCGTTCACACATGACCTGCGCTGCACACGTGTCGTTTAGCACTGACACAACATCAAGCAGGTGGGTTCCATCTCACGCACACACACATACACACTGCCTACCTCACTGTGTCGGCATAGCGTGACACTCTTATGAGTGGCTCTTTCCAAAGTCAAATATCTTTCAGAAGAAAGAAATTACTTGAAAGTGAGATGTAGTAAAACATCTTGTGACAATGAAGTAAACGCATTAAGAGTGCATCAAAAGGTGCAATTATGTCCAACCCCGGTTTTATTGTAGAATACGTTTTTGGAATGTAACCCAGCAGGGTGTACATCCGTAATCCTCCCTCGCTGCTCTGAGTTTAGAAACAGGACCCCGAGCCCACTTTGCGATGTGAAATAAAGTGCCGGCCAGCGTTACACTGGAAGATGTATGAGAACGTGCTGGCAAACACGTACGTGACTTCTCTATTTAACGGGGTGACGGTGACGCGCGGCTCGGTTATATTTCACCGGGAGCTTAAGTCAACATTTTAGCCAGACAAAAAGTGGCCGCGCCCGGCTGAGGAGATAGCGTGCGTGGCGTTATCTAAGGTGGAGAACAAAGCCGAGCATCGACCCCGATGACTCGGGCCTAACATCTGCTTCCCATCTCTGTGGCTGATGTCTGAAGATGACCAACAAATAAATACTTTCTCTGCTTCACTTTCATTTTAACTTGGATTTTTTTCTTCACTTTTTCCTGCTTGTCAACTTCGCACGTCGTCACCTTTTGCAAAGTCACATCTCCAACTTCAAACAAATAATGGTTTTATTCAGCATCCTGTGAGGAGATTGCAGGCTACTATAGATTTGTTTGTTTAGATGCTAGCTGTTAGCTTGTAAACAAACAGTTAGCGGTGATGTTGCCAGCGCAGCAGTTTTATCAGAACAGAAATGTCGTCATCTACAGACTTACCGGTATCTAGATTTTTTAAAAAGATTTAAAAAAAAATTGGGGGGGGGGGGTCGACTCCTATTGGTCAATCAAATGAGCACATTATGGATTTCAATGATGGAACAATCTTTTTCAATTTTTTGGGGGGGAATAATTACACTTCAAGGAAATAATGACAACATGTTTCTGTAGCTTTTTCAATGCTTTTTGTTTGTTTTTATTTCATTAGTAATAATTTGTATTTATTTTGTTCCATCTTTTAACTCCTTTTGTTTTTTGATTGTCATTCTTAAAATATTTTAGTATTTTTCATTTTACTTTTAATATATAGTACTTGAAACAATATTTGTTTTCACATCATTTTTATTATTTATGTTTTTATTTTAATTGTAATACTTCTATTGGCAGTTTTTTATTTGTAATGTTTTGTATTTATTTTTACCTATCTTTTCATTCATATTTAGCGACAATTTCATTTTTATTTAATTTAAAAAAAAAAATTCATGTTGTGATACTTTCATATCTCATTTTAAAAATACTTTTTTTTTTTATTTGATTTTAAAACTTTTTTTCTAATTCTGTAAAAAATACTTACGTTTGCTTTCATGTCATTTAATATAGTTTTTAATTAGATTTTTGGATACTTTAATTTGTAATACATGTTTATATCATCTGAAATAATTTTAATACTTAATTCTGTTTTTTGTCATTTTAAATCAAATTAAAACATACTTAACATGTATTTTGTTGACATTTTTTGTTGACATTTTTTTTCATTTTATTTGTATTACTTTTCATTTGTTTTGTACTTTATTGTTTAGCTTTGAATAAAAGTACATTTTACATATTTGTCCTTTTATTTAGTCAATGTTTTATTTATGTTTGACATTAAAAAGTGCTGGCTTTTTCCAAACACTTCCGTCCCATCATTTCATACCTAAAATACGATGATTTACATGTTTTAGTTTAAGGAATGACAACTTTAATTTAGCCCTGCATTTTTTTTCAAAACTGTTTCTATCAGTTCTTTCTAGGGAAAAAAAAAAAAGGTCATAGGTTGCAAATCCTCTCATGTTCTTAAAATGTTTGCTAAATGTGACTGGGTTCATATCCCTTTGTTCCCATTTTTCCCGACAGGGAGACCAACGTTCTCTGCCGGCGTTTGGAGGTCAGAGGGCAACGAGTCAATCTGGTCGAACGTTTAATTGAAGAAGGCCGACTGTGGCGCTTTGTTGTGGTTTGGGTGAGGTTAATGCCCTGTTTAACCTTCGCTGCATGCCTCTTCCTGTCTGACTTTGTTTTCTGTGCGTAAAACTAAATCCTTTCATTCTCTCTTGTGCACTTCCACGGATCACATGACGCTCGCTCGCACACTTCCTGAGAAGGAAAAACTTTGAAGACCCCCAGCTTTCATTTGACAAATTGTTTCCCGTCATCAAAGAGAACAGAGGACACTGAAGCTGTTTTAATTTGCCGCTTGTGTTCCAGGCCTCTTTGGGAATATTGAACATTTTTCAAAAACTGGTATTCAGATACTCAGATGTGTTCGTTCTGGTTTTACAGCTAATATGTGTGTACCCCAATTCAAAAAATATTTGTCTAAAATAATCTAAGATTCCCTGCTTCAGCCATGATTTATAATCGGGTTTGTTGACAAATGCAACAGCAGGCCTTCTCCATCCATCGGCCTGTTTGATAGATTTAGATTTCACGTGCCCTCCAGATTGAGCATCCCCACATTCCACGTACATAACTCCAGATCCTCTGATACAAATTCCTCGCAGTCAAAGCAGCCTCGGCTACATGTAGAAGCGCCTTAGTGGGTGTTCAAACACACGTTCACGCTGCTACTTTTATCCCGTCAGGCGCTGCTCCGGCTGACTTAAAGCCACAGAGCTGGTCTTTGTGTTGACGATGGGAAAACGCTCAAAGGTGGAGAAGCGTCACAGCGGGCTGACGGGGACGCCACAAACTTCTTAGCGCCGCAAACTCGCAGACATTGTCGGGGGGGGGGGGGGGGGAATATGAATACTGAGCTTCATCAAGCCAAAACGTGTCCACATCACAGTAGATTTTGACGCTCTAAAGAAAGAGCTCATTATATATATATATAAAAAAAAGGGAACATTATAACTGAAATACTGACAGATGTTGCTATTTAAAACAAGGGTATCAAATAGTATTTTGTTTTGGCTTAAGGGCTTCCCTCGCAATTGAACTGTCATGTGTAAGCCACTGTGACGAATGAAAACGGACAGCGCTTAGCAAAAATAAATACAAAATACAATATAGTGAAGTTATGATGACTTTAAAGTGGCAGTCTATCTGGTTTTAATCAGTATCTTTGTTTTAAATGCCATTTTAAATACAATAATAATAACAATAAAGGCATTTACATACTGCACATTTCCTTAACACGTATCATTTGAATTACAATCTATTTTTAAAAATACTTATTTAGCCTATAGTTCAAATGTTTTTACAGTCTTGTTTTTAATGTAAAAGAATGCACCAGAATAAATGGCATTCAACAGTTGAATTGGCGTGTCTTGAATTTTAATGATGCTACATGCTAACTGAAACATGTTTGTGTGTGTGTGTTTTTTTAACAAGCTTGGTTAGCTAGTTATGTAACCACCTAACCTAGCCATAGCAATATTTCTGAGCATCCGCCCCCCTCACGATATGTTTTTACCCAAAAAAAAAACGAAAACAGAAGTGGCGATTCTGTTAAAAAACTAAACTAAAAAACAAGCAAGTCGGCATTAGCATGCTTAGCGGTCCCCTCTTAGCCACTCGTAGCAACATACATAACCACACAGCTCAAGCTAGCTTCACAGCAAAGCTAGTCAGCGCTTTGGCACATAAAAAAAAAATAATAATAATAATTATTGACAGTGCTACTTTAACATGACAGGTGTTCTGGCTGGTTGTCCACTATTTGGCGTAGCCACGGTAACAACACTGTTCTTCTTCAACAAGCCAGTACGTATGCCATTCAAATGCTTTTCACGTTGTTATATTTTCAAATTACAACATATTGTTTCTATAATGATCCAATTAAAGCTTATGCGTGCGCATTACTGTGGCACTCACAGTAATGTTGTTATTCAAAATGAAAGACGATGCAAGGACGGCGCACTAATGAGACGCTTACGATTATAATTGAAGGCCTGATCTTTTAATTGCGCAGCTCTGCTCTTAACGTCAACTCACTAACCGATGCATGTCTGTACATGCATCATGTTGTTTTCAATGATCACACTGACAGTCCGCACTAATTAAGTATCACAGTTTGTATTAGTGTTTTGTTTGTTGATGTTAGGACGTGCTGCGCACATCCATTTGTCCAGTCACAAACAACTTCCAAATGTTAAGTTTTTGGGGGTTTTTTAAGCCATAAGTGTATGCTTTGTATGTACTTTTGCCCTGGCTAGTGTTCAAGTGTGTGGATCACGCCCAAACAGATGCTGCCTGATGGTGACGAATGTCAGCAGCAATCCTAAATGGCAAAATACAAAACAGTCCGAAATGAGAACCGAAACCTGTATTTGAGGCAGAAGGCGTAAGCAAAACACACAAATGGTAATGTAGGCTGCGAAAATTAGCCAGCGCGAAGAGAACAATGAGCTAATCAGGGGAGGAAATTGCTGCTTGCGTCAGTGGAGGAAGTGCGTAACGTCAGGAAAATATCAAGGCTGCTGTTTCTGTTATGAGTCACAATGAGACACCGATTATCCACCTGTTGCTACCAACACACGCACACACACTCACACTCACACACACACACACACACACACACACATGACTCTCTGAGCTTTTGACCATTAAGTAGCGCTCCAAATTTACTGGCCAAGATTGGAGAGTAATAATGACAGGACTGGGATGACAGGAGCGTCCTGCAGGCCCCCAGCCCCCCCCCCCCCCCCCCCCCCATTGTCGCTAACTCATGACCCACATTTATAGAACGATAAAGTGAATGTATTGTTCAAAGATCGCCTTTGAAAACATGTGAACAGCACAGTCAATTCTGTAGAGTAAATGTTGCTATTTGGTCCCACTCCAAACAGAGTAAAATTTACACTTGGAAGAGAGTAAAATATTCAGAGTAAGTTTTACTTAAAGTATTTTTAGTGTGTACGAGAGAATTTGTCTATTAATGATTTTTCACTCAGAAATTCTTAGTAAATTTTTCAGAGAGATTTTGACTTAAACTTGACTAGAGTCACTTCAGGTTGGGAAGCAGTTAATGGAATCCCTGAGCCACGCTGCTCCTATTGTGTGTTAGTATATCGCTCGAGTCAGCTGGAATCTTTGTACCAAAAACAATGTTTTTGGTCTCCTTTTGGATATTAGCAAACTGTGGGAGTGGCATAGCTCAAGTGGTAGAGTCTCCCAAGATGAAGGTCGTTCTTCAATCCCTGTGTAATTTTTTTTTTTTTATAATAAAATTTACTCAAAAAATGTCCTTCTAAAATTTACTTTGAATTTCTGAGTGAAAAAAAACTTTACTAGGTTCTTGTCATGGGATAGGCCAATTCTCTCAAACACAGTAAAAAATACTTTTTTTTTTGTAAAACTTACTCTGCATATTTGACTCTCTTGCAAGTGTAAATCTTACTCTGCTTAGAGTAAAATGTACTCTTAAATTTACTATGAGTGCGTGCACGGGATATGTTCCAAACACTGACAATAGGTTAACATTTAAAATACGGATTAAAACACCTTTTTAAAGATGCTGGGCTTGGTGGCACGTGAGTGTCTGAGTGTGAACTGTAGCCGACAGCAGCTCCTGTGTGAGTGTGCTCGTTCTTTCACTTTCAGAATCATTTACACATAAACCTTTTTTTTTTTTTAAGTAAAAAAAGTTTATGTAAGTTAGTAAGGATATTTGTTAATGTTTTTCTTTTTTCCCTGAGTGAAGATTGACATGCACAAGGAGTAAAAAATTAAAATAAAATAAAAAGACCAGCTGGAAAGCCAATTTGAACATTTGTGAAGCTTGTGAAATTGTAATAAATGTAATTTTTCAACATGAAGCCTATTTAATTAAAATGTTCCTATTTAATATTATTTACATTATTCATATTTCAAATGATTTAGTTTTCAATTAATGTATTTATTTCTCAAATCAATCCAAAAGAAGAACCATTTATTTTTCATCTTTAAATAAATAAATAATTTCAACCAACATTTAGATCTGTCCAATATTGATTCTCTCTTAGAATATTTGCAATCCTATTTTATTTGTGTATGAATCTGCGGTTTGCTGAGGGTTAAAGCAGCGGGTTGGCGGTGCATCATAAAAAGGTCTGACAGCATTCGGGGTCATTCGTGGCGGTTAACCTTCAAGATTGACATCAGCAGCATCCAAGCCGAAATGCTCGGCTTCGGCATAAGTGAAAAATAAATAAGATATCACATCTCAATGTGAGCGAGGTCATACTTTTCGCCAACAGCTGTCAGCAGGCTGCATTTAATGTCAAGTCGTGATGTTTTAATGAACGACTGTAACGTTGCTAAAGGCTGAGCAGTATTGGCAATATGCTGTGTTGTCCGATTATGTGCAGTATATGACCCTCAAGACAAGGCTGGGGATGAATTTGAAATCTATATATATATATAAGTCATGTTGATGATGGTGGAAATGGTGAAAAGCAATGTAGCCATTTTTTTTAATTTATGAACTCATTCACTGCCATTGACGACTATAGACGTCAAAAATTCATTTGAAATATTTATATTAATTTGACACTTTTTCCACTTTTGTTAATAAGAGTATGAAAACCTAAAAACGTTTTTTAATTGTACATTTAGAGCAGATATAAAATTTGTGATTAATCGTGAGTTAATTGTTGAAGTCATGTGATTAATTACAATTGAAATTTTTAATCGCCTGCTGCGATGTAAAAAAAGAGATAAAAAATTAGGGGTGTCAGGCGATTACATTTTTTAAAATTGTAATTAATCGCATGGTTTGACTAGTTAACTCGCGATTAATCACAAATTTTATCTGTTCTAAATGTATAATAAAAAAATTCTAGGTTTTCTCACTCTTGTTAACAAAAGTGGAAAAAAATGTTTAACTAAGAGAAATAGTTCAAATGAATTTTTGACGTCTATATCTGTCAATGGCAATGAATGAGTTAAATCACCTAAAACGGAGCATTTCTCATTCAATTCAACCATTTGAATTTCTTGAATAAAAAAGGTAAATTTTTAAGAAATCTACAATTATTATTGTGAAAAAATGTAGATCAACGTCACACGACATCATTCCAAATCAAATCAAATGAGATTCCTCAGTTTTCTAGTCAAAACACTTTTTTTTTTGTGCCTTCCTGATTAGATTTCTAAAATTGTTACGGCGCAGAGAAGTAGAAGTTGACGCAGGGGAGACATTCTGCTTCAAACTAGAATGCTTTGGTTGGAGACAACCATTGTGTGTTTCACCAGGCATCCTCCAATCATTTTCAATACTACATTCAGAGCAAATGTGTACGTTGGAATGCGTTGCCGTAGTAAAACAATCAAAACACTTCTAGGCCATACAAATCAATCAAATAAAAACCAGTAAGCCAAATGACAGTCTATTGCTAACCTATACTAATGCAGTAGTTAACCATACTTGCAGTAAACATTTGCATTAAAAACCTTTCTAGGCCATAAATAGACAACAATTAAATGAAAAGTGCATTGGTAATTGAGCGTGCTTTCTCGTGCCGTGTGACAACGTATTCTTTCTTACTCCACTAAAAGAAAATATTTTAGCAAAATTTTAAGAAATACATATTTTTTTTATCACATGTTGACATCTCAAATATAACATAAGTTATGATCGTGATCCCTCCAAAAAAAAAAAAAGGAATGTCACAAAAAAAACAGTGGTGCCTTGAGATACGAGTGACCTGACTTTTGAACTTTGGTGAGACGAGCTGTCATCCAGCCGATTGTCTGCTTCCAGCCCTGTATGATGGCAGTGAAATCAACTCGGTTCACCACACAAAAACAGCAGTTTGGTACACAGATCTTCAAAAAAGAGCCTTCAAGCTGTTACAAGCAAAACAAAACTCACAGGCATGTATTCTTTATCCTGCAGTAAAAAAAAAAAGACTAATCTTTCTCCGGATTACTGAGTTTAACCACTTAGCGTAGTTGAGTTCTTCGTATGGCTGCATGACTGTTTAATAATGTTGCCTGGTGACAAAGTTGAGCACACCAGAAGGAGCCGCAATTAATTAATCACGATATGACATTCGGTATAATTATGTCATTACCGTATGCATTATAAAGTACACTCTTATAAAGTGCTATTTTCACTCTCAAAAACATATCGCAAACAATGTTGATTAAGGAACGGATTAAAGACATCTCCATTCATTTTAATGGGGAGAGATGATTTAGGATATGAGGGCTTTGAGGTACAAATATGGGCACGGAACAAATTAAGCTCTCAAGGCACCACTGTAGCTGTAAATGCAATGGATTTTTATATTATTATTATTATTATTATTATTAAAAAATATATATATATATTAGATGAATGCATGCTTCTTGTCTCGACTCACTGTTACAAATCAAGCATGGCTATCTTTTCCTTTCCAAACCTTGCGCTAACTTCCCCGGACCTCAATTTCTTCTTTTCACTTCTCATTTGTTGATTTTCTTTTGTTTATATCACCTCTCGGATGTCGTTTTCTTGTACCTCACCTCTGCATGATTGTCCTTCTTGTTAAATAAATCATTTCTCATGCATGTTGCTTTTCCTGCACTCTCTTATTTCCCATGTCTCCTGCCCCTGTCGTCTAGCTAGCTGCCTCCCTCTTTCACCTCCCCCCCCGTCCGTCCGTCTCCTGTGGATAGCTGCTGTAATGAAGCCATAAATTGGAGCAACACAGCGGCGGCTACAGGTCGGGCTGGGGAAGGTGAACGAGGAGGAGGAGGAGGAAGGGGAAGGGGAGGGGGAGGGGGAGGAGGCTGACAGGAAGAGAGACGGCAGAAAAGGGAAGAGAGCCAAAAGGGAGATTCATTTAGACAAGAGAAGAGATATGAGTCTTGTTGGAGAGGAGACAGTCGACCAGGGGAGGAGCAGGAATGAATGAGGAGGGGGTGGGGTTAGGGTGAGGGCTGGTGGTGTAGGTTATCCATAAATTGGTTGCGGAATCACTTATAAAAAAGGTATAGCCTTGGAACATGCCATCCCTGATGTTGGGAGGGGTCACAGTGGCAGGAGATGGCGAGGTGTTCGGAGCAGGGTGGGCGTGGTTTGAGGCAAGAGGGGCTTGTTGTGATAGACAGACAGACAGACAAAGCGCTAATGTACTGTGAAAAAAGAAACACCACCTGGGGCCGGCAAGGGCCCCCCGACTGAAGCGGCAGATAAAGACGCCGCCGGCTCGTTAATACGCCTCACTTTGCGGCGCCTGTTTAATTACTGTGGCGGCTTTGGCCTAATAATAATATTCATTAGGAGATAAGATCCTGCAACGTCTTCGCTGCAAATGGAAAAAGGAGTTGGGGGATTAATTTCTTTTAAAGTGCCAAATTATCTTGAGAACGGCTCCCGATAGGAACTGATACATTTGACTGGAAAACTTTGCACCATTTAGATTATTATGCACTCACAAGCCACAATATTAGGGACACAATTTACCAAGCCATCCTTTTTCTACAGCGCAACCTCAATTGGGTGCTGGGTGAGCCTATCACCATATATATATATATATATATATATATATATCACGTTTTTTTTTTCCAAGGCAGAATAATCTTGACAGAGCCGAAACGCTGAATGTGCTGCTCTGGCACAATGTAATGAGATTCATTACAATACACACACACACACCTCAGCAAATTACCACCACAATAATAAAGATGGTAAATAGCTCGAAAGTTTATTGATCCAGAAGGAAATTGTGCTGCATCTATTAGCATCTTTTCAAGTTATTGTAGCATATTACATCATTTTAGAACGTGATATTTGTAGTTCTAAAATTGTAACTAATGTTGTTTGCTGTATTTGTTGTATTTCATTATATTATTATATTACTGTTTTATTCAGAATGGGCAGACTAAATGGACTAGTGAGTAGCACTTTTCTGAGGTTGGGGGTTCAAATCCGGGCTAGATTCATCCTCTGAGGAGTTTGCATGTTCTCCCAGTGCTTGCATGATTTCCTCCCCAATTACAAAATCATGCATATTTCTATGTTGAATGCTTTAAATTGCCAATCAGTGACTGTTTGTTTGACACATGACCTCCTTTCAATTTAAAGGGGAAGTCAACCCCATTTTTTTTTTGTGACAATAATATGTTCAGCCCCACTAGACTAAATAGGTATTCTGGTTAATATTGCATTAGTAGAATATGAGTTAAGCAGCCAAATCCAGCCGTTTTCTGTCAATATCAAAAGGCGGCCATTTTGCGCAACTGTGATGTCATCTTCAGTCGACAGCAAGTAGCTTTCCCTTTAAGTTACCTTTAAGGATATACGGTAATAGTGTAAATCAAAGCTGAGCATTATTATTCATCTTTTGCATGAGAAGTGTACCTAATATAGTGGCCAAAGAGTCTCATGTTTCCCTCCGCTATTTCTGCTTGATGTCCCTTTTTTTCAGACACCCTAAAAAGTTTCTTTACTCGCCTCGGCGGGAGTTTTTGGAGAGTTGGCTAAAGTTTTTCACAGTACAGCTGTTAGCTGAAGGGCAACAGGAAAGAAGAGAAGACAGGATGGGCAGGACGGGAAATGAACGCTGTTGACTGCGGTGCTCAATTTGCCATGCTGAGACGCGCTAAGCTGCACTGGGGCAAAACTGCGCGTAATACCATCAAAGCAATCAAAGCTGGAAAAAGTCAAATACGTATAAATAGCGGAAAAAGTAAGAGCAACAAAAGATGTGACTTGAAGCCATGCAAACAGATCCAGACTTGCTCGCGGAAAAGCAACTCAAACAAAGATCACTGCAGCTGAGTCTTGCGGAGAAAGAAAATATTTAAGAGCTGGAATCAAACAGAGCAAAAAAAGTGCTATATTCAACAAGAATCCAAAATGAATCACACGAAACATAAAAAAGCAGGAAGCTTGTTTGGAAAGGTGAAGCCTGAGTGTCATTACCTGAGCATGCTTGACTGGAGCATCCCTTTACAGTATATTCTCCCCCACTAAACCAAAGCTATAAGCATTTTCCATGTAATGTGTGTGACTCTTAAAGGGCCAGCTCCAGTGATACACCTGCTCAGGTAAAAACAATGTGATGCTGGCTGATTGCATGCTGTCTGAGATCTGCTTGGATCTAACCGCTCGCTGCTTCCAGCTGACATTCTGCTCCAATACTACAGATTTTGTTGTTGTTAATAAACATATAGGGCACATAACATATATATACTACAGATTTGTTGATGGAGGACAATTTCAGTTAGTTTTTATTTATTACAAAAAAAAACAATTTACTACGGAAACATATTGGATTCACTAGAAAAAAATAACAATTTTCTGACTCATTTTTTGGGGGAGCTTTGTTTTTTTGTGTATTTTTGTTCTGTTTTTCTGAATATTTTTTTCTGTTTTACTGGGGGGTTTTCTGTCATAAAAAAAATCTGAAAAACGAGGGGGGCGGGGGGATTCAGAATAACAAGGGGAATTCTTAAAATAAAACAGGGGACATTTTTTTAGGTATTTTGTAAATTTATTTTTTTCCCTCTGAACTCCAAGTGCAAATGGTGGACACTTTCCCGCATAACTCCAACGTACCTTCAATTAAGTACACGAACAAGTCAATCGATGAGCATGATTTTAGTAAACAAACAGTTAAGTTTTTACAGAGGCATATTGCATGCGGGAAAGTGTTATTAATACGGAGCCGTACATTAGCTTTCAGAGGCAATTTTTTTAAAATAATAATTACTCCGAAAAACAGAAGCTGGTGCACTGTTTTTCTGTTGTTTTTGTAAAATATTTTTTTCTACTGTTTTTCCTGATTTTTTTTCTGTTTTTCTGAGTAAGTTTTCCTCCTATATATATATATATATATATATATATAAATATATATAAATATTCTGAAAAACAGAAAAAAAAATTACACAAAAAACAAAGCTCCCCAAAAATATTAGTCAGAAAAGCAGGAGGTTTTTTTTCCCAATTGAATGCAAAAAAAAAATTCTACAGTGCTTGTCCTTATTTGGATGGCGGGTGAGCCTATCACCATTCCCGTATCACATTTCCGTACAATTTGATTTTGTTAATGAAAATATTTATTAAATTTTTGTTTTCTCTATTAATCTTTATTAACTATAATAACCTTGCACAGATCAGCCTGACGGCGACGTCTCTTTTTCCTCATCCTCTCACTCACCGTCCAGTCGAGGCGTCCTTGAGGTGACGCAGCGTCAGGCGGGTGGAAAGGGCGTTCAATGTCACGTCACTAAGACACAGACGACGCTCCAGCAGGAAATAAATACTTCGGCGGCGCAATGTCCTGGATATTACGTCTCTTGTGGGACACTAACAGTCTGGGGATGATAAATCTGATCCCACGGGGCGAATGCGTGACTGTTTGTGTGCGCGCATCCTAATGAGCGTTGAATGTGTTTTTTTTAAGGGTGAAGTCATTTGTCTGCTGGAGAGAAAGCGATCTGTACACCTCATCAGCTGGAAGCAGCCACGCAGCCGTAAATCTCAATTACACGAGCCCCTGCTCCCACCCGCTCCCCCCCCCCCCTGCCACAGGTGACAGCGGACCAAGAGCATCTGTTGCGTTCCAAGGCTTACCATCGGCTTCGGGCTGAGTCTGAGAGGGTACGGCCATGTAGGGCTCCTCCCCCGTGTCTGAGCTCATGGGGGACTCCTTGCGCTCCACCATGCGGCCCCGCCCCAGGGGGCCCTCGGCGGCCTCGGGTAGGGCCGGCGTGGGGAGCGAGAGGGTGTGGTGGTGATGGTGGTGACGGCGGCCTGCCAGACACAACACAGGTTAACAGGCGCTCGCTTTGTCGGGAGAGGCCTCGGTATGCGAACTCACAAAAATGTGCGGATATTCGGACTTTGGGTGAAATTTCAATAAAAAGGCAATAACAGCAGTTCTTGTTGAATAGGGGGGTGCGCTGTGATTTCAGAAGAACCTGTTGTTGTTGTTGTTGTTATTTTTTTTGGGGGGGGGTACCATCTTGAAAAGCACTATACAAAATAAATGTATAATAATAACAATAATAATAATAATGATTATTAATATTATGTGTTATTGCACATCCACTACAGTAGGTGGCAGTGGCGCTTTCATTGTCAGAGAGTGCAGAAAGGAGAACTAGCTCCTCTGCAGAAATGTACTTACAACAATTTTATAGACAAATGATACTATTTATAGTCATGGTAGAGAGTTTTGGGGATGGGGGGAGAAATTATTTTTTATTTTAGAAAATCCACAAGTAATTGACACCCGCCAAAAAGGTTGATATTTGCCGACAGATGGCAAGAGATGGTGGCAGAGCACTACTTTTGTCTAAATGAAACTCATATTAACATAGGTCCTATAATAATAATAATAATAATAATAATAATGAGTAAATAAGCTAAAATGCTTCTCAACTCATTCACTGCCATTGACAGCAATAGATGTCAAAAATTCATTTGAACTATTTCTATTAGTTTAATTTTTTTCTCCATTTTTGTTAACAAGAGTATGAAAACCTAGATTTGTTTTGTACATTTAGAACAGATATAAAATTTGTGAGTTAACTAGTGAAGTCATGCGATTAATTACGATTACAAATTTTAATTGCCTGATGCCTCTAATTTTTAATAATCTTTTCGTTATTATTATTTTTTTAATGTAAAAATTTGTAATGTTTTTTTTTAAAATTAGGGGCATCGGGCGATTACAATTTTTAAACGTAATTAATTGCATGACTTCACTAGTTAACTCACGGTAAAAAAAAAGTTTTTAATTTTTAATGATTTTTTAAAGAAAAAATATTAAAATTAATGAAATTAATAATTAAAAAATATATAGTTTTTTGTTAACAAAAGTGGGAAAAAATGTTAAACTAATAGAAATCCCCTTGTAAAAACTTGATTTGAAGAACGATAATAAATTGTGCAAATGTCTATGTCTTCAAGTCCATTTTCCAGTTATTCTCAATTCATCAGTCTCTTGACGTCAAAATGTGAACAACATCATCAAGAGGACTGTTTGAATCCAAAGTAAATTCAATACATTGGTCCAATGAAGCATTCAAAAGTTGAACCTACATTCACAGGTTTAGAGAAGGTCACCTGTAAAGGTTGTTGATTGTTTTAGGTCCGTCCTAAAATTTCACCCGAATATCCTGAACTTTTCGTGAGTACTGCACACACGCACACACACGCACGCATCCGAAAAGCACACGAGGAAAGCTGCTTGGCTACAAGCGGCAACAAAGTGATTCCCCCCGGAGACCCTGTGAGCAACTCATTAGTAAATGTGTCTCTCCACATTGTCATGTCCTTCTCGTCTCTTCTTTCCTCGTCCTCCCTTTCTGACTGACATGTCAAAGCTCCACCGGGCCTGCCAGAGTATAATCACATTTCACCACCATCACCAGCGGGTTCGCACCTTCCATACGAAGGATGGTGACATGCTGGCTTTTCCTTCTTTGCGGCGCTCCTGTCGAGCAACTTTTTACAAAACACGGAGAGATGCTTTTGTTTTTTTCTTCCAATATTCTGTCACTAACTTTTGAGTTCATTTGGAGATGTTGCGGATTGTTCGCTTTAATTCCCTTCCGTGTCACTGCTTCGCTCAAATCCGTTTGTTGATTTTACCATTGCTGCGTTTTCTTGTATTCAGCAGTGAGAATCATGTTTGAATATTAATGTCAAATTCAGCTTTGTTGTGCTGCTGAGCCAAAATTGGATTGTTTGGCCTTGACTATGCAATGCGCTCCACTTAGAGCTATCCTAGTTTGCTTGTTTGTTTGCGGAATAATGCAACAACGACTAATTACTAATTCCACGGGCCAAGGCAAATCTTTTATTAAATTAGGTTTAAAAATGTATTACATTTAAGGCGTACAGAGGAAGTGGGTACCTGAAAGTTCTTTCTATTTACAGGCATAAATATGTATCGCATATTTGAGATTTCTACAGTTTATTTTCAACGCAACCTAATCCCATTAGCATGGGACGCGCCCACTTAAACCGTCCTTCTCAATTTGGCACCCGGACTCACGTTTCCCTTAGTAGAATGAAGCCTTTGAGGGGCTGAGCTCACTGATTTCTACCACGGAGGTGACGGCAGATGCCTTTCACTATGTGTTTATGTTTACGTTTAATAAAGAAGTGGGGCGAGGGGCGGTGGGTCGTGGATGCTACTGAAACTGCTGGTAAACTAGCACACACTCTCTCGACACCATCCAGAACCTCCTCGTCTTCTTCCTCCGTGTGGCGTGGCAATCATTAAAATGATTTATTTAACTATCGGCCCAAGGCTGAGAGATTAGTGTGACAGGCCTATTTTATAATTCATTCCCTCACCGCCAGGGGAAGTGCAATTCAGGCAGATGACACACATACAGAGAGAGAGAGAGAGAGAGAGAGAGAGAGAGAGAGAGAGAGAGAGAGAGAGAGAGCGCCTGAGAGCTTTCAGGGCAGGGGGAGCCGTAAATTGCCGAAGGATGCGCACCCTACCCTCTTTCTCTCTCTCTTTCGCTCGCTACAGATTAAAAGCCAGGCGACTATGTCTAGTCTGGAGTAAAGCGTAGGAGAGTAGGAGAGGGGCCATTTATTTATCTTCAATATATTAAACTCCCGCACAGTCACTGAGCGAAGGGGTTGTGTGTTTGTGTGCTGTAAAGTGTGTGTTTCTATGTGGATGCACGTGTTTTTACGAGCATAGGTTTATTTTCCATGACCATGGATGTCCAAAAACAGGGAAGATCACATTTGGGTGTTCAGCCATACAGTAGGGATTGCTGAGGGTTTGAGGGCTGGGAGGACTTCAACATTTGTATTGTCTTGTCATTCATTTGAATGGATCTGACTGTTTTAAGACTCGGACAAGTCTGAATGTTTTGGCCGTTTAGGTCCAATCAAATAGTTGACTTCACCGGTAACTTTTTTTTGCACAGTTAAGAATGTTGAGTGAATGTTGAGTCGAATTAAGTGTTTTTTGTTTTTGTTTTTTTGCACCAACTGTGGTTAAGAATGTTAAAATGTGATTTAAAACATTGCCTGTACTGCTAAAAAAAAGTTTGTGATGGTGACAGAATGCTGGAACAAATTATTTAGATTTCTATTATTTACCAAAATTTTATTTCTCTATCTTTTATATTGACAAGTAGAACAATTATTCCACTATTCCACTACTAGGTTGATGAAGTTACAATTAACCTGTGTTTCCACCTGTTGAAAGAATAAAAGTAAGAAAAATAGTATTGCACAAGCAAAATAAAAAGGTCTTGATTTCACACTGAGAAAGTCGGTTTGTCAGTTAATCTAGACAAGCTCATCATCATTTCAGTGAATTTACTATGTGACATTTTTGTATGAAGTTATCCCAAGTACTTGTCTTCGACTGGGCTTGCCTCGTCACTTGGGTGAATTAACTTGAAAAAGTTCTTGTTGAATTTCAGCGCTTTTTTTTGTTTGTTTTTTTTGCACTCCTTGACACTTTTTTCTAGTATTTTCTTTCTTTTTCTTATTTTTTCTTCTTTTTTTTTTTAAAGAGCTCAGTATTGTTCATTAGGAAATTTCATCATCAATGCACTTTTTTTTTTTTTTTTTTTAAATATATATATAGACTTTTTTCTATTATGATGGACATGTCAAACTCATTTCTTGTCCATCGGTGAAACTAAGGTCCGGAACTTTTTTTTATTTATTCAAAACACCATTCTCATACGATACAGATGATTCTCAAAGTGTGACAGGAGTCCCTTTAGTGATTTGCGAAATAATCAATGAAATTCAACACGAATAACAATAACATTTAAAACATGAAATACAATTTAACTTATTAGAATGAAGCTAGTAGCTTTGGACTTAAAAAAACAAAAAAACAATTACAGCACTTTTTTTTTTTTTTACTTACTACGTACAGTAAAGTTTTTGAAGTACAGCTCAATTGTACTGTATTTAACTTTTAGGTTCAATAATGTACAGTAATCTTTAATTGTTTGTTTTCAAACATTTTAATGCTCATTTTCAATTTTACTTTTATGTACAATATATTTCTAATAGCATCATTATTTAAGTACAGTTTATTTCCCCCCTACATTGGAGCAAAGTGGTAAAGTGCATGTGCATAATGCTACAGAGGCTTAACAATAATAAATGGACTTCCTACTACTAATAGACCTACTACTGCTTTATTGTATTTTTATGTTGTTGGCCTTGATGGTGGCACATAGATTTAGTTTTTTTGAGGTACGTGGTGTAAATTATTTGATAATTACTGATATAATATATAATAATGTTTGTTAGGATAGATGACCACCTTGCTACCAATGTCAGTAACAACATTATCATAGTGGTTGGAGTATACTGGATCTAATGCACACCTTTTTAAAATAGAAAATAATGAAATAATGGATGTCATATCTTGAGGGGAGCATTTTTGCTAAAGACGTTCACTGTTTCCTGCATGTCAGTTTTGATTAGTTGACTTTTGAATTGAATCAGAGCTAATCTTTCCTCCTCTCTGTTGACGTCTGTCGTGTTCCCCCAAGTGCGGCATTTGTAAACCATCAGCAACCAGATCCATCCAATTAGTGCAGCAAAGGTCAGGGCTAATCGATGCAATTGGAGAGGGGATCGAGGGGAGCGGGGGAGGGTGTTAACATAGGGGATGACAGGGTCTAATAGAGCTAATAAAATTCAGAATCCTGATTAAAGGTGTTCCTATTTCTAATTCCTTTAACGGGACCACAGGGCTGCGTGAGGAGGGCCGCTACGGGTTGGAGCCGGGGGGGGGGGGGGGGGGGGGGGATTAAATGGAGCGGCCATGATTGAGTGTTTCATTACCTTTATAACTGGAAGGAACGTCTATCAAAAAGAAGGAATGACATAAATTCAGTTCAATACGCGGTTGTTAATAACCCGTCTTTACAGGTGGGAGGAGTTTTCATTTCCTTGAGAGGGAACAATTCATCGAGGAGATGAAGAGGCGTGGCCGGACTCAAACAGATAAAATGTTGCTCTCGTTCATTTGATTGCCTTTTTACGGTAAATGTGGGGTACTTACCATTCAGCGCCACGAAGGTATCTGAAAGGAGAAGAAAAGATTAAAGAAAAAGTATGTTATTGCGTGTCGTGAAAAAGCTTTCACATTCGCTACACGACTAAAAAACTGTCATTTGACTTCACCTGAATTGGAATTGAATTTGTATTAATTGCATGAAATAAAAGCAAATGAATCCTTAATGCTTTATACCATGAACACATTTTCAACATTTTTATTGGATTATTATTTTACTGAATTACTTGGAATCTCGGAATTTCAAACATACAGCCAGTATTTTGGGATGTGTGAGACTTTCACATTTGCATTAGTGCTGTCAAAGTTAAAGCATTAACTGATTAATTAATCACAAAAAATGATCGCATTAATCATGAATTAACAAAGATTAATCGCACTATTAATTTTGACCATAGATTATCCTAGCGTGACAGCAGATGGCTATGTTAAAGGTAGCACAGGTTGTGTTTGAGCAATAAACATAATTACATGCATTAAAGTAAAGCATTTAATAAATGTTTGCGTATGACATATATATATATACATATATAAAATATTTGTTCATGTCAAAATATCTGATAAACTGATTAGAAAAAGAGAAGGATGAGTGTGTCCAGTGGATCAAAATTTTTTGAAGACGTCCTCATAACATTAATTGTCAAACGAATTAACACATAATTTGGCTCTTCAAATTTGGCGGGAAAAAAATATTGATAAAAAAATACTTTTTATTTAAGCGATTAATTGTGATTAACCAAAATTCTAAGATGTGATTAATCTGATTAAAAAATGTCATCGTTTGACAGCTTTAATTTTTATTGAAAATAGTTTATTGGTAATGACATAATTAATTAGAATGCTCTCCAGAAAAAAAAAGAAAAAAAAAGAATGTGTGAATTAAACATTTTTGTTGATTTTCATTTACTGATTCAATTCGATGTACATTGTGAGCAACTATGCCACCTGGGGGCACTATCATGCAGACAAATATATAAACACAAAGAAGAGTTTCACAACTGACTCAGTTAATTGCAGTTATATTAGCGTATATTAGGTTTGTGGTTGTTTAAAAATATGCAGCATGTAATTCTGTTTAATGTTTAGTACGACTGTTAAATTCATTTTGAACCCTCTTTTTTGGATTTTTTTCCCCACTATCTGCCAAATTGCTGCTTGCTGTGAAGTGAGTTGAGTTTGGGAAAACAAAATCTAGAAAAACTTGTTAACGGGGTCAATTATATCGCAAGACGCCAGGATATTACGAATCAGTGAACGCACACACTTGGGTTACCAAATATGGGCCCTTGCTCACAGCCTGTTCAAAAAACAAGCCTTAAGCTTAACCACTTTAAAATGACATCAAAATATGCCACAATGTCCACCATGTTTGTGGAGTGTCTTTATTTTTAGGAGTGTGCGCTGCGGTTAGGTAATAAGCTTGCGCACGTCCAATAAGGCTCATGTTATTGGATTTTTATATATATATATATATATATATATATATATATATATATATATACATATATATACAATGAATGATGCTTCCCCCCTTTTGTATAATGATGTTGAGGCTGGCTAATTGGGTTGAGAGTTCTCTGCCCTGTTTTTGTGTTACTAAATGAGTGACTGAGTGCATACGCAAGCCAAATCCTTTTTTTCCTACTGTGGCACTGAATGTTTGTGTGACAGTGTGCAAGAAGGAAGACAGTCTTTGCGCCACAGGGCACAGAACTCGACTGGCCGAGGGGAGTAAAGACGCAGAGAGGGAGCGGAGTGTGGGACGAGAATGGGGCAGATGGATGGAAGATGCTGAAAGAGAGGATTGTGAGGGCGGAACAGATGGGGGGGGGGGGGGGGGGGAGGGAAAAAAGGTGACGGCAGCGAAGACGGAAACAGAGGATAGTGGGTGAGTTAGCATACAGTGCGTGTTGTGTATTATGGGATGGCTACGGTGGTGAGAAAGGAAAGATGCGAGAGAGCGAAAAAAGGGCCTGCTTACTTTGGCAGTCTCCCAGGCCATCTGTGTTACCGTGCTCCACGTCCTGCTCAAAGGCGGATCTGCAGGGAACAGAGACATCATGGTCAGCAGTGGGAAGCGGGCCAGGAGCCGGCGCGATCCGATGTCACGTCGCTTCGGGAAAACAACAACAAAAGCATCGCTCCAACGCGGCGGATTTTTCGAAGAATCCTTGGGCGAAGCCTGCAGGAGGCCTTTAACTGGAGCGCCATCAAAGAACACCGAGCAGGCACCCTGAAGGTCTCAAGACAAGGGTGATGATGACCAAGGAAGCATGTCGGCCCGAGAAAAAAAAATCCATAATTGGCACAGAACTGATTTGTTTTCTTCCGATTTTTCCATGACACAATTCCCCATCTTTCCCGTCTCGAATGGAAAAGGGTTCAAATAATTTGCCACTGTCGTAGAATTTCCACATACCTGCACTTCACTTACTTATTTATATTTTGAGCAGAGCTCGGACTCAAAATGAAGATTCATATTCGTTACTCTTATTGGCATTAGCCGATCATCAAACTTCACTTTAACTTCTAATTCGGAATAAAATTTGCACCTGGAAGAGTGCACTCAAGGGTTGAGGAACAAACCCATAACAATAAAACCAGTCAAATTTAGTCAAAATCTCCTTGCAAAATTTACTTGGAATTTCTGAGTGAAAAAATCAAACGGTTTTATTCATATGATATCTCGTACACACTACAAATACTTATTTACGCAGAATATTTTACTCTCTTCCAAGTGTAAATTTTACTTTTAATTTAGAGTGGGATCAAATAGACTCTGTTTAGAGTAAAATGTACTTTTACTCTAATATTCTACAAGATGACCATTACTTGCTTTAAAAAAAATAATTTTTTTTAGCCAAAGTTATGTTAAGACACTTGCACTTTTCTCCAAGTTTGGCTTTCAGCTACTTTACTTTCTCTTCCACGACCACAATCTGTCCAGATATGAAACCCTATCACATGGGCCGAAGGCGGTGCGCTGAGGTGTAGCCGAGCCCTGAGAGACATCACATGACATTGAAGGGGGGGGGGTCGAGGTTTTTGGAGATGCTATTTTCTGCTACAATCTGCACAGAGACCTGTTTTCAGCCTGAAAGACCACCAAGCAGGCAGGAGATCTGTGAAACAGAGTGGACCACCTGTCAAGCAGGATCACAGTCACGCATGACAGCTTCTCACAATCCTCCTGCCGCCCTCTCATCTTCCTCACTCGCCTCTGCTTACAATTACTGCATGAAGATTCTCCTGCTGCCCCCCCCCAATCCCATAACCAACCCGGTCCCGTCTGAGA
This sequence comes from Leptonotus elevatus, assembly GCF_054856555.1. Taxonomy (NCBI): domain Eukaryota; kingdom Metazoa; phylum Chordata; class Actinopteri; order Syngnathiformes; family Syngnathidae; genus Leptonotus; species Leptonotus elevatus. Next base: position 9,590,887 of record NC_141243.1, on the reverse strand, counting down.
AAACATGAAAACCTTACAAGGAAAAGTAAGGAGAGATTTACAGAGGATAACAAACAGATTTTCACCATAACTGTCAATTCATGGAAATTCCTATTCACCCTTTCAAACCACAACAATAATTCAGTCAGCAGCAGCAGCAGCATTTCTCAGCTTGAGAGCATTGCCAGCGTTTTTTAAGCACCAGATTTCCTCACAGTTGCTGTAAACTTTGACCCCCTCTAAGCATATGTGCCAAATGGTGTTTTCTTAAGGGTTTTTATTGGACGGCAGTGCTGGTTTTATATGGGAAGACAAAACGCAACAACAAATTTGTGAGGCCACTTGTTGCTAGGCAGAATTTATTGGACGCATTCATTGAATCACTGTCCCCCACCAAAAAAAAGAAAAAGAAAAAGAAAAAAATGGTATCTTAGAGAGTTTTGTAAGTACATTTTGTTATGTATTTGGATAAAAAATTAATACAAATGGGAAATACTCTAGATGCATACATGCTTAATAATATTATGCATCAAGTTTATCATAGTTTTTCAGAATTGTCACATACTGAAAGGACGTTGACCCAAATCCCCCCCCCCCCTCCCAAAAAAAAACATATTCCATCATGCTCACATAAATGTGGGTTTTACTTGAACAGGACGACTTCAGTGACGTTTTATGAAGGGGGAAAAAAACGTAGTTGCACAGCCGCTTGTTGCTAGGCAGAAATTGCAGGGCCATAACACTGTTTTTGCTGTTTCCTCAGCAACTTGGGGCAGAGAGTTTGCTGTCTCATTATAGTAGGAGGCCACTGGTAGTAACTCGGGTAACTCAGAATTAGACAAAAATAACAACAACAAAAGGGTGATTAAAGATTAGGAATTACATTTTTGACATTATTTTTTTACAATGGTATCACTATTTTGTATTTATTTATTCTAATACCCAAAATAACCATCTACTATACCACTACATCAATTATCCCTAAATCAAATCAACATTAAAGACAAGATAGTTAACATTACACAACTTTTCCCTGTTAATTAACATTCTGAGCGTTCATACTGTAGCTACACTACAGTCTACCAGCGAACTGCCCATTTGTCCCGTAGAGGCTGCGTCATGGCAACGGCAGAAAAGCGCGATGGAGATTGGCACCACAGACAGTTCAGCAGAAGGTTAAGATCATGCATATTTCAGTCAGACTTGCACTGTACATTAGAGGAGGCGAGCCACTGGGGTTGCTTGACTCACATGCGATTATCATGTGAGATACGTCGTAGTAGGACAGGAAGAAATTTGGCGGGCATTATATCAAGCATAGTAACGTTAATCATTCATGCCAGTTGGGATTCAAAGGCTTCAATAAAAAACATGCAAAATAAATTTGCAATTTGAGCCCATTCATTTCATTCGAGGCCAAACACGTTCAGTCACAACTTGCGCTTGGCAGCGCGAAACTTAAATGATTTAGTGTTACACAAACATTGGCATCAGCAAGGATAAAAATAACAAAAATATATAAGATAAAAAATACTTTCATAATTCTAATTCAATAACTGTAAATATAAATTTAAAAAGATTCTGAATTTTCGTAAGTACAATAAGTGAGGTCTTTCATAAATGTAAAAAATACTTTTTTTTTCAAGAAAACAGTAAAATACAAAAAAACGTTCAAATTCTATTTTCTTATCAATTTATGGGGAAAAGAGATATTAACTCATTGACTGTCAGACGGTTATAGACGTCAAATATTCATTTTAACTATTTCTATTAGTTAAACTTTTTTTTTTTACCCTTTTGTTAGCAAGAGTATAAAAACCTACAATTTTTTAATTGTACTTTTAGAAAATATATAAAAATTTGTGATTAAGTTAACTCATGAAGTCATGCAATTAATTACGATTAAAAATTTTAATAGCCTGACGCTCCTAATTTTTTTATAATCTTTTCTTCCTTTTTTTAAATCGCATCAATCGCATGACTTCAATAGTTAACTCACAATTAATCATACATTTTATATCTGTTTTGAATGTACAATAAAAAAATCTAGGTTTTTATACTTTTGTTAACAAAAGTGGAAACATTTTTAAACAAATAGAAATAGTTCAAATTAATTTTTGACGTCAATAGCCGTCAATGGCAGTGAATGAGTTAAAATAATCGATTCATGGTTTTATGAATCAATATCAGGCTCGAAAAGGACAATTGATTCGATATCGATTATTTGATTTTTTTATACCCAGTCCTAATAATCAGTAAGAAACTGCTGTATGTTGAGGGCTTCTGCAAAAAAAAATGGCATCATGCTGAAGAAACCTCTCTAGGGTCAGAGACGAAATGTGATGACACATGTACACAGCAAAGCCTGCTTGTTGGTGTTGGTGGCATCTGTTGTGTGCATCAAACAAACAGCGCATTCACACCGGAGGCTGAAGTCTTGCACCTGACTGACATTTTTCAGCAGGGAGCCACAAAGTTTGTGCCTTTAAGAAAAGCCGGGACATTCCAACTGTGTTTCACATGTTCGGTTGGGTTTTCGCATTCATTTGTCCCCATAATCTTTTGATGACACCAACAACTGCTGGAGGCAGAGCTGCGGCTTTCCAGTGTGAAGCAAAGGACCGAGCAGGTTTTCTGTGAGGTTTCATCACCTGCTTTGTTTCCATCCTTGCAAATAAACAGCGACATTGTCTTTTCGCAGCTGTCTATTGTTCCCATAGACATATTGCAGAGGAGATAGGCCATGCCGCATGCGCTATTACTAGCCCGGTGTCAGCTCCTTCAATCAGAGCTCTCCGCTGGCTAGGCTTGGCAAAAACAACAGCAGCATGGGTGCGACTTTGGTAACGTTGGCACATCAGGCGCATCATTTTGCAGCACAGGGATCACATTCAGTCAATGTCAAATAACCAACGGAGCGCCGATGCTTTTGTTATGACTCCATGTGTAAAAAGTTTTCCCCCACCACAAAGCTTCAATATGCTGTTTGCTCGGAGAGTATAATCGGGTTCTGTGTCCCAGCTACCACCACAAAATTACAGTGAGCGTGACCATCAAGTGTTGCTGGGGCTAAGCAGCCAAACCCCTGGCCGGGCGGCGGACAGCGCTTTCCTTCCATTCGGCCCTCCAATAGCCTTTGCAGCTGAGGGAAATTGTACTTACACACCATAAAATTAGAAAGCTCACAGACATGTCAAATCCAGAGATGAAGGCTACCAGGCATTACAAAGAAGGTGGAACGTTGGATTGGAAAACTTGTAAAATGCTTGTATGGACTTTCAATACAGCAAGGATTGCATTCAAATTCACTGGACCAAAATACTTGTTAAACCTAAATTGGAAGTAAAGGAAGTTGACGGCCCAAGTATTCATTCCAACTATAACTTTGTATCTCATATTAATTTTAAATGATTTCCATCCATCTATTACATGCACCACTTGCGAGGAGCTGGAGCAAATCCCAGCTGGCACTGGGCGCGAGATGGAGTTAACCCCGGGCAGATCAATTTTCCAAAATCTTCAACCTACTTTCTTTGCAAGACTACTGAATAATTTATGAATACAAAACATTTATGATACAACCATCAATTTTAATAAGGTCAGATTTGTTTCAAGAAATTGAGAATTGACTCAAGAGAGTTTAAGTAGACGGCTGAGACGCTGAGTTAATGAACTCAAACCGCGCAGAAAGCTGCATCTAATTTAAGTCACCTAAAGATGCAGTGCTGTTCGTGCAAACTTAAAAAGACATCCATTTGTCCGTCCGTCTGCCTGCCTGTCCGTCCGTCCGTCCACCCGTCCGTCCATCCATCCGTCCATCCGTCCATCCATCCGTCCAGCCATCCATCCGTCCATCCGTCCGTCCATCCATCAGTCTATCCATCAGTCTATCCATCCGCCCATCCGTCCGGCCAACCGTCCATCTATCCATCTGCCATCCGTCCGTCCGTCCGTCCATCCATCCATCCATCAGTCTATCCATCCGTCCGTCCGTCCATCCATCCAACCATCCATCCATCCGTCCATCCATCCGTCCATCCATCAGTCTATCCATCCGTCCATCCATCCGTCCGTCCAACCATCCATCCATCCATCCATCCGTCCGTCCGGCCATCCATCCATCCATTTTTTTTAATGCTTGTCCCCATTAGGGTCATGTGTAACCTGTAGCCTATCCCAGCTGACTTTCAGTGAGATCGAGACTGGTTGCCAATCACTTGCAGGGCACATTTAGATAAAATTGTATATTATCTAGTAACACCAATAAAAAAAAAGTGACAGTAGTAAGAAGATCCGTGCTGAACCAAGCACTAGTGTAGTGGAACGTGGCTAAACATGAACCCTTGGTCCCTCTCATCCATAGCTTATTAAACACTGTGACCTCAGCGACTTACTTTGTGTCAATCACTTGTCTGCATGCTCCTTCCGACACCCAACCACAGTAAGGGTCCCTGGAGGCGATACAGGACCTGGGTAACACACAAAAGACATTAATTTCTGTAGCACTTGAAACCATAGCTTGTTTTTTTGGGCTTTCAAATATAAAGAATCATTGGGTTGTCGTAGCTATTAAACGCACTTCTTGCATCTTCCGTGCCTTTCGCAGCGAGACAGGGGCACTTTAACCACACAGGAAGTGAACGCCACCCACAGGGCATGACCCTTGGCGTCGAGCTGTATGCTGACGATACGCTTGTCCTCCACGCCATCTATACTGCATCTATAGGAAGGATGACAAACCGCAGATGATGGTAAGAAATCAGGATGAGGAGGGTTTATTTGGTTCAAGGAATTCTCAGCTGATCACAATCAGCGAGCAATGAATTTGAAAAAAAACAACAACAACAATAATGATAATCACCGATTTAATCAGAAGATGGAGCAATATATCTATTTTAAAAATGTTTTATATTTACGCTACAGTAGGCCACCACCATTCGCTGCATTGGGAAAGGGACTCAAGCGGCTCAAGAATAGAGAAAATCTAGTTTTTTTTTATTGTACATTTAGTTTTGTACATAAAATTTGTGATTAATCGCGAGTTAACTACTGAAGTCATGCAAATAATTACGATTAAAAACTTTAATCGCCTGAAGCCCTGAATTTTTGATATTTTCTTTCTTTCTTTTTTAAAAAATTCATTCACTGCCGTTGAAGGCTATGAACGTCAATTTGTAAAAAAAAAAGTTTTTTTTCCATTTTTTGCCACTTTTGTTAACAAGAGTATGAAAACCTAGAATTTTTTTACTGTACATTTAGATCATATATAATTTGTGATTAATCGTAAGTTAACTAGTGAAGTCATATGATTAATTACAATTTTTTTAAAAAGTAATCGCCTCTTGCCCCTGAATTTATGGCAGTGAATGAGTTAAGTGACAACACCAGATTTGACTGCTCATTTATGAGATTACAAAAAAAGTGGGCGCGATTAAGACGAGGCAGAGGTTGATGAGATCACGCTGGAATGAAGACGACGAGGTCAGGGGCAGAGTGGGAGATAGACGGAGATAAAGAACAAAGTGATCTCGATCCACCAGATGGCCAGGGTGAGCAGTCAGCAGTAACACTGCACTTAAGTGTTAAAACCCACCAACACAATCCACTTCCCCCACCTTCCACTTCCTCTGTCCCCGGCCAGTCTTTGTCCGCCCGGCCCCAAAGGAGCGCGCTGTAATCCCTTTGGGCGTGCCCGGCATCTTTCTTTCTATCCCTTCTCTCCATCCTTTCCTCTCCCCATCCCGGGGATTAATCCTCCCCCTTCGCAGTGCTTCGGTGCCGCATTAACATTCTCAATTAGAGTTTAGAGTCCATCCACACTGGGTAATGCTCAGCAATCGGGCGCGTGCTGATCCAGCTAACGCCAGCCAGAGGGTAGAATGCGGGCAAAGTCACTTACTGCACTCGAGTGATGCCAGATGGCCGACGGCCGACCGCTGCTCAGCGAGCCGGGGAGCGGCGTGGTGAGAGAAAGAGGGCGTTACAGGAAGGAGAGAGGGGAAGGAGGCAGGGCTGTGCCCTTCATCCCCTCCATAAGGCCCGTCACATGGCCGCGGTATGTTGGGAAACAAACAGCGGCGACCTTGAAAGCTGCCCCTGTCAAGTCCACGCGACCCCCCCCTTCCCCCCGTCTCAGCTGTCTAATACCATGTCTGCACGAACATGGGTATTTTTAAAAGCATATATTTTGCTATATGTAATGTGGCCGTGGCCTTTTGTCAACTTGCAGACTCAGCTTGAGACCACTGGAAAGTGTTTTTGGGGGGGAAATTATTTCCAGGGTGACTGGACTTCGAGAAAAATTACTTTACAAGCAATTGCTGATTGGCTAAAAGGTTCTCATTTACTTGGCAGCCCGCAAATATGTGGACTGTTGAGATTATTTCCCCCCCCCCAAAAGTTCAAGATGCATCCCAAGACCACAACAGTCTGACCTCTCTGATCTTCAACACTGTTATTTCTCCCCCACTCTGTTGTTACTGCTGCTCATTCACCCTCGTCCATTACGCCGCCACTAAACATTTGCCTTGGCAGTGTCAGAAATGTGGCTGGAGTTGATTTTTTATATGCCAAATTCACAATGACTCTTCACTCAACACACACACACCCCCACACACACACACACATCTGTGCACGAACTGGCAGCCTTGTCATGTATTAGACGAGCTCACCGGGCTGGCTCTGAAGACAAACACAGACCTCAATGTGAGCGTGCGCATGTGTGTTTCCTTTAATCAGCCATGAGTTTTGGAGGAGCTGGGTTCCACTGTGGTCGCCCACCGCAGAACTACGTTATCCAGAGCCTCGGGCTTGACGTCTTTAATTTAGGATCTGCGGTTGGGTCGAGTGTAACCTGATAAAACTCTTTTTCAAATGATAGAGCAGTCATCTGCTTGGCTGGCCCTAAAGTTGGATCGGTCGGGGGTGTAGGATATTGGGACTGGTTTTGTATGAAATAGGAACAACAGCTTTCACGTGTTTGTGTAATTCCATATATTCCACATTAGTGTCTTAATATCTCTGCGGTAGGAATACATAGAAAGGAAACGTACTTGTCAGGATTGTAGACGTTGAGCTCCTCCAGGAACAAGCTGTCATTTAGGAAGCCGTTGTTCATCTTAGCCAGGAACTTGAGGATGATGCCTTTCTCAGATCCCAGGAAGACCACAGTGTGGTTCTTATGGGGGCCCGCTTCACTGTCCACCACAATGCGTGTCAGGCGATAGCTGAAACACAAAATACCAACACTCGGTTCAATTTCTCTGGTCTCAATCAGCATTCGTTTTTTTTTTTAGTCGCATGGTGGAAAATCCAGGTTCCAGATCACTCTTGTCCTGATGGTTACAATAATGTAAGCCGTTTTGGTGCATGGACTAGTGAGTGAGACTAACTGGAGTGTGATTTGTTGATAACTTTAATAAAGATAACATTTTCTATAACTATATTAAAAAAAAAAGTCATGTTCGGTTAGTCAAGTACTTCATTTCTTTACAACCTAAATGTAAGCCCCTAATCCACTGTAGGCCGAACATTTGCGACGCTGATTACTGTTGATTTCACGTCAGGGTTCGTTCAAGGTCGTAGCATTTCCTAAACGTTCTCTAAAAACAGTTTTAATGGTTTCTCTAAACAGTCTTAATGGTGTTTCTTGTCGCAGGGGAATTTTTTATCCATTAGGACTGCTTACAGAACCATTAAAACTCTTTAGAGAATGTTAGAGAATGTTTAGGAAACATTGCGACCTTGAATGAACCCTGACGTGAAATTAACAGTCGTTAGCGTCGCAAACGTTCATCCCTCAGTGGGATACAGGATTCACGTGATCATTATGTTCCACCCAGAGTTGACTTATTTGTCAGTTGGCGCCGACCAAAGTTGGACTTTTCGCAACACAAATAAAGTACAAACTAATTGATTTGGTCGGCACCTAAATTTGATTGCTGTGGTAACGCCTGACAAAACGTACAGCACCAAAGGAGAGTTCCAATTATTAAGGCCCGCTACAAACGGAACAACGCGGCAGAAACCAAACGGACAGTCGAGCAGTGTGCAGGGTTTGCCAACGAGTCGACCTTCGGCCATTTCGAAAAAAATAAGTGGTTTTGCTGCAAAATTTATCAGCAGCCTCTCTCAAAATATCCACATTCTCTCTTATCATCATCCATTTCTTCTTCTTTGTGGCAACTCACATCTTCCTTGACAATATCACAATTATTTGCTATTGAATAAAAAATGAAACAGTACAGAAGACTATGTGGAGCCCCAAAACCCAATACAGGGTCATATTTTTTTCATTGCTGGTGTTTGGTGAAGAGTATCTAATTCCTCTTTTCACCATGGTCCATTTCGGTCGTGTTTGGTTGCGCTGCTCGATGTGCGGCAAGCTTTAATCAAGGACATAGTCGCTTTCTGCACCAGCAAAGCATTATGTTTATTCTGAACAAGTAACAGATGGCGATGAAGAGCAACAGCAGGGAATAAAAGTTACAGGTTTCCACCTCTCACCACTTTCCTCTGGACCACTTTCACGACATGTGTGTGGTTAATTTATCACGAGCAAAATGAACGCATGCAACGCTGCACAAAGATCACAGATCAATCAGCGGGCCTTTCATCAGGCAGCTCAGAAGTCGAAAGCAGGATTGGCCACAGCAGGACCCGAGTAATCTTGTCGATTGATTTCAAATTTTAAAAAAATGCCTGTCCACCGACTTCTGCAAGGAGGAAGTTGCAAAATCACCCAAACTTATTTTCTGATAGCTTATGGCCATACATATAATGATTAAATTATATAATATTGTCTGTATAGGCCTATCTATTTTTTTTTTTAATCCAATAACGTGCTTGCAGGAACTGTATTTTGCCCCTTTCTTGGCCCTCAAAAAACAACAGCAATATTCAAAAATTGGTAGAATGGCACATATTTGGTCCTCTAAATAGTTTGTCTGTGTGCTCTCCCATACGGGTGCACTCAATTTACATTCTGCTATAGAAGGACAAGATAGAAAATTAATTTATGGCACTATGAACGTTAACCTCACTTTACAATATTGTCTCATTAAAAGAAGGTCACATCCTCTTAACGTGGCCATTCGTGCATTTGTTCTAAACGTCTCTTAAACTGCTTGGAGCTCTTAATCGAATCAACAATAACTGCAGTCTGAAGAGCAAAATGTGGTTTAGATGTATTCAAGTATCTGTGGGGAGCCAAGGCCGACGTTGGTGGGATTTGATTTGAGAGAGAAAGAAGGCAGTCTCAAGGACGGATGGAGGATGTTGTTCCTATCTCTCGAAGACTCCGTGTAGTATCTTCTAAATCCTTTGATTCATTGTGCTCAGGCAGCTGACATTGCAGGAGCCCAAAACTGGATGCCAGGGTGTGTCTCACATGTTTTCAGTTGACTTCTTGGTCATACAACCAGCATTCTACAAAGAGACACTGACAGCTATCATAAAAGACCACGCTCTGCTCCCTCCATATGCCTTAACGGCGCTTATTTTTTTTTTTTAGCTTACATAAGGCTTTTAACCACTAACTCCAACTCGCATGCAAAGCACTGCTTATTGTAGCGTCGTTTCTAATGAAATAAAACAGTTGTTATGTAAAACCAAAGAATTGTGTGTGTTTTCATTACGGTGCGTTGATGAAAAAGAGACTGGCAGTTTTAACCTTGATGATAAGTGTTCGTATTCTAAACTGAGCCGTGGCGGTATGTAGGTCAGACCGCTGCAAGATTTGAGATGAGGATGATGATAACTTGCAAAAAGCCAGGAAGAATTCTTTATGCGGCTCATCTGCTCTGTGCTACTACCACCGGTTCGGCTTGTCGAAGGCCTGCCAGGCACTTCGGCAATTCAATTAGAATGTCCCAAAAAATGTTGGACTGACAGTGTGGCTCTATTATGTTAAAATCTAAAGTAGTGTATATTATTATTATTATTTTTAAGTATTACAAAAGCATCAACCACACACCAGCTTGGAGAGATTTGAATACAGTAAACTTTTTTTTTAACAATATTCTATCTATCTATCTATCTATCTATCTATCTATCTATCTATCTATCTATCTATCTATCTATCTATCTATCTATCTATCTATCTATCTATCTATCTATCTATCTATCTATCTATCTATCTATCTATCTATCCATCCATCTATCTCCATCCATCCAGCTAGCTAGCTAGCTAGCTAGCTAGCTCGTAGCTACAGTTTGAACCTCATTTGACTTAACATTAAGGAAACAGACCATCAACTGTGACTCTATTACACGACTGAGACCTTGTGGGGGAACACGAGAACAGTGCAGCTCATAACAGCGAAAACAGGTCACCAGCTGGCCCGTGGTGTGAGCGCCGCTGCGTTTTAATGAGCCTGATCTCAGAGCAGCACTTCACCTAATCATTGCACTGCTCTGAAGAGGCTCCGATGACAACAGGCTTTGGAGTGTGTAAAACTTACCGAACCATGGTTTTGAGGAACCAGGGCCGGTTGGCAATGGAGGGCACCGCCTCGTCCATCAGGGGATGCATCTTGATAAAGTTAAGCGTGTCGTCTGGGAACTCATTGGAGACTTTGTACCTCTCCATGGATGGACCGCCGGCACAGCTGCCAGGCCTGCAAATACGGGAAGAAAAAGAACAATTGAAAACAACAAAAATAGCTGCTTTTTTCTTTTTTTTTTTAATAATGAATGGTCACGCCATCTGATTATATCTGAACAAACAAAGACCGTGTCAAATAATTATATTAAAGATAATGACCAGTAATTCCCTCTGCAAACTGCATTTGTTTCTGTTTTTTGTTTAGTTTGTAATTTTGTAGGATAAAGTCAAGTTCTATAGAAGAATCCAGATTAAAATTCAGTTTACGGCATTAATTCTCTCTGAGCCACGAAGGCAATCTTCTCCATTTAATTCTAATATCAATCACAAACAGCATTTTCTCTCCTTTTGCCATTTGAAGCATGATTAAAGTCCATTCACCCAGAAAATCCCAGAAAACCCAGAATCAAAAATCATTTGGCCCAATTCGCTTGTGTCGGACAAATTCAGCCTTGGCGGGGATCTGAACTCCCGAGTTTGTTATTGTGGTTGTAGTTAATGTTAGCGTGGTGTAGGACTTCAATCCATCATAGCGAAAGAGCGCTATTTATAACATTTTGATTATTACCAAAACATAAGTCACCTGTCAGTATGATGCAGTACAGTAACAAACAATCAAATGAAAGTCCAAATATTTGATTTAGTTCTTGGAATGTAATTGGACTGTGGGTGTAGCTAACGTCTAAGAGGCTTTGAGGACAGGTGGTGTCCAATTCCCTTTGGTTACAGGATCTAGTGACATGCTATCTATCTAATATCTTTACAGTGAGGAGGTGAGATGGCCGTAAAAGAGAAGCCGCTTTTGATGGCATTTCCCCTTTGCAGGCATCTCACCTTCGAGAGCTTGTAAAACATTTTTACAGCAAAGTCTTTGATACGACGCCGCGCTATAAAATGTACACCCGCTCTCAGAACTATCAGCCAGCTGGTTACTGGACATATGAGGTGACAAGCACACGAGGACCGGGCACCCACTTAGGGAACTAAATGTGTGAAATCAAAGTTGCGATGTTGTGGTTGCATAGGTCAGATGGCTAAGTTTGCGTGTCATAGGCAGTCTAGACGCTCATGTCAAGTTATACTGCTCACTGGCAATCTGTCAGCTGCTCCAGTGTATCACCAATTGCATGTTGCTGCTTTTAAAGCACCTTGAGTGAGCCAAAAATCTGCATTGAAATTTATTTTAAAGTTAGCTTGTGTTATACAGATTATTTTTTATTTTTTTAACAATGGCCATAGCCAATTGTTGCTAGGCAGATCTCGTAGCGTAAAATCATTGCCCCAAAGCCAACAATTTTATTTTGTTGTTTTCTTGGCAACTTGAGGCATGGGGGCTCAGCTGTCCCAAGCCAGCCAAGAAAGAACTGGCCAAGACAGCAGGAACATAGCCAGACCAAGTCAAAGACTTCTAAAAATACTACTTTACAAAGAAACATTTCGTCACCCTCTTAAAATAATTGCCTGAGTCTTTTTTCCCCATTTTTTTTGTGCAAAAATTATTTATATATATATTTTTTTGCCCAAATCAGCTCCTCGTGATGCACTTGTGTTCCCTGAAAAATCTGAAAAAATGACTTAGGCGATTATTTTAACTCATTTGTTCCCCAAAACATATTAAAATATTAAATTTTAAATATTGCCATGGTCCCAAAAACGTATTTATTAAAAAAAATAATGTTTTTGTTTTTTTTATGCTATAGCATACAGAAGGCAAAAAACGGCCAGCGGGTGGCAGCAGAGTATAAGAGATCAACCAGGGCCATGTTGCAATAAGCTCTTTTCACCACTGTTTTCAGCAGGTTTGTGAATAATGATGCAACTTAGTTATATACTAATGCTAATTACTGCAAAACAGAAACTCTAATCTTTCCTTTGGTAGGTTCCATGTTTTTGTAGCAATAGAACACAATATTATGTGGGCCTTGCAAAATCTGTCAAAATCCAGTAAAACAGCTGGGAGCGAATGGGGTTGCTTCAGTGAGAATAGCTGCGAGTGAATGAGTTAAGAAGGCATCAATTTGAAGAGTTTAAATGCAATCAACATTTTCACATGACTTTATAGTTAAATCGCTCCAATTTCTGAACTATAAAAATACATATTTGAAAGAACGGCTGCTGAATTTGGTGGATTGATGTTACGAAGAGGGCATCATTTGCATAATGACGGCGAATGAAGACAGTGGCAACAAGTGCTCGGAAGCTTCTCTGTGCAGTACAGCTTCATTTATGTGTGCAGACATATGGGAAGCAGAACAGAAACAGACACTTCTTCCGTACGAGAAGTGTGTAAATGGTTCGAGAGGAAGGCTAACACATGGAGGAGCAGCCTGCTGCGGGGCCAGACCTGTGGGTGCCTATGAACCCGCCGTCTGTTTGCCACCGCATAAAAGGGTCCAGAGGATGAAAATGAAATAAATCACAGCAAAAACAACCGCCCGGCTGTGTGATTTTTATCCGACTGGAGGGGAAGAGGGTTACCTCACACCTACGCTCAATCGCACAATAAGATGCTCGCCGCTGAGGAACTGCTTTCTTCAGTCGTACGGAAGCACACACACGCTCAGTGTGTGGAAGCAATTACTTTAGCCTTGGCCTTTGTCGTAAATCTGTTCATTTTTGTGAAGAAGAGTGGAGTAGCTCTTTGCCGGATAATTAGCGAGCACTAGATTGATCAGGCTTGAGCGTTCGTGGAATTAGGTAGCCATCTGTAAAACGATCTCATGCTTCATTTGTCGATGCGAGCTCCTCTTTAATGGGGGTCGCCCGTGTGTGCTCGTCACCATAACGCTGTGCATGAAAAGCCCCACTTAAAACAAGTTAATTGTGCAATCTTAACATAGATTGTTAATTTGTGTGGATACAAATCAATTTGTGTTTGTTTGTGCATCAATAGCAGGACATTTCCTGGTTTATGGATAATGATGTAAGCGAGGACTAAGATATTTTTTTTTTATACGGGGTTGGAGGAATTGGTTTCACTGTGATTAAGACGAGAAAAGAGATGATCGATATGTTTGTAGAAAATGCCGTCAGAAATTAGTGATAGAAAACTAAGGCATTAGAAATAGACGACACAAGACATAGAATTAGGTAACAGTGCCATTTTCTTTCCCCCCCTTTTTAATTTTTAATTTTTTTTATCATATTTTATTATTTATTGTCCTTATTTTTTTTATTTTCTTCTTTTTATCATTTTGAGGTGGAAGAAATTATGTTGCTAAATAACTTGAAAAATCTGATTTATCCCACAGTATGCGCCATTTTCTTTTTTCCTTTAAAAAAAAAACTTTTAAAATTAATTTGTATTGTTTTTAGCATTTTATTATTGTATTTTATTATTTATTTTATTTTAATTAATTAATTCATTTATTTTTATTTTTTGTCATTTTTTGTCATTTTTTGGCATTTTTTGTCATTTTTTGTCATTTTTTGTCATTTTTTGTCATTTTTTAATTTTTTTCATTTCATTGAGGTGGAAGAAATTGCTATGTTACGAGATAACTTGAAAGATCTGATTTGTCCCTCAATAAGTTAGTTAGCAGGTGACTTTCGCCCCATCTAAAGTGACGTTACGAAAACATTCATGGTACTGAACTATTTATTTTGGGGGAATAGTTCATTTATAACATTTGAGATAAAATTTACATTGTGTGTGGGGGTGTGTGTGTGTGTTTGTGTGTGTGTGTGTGTGCAATTAGCGTCAGTGGTACCTTGGCTTGGGAACCCTGTCCTCGGGAAAAGGCGTCCAGGTGGAGTCTGGGGATTTTTGCTCTTTGAAGCGCCCCGTGAAAGCGCTGGCCACCTCCGCCATGTCATAGGCGCACACGGCCGAGCCTGGAATGCTGCCACCGCACAAACACAACACACAAAAGCACAGATAAATGAACGCATCAAAGAGGAGCCACCTTGCCAAGGCCGGACTAGCACAGGGTGGCAGATTCAAAATCCACAGAGAGAACTGACTAAATATACAAATTTGAATTTGAGTGTTGACAAGTCACTGTAGAAATGCCATACATTATCTAAGCTTTATAAATATTAAAAATGCAGCATGTCAACCATTCACTCAAAGGGTATTTTAGACCACATAATTGCACCGCTTATAAATAAAGACCCAAAATGGCACATTTTTATGTGGTATTTATTTTCTCACTGTGTTTAGCTAGCTTATCATTAACAGCTTGATCCTACTACTTATTGGTTTTGAAGACCATTAAACTCCATCAGTGAGTCATCACAGACCCCACGGAGCGACTGAACCACACTGGATGGAGCCCAAATACCATTTACTTTCTAGCTCTCGAGTCACTGGAGGTCAGTTTATTTTTCATGCTAACACAGATTACTACGCCGCAAGTCAATGCAATAAATGTATTTTGTAGGATATTCAACCAAATATAATCGTGATATGAGGACAAACTGGGATCAGTGCGTAGTGTTCTGCTATTTTGTTGCTACATTTGTTTGTGAACATTACAAGAACTACGTTTTTGGGATAAATTCAATAAAAATTGAGTACATCTCTATATGGTGTTCAACCTTAGTATATAACAATGCAGCTCATCAGCAAACGAAAAGAAAACCATTTGCATGACATGTCGACTGCACAATGACCCGAACAAATGTGAGCCCTCCGGAACAAAATCATAATTTCAGCCTATACCGATGTGCCAATGACCTCACTATAGTCTATATCTTTCCATGATGAGGTGTCGCACCAGAGGTTCCACGGGGGCACAAATATTTGACTGGCTTTGGACACTGGCAAACCACACTATGCTGTTACGCCAATTAAGTTAAGCGCAGCCTTCCACATGGATCATTGGTGGAAGCTTATGTTTCCGATTACCGTTTTAACTTAAGTCTCTTTGATTTACGTGCGCTATATTTAGCAGTGTGCTATTAAATATGGGAGCCTAGCAACATCCAAGGCCTGCCAAGTCCTATGAGGACACAATGACTCGATCTCTCCGAAAGCCTTGAGGGCATCAACGTTCATCACGAGTCCACTGTGATGGACAACAGATTATTTTATTATTGCTATTCATTTACCGGGGGCGAGGGGGGGAAAAAAGATCTTGTGGTGGCAGTTGTCTGCCTGGAATCAATGCATAGCACATTGCTGAGTCACTTTTGCTATTTTACAACACATCCGCGCTCAGAAAAATCCAAATTTAACAGACTTTCTTTTATAATGGAGTGTGTTTTTGGAATGATCGGTCTGGATTTTCGGGTCGTTGCCTCATGGGTAAAGTTCGTCGTGAAGACAAAATTCCAGACAAGGGGTAGTATTATAGAGAGCTAGCTAATAATGCTTGGATTAGCTAATTAATTCAACATTGGATATGTTTGACTGCAAAGTGTCTGGTTTTAAGCAGTACACAACTAACTGGAAGGAAAACACTTGTCGCCTTGCTTTTTCCGTAAATAAGGAGATGCTGACAGAACAAACAACAATCTGCCTATAGTCAAAATCTGTTCCCTGCAATTCCCCACCGTGGCTGCAAAATGGAAATGCACAAATCAAACACGGCACTTATAGAAAATATTCCGAGGCGCCGCTTCATTGAGTTTAAACGTCCATTAAGCTCGCTCAATTGCAGTGTCACAAGCAATTGTCTTATCTGCTAAAAAATGAGCCATAAAATGGAGAATAATATGCGTGAGCCCTATGGCTTGGTGGTAATTTTCAATTTAGATGCTGCCTTTGAATATAAAGGCCACGCTGAATACAAATTGCGCAAAAGAAAAAGGAGTTAAGCACCTGCGCGTCAAAAGGGCAGCAGGACTGTTTTGATCGGAGATGTAAATGTTGACCCAGTGGACTCTCACATCGCCACAAGGCGACGCGCGCACACACGCACTTTTAGAATTCACAAAGGTCGGCCTGTCGCCGTGTGGATGAGTTGTTGTTTTGATAATTGGGTTAATGAATACAAAGTCAATGTTGACGCACGCATGCAAAAATGGGCTTTTGATCTACGTCTGATCTTCAGGGAATTACACTAACCTGCTGTTAGCCTCAAACTGCGGTCCAAGGAATTGCAAAAAAAGTCTATTTATGTCTAAATTATGACTTTCTCAAATAAATATTAATTTGTTATGGTAACATTATGACTTATTTCATTCCTATTGCATTTAGTTGTGCATGTTGGAGTAAGGGGGGGGGGATAATTCCTCAAACCCTGGTCTAGAACTTTATCATACCTGTTGTACGGTGTGGAGAAGGTGGCCATCACAACATCCTTCCCGTTGATGTGAATGACGTCAGTCACCGCCTGAAGGATGTTGAAGTAGAAATGGGAGTCGCCCGGGATGGAGCAATTCAGGCGGGATTTGAGGAACGATGTCCATTGCTTCTCAAGGACGCGGGGCGATCCGCCTCTGTCATTCTTGCAAACCCTTGCCACCCGAGGAAACATCACCTGGCCCCAACATCAACGTGGACGATAACGTTAGCCACTTGTGCAGTAACACACCATAAACAATAAATGTTCTGTCGAATGGGTAAATGTTGCTGTGACGCTAGCAGATAGTTAGTTTAAGTTGGGGCTAGCTAATTTGTTTGGTAATAAGCACATGTACAGTTTGATCATGTTTGTATGGGACAATACCTCCACATTTAGTTAGCTTGCTGTCAAACGAGTGTTGGGTATTACAACATCAGGTAGTTAGTTGTTTGCTGCTAGCCCGGTGCTAACCATTTGCGGAGGAAAATACAGATATTTAGCTTCTTGCTATTTAAGACATTACAAAAGCTGTAGTTTGAGTGTTGCTTTGAGATAGTTAACTTTTTGCAAACTATTTATTGTATACGTCGATATTTAGATTTTTGTTCACCACTATGTGCTTATTGTCATGTATGTAGCCTAACTTGTTGCTTATTGATACTTGAGATGCTACACAATCTGTAGCTAGCGTGTTGCTAACTGTAGGATACATTACCAGTTTGCTTGCTGATTAAGTTTGATGTGAAAAATTACATGAATTACCGCAGATAAGCACCTTGTTACGAACTATGTAGGACATACAACAGAGATTTAGCTTGATGTGTTAGCTTGCTGACATATGCAAGATATTCATAAAAGAACGACGTTAGCTTGTTGCTAACTAGTTAAGATGGAAAAAGAGAGTAGAAGTTAGCCTGCCATATGCAGGTAAATGAAATGGGTTTGAGAATAGTGCTAACTGCTAGCAAGAATTAGCATCAAAATTGGGTCGATGTAGTTCAGTAGGAATGTGTAACTACAGACAATATTTGGATCAAGTGCCTGCTCAACATTTAAATACCATGAAATAAAGATGTGGTAGCCTAAATACTTATAGCAGCAAACGATAGAAAATGGCCAGCTTTAGTCGAAGCCAGAGCTTTAATTATGACACTGCCACGAGAGGCCTAATTAAGCTATATTCACTGTTCACCTAACAGCAATAAAGCTAACCATGACCTGAAAACACTACTTGCATTAAACACATACACACACACACACACACACACACACACACACACAGAGTTTGTGATGGTTGCACACTCAACAAACTCCTCAACGCACTCACTTATGTTCACTGTAAGATTACAAGAAAAGTGACGAAAAGCAGGTGACACTGTGTCGGAGTGAATGTGTGACAAGGTGTCAGCTTTACTCATTATGTTTAATTCGGTCACACGTCAGCTTCGTGACAAAAGTCACGCTCTGGCTTATCGCTAAATTACAAAATACACACATTATACACGCTGGAGGCTCATCATTTATTTTGTCTTAGGCAACTGTCATATTTTTTACATTTGAGCAAAGTAAACCAATGCAATGACTTTCACCAATTTGCCATTAGGTAACGAGTTTGTCAGGAGAAGTTCATTACAATATGTTCTACGCGCCGCCACTAGTCTAAACACGGCATTTTCATTAATATTGTCTTGGTTGAATTTGAATTCAGCAGCAAAAGCTGACCAATGGGCGGCCATTTTGCCACTTGCAGCAAAATGACATCACAGTGCCTAATGACGGTCACGTCTCAACTGTTTTCTGGGTTTGGTCATGTGACATTCGCAAGCCGAGAACACTTTTTGACTTGACTTCTCTTCTAAACACAGATGAAAGCCAATTTCATGTTTTGTAATGACGTTATCCGTCAGTAATATTCAGTTGTTCCGTTCATTCGCCACGTGCATAACAACAGCGTTTGAAACAACTCGCAAGACTAAACGCTCCTGTCTGTCACTCCGGGCGGGAAATCCATTATTCTCGAGTTTCTCGTTAGCTCATCTCATCGCTTCTTCTTCTTACTCTGTCTTATGTGTTCCATTTGCTCTGAAAATGTATATGGGTAGACCCAGTTTCCATTTTCTTCTACCTGCTTTCCAATTAACTTTCGCCCGGCGGAATCCAACGGCGAATTGAGCGGATTAAACAGAAGGCGCCTTTGTTGCGGCCCCTCTGGTGCCAAAAACTCAATCTCATTTCTCATGGAGGAACTCTACTCAGGAATCACTGAGAAGATGGGAGCCGTATCAGGCGGATGCAGATGTGCAATTCAAGGAGTATATTTAAACTTTGCGAGTGGGATCTCCAGATCTATTTAAGGTCCTTCATCCTGTCCAGTGTTGATCTGGTATTGAAAAATGTTTGGCCTCCTTCCAGACAAGCTATACACCCATATCCTGTTAGTTTCCGCACCTACTTCCTGCTTATGACACCTCTGATTGGAGCTAAACAATAGCGGAGAAAACAGAAGCCTTTGCTTACCTTTCCCATTGTGTTGTACTCCATGGCAATTTCCCTGAAGAAGAAATAGATGAAGTCTCTGTAATTGACTGCCTGCACAAAGTAGGGCTCTGAGAAGACAAAAAAGCATAAAAATAAAAAAAGATTCAGCAAGAGATGTGATATGTCATTTGACAATAAACAACAAGCATGTCATGTCATGTCATGATATTTTGGGGGGGAGGAAGCCAAATGGGAGCCCTGAGTGCCTCATCCATCAAATGAGCCCGAGCATTTGCATACAAGGTAAACGCAGAGATTTGACAAGCTCGACAGGTGCGCTTGCTTTGCCCTGCGGCCCATCAATTTCTGCGCAACATGCAACCTGGTATAACAGGTCGGCAAAAGCGAAACATGCAAAATTTGCATACAAGACATGACACACAAGCGTATAGAATCACCAGATCTGAACGTATGGTCAGCAGTCCATAACAGGAGCCATGTTTTTTTCTACATTTTCTGTCACCTTTCAAACCAGAGGTAATTCATGGCCACATAGAGTGCGTGAAGTTGGATGTAAGAGGGTGTGCACACTTGTGCAACCACATGATCTCAGTTGTGTATTATTTACGCTCTAAAAAAGTGTTTTTTTAATTCTGTTGAGTTGTACAGGTTACATTAATATTGGGAAAAAATAATTAGAAGTGATTCATCTTGGTCTTACATTTTATGTAAAAACACAACAACTGGCATTTGACAGGGGTGCGTAAACTTTAAATTCACTATATTACAAAAGATGCCACTAAAACTCATTAAATGTAGTTAGCATCATGCTCATTATTGTTTTTAACAGTGATTAAGTTCTTTGTACACATAGTGAGAATTATTCACTACTGTTACTACATCTAGTATGAGTTTTGGTACCTGGATTATGAAGCCTCCCAACGTTTGTCTGTGGAAATTTAAAATATGTACCCAAAATGAACTTGGAAGCAGATCTACTGTAAGAGTCAATGTACTAAAAACACAAAACAGATTTTAGATTCTTGCTAAGTGACAATTGTTTGTTCACCATTTAGCGACTGCATCAGCGCAGTACCCCAAAATAAGCGCTTTAAAAAGTGGTACACAACAATTTTTTTTTTTTACTTTGCTTACTTTTGGCAAAGAAACTGGAAAGACCGAAGCGACGTGGTAATCGTTTGACAGCTGTAAGCAAAGCGGACTGCCCGATGGAAACCGCACTCGTGTGTGTCTGCGTGCGTATCCTGGCCTCTCACCTTTTAGCCACTTGGAGTCATGTTTAACCGTACGCAGAGTCGGGCTGTCTCCAAGGCTACGATAGATGACCGCATCAATAGCCAGAAAGTCGGTGACCGTAGCCGAGTACAGCCTGCCGTCTGGAGGGGGACGAAGAGAGAACAAAGGAGATTGAGAAGTGAAATGGACGGGAGCGAAAAGAAAAAGCCACCAGGGAGAGTGTGGAGTCAAATTGAGGGAGAATATACACAAAGAATATCAACACTGCATTTATGCCGGCTGTCAACAGGCTTTTTTTTTTTTCAACCTGTTGGCCATGTGTAATTCCTCACCAGCGACTTGAACGTGCGCGCACACGCATAAAACAGCCCCAACGTGACCCGGGTCCACCTCAGATGGAACCGCGGTGGAAACTCAAACTACATAATTGAAAGGGTGGCTGGGAGAGCAGCCCTCTCCATTACTCAGTGCTTCCAGCCCGCTGTCACACATTAGCCGGTCAAGCTGCGCCTCCTCAGATGGAAGCTCGCAGGGACAGCTCATCAATAGCGCCATTAATCAGCTGGCAGCAAACATGGAATGGGGGGCCCAATGTCTTTTGCGGCCCACGGCGAGGTTGCACGGGAAGATTCTCACCCCGCGGGCCAAAAGCCGACTCATCAGGGGATGCAGCCGTTTTGTGAATTATTTCCAGCCAACCAAGTTTATATATCATTCCCTCTTCTATTGGATTGGTCTCATTGGGATAGCGGAAGAGATCACAGAGCCAATTACAGCTGATTCAATCACGGGGCACATACAGACACTCACATTCACACCTATGGATAATTTAGCGTTCGATAAAATTAGCATTACAGCAGTACATACGAACGCCAAACAGAGAGGCCTGAGCCAAGGTTCGAACTCAGAGCCTCTCGACTGTGAGACAGATGTGCTAACCCAAAGTTTATTCTATTAAAAAAAGCAAATGACGACGACAGAAGACAACAATACTGCGGGCTCTCCGAAGCAGTTCTGATGTGGCTTTAATGGATTATTTCTGATCACAGTCGAATCTCCAAAGTCAAACACTCCAAAACAAAGTGGAATTCAACCTAAATGTACTTGAATTTAAAAATGGCTCAAAAGTCAAACAAAAGTTGGTGTTCAAACTGTAATCAAAGGATTTGACATTACACACTCTAAAAACGGTTGTGTCAAAAATAACCCAAATTGGGTCATGTATGGACCAACCAAACTCTTTTTTGTTATTTAACCCAAAAAGTTGGGTCAAATTAAAATTTTGGGTTGTTATATGGGTTATTCATTTGACCTAACTTTTTGGGTTATTTGAATAACCCAATTGAATTGGGTCAAAAGGGAACCGACCCAACTTAGTGAGGTATGGTATTTAGCCCCAAATGATGGGTCAAATTAAATTAATAACCCACAAATCAACCCAATTCTTGACCCAATTTGGGTTCATTTTGACATACAGGGTGAGTACTTTTATTGTATTGTAGTTGAATTGGACTGTTGTTAAACTGCAACTTGAAATGTTGTCTATACAGTTACACAATAGACATTTTCCAGAATAAACTATTCTGAAATTAGAACAACTTGGAACTTCAAACAGTGTCACCAAATGCATTGTTTGACTTTGGAGGTTCAAGTGTTTACAATATTGTTATGCTTTGAGTCTTACCAGCAAAGAGGGCAACGTTGGCGTGCTTGGCATCATACGGGCAGCGAGCCATCCCGCTGATCTCTTCTCCAAGAGCTTCCAGGGTGTCCATCTACGGTCACAAATAGGGTCATTCAGACAACGGAGATATGAAACGCAGCAACAACAACGCACTTCAAATGCAACCAAGACAGCAAATGTTACCTTCCAATGGTGAAAACGAATCTAGAATCTTGAATAATTATGATAGGGTGGCTCAAACTGTTAATTAACCTAAGTAGAAAGTAAATAATTAAAAAAAAATTGCCATTTCTTTTTTTTACTTCAATTCAATGGACATTGTACACCTTATGTTGTGCATGCCGTGGCCACCTGGGGGCAGCATAATGCAACCATACGGATATACGGGTGCATGGAGGTGTCACATCTTCTCAGTAAGCTGCAGTAATACAGTATTAGTGGTTCTTCGCAGAGGATAAAGACATTTGTAGTATAATCTGTGTACATGTGTCACCATTTGAGTTCAAATATCCATTACTTAAAAAATTACAGCAAAGTTATGCTAACTGTTTGCCGGTCTATGAATTTTAGCATTAAGCTAACCAGACTTAATTAGGCAAAACTGTGTAGTAGTGGGAGTAATTTTAGTAATTTTCTTCTTTTTTATGTTTAGTTTGACAGTAAACTTCAACTGAGAGTGCCATTAAACCACTTGCCGCCTCTTTTTTGAAGAATTGTTGACTATCTGCCAAACTGCTGCTTGTTGCGAGGTGAGTTGAGTTGCATTCACTGTGTTTTGTACTCATTTTAGGCGATCCGGATCAGGCCAGTTTTAACAATTGCAAATCGATTAAGCTGTATTATTATTTTTTTGACTAACACGAACAAACAAACAAAACAAACTGATATGCACGCAATCTCCTTGGGGGATAAATGTGGCTTAAATGGGTATCCACAAGTGGAGAACATGTGGCCAAGTCGATTTTTGGGTCAGTAGTCTGGGTAAAATATTTGTGGTATCAGCCCGCGAGTGAGTCCATGTGACCGTCTGTGGCTGTCACAGCAGAGCATGTGGAAAGCTCATTTTCCACAGCATTCAACATATTTACTTTTCCCTTACTTTACGCGTTATCTTAGCGCGTTTCAAGAAGAGCTTCAACGCAGCTTCAATCCATTTATCGCGACGCCGTGATGTGAAGAGGAATCCAATGAGACCAAAACGCATTTGTGCACTCAAAGGGAGTTTGACAATGTTTTGAAGCTCGCTGCTTTCCGAATATTTGATCAGAAAGGACTTTTAAGTGAATTCTTTGCACAACCAAAGCTTAAATCCCTGCGCTAATGGTGCTATTTCCTTAAAGACGCTCACTGGGCTCTGTTTAATCATTATTTCTGGACCAAGTGGCACAATTCCAGCCTACTACAATGTTGTAAGTGTGCGATTGGCAGAGACCACAAGTAGACGAAAGGTCAATATCATTCCTCTCAGGGTCAACTTGTGTTCCCCGGCATGCGTCTGGTTGAAAGCAAAAATACACACGAGGTCAGGAAGACGAGCGCAAACCCTGCTTGACTCTTTTCTTTTTTTTTTTCTCCCTCTCCTCTATTCAGCGTCCTCGTTCGCTTAACAAATAGAGAGGCTGTGAAGTTCTTAACGCCGCCCTTTCTGGTTTCTAAACGGGTCATTTTGTTTTCTATTCCTGTCTGGGTGGGAAAAAAACAGTTATCATCTGCCCACTATAAAAGGTCACACGCATTCACACACGCTAACACACAAGACGATTGCCAGGGAAAATGTTGGCAGAAAAAAATACATACAATAAGGAGCAGAACAAAATTCAGAGTCTTTCCTTCCTACTGTTTTTTTTTTTTTTAAGCTTATAGCAGGCATATAAAGTACAGTGGTGCCTTGGGATACAAGTTCAGTTCTTTCCTTGACCATGCTTGTAACTCAAAACTGTTTTCCTAGTAGTCATGTCTTTTTCTAGTTATTTTGGACATTTTGTAATTAAGTAAGTTTCATAATCCAAGTATCTTTGTTTTGCTATATTGGAAAATAAATACATTTTTAATAAATAATAAATCATTATAAATAAATAAATAATCATTGTTTTTGAGTAGCCCAAAAAATATATATATATATTTTCCTGTACCAAAATATCAGTTTTGGTTAGCTAGCTAGGTAGATAGATAGATAGATAGACAGACAGACAGACAGACAGACAGACAGACAGACAGACAGACAGATATCGGGTCACTGGTAAGCACCACTGTGTACTGTATGTCTTTTCTTAGGCCAGACAGTTTGGAACGTCGCCCTCACCCTCTCGTACATCCCACATAAAAACACACACCCCGGCGGGCATTTATCCCCTCTGTTGATGTCACGGCGGCGTTGACCTCTGTCCAAGGGTCTCGGCCGGCTGTCACTGATCTATTCCTGCCGTTTGAACATGAGGAAGCCCCTCCCAAAGCCGGCCGCTGAAATACGCGCAGCTCCTGACAAGCTGGCAGGCATGTGTGGAGAAACACCAGAAATGTCCGGGGCAATAATCATGATAATCTTAGCCAGGCAACGGAGCTCAACAAAAACTGCCGGAGTGAGCCAAAGCAGTTGTAAACATAAAGCATTTGGACGGCGAAACAGCTTGAATCTTGTTATGCCGTCAACTCCGCTAACCTGTAAACAAAAGAAGTGCTACACTAGTGTAGTGCAGATCCCCAAAACGTGAGGGGGACATGTTGTGCTATTTTTTCCCCACAATTTAAAACAGCTTCCAGGTGTCTTAAGGTCTGACATGAAAGTCAGAATAGTCAAAAGATTCGATTTTTATGAACTATAATAACCTTTTTCCACAGACACACTTTATTAAAATGTCACTCTTAAATGGTTAGTCCCCTTTGTAAACATCAGGTCAATTACCAAAAATTAAAAAAAAGATTTATTTATTTTTTAACTGAGATCACCTGATCATATTTCAGTCTACCTGAAATATTCAGACGTGTTGATTTTAAACAAACAATTATGGGAATTTGACGTAGTATTACCCGCTAATTTCATTCCAACATAAAGGGATTAAAATTCTGAAACAAAAACATTGCCTGAGGTAGGTCAGAAGATTCAGCCGCTAACACATTGACCCATGAATTAATAGGACAATAGAACATTGCACAAATGAGACAACTTGCATAATTATTCATACCCGAGTTCACACGTGGGCCAGAACCAAGCAAGGACGCGGCACCTCAGTGGGACATTAATCGTCACGGTCCATTTCTCTGCAACCTGTTTGCCTCGCATGTCCTGTTTCTGACACTTTTACACACTGGAAGGGAACCAAAGTCTTTGCAGCTGTTCGTAAAAATCTCACATCTTAACCTGTGCGGGACAAAACGGTTTCATCTGGAGCTGCACGTCATAATTTTCTAACAGAAATAATACTTACACAATCTAATAGATATATAGACAAATT
Organism: Leptonotus elevatus; assembly: GCF_054856555.1. Taxonomy (NCBI): domain Eukaryota; kingdom Metazoa; phylum Chordata; class Actinopteri; order Syngnathiformes; family Syngnathidae; genus Leptonotus; species Leptonotus elevatus. The sequence continues at coordinate 9,565,204 of NC_141243.1, read as the reverse complement.
GGGACTTTATACAGATAATAAAATTCTGTTTTGATTGAACCTGTTTGAATTTTTCATTTTACAATTTGTTTATTATTTTAGTTGTCAACTGTGGGCCTTCGAAGCCCCTTTTTGTGATGAAGGGCTATTTATATAAATACATTTGTAATGCTCATGCGTTACTGCCCCCTACTGGACTGGAGGGAACCTGTATCATCCTGGGAGTCAAACTGACTTGTTCTGTTATTGTCTTTCTGCCAAATGTCCCTGTCCTTTCTGTCCAATGCGGGCCAAAGGAGGCCTCTGTCCCAAGTTGACGAGGAAAAAGCATGATGACCCCCCCCCCCCCCCTTCCCCAAATGAGTCAGACGGGCAGGATGTTCGTTATAGAAGTATATTTCTGCCATTTAAGTTTAAATGTACATTTCTGACACTTTTTTTTTTAAGGAACATCTCCATCCTTCTAGTATCTGTGTCACATGACCAGTGGAGTGTAACTTGATGGGCTGGATGTTGGATGAACTAATAAAGATTCAATTGTTTTCATGGTTTCTACTTGGTTGGATGTTGACCTCTTACAGTACACTCTAAAAATGGTCAAAAATGGACCGACCCAACTTTTGCACAAAGCAACCTTTTTTTTGTGTCTTGTTTTGTGGGTTATTCATTTGACCCAACTTTTTTGGGTTTGTTGAAAAACCCAACTGTATTTTGTCAAAAATGAACCAGCCAAACCTTTTGAGTTATTGAATCCAAAATGTTGGGTCAAATTCAATAATAAACCACAAAGCAACCCAATTTGTTGGGTTATTTTGTGGGTTATTCATTTGACCCAACTTTTTGGGTAAACTGAATAACCCAATTGAATTGGGTGAAAAAATGAATCTACCCAACTTTTTGAGGTATTTAATCCAAAATGTTGGGTCAAATTCAATAATAAACCACAAAGCAACCCAATTTGTTGGGTTGTTTTGTGGGTTTTTCATTCGTCCCAACTTTATGGGTTAACTGAATAACCCAAAAAGTTGAGTTGGTCCTTTTTTGACCCAATTTGGGTTATTTTTAACCCAACTGTTTTTAGAGTTTATTTTTTTGTGCCATCTGAGCTTCAATTTGAACTAATATGGCACAGATTTACTTCCATACTTCGGCCTTGGCAGGGTTTTCTCTACTGAGAGGAATGTTTGCAAATGTGAGAACTGAACTCAGAGCCCACAGAACCAAGCTGAGGATCACCTGGCGACCTAACAGCCTGTAAACACCCCGCTGCTCGCCAACACTTTGCCCGGCAACAGCAGATGAAACCCGTCGTCCGTTCATACGTGTGAACCAGCTGGACGGACTGTTTATTATTACTGCGCAGTCAGGGAGTGACAGGCGGAGAAAGCAGCAGAGGGGAGGACGTCGACAGAGAGGAATTAAGACTGGCAGGAGAGAAGGAACAAGGGAAGGTGGGGGTCCGAGGGCTGCTCGGGTTTTGATTGTGTGTGTACCGACATTAACACGGAACAAGGGAGGAAGGATAACTAACAGTAGCTAATGAAGAGGCAAAATTGGAAGAGCAGCGCGGGTTATTGGTTTGGGTGGGAGCCACCGCCCGTCCCCAATGGGCTCCCTCCACCTCTGCTCCCCGTGACCTCACCAACTTCCCCCCTTCCTCTTTGCTCACTCCTGGTTGATTAATGTGGGATGAGGCCGGCCCCTGAAAACAGAAGCTCTTTTCACTCTTGTCGCACAGGGGAGGCGGAGAGGAAAACTGAGGCCAAGGTGGCGCATACACGCAAAAAAAACGCACACACTGTTAGGCCAAAGCAGAATTGGAGACCCCAGCATGCCTCCAAAGAACTGACAGCCTATCAGTATTCCTTTTGACATCTGCTCATTCTGTATGGGAGGAATGATGGATGGATAGAGGTAAAGGATGGATTGATTGATGGCTTGATAGACGGCTGCATACTGTACTTTCTCGCAATTACTTTAACACCCAGCTAAGTCGAGAGGTGTTTTTTTTTCTTATAAAATTGCAAGCGCATACGCTAACAATTTAATTATGTATTTGTCTCACAGTTGGGAGACTGACTCACTAATCAAAGAATTTGCCCGAGCGAATTGTCAACATGGAAAAGTAGTTATTTTACCCTGGCATCAATCACATTTTATAGCGTTTCCCCTGCAGGAGAAATCTCCTTAGAAACACATAGCTAGTGTTTTATATATAAGAGGCGCCCATTTATACATTTGCAAAGGCAAACGTCCTTGTATGTGCACAGAGCTAGCTCCTCCCCTCTTAACTTTCGCAGGCTAGCAGCAACGCCGGTGCAGTAATAGCTAAACCTTGAAACCATAACCGTGGGGCCTATAAAAGGTAACCACGCCTAATAAATGCAGAGACATAAATTCCACATCCCTGCAGCAGGACTCCCAACATTGCTGCATCCATTCTGTGTACTTAACATGCCGAGCCATGAAGCCAATGGAGCAGGGAAGTCTTGTTTTTCTGGTAAGCGCATCTAGTCAAGCAAAGCAGTAGCGTGAATGTGCGTGCGGGTTTTGTTCTTCCCCCAAAGGCCAGTAAGATAACATCAGTGTGCGCTGTGTCCATTTCATCCGAACAAAACAAAATCAACATGCGCTGGAGAGTAATCTGCTACATTTACTCTATTACATTTAGTAGGCTGTACTTGAATAACTTTTGGGATAAAAACAAATTACACTTCACTCCATTTGACCAATCAAACGGAGCCAGGCAGTCACATGACCTCACACTCTCCTCGGCCGTACACAAAAGCAATGTTTGAGTTTTAGCCACAAATGTATGTTTACCTTACAGATTGGCTCCAGCTCATCCATGCCCCCGGTGAGGATAAGCAGTACTGCATATGAACGGGATGGATAGACTACGGAAATCTGTGTCTGCCCTAAAAATGTTGACATTTCAGTCAGAACTCCACTTGGAACTCGAGATACAAACTCTTTCAAAAAAAGCTTTCGCCGTCTGCTTTTGCAAAATGTAATACAAAATCCCTATTATCTATATTTATGCACAGCTTTATGCACAAAGATGCAAGTTGGTGGAACTAAAATTTTAAATATTTATACATTTGAAGCTTTACTAAACAACCTATATATAATTATATAATTAATCATCTATGCCTAATGTGCTGCGTCATCAACAAAGAACATTAATTGAGGACCTCAATTAGCCTTTGCTTATGATATTTGTTTTTTTAAATGATTGTGTTGAGCAAAATTGAATTAGCATATTCCTATTTTAGATTTTTGCCTATTGGACTTTCATATGTTATTCAAAAGCACAGCAGTTACTCGGGACTTTTCATTGGATACTTACTCAAGTAACTATTTGGAGGACTACTTTTTACTTTTACTTATGTAGCATGATTGTAAAGTGCCAGTACTTTTACTGGAGTATAATTTTTGGCTACTCTACCGACAAACAAACAAATGCCTCCTCGCTGCATATCGTCTTGTTACTCCAGGATTCTTTTCTTACTTCCTCCTAATGTGCATCTCAGTCACAATATTATTCATGTCACTTACTCACATTCTTCCATTACACGCAACAATGTTGAAACAAAGCCAGCTGAATTACTCTCTGAGTTTTAATATTATTCATTGTTGGGATTGGGTTTGAGAATTTTTTTTTAAATTAGATACAGTCAAAGTGATATCTTAATTCCGGTGTTGCTTCCTCTCAGTTAGACAACTTCTCTGAATATTGTTCACTGTGGAAATTCGTAAATGCGTCTTGCATAATTAGCTTCATTTTCTTGCCTTTTATCTTTTTTTTTTTTTTACAATTGCAAACTCAGGGCAAATGGCTGTCACATTATCACGCTTCATTAGGAATTAAATTTTTTATTTTTTTATTTAGTCATCATTTTATGAATGTATTGGTAACTTAGTGATTCCCTTTTGTTTGTGTGCTGACTTTGGATCTTGTTGCTTCTCCTCATCCAGCCAATGTGTGACCAGGAACAATTTATTGGCGTTATTCATATACATGGCAGCAGGATGAACTACGGGTTTAGCCTTCTGCCACACATTTCCGAGGTTTTGTGTTCGAATCTCATCCTTCCATATGGAGTTTGCATGCTCATCCTTGTGCTTGTGTGGGTCTTCTTGGGGCACTCCAGCCAGCGAGTGCGAGTTTGATGTGTTCTTCGTCTCTATATATATATTTTTTTATATTTCATGGTCTTGTGATCTTTTCCCTGAGCAAATCTTTTTTTTTTTTTTTTTTTTTCCCTGAGCAATTCTGTTGCTCTGCATTGCTGCGCCTGCTTAATTAAAAGCATCATGTTTAATCATACAAACATGACCAAAAAGAAAAAAACATACTACAAGCTCGACGTGCGTAACTTGTTAATTTTACATCACCCAAGAAGAAAGGACAAATAGTAGTAGCTAAGGAACTGTTTGCTAGACTTGCACCGGGCACAAAAATAGGACCCCACACCGTTTGGAAACCTATTTTTGTGCCCGTTGGTGTTTTTTTTAGGGTTATACAGCCCACTTGATGAGCGACAAAGCCATACCATACACCATTGACATCAAGTCTCTCTAAAAGTCTGACTTTAGTTTTCTTTTACCCAGAGGTCATTAATGGATTTGTAAAAGAGCTTTTTTCTTTCTTTCTTTTTCATACAAGCAGGCTTCTACACAAAAGGAAGGCATGGCTTTATTTCAGTGCTTCTTCATGTTCCTGCGAGAAGGTGGGCCGGTTTGTCCGCCTCTAAATCGAGCGTGTCAAAGTCCACCTGCAGATAAAGGCGTTGTGCAACACATCCATCTACGTCCGCCCCTTCGCTCCCATGTGGCTTTTGTTGGCGTGTGCAAAATATCCTCATCGGATTGTGAGTGTCAGGCAAAGAAAGGGAGACATGTTTGAAGAACAAGCATCCTTACCTTGTACGTTCGGCATGAGGGATTGAACGCGTTTGTCCCGCAAACAAACATGGTGTCGTCGTTTTGCTGCAGGAGGACTTTGATGAAATTGTGACACTCGTCCTGCAGCGCACAAGGGAGAGAAAGAGAGGAAAAGGGGGACGTTTGTCATTTTTATAATTGACACATTTCGACTGATAGGCGCACGTGGGGCTCCAATGAAATGTTGTGTGGTTGAAAAAAAGGACAGGCTGGCCTCTGTTTGAGACGCACCATTTAGACGGCATGTAATCATGACACGCGGCATTTTCTCTTGCTACGTCAATGTCATGTTTACGGACGATTTTTTATGACAGCGCCAGGTTTGCCTCTACAATGAAAGCAAGAGGAGATGATTGTACAGTAAATCCAGAGAAAACACAATTAGGCTGCCATTTGATGGAAAGATTATCACTAATGTGCTCTATAAATTGTCACAGATGAAGGCTTTATGAACTGCAGGGAGTGTGTTATTGCACTGTCCATGTGCGTGTGCGTGTGCGTGTGCGTGTGTGCCTACCTTGTGCTTCCCTTTCATCCGGCACGTGTCCACATCAGCCTGCCTGGACTTCCATGTCATTTTCTGCAGGGAAAGATCCAATCAAATTAAGGTCAGGACCATTAGGAGCAAAAAAACAAAACATTAAGTGAGATGAAATAACATAAAAAGCGCACTATTTAGTAGGGATGTAACGATAACGGCAATGTCGTGATATCACGATATTAAAATTGCAACAATATCGTGTCACGATATTAAAAGCAGGCACATCTGTTTAAAAGGTGAGGTTTTATTCCATTTGAGCATTTCTAGCACCCTCTGGTGGTGAGTTCATTAGTGCAGTTTAATTTGAATTAGGAATGTTTTGGCCACTGCAGCGGTTATCGCTCATATAAATCAGTCATACCAGCAAATGTTTTTCAACATCTCCATAAAAAAAAAAAAATCTTAACTACATTAGTTCAGACGAACACAACATTGTGAACTACATCGACCTACAAAGGCCACTCACTAATTGGATCACATGACAATGACATGGCCAAAGCCTATTTCTCCGTCACTGCTGTTATTATGTTATGTACAAAAACACAATATTGTACTTTTTTTCCCCCACTATGAGCTTTATTTATTTATTTGGCAATATTGTGAGTTTTTACACAGTATCGCCAACCTCCGCACAATAATTTGCGTATTGTGATGTTTGGATATCCCTAATAGACATCTTATCAAGTAGACCTGCACAGTCTCTTCACATCCAATAAAATAATTTTGTGTTTTTTTTTTTAATGTTGAGTTTTGATTGACAATGTTCACATTTTTGGGAGGGCTGACTCAAGTATTGATTCTATGACTTAAAACCCCTCATTCGAATGTGCAAGTGTAGCTAATGAAATGTCCATTGGGCGTGCACTGTGATCAATAATGTGCGATTTTTGCTCATTCGCTGTCCTGCTGAGACGGCCGCTAAAATGCAAACATTCCCACTTAACACTGCTCAGGGTTCAAGGTCACAAATTGAACTTGTAATTGTCAGGCATTAGAAGGGGGGCAAATGAAACTGACTCTGGATCGGGTTTAAGGTCTACAAAGCCCCATCGTGTGGTGATTAGAGCTCGCGGGCTGATTGGTTAGCCATTGCAGAATGCACGCACACACATGCGCACACAATGGCCTGCTTGTGAATCCGTGGTCGCCAACACAACATGTCAATCAGCTATAAACACACGGTTGCATACATCCGCTTTCATTGTCATGCACACTTATCAATCAATGCTAAACCTTGCAACACTGTCTCACACACACACACACAAACACACACTCACATTCATACACACGCAGTGGCCCCTGAGTGCCGTCCATGATCACTCGCTGCCCGCCGCCATTGTGGAGCATGTTTGGGGCTGATTAAAGAGTCTCAGTCATCAATCAACGTGAGCCTTTCATGTGCTCGCTGCTCTCATTAGGACCCGTTGGCTGAGCTTTGCCATGTTGGAGAAACACGCCCTTATTTGAATTGGAGCAAAGTCTGCTATTTGGAGACGGAGCTATATCACAAATTGCTGCCAGCAAGTGATGCTCTCGCCGTAAAATTTGTAAAAAAGAATTGTTAATAATTTAAACTAAACAGACTTTGATCACGAAACACTTTATTATTGTTTCAATCTTACAATATTGCTGTCCGCCACTGCTCACACCCAGACACTCACGTGCATATATCACACATCACTAGGCCCCGCCTCTTAAAGGCACAGATCGCAATACATACAGAATTTATGTTTTGCGCTTGCCATTTTTTTGTGTTTAAATACCTACATTTAAAAAGTGTGTTTTTATTTGATTTATTTTCCAGTAAAGTGAAAATATGTCTTATTTGAAACACAACAGTGTTGTTAAAAAACTCTGACAAATTTGAATGAATTTTTTTTTTCCAAGTGCATGAAATGAGACTCTTGCTGCTACTCTCTGTGATGTGCGCACACTCACGGCGGACCACGGGGCGTTCTAACACAGCCATGCAGATTTGAAAAGCCCCAGCTAGGTCCACATACAACACATTGTTTTGTATAAAACAACTTCAAATTTCAAATTGACCCATAAAGTGGATTGGTCCATTTTTAAATGATTGGTTGATTGATTGATTGATTGATTGATTGATTGATTGATTGATTGATTGATTGATTGATAAACATTTCAGTAAATATGCCAGAATTAGCCAAAAATCTATTTTCCATCTTTCATCTCATTTTGATCCATAATTGGGTTACTTTTGACCCAACTGTTTTTAGAGTGCACTAATGGCCAACAACAAAGCACTCTAAAGCTAAAGCGGCCACGCTAGCCCGAAGCCCCAGTCCAGTTCTGGAAAGCCAGACTTTGTTTTCCTGTCATTTGTGTTCCATGTCTCTGCGTGACATGCGTGTGCCATGTCTGGGAAGATCTGGTTTTGGTTGAGGGTCCCGATTGGTCCTGAGTGGGTTCCAGCCCTTCCGTGGGTTGACCAATCCGGGCCCTCAGCCACTTGTGCCTGGCCCCAGGTGTGGCTAGTTACCCAATTAGTGTGAGTGTATTTAATTCCCGGGTGGTGATCAGTCAGCGTGGGATCATTGCCGCTTGTCACGGTCACCCCCGGAGTTCTGTCTGTCACGGTGTGGTCACGGAGCGCCGTGGTGTCTGTCGGCGTGTGAAGTGGAGGACCCAAAATGCAGGGAGGCAGGAGAACCACAGCAGGAGTGCGGGCGAGACTGGCGTGCTTTATTTTACAGAAAACACTAACCAGGGTACTGGTTAATGCTAACTAAACAACAAACTGAAAAGATACAAAATCAAAACTCCGGGGGTGACCGTGACAAATGGCAATAATCCCACGCCGACTGATCACCACCCGGCGATTAAATACACTCACACTAATTGGGTAACTAGCCACACCTGGGGCCAGGCACAAGTGGCTGAGGGCCCGGATTGGTCAACCCGCGGAAGGGCTGTAACCCACTCAGGACCAATCGGGACCCTCAACCAAAACCAGATCTTCCCAGACATGACAGCGTGCACTCATGGCGGACAACGAGGCACTCTATAGCAGTCACGCTAGTGTACTATCTGAAGGGAAGATGCATTTTAGGGATGTAGGCATAGCTAGCTAGCTAACTGCTTGCCACCAGTGCGACAAAAGTTGCTAAAGTTATTTTACAGTGTGCGGCCCAAGTGTGTCACAAAAAAAACAGGACAAAAGAAATTGTGAAAAGGAAAATAATGCTCTCTTTTCAGTTTTTGCATGTTTTCAGCATTTATCGTCAAACACGTCTAACTTTTTAGAAACAAATCTCTGAATTCACTTTACCGGTTCTTTAATGTGTTTATAGCCTGTGAGAGGGGTGGAACATTTTTTTATATGCTCTCTATTTAGTGCAAATTTGTATCTGAGCAAAATAAAAAATTGTATTGATGTTGAGTGAAACGTGAATATCACTTGCGTTGTGAGCCGGCTTGTTGCATCTGAGCTAAAGCGGGATCTTATCTCATCTCCGCCTCTACTTCCGACATTGTCTCTCTGAGCGTGGATGATGACGCAGGCGCCCTACTCGCTGACTGATTGGATAATCTACTTAACGGGGTCAACGCGATGCACGCGGCGAGTAAGACGCCCACGTATCACACACAAACACACGCGCGACTGGTGATTAGGGTTACGTCGTCGTCAGCGGCAGAACAAGGCGTCCTCCAAGCCGGACACACGTCTCGCTTACTCACCTTACTGAAAAAGATCTCGTCACTGGTGGCGGTGTCCGTGTCCACTGTGTATATGTGATCCCTGGAAGAGAAAAGACAGATAGAGATAGAGGGCGAGGTCAGACAGTCTCAAAATTCAACAAACAATAAATCCATTTGCTCGCTGCCCCCCGCAGGCAGAAAACGACCTCAAAAGATGGAGCTTTGTGTAAACTTTGTTCAAACTTAAAAAAGAAATGTGACAATAAACAAAAGGAGGCCAGAGCGAATTTGCTCTGTCAGACAGAAACAGTCAACATAGCTTTGGAGTGCCGTGGCGCAGGGCCGGCGGGACAAAAGCCTCTTTGTCCCAGAGGAAGAGCTCCAGTGGGGGTGAGGCATGCAGAGGGGTGAGGGAGGGGTGAGGTGGCGAGACGAGAGGTGCCAAGTCACTCAGAGCTGTTCAGGTCAATTAAGCTCACTGTTCGAGCTACAGGAAATCTATACCAATGCTCATTACAGCTCAGACTTGAAGACTTATGTGGGTGCGAGCGCGTGTAAAGCCTAAAAATTAACGAGCCACTGCTGCCTCGTTTCTATACATACATGGACAAAAGTGTTAGGACACCTGGCGACAGGAAGTAATGAGCTGTTCACTCTTATTTGAGAATGTTTTCTAGTGTTTCTGTGGGATTATTTTTTTTTTGTCCAGTCCACCTGCAAAAAACATTTCAGATTACATTCCAAAGGTGTTTAGTTGGGTGGAGGTAAAGTTCTTCTACACCAAAACGTATCCAAGCATGCCTCTAAGGATCTTGCTTTGTGCTCCGTCCTCAATCTGTTCCCACTAAGGACCGAATTCTCCTAAATGTCTTCAATCAATTCCCTGATTAATTCGTTAATTGACTGATTAAGTGGTGCGGTGTGGCATTGCCATATAGACAAAAGGTGGGCTCGCAACCACTTGGCTAGGTTACACGTAGCAGGAAAACTAACGTCCATACAAACTTTCGTATTTTCTGACATTTTTCTCCATCCATTTTCCCCCTCATGCAAGGTCTCTGTTAAAAAAAGGCACTATAAAAATCGGAGTTATTCAAATTCTTAGAGATGAGCGAGTCTGTCTGATATTGGCCTTATTTTAAGGTATCGGGTACTCATGGCTGATACTGGCCAGCGATACTTCACGGAAAAACAATGCTAGAGCAAACAGAAAGCTTTGATGCAGCCTCTGACCTGAAGAAGACACTTAAAACAATGGTAGTTATTACAAAAACGACAAGCAGGTGGCAGCACAGCATAAGAGATCAACCATGGCTATGTTGCAAAAAAAAGCTATTTTCCCCAGTGTTTTTTGAATAATGATGAAACTTAACTACATTTTAATGCTAATATTCTGCGGTCCTTGCGAAATCAGTCAAAATCCAATAAAACAGCTGGAAGCGAAGGGGGTTGCGTCAGTGAAAATGGCTGGGAGTGAATGAGTTAAGTCACGTCTCTGTAATAAAAAGCTGGATGTAACACAAACATCACCAGCATGTGTTCCATTACCCTTGTTCACATAATATCAGAGCCATCAGCAGGCATATGGAAGGCATAAAGGGTTAACAACATCCCAGACAGACAGCTACACCTACTTAGCATAAAGAATTAGGGTACAGAGAGAACGGGGGAGGGGTTGTAGCAATGGGAGGTACATTAGGTGTGTGGTGTGAACGGAAGCAGGATTTACCTCGTGCCTTGCCCGTGCACTCCAACTGCTTTAATTGGTGGGAGATTGTGTTTTCTGATCAAAGGGTGCGTACAGAGCGTCGTCGTGGAAGCCGCGTCTTAATTACGCTCCAGCTCCCAAACCTGCGCTCAGCCCGCCTGTCCTGCCTGGCTGTCTCATTAACTAAATCGAATAAAGTCTTGGGAGGGACGTGCATTTTGAAATGAAACCACTTATGTCGTTTTCTTGGGAGCGGAGCCGGGGCATCTCCACACAGATGAAACCTAGCCTACTGTACGTTATCAGCCTTGACGTGTAAATTAAATAATTAATCTTGGAAAGCAGTTGAAATTAGCGGAGCATGGCTGCTGCACGGGGAGGACACATTCCCAGTGAGATAAAAGATCTCTGTCTCTGGTTTTCATTTCGTCACAGCGGGAGTTAAAATTACACTTCTCACTAAAGACGGGTTCGCTCCGGTTAATGGATTTTTTTTAAATGTAAATGATGTTATATGGCGAGGAAAATTACTATTGTGTGTGGTGTACCCCAGATGATTGACACAGCCTAACAGACTCATAATCATTCCAGCGACAATCGCAAGTTTCCTCCCACAAATCAGATGTCTGTTGTAGTACTAAGACTGACCAGTGAGCGGCAGCATGGTGCCACAGGGCATCAAGACTGCCGGAAATACAAAGAAGAACAAAGATTTGTAATCATAAATGCTGCTGTGTGATAATACAATCGAAGCATATAACTCTGAATTTTTATTATTTTTGATTTGTGGGGCTTGGGGTTAGCTCTGTTGCTAAAGCCAAAGTAGTGGCCAAGACGGGTGACACAACAAGAGTCTCCTTTTAATTACGTCATCCCTGTGCCTAGCTCTTCAGGCATGACGAATCAATTTACATTAAATTCAACTTGTATATGAATGTAACAATGGATTAAGAGTAGGTTGACTGGTAATAATGCTTGGAGAGTAGGCTGCAGGGACGATGTGCTCAAGAGTTGACTTATGTAACGCAGTCACTTCAAACGACATTGTATGAACAATAAAGTAGCATGTTTACATATTACACAAGATTACAATATAATATATTGTGCAACATTTTACATCTCATTCCTTCCCAGCCATTTTCACTGAAGCAACCCCCTTCACTGCGGCTGTTTTACTGGATTTTGATTGATTTTGTAAGGCCCACAAAACATTGTGTTCTATTGCTATAAAAACCTACCAAAAGAAAGATTAGAGTATCTTCTTTCATCAGGAAAAAAAGTATATTTCTATCTGTTTCTGTTGTGCAGCAATTAGCATTAAATTATAGCGAAGTTTCATAATGATTCACAAATCTGTTTAGAACTGTGGAGAAATTAGCTTTTTTTCAACATGGCCCTGGTTGATCTCTTTGGCTCTACTGCCACTTGCTGACTGTTATTGTAATAGCTACCATTTCTTCAACCGTTTCTCTGCAATTGAGAGGCTACATCTAAGCCTTCTGTATGCTCTAGCATAAAAAAAAACATTTAAAAAAACATTTAAGAAAAACCATTTAAAAAACCATTTGAAAAAAAACATTTAAAAAAACAAAAAAATTTTTTTAAAAAACATTTTAAAAAAGTATAAATACGTCTTTGGGACACTTAAAACATTGTATACGTTTAGGGAGCAAAATTATTTAAAAACTAGTTGTACTACCAAATATTTTTTGGCCCGATTATCAGTACGCCTGATAAGAAATAGATCAATTTAATGTTAAAATTCAGTTTGACGATCCAAAATGCCAAACTAGCATAATCTATCAACCATTTTCAGGGACTAAACCACACCACTACCTCCCAAAACCTTTTAGTAGCACTCCCACTGCATCAGTAAAACTAATTTATCTGTTTAATGTCCAGGCTTCCTGTGGAGTGTTTTTCCTGGGTTTTCAATGTCTGTGTCACCTCACGAGCAATAAATGTCATCATTAAAAATGGCAACAATAAAGGGAAATACGTACAAACAATCAAAGGAGAGACGGAAATTAAGAAGACTAAAATGGCAACGTAAAAGGACGATGACGGATGGCATCAATATCATAGTCAGTTCTTTCTCTTATCGTTCAGCATATTGCTTCTTTAACTTACTTTGAAATGTGCCCACTAATATACATCAAAAAGACAAAACTAAATCAAAAGCGATTAAATCAGAAGATCGCTTGGCAGATTTAGTGCGCTCTCGTATTTTACTTATATTTTTACCGCATGCAATTTTAAAACAGCTAGTGAGCAATATGTAATTGCCTGCACCATAAATTTGCAGCTTGGCTCCGTACGCGAGGCCTCGACTGTCCCGTCTTGCAGGGCCAAGGCCTTCCAGCTACGCGGGTTTACTCTCCAGCAGAGATTAGCGGGAGCCAAGAACATGAGGCATCTCTTAAACATCCTGGCTGGGGATGGAGGAGGACAATGGAGCGGCTGTGTCAACACACACTCGCACAAACATACACACACATGCCCCCCGTTTCCCTTTTCCCATCCGCACCTGAACTCATAACTCGGAGGTTGAACGCCATTCGGTCAGCCGAAAAGTGTCGTGACCTGTCAAAGCTTTTAATCAAATCAATTCACAACTTGTGACAAAGTCATTTAGTTTGACGTTGCGCCTTTTTGCCATTTAAAGACACACTGTGTCTATTGTGTATTTTGGATGATTACTTCCAGGCTTTGGTGGACCACAAAAAATGACAGGGCCTTGAGTTTGGCGTGTTGTTTTACAGTGGCAACTAACCACACCCATTCATCCCATCACTCATTTTCTATAGTACTTATCCTCAATTAGGGTCACAAGTGAGCAGGAGCCTCTCAGATCTCAGATGACATGAAATGAACGCCACACTGTAAAAAAAGGTGTCATTTAAGTTGGAACAACTTTAAAATATCAATTACTGAGACGTATGCCAACAATGTTAGCACAACACAGCAAACAAGCTGCTGCTCCAAAACAATTTGCGGATTTTTTCTCTTGGGGGGGGGGGGGGGGGGGGGGTCAACAGTTCTGTTAACTCGTGCGTTGGAACTGGAAGGTGGTGCTTTTTTTTGGGTTAGCAAAGGAATAGCCAATGTGTGAACAATATCATCTATGAACTGAGGCAAGTAGAGTTACTACCTGTTTTTGTTTGTTTGTTTGTAAGGGGAAAAGCGTTAGCGTCTATTTGAGGGAGGAGTTTATTTGTTCAAGCACTTTTTGAGAAAATACAAACAAAAAATACATGTGTATATTGGGACACTTGGAACAAATTAAGAAATGCTTTGGTTGAGTGCAGTGATGCGGGAAATTACCCAATTTCACTTAATTGGTCCCAAAAAATATCATTTGTTAACTATATGGACGAATGGTTTGTCATATGTACAGCTTTTTGACAGATATCTTCCTCCATAAGTATTGTGACGTAAAATATGTGCCTTGGCTCAATGAAAGTTGGGAAATACTGGATTAGAGGGCCAATACGATTAGGTCACTTTAAAATGAGTATGTTATGTATGAGCCATCCCCAAAAACCACAAAGAGTCTTTAGGGTTGCTGTTGTATGGTTCAATTCACTCGGAGGGAATTAAATCATGTCTGTGTTTGACACTGGCTAAGTGAGCATCATCGGCTGCCAGTTTGACTCACTCACTGAGGGCATCCCGTTTCCCGAAATTCGGCCAACAGAAATGCGCGAGTTGAACGGGAAGGCATGCGGATCTGCTTTCCAGACACAAATATGAGACTATTGTGAACAAGACATCGAGGGCGAGCTGAGTGATGGCAGAAAGACGGCCGGCGTGTGGGCGGGGCTTGAGCGTGCGACGGACGGACGTGGACGCGAAGCCATGAGAACACAGGGGGTTTGTGCGCAGGAATGTCGTTCGAAGAATTCCGTCTGAGGTCCGTCTGCTGGGGCTTTGTCAAAGTATCCTGCTTTTAGTCTGGCTAGGAGTAGAATAGCACAATTAGCATGCCTTCTTTACTTTCCAGAGGTGGGAAGTAACAAAGTACAAACAGTATATGTGCTTAGCTAAATTTTTATCTAATGACGTTTTAATTTTACTCCCTACTTTTGAATTTTTTAATTTTTTTATTCATTTTAAATAAGATCGTTACTTTGTTCAATCTCCATTGACAACACAAAATAAACAATGACGTAAATAGAGAGAAGTAAAGTCAACCTTGGTTGAGATTTTAATCGAATGTGATCTTGTAGAAACAATATGGCGGAACGTGAACACGAAGTATTAGCAGATTTTGAGAGGCAAGATATTTCCCCATGGCCTCATCTAACAGAATTGTCAGCTTCAAGAATGATTCGTGGCCATGCCAGCCTAAAAACACCAACAACCATATAAGCAAGGTGTTGTTTTTTTTTCTCCGTTTTTCATCATTAGCTAACTTTGCATTATGTTACTTAGCTCCCAACATAAAAAAAAAGTATGGGAAAACGTTTTAGTAGCATACAAGTTGAGCCGATGCTACCTAGCTCTTGCTAGCATGTCATTTGATTTATTTTTCTTAGTATAAAAAAGAGAAACTATTAGACTAATAGTGGGCAGAGAAGTTCTTTTTTCCATCGCGTATCAAGCTCACAAGATTAACAAAACTATGGGTGACCGTTTTGATAGCATAAATGTTGAGCCAATGCTAGCTAGCTCTAGCTAGCATGAGATCTGTTTTGTTTTTCTTAGTACAAGCAAGTAAAAAAAAAGATAAACTATTAGTGTGCAGAGAAGTTCTTTTTTCCATTGTGTATCAAAACAGGTAAAAATAAACGTATTTTATTATCTGTACTTCTACCTAAGTAAGAGGTTGAGTATGTTTACCACCTCTGACCTCCATGTACGGCACATACAACCCACCCTCACCGATATTTATCATAACTGGATCATGGGGGGTGGCTGGCGGACTATTGTGCTCTGTTTTGGCTTCCTCTGGATCAAATCCTCAGCACAAAGTGGACTGGGGAAGGGGACCGGGGGGAGCCAGCGGGCCCCTGTGGGCTGTGTGGGGGGACGTGGAGCTTGTGAATAGGCCTAGGGCATGAGGGGCCCTTGGTGATGTGGTGCCATGAAATACAACAAGCCAGAGTTCACTCGACCCCCCTCGAGCTGGTGCAGGTTGGTCTTTTAGAAGGTTCTCGGGATTGAATGTTTGAGCGTGAGTGTGCGTGTTGATGTGTGAGTGAGTCGCAGGGTTAGTAGGGTAAGGGGTACGTTTTTTGACGAATGAGGCCTAGCCTTATTGATTTGAATCAAGGGTGCTTTATGCAAAGACACCCTTGGAATGCAAAACATCCAACCCCAGTTGTATGACACATGTCCAATACCTCCCCCATTCCCTTACTGGCAACACATCAAGCCAATTGTGTTGTTGCACAGGCACGCATCGGATTGGAGGCTCACGAGTGTTGCGGCAGCTGGGGAGTGTAGGTGGAGACTTTAGCATGAAGGGAACAAACATCGGATTAAAAAAAGAAATGCTGGTGAGCTGAGCAGGCAGCTTCTTATTGTTGGGGTGGATTAGTGAATCGCATGCGCGGTAGAAGTGACATCGATGGTTGGACAAAACGTGGCATAAAAGCAATATATGGATGCAAAGTCAGCAACTGCTTAAGCGTTCTAAATTCCAGTATAGCAGTACAAAATATACCACCTCCCTTGATTAATACCCACACAGGCTGTTCTATAGAATGAGACTTTACACCGTCCAGAAAATCCCCAAAGTATAAAGTGGACTAATTCAGGATATGTACACCAAAGGGTGCAAAGTGAACTAGCAATGAATACACCACAACAGCAAACCAAGAAAATGAATAACTTAATCACAGAGTATACAGTGCAGTACTACACCACAGAATGACATGAGGGTGTATACTGCATCGTGAACTACACCAAAATAAACGCTTAGCTGAACCACGTGTGACACCACAGGGCTATTCATTTGAATAGCCTAGAATTTAAAACTAGGTAAAAGGTGGTCTCACCAAGAATACACCCAAGGTCTAAAATAAACCATCTCAGAATATACCCGAGCCCCATGGTTGATTTGGACCAACCCATAATATACCTTTGGGGTATAAACTCTGGAAGAATAAATTCAAAGGTATGACTGCCCAAAATATAATTTTACTGCAGCGTATTAAGAAAGCACTCCAGAATATACCATAATGGTATAGTATTGACTAGGCCAGAATTGACCACGAGGTAAAATGTGGACCAGTCCCAAATATTACTTCAAGGACTAAACAGGAAGTGAACTAGCTCAGAAGTGACCCAAAACCCATGATAGAAATCAATTAATCCGAGAAGCTCAAAATATATTCAAAAAGGGTATATTATCGCAAACATCCCATAATATGTATATAAGTACAGAATATACCAATGGGTAGAAAGACCCATAGTTCAAGAGGGCTTGGTCACTCCGAGGTTGGCCAGGACATGTTACGTTAACAGCCAAACCTTTCATCCAGGTGACTTGTGTATGCGTACGCTTTGTGGTCCCGAGTGCGTACGTGGCCGCGTGTGGAGAGGAGAGAAGGAGACCGGTGTGTAATCCCTGTCATTAGTGGGTTTTAACAGGATTTGCTACAGCTACAATAATGGACACTCTAGCTGCCTCCACCGTTGGAAGAACGCGCCAACGGCAGCCATACTTGCTCCCTCGCCTCAGATTGTTGCCGTTGCCATAGCGAGGGGCGCCAAGGGAGCGCCGGGAATGGCGACTATGCCCCCCCCCCCCCCCCCCCCCCCCCCCCGCGTGTGCACAGAGCTGAAGTATGCCGGCCCAGCTGGGCTATACACTAACGTGCATGTCATGCCTCATTCTATGTAGACGGCCTTCATTGGCGTGTGCGTGTCCTCTCGTGTCCTCCAGTCATCGCCAGCTAAAAAAAGAACGTTTATACAAGGCTGATATTATGTTGCAAACGGTAACATGGCCACTTCTAATTAAGACCAAGCTGTGCCTTTTCATTATAAAGGTGACTATTTGAAACCTGCAAGTGATTATTATATCAGCGTGTTACCAACCTCTTACTGTGGCTCAATTATTCAGGGACACTTCCAACCACTATAAAGTTGACTCATAAAGAAAAGTTTACTGAGCAGTTACAAGTTTTGGATTCATTCAAATATTGAAAAAAAAAAAAGAGGCCTAACTCCAATATCATTCTATACTCCATTTAATCCGGAAAAGTAACAATTTGTCAAAATGACACTGAACAGCACGTACACGCGAGTGTTTATATACCCCTTTAGTAAACAGACTCTCCTCCTGGGTTCAACTTTGTCTTTTGTGCACACTCCTATTGTGCATGAAGAATTCTAACTATCACAAGTGGTCCATACAGAGTTTCAACAACACACACACCACAAGCAAACACATTTTTAAAAAAAGAAAGAAAGAAAGGAAAAAACTATGGCTGCCGCAAGGTAAATGGATTACAATTAGATTGGTTGATTTAAAAGTGGATGCACCACAAAGATACGAGCACACACGCATATGAGTGTGCATCACAGCAAAGTAAATGATAAATCTCCTGCAGCTCCGTGATGAATTGCCTCTGAATGTCATGCAGCGTGTACCTTGAACATGAAATATGGAGCGCCGGGGAGAGGAATCTTGCATCAAGAGCAGTTTACTGCTGAATTACGCCGCACTGCTAAAGCACCTGTGACAGCGCGCATACACTCACCAGCCACAACATTAGGCACACCGGCACAGTCTCACCACGTCGGCGGACGTCACGCATTGCAACCGTGCTCTGTTTCAATTTACGCTCAGTAGACAGCGTGGGTGTACCTAATGTTGTGGCCAGCGATTGTACGGTATAATTACACACAATGAACCCCTGTTTTATCATGCATGTACCTTGAACTCATTCACTCCCAGGCATTTTCACTGAAGCAGCCCCCTTCGCTCCGGGCTGTTTTACTTGATTTTGCAAGGCCCAAAGAATATACAGTTCTATTGCTATAAAAACAGGGAACCTACCAAAAGAAAAATTAGAGTCTCTTCTTTCATCAGAAAAAAGTATATAAAGTATATTTCTATCTGTTTCCGTTTTGCAGCAATTAGCATTAGAATATAGCTACGTTTCATCATTATTCACAAATCTGTTTAAAACAGTGGGGCAGCATTGCCCTGGTTGATCTCTTATACTCTGCAGCCACCTGCTGGTCGTTTTTGTAATAACTACCATTCTTCAAGCGTCTTTCAGTTCAGAGGCTGCATCAAAGCCTTCTGTATCCTCTAGCATAAAAAAAACATGAAAACATATAAATACGTCTTTGGGAGCATGGTCATATTTAAAATAGAACATATTTGTACGTTTTTGGGAGCAAATGAGTTAAGAGGCGTGGCCTGTCGGGGTGGCATGTGATGTCGGCGTGTGAGTGTGAGCTGTGGTCAACAGCAGATCCTGTGTGAGTGTGCTAATCGTGTTATGTGTTTGACTCTCCTGCGTCCCAATTAATGACTGAAAAGAGCATTGGCGACTGTGGCTCTCCTTTCCCAGAAGTGAGGGCATTACCGTAAGTAAATATACTGTAAAATGTATTTTTTTTAAATGATTTATAAAATGTGATGTGAGAAATATTTTTTCACAATTTGTAACGGTTTCCATTGGTATTAAGTATTTTCTTGATTGTGAAAGTTATCTTAAAATGTATTAATTAATTCATTAAAATAATAGATATTTGTTTATCATTACACCATATATTTTAATATCTTAATATCAGGACTTTAGTAAGTAAGTAAAATTATAATTAGATTTGAATATTATAACTCCAAATCCATTTTCACGTTCAATGCCCTAGCTTGTAGGGGATCTTATACAGCAAAAATAATCAGTATGTCTCTAGAGACAAACACATCTGTTTCTAGAATTGCTTGGCTTTTAAAGCAGGATGCATCCATTTTCTATATTGTTTATCCTCACTCGACTGGAGGCAAATAAAGGCTGAAGGAAAAAGTCCAAATCCCATCGGGCTTTTTTTCTAAGACTGTGTCAAGAACAACCTCAGCCTTGCATCTCATCTGACTCGACTTCTTCCTTTCTGCCGCTGACTAGGATTCAGAATATTAAGGCTATAAATGATTCCTGACTTGAATTTGTAATTGTGATTTAAAAGCTGATGGGGCTAATGGCATATTGGTGAAAATGATATGAGCTACTCAACAGGAGTTTAGTAGCATGCACGAATTCAAGCGCGCGAGATGCGAGCCAAGTGAACAGAGTATTCGTTCCCCTCAAATCAACACATTTCATTCAAACCCACAACAGCCAATTTATTAATATCAGTCAGCTCATCTGTTGCTCAGTTTGGCTCGAGACTCTTTTCCCTCTATGCATAAGCCACTTTTTGTCTATTTACAATTTCATCAGTAGCTAGATCCGTATTAGGGATCTTGTTCATTCATTGCCAGCATCAAAACGAAAGCCAAAGCCATTCAATACAGTGTGCAGCCATTAAAAAAAAAAAAAAACAGCCTAAACTGAATGTGGGGCTTTGGACGACGTTCACAGAGGCCATCTGCAAGCTGCAGCACGCCAACGTCAGTCATCTGACTGCACTGCTTTTTTGATCGTCTCCTTTAACTCCTCATCATTCCATTTTTACCGATATCCTGTTGCAATTCAGTGCATACTATCGTCAAAGATTTACTTATCTGCGCAGGGAATCAATGATGGCAGGTCTCACTCTAATCTCACGAAAGACCTTTCAGTTATTCCGGGGTCACATACTCAGACCATACGTCTGCTTTTGTCTACGTATGCTAAGAGCATATAAGAACACATCTGTAAGGATTTTTTTTTTTATCACCTAAGGTGGCCAATCCACATTGCACTTTTTTCTTAGCAGCCAGCACGCAAGGATGACAGTGTCCACGTGGAAGCGTGCCCATATTTGGAAGTGCTTTGGAGGTCAAATGAAATGTGTGAGTCACATCGGCAAATTCAGTTCATTGGGGCATTGAACAGAGCAACTCCATGCCTCCAAGTGTTTCGCTTTTTCTTTGGCTTTTCCCATGTGATGCCACAACAGAAGAGTACCAGTGAAGACAAAAAGTGTCATGGTAACATTCATCCACAGTTCTTTAGCGCTTGTCCTCACATTAATTTAACTTGAGATTTATTACCGGGGTCATGATTGATTGATTGGATTATTATTATTTATTTATTTATGGTATAAAAGTGTTTTCAATTGAAAAAATTACCACAATTTTGACACATTTTGACATTTTGCACAGCTGTATTAGACGACACGATGTCAGGTTTGTTTTTAATGCAAATGTTTACTATAACTAGGACTTTGTTCTGTGTTGTGTTTTGGAGTGAAGCGTCTAATGTGATGGCAAAGAAAAAGTCATTAGCATAGAACTGGAAATTAAATTTGGGTTACAGCTGGCCTGGCTGCTCAGTACAATATGGTGACCACATACGACCACATACGGTCTTTAACGTTGACTTGTTTATTTACCTATTTTTTACACTTACTCGACCATTAACTGCCATTGACACCTATAGACGTCAAAAATTCATTTGAACGATTTCTATTAGTTTAACATTTTTTTTCCACTTTTGTTAAAGGTATGAAAACCTAGGGGGGGAAAATATTGCACATTTAGAACAGATATCAAATTTGTTATTAATCGTGAGTTAACTAGGAAGTCATGCGATTGATTACAATTTGTAAAAATTTATCACCTGACGCCCCTAATTTTTAATAATCTTTTATTTTCTTTTTTTAATCGTGAGTAAACAAGTCATGCGATTAATTATATATATTTTTTAATAATCACCCGGCCCTAATTTTTAATCATCTTTTCTTTAAAAAAAAAAAGATTTAAAAAAGAAAACAATTATTAATAATTAAGGGCATCAGGCGATTAAAATGTCATCTTAATTAATTGCATGACTACACTAGTTAACTCATGATTTTTTTGTTTTTGTTTTCATACACACAAAAGTGGAAAAAATGAATAATAGAAATAGTTCGGTCTATAGCCGTCAATGGCAGTGAACGAGTTAAGATTGGTCTTGAAACACCGCCTGTACGGTTCGCAAAGATTTCCGGATGCCCACAATTCAACCAATCACTCCAACTGCTCTACTGTCTATTCATACAGCACACAGAAGACAAACCCTTTCTTGATCCATTTGACAACTGGTCAGTGTATTAAAATGGGCAACACACACATACAAACACGTGCACGCATGCCAACAAACACACCCCTCAAATAAACCCTCTGTGTCCCAATTCCCTCCCCCTTGTGCCCCTAAAACTGCTGGCTGCCACCCCATGTGGAGCAGGTGGGCGACAGTCGCACCAAAGTCCCTGCCGCCCATTCCCTCACACACACACACACACACACACACACCAGCAGACACACACACACACACACACACACACACACACCAGCAGACACACACACACACACACACACACACACACACACACACACACACACACACACACACACACACACACACAGTTGTCCCTAATGACCACAGATATGTTCAAAAGCAGCAGTCTCCTTCAGCCACTTAATTTGACATGCTTAGGAGCAAAACAAAGAACACCCCTTCTATTGTGTCTTTTCACCCAGTCAGGCTTGAACTCAATTACCCAAAGGGGGGGCTCAGATCAAGCCGATAAGAATTGCAGAGACCTTTCTACGCTCCGCCTTGATATCAGCAAGCATATTTGAAATTTAATATGGTAATAATGGCGCACTTGCTGCTCCTCTAATTGCTCATTGTGTCATGAGGTGGAGCAAGATTTCTTAAATGGTAACAACAAGAGCGGTGAAGAAAATCAATGAGAGAGTACTGCGTGCGGCTCCTGCTGTGTCACTGAGCTGTATTTGTATGGGAATAAAAGTCCTTCAGGTGAGGGCATTGACAGGCAAAGAAGCAAAAAGTGTGTGACATTTGTGAGCCGCCGGGAAAGACAAACTTCTTTGTCGTGTTTCTGTGTGTCTTTTGGGTGGGAGGTTAAGATAAAAGGCGATTAGCTGGCAGCGAGCTCAAAACAGGAAACATCGAGACCACCTCCAAGGCCAAACAGAAATACTGGATAGTGTGATTTCCTCTGTGCCCCCTATATAGAGTTTTTTGTTGTGGGGGGTTAAGATCAGGGGAAGTGGCAATTTTTTTGTCAACTGTTTGAGATTAAGGGCTAGACGAATAAAATTGACCTGACTTCAACATGTCACGCTAAAATAATTAATGTTTCACTCCAGCCCTGCAGAGGGCAGTAACTGCAAAATGGCTGACCATTGTCAAGCAGTTAAGGGGCGTGAAGAAGGCAAACTTTTATTTCAAACCGCTTCTTGAAGTTACAAAAAGTTTCTATGTAGCACTTGTTAGCCTACATTTTGTGTAAAATGGGCCGTTATCATGAATTTAACTCTTTTGCTGCCACACGTTATCCAAAAACCAACCTTGACACTCCCAGCCGATTTCGAGCATTTTAACTGTACTTGGACTACACGAACGAACATGCTGGGTACCAAATGAAAGATCACGTTCCATTCTTTCATTAGAAAAAAAAGTCTGTTTCTACCTTAGTCCGTTCTTTAGTAGTCGCCATTTGAAAATAAGTAATTTGAGTGACATTGAGCAAAAATTTTAAACATAAGGAGAAAAGAAGCTTAGATAAGATAAATTTTTTGCACAACAGTGACTTTGACATTAATATTTTTTGCTTAGTGACACTCTGTGAATTAGATTTAATGTGACAAATGCTTTGATCATTCACGTCATCCTTGAAAACGTTCTATTTCATCATATCGGTTACGTTTCACTGCAATTGCATTCACCGGCAGAACATTGGAAAAATATACAATGCTGCCATCTGCTGGCCATAGTTAGTGGGTGTTCATTGAGTAGGGATCACTGCTCAACAACGTCCACTGCCCATTGAGAGAGAAAAAACGTAGTAAACGTAAATTAACGTTTTTGGCGGCATTCATTTGGATTTTAGTAAACGTCATTAAACGTTTTTGGCGGTAAAAGAGTTTAAGGTAACATTATGGGAAATTGACTTCTGAATCGCTTATACTCAAATACGGTGGTGCCTACGAGCAACATTTGAGACACCAATGTACTTCAGACCCCTGCCGCTCGATGGCAGTAGCACACCTCACAACATCTAGCTGCCATGAATTCATCAATTCACATTGGTTTCCTTGCAATGGGAAGATTGATGAATAATTGGTGGCAATAAGGTGGTTTGCAAAATTGAATATGATTTTAAACTGTATAATAATACTGTTGAGTGCATTTTTTCATGAAAAAAAACTAAACAAAAAACATACCCTCCTGTCATGCACAAAGACAGGAGGTAATAAAAAGTGTTGAGTCAAGCTTTTTTCTGCGATGTATCCCTTGTGATTCATAAAGCCATAGATATCTCCCACTACTAGATTGATAAGCCACCTGCCGAGCCATCAGCGTCAAGCTCACAACAATCTCTGAGAATCATTGTGGCCGCAACAACATTTGTTCGCTTACCTGGCAGCGATGAATAAGGTCTTGTTCATGATCATGATGAGCTGGATGTCCAGTTTGTGCCGCTGCGTGTTGTTCCTGCCGGGCTTGTGGCCCACAAAGGCCGGGTACTGCTTTGTGTCTGCGGGGGGGGAAAAAACACAGCTCAAACACTTTGACGACATGATTGCCGAAGTTTCTGTCAGTCGTACTGTCGGGATTTGGATCAAATGTCAACACATCTGCTGCCTGAGCGCTTGCTGCGGCCTTAAATTATACGGTAAAAAAAAATGCAAGGCACTGTAGCATGAAATTGTTCTGTTGTTAGTGGCTGAGGATGAAAGCGCTTGTTTGGCTAAACAGAAGCAGGTCAATGTCAGGCTACTCTTAGTGGGAGAGACACTTTGAGCATTTCTCTGTGGAAACTCGCTTTGTTTATAAAACGAAAGGAAAAAACGGATTGGGCTTTTTCATATGCATTGCACACACAAATGTGGCTTCAAATCATTTTTATATATGTTTTAAACCTTCACAATGTATTTAAAATAAATCAACCTGATTGAAGTGTGGATCTAATTCAAGAACTGTAGGACATAACATTCAGCATTGCCAGAGAAAACCCACACAAGCATCGGGACAACATGTAAATTCCACGCAGCAATGCCTAAGTCAAGAATCAAACCCAGAACCTCTTGATTGTGAGCCAGATGTGCCAATAATCAAGAATAAATGTGCTGAAAAGGACTTGTAATCAAAGTTATTTTTGTTAACGAAAACTAATGAAAAAACTAAAAAATATAATAATAATAAAAACAATTTCGTTAACGAAATAAAATAAAAAATAATTATTTTATTTTTTTCAATGAAAACTAACTGAAACTACATTTTATATATATTATAGCGAAAATGTCCTTTGTTTTAGTCTTTGGAAATTAATTTAATACATGAGCCTAAATGTGATTTTAAATATATTTATTTCAATAATAACCTAAATAAAGATGTTTGAAAGTGTGTCACACTGAAGTGATGTTTTCATTTTACAATAAGGGGTTAAATACTGTGCACAAGTAATACACATTATAATAAATTAATTAATTTGAAAAAGAAAAAAAAACTAATACTGAAACTAAATAAAACTAAACTAAATCTAAGCATTTGAAAAAAACTAATAAAAACATAACCACCCTGAAAACTAATAAAAACGAACTAAATTTAAATAACAAAACTCAAAACGAACTAAAATGAAAATTCCAAAACTATATTAACCCTGCTGGTAATGTGGTGACATACAACCAAAGGAAGAAATAAATGCACAGCATCCAACTCACAGTTGCCGTGGGAGATGCTTATAGGCTCGCTGTCTTCGGGGAAGCCCGCTCCAGCTATGTGCAGTAGCGTGAAGTAGAGGAGGATGACCTCTGACCTCATGGTCGCTCCACTCTGCTGCCTCTGCTGGTCCTCTGGTGCAGATGTACTTCAGCCTGCAGGAACAAGAACGAGATGACGTTGAGGAAGTGGATGGAGGAGGCAGCGTGGCTAAAAACAAGATTTACAGAATCGAAAATGCGAGAGTAGATATATGAATCTTCAGTGACTCATGAACCATATTGCAAAATGAACGTGTCATAAGTGGATTAGCAAGGTGATATGCGTCATAGATTGATGTCAGGCAGAGAGGATCCTTCTCGAAGCGCCGCGGCAGATTGACCTGCCCCCGAGTCGGATCGAGATCTGCCCGTGCAAAAGTGCATCCTCTCCTACTTATGTGTCATCCGACAAACACACTTCGCTCTTTCCAACAAGTTCATTCATCACACTCTACAAGTTGAATACACAGCATTGCCACAGGTACCTTGAAAAAGTAACTGTAGTTACTTAACTGGTTGCTCGATTGTGAAAATAACCAAGTTAAAATACAAGTTAATAGTTACATTAAGCAGATACCTATAGTGAGACCTGGTTTTTATTCTTAATTGGAATTGTGTTTTTAACATAGACATTTAGGAATAAAATGTATTTGTTTTATTTAAATTAAATAAAGACAACCTTTTTGACCTAACATAATTATTTATATATTTTTTTTAAAGTGAGTCTTTTCTGGATTTTACTTAACATAAAAAAAATACGTAACATAAAAAAAGTGAAAATGATGTTGAAAGTTTCAGACATTAAAAATTTAAACAAAAGCAAACAAACCCATTTGTATTATTTAGAGTGGAAGTCAACCTTGAACATTTCTTGACAATAATATGTTCTATGTGACCTCACTAGTCTAAACATGACATTCTGATTAATATTACATTTGTGGAATATGAGTCATGAAGCAAAATCCAGCCGTTTTTATCCATCTCAGGGGGCGGCCATTTTGCCACTTGCTGTCGACTGAAGATGACGTCACAGTTGCTCAGGGCTCAGGCAGCGACCAATCACAGCTCACTTGTTTTCTGAAGCTGAGCTGTGATTGGTTGTTAACTGAGACCTGAGCAACTGTGATGTCATTTTCAAAATGGCCGCCTTCTAATATATTGATAAAAATGGCTGGATTTTGCTACTTAACTCATATTCCACTAATGCAATATGAACCAGAATACCATCTTTAGACTAGTGGTGCTACATAGAACATATTGTTGTCAAGAATTTTTCATTTTAATTTTACTTTAATTCTCTCACGCAACAAGAATCAATCATCATCTCAACAAGCAATATGGATAATGAAAACACACTTATTGCCTCCAAGTGCATTGCTGACAGATAGTTTGTTGTTTGTTGACAAGAAATTTATTTTTTTAGAACAGAACTGAACAAAAATGCTGCGGTGTTGTCGCATTTCCTGAATTATCTGAGATGTTTTACGTGATTACAAAAACACTATGTCCTCAACAAGCTCATTCCCTAATGCAATTTCATATGTAATGCACATCTGTATGCTCCTAGACATGCCACGCCGACTCCTCCCGTCGTTTATGGCAACAGATTACAGCCATAAATCAAACGCGACAATTATTGCGTTAGTGATCTAATCAAGAAGCGAGCGTTTCATTTGCATCACGCTCTTTCAGACCTTGCTGGAAATGCAGAGGATGCTTCTGGGATGAGGAATTGAATAAAACAGTCCCTTTAAATTTACTTCACAAGTTGTTTATTCCAACACGTATTATCCTTCACTAAAGGCAGGAAGAAGAGAGGGAAAGAGAGAGAGGCTGGGGATTTACTTCTACTTTGCAATGTCTCTCTCTCTGTCTCTCTCTCTCTCTCCTTCCTTGCCTTCATGCTCCTGTGAATCTCATTGTGGAGAGGAATGAAAACACTATTCACACAGAGGATCACTTTCACACTGAGGAGAATGGCAAAGCATTGGAAAGCCTGGAGACCAGCTTCGTCTCCTTTCCTCCTGCTCCTCTTCCTCTCACACCAACTAAACAGTAAAGTAATCTGGTTCCCCCTTGGATTTTTCATATATCATAGAGCTGCATTTGTATCTGATTTACCAGGGGGGGGGGGGCACTGAGGAATAAAAGCCGTACAAGGTACAAGAATAAAGTTGTGAGAATGGAATATTAGCATAAAAATGATGACGTTATATGAATTTGTTCTCAAAATATACACACTTATTTCTTGCGTAAGTGAGTTTTTTTTTCTCACATAAAATACATTTTTATTCAATTACTGTAAAAAGTAGTATAGTTGTAAAATGACAACAATATCATGCATGGTATAACCAAAAAAGTTGTTGCAAAAAGTTGTGCCAATAAAGTGGTAATCGAATTAATTTTCTCGTAATATTGCGATTTTTTTCCTCTGAAAAATTTGCAAATTTTTATTTATTTTTGGTATTTTAAATAGTTACTTGTGATGTCATGATTTTTTTTTCTCACATTTTTTTCATCATGTCATCATCATTGCTCTTTAAAAAAAAAATATATATTTATTTTGTGTGTGCGTGAATATGTGCGTGTGTATGTGTGTTCTCATAAAATTTGGACTTGGCATAATAACATGATTCAAGAAGATCTCCAAACTACGATTACTTGTGATGACATCAAATTTGGACATGACAAAAAGATCTCCAAACTTCTACAAAGGTCTGAAAGTTTTTTTCCCCCTCTCTTTATTGAACTTTGACCTGTAAACTCTGACATAATTGACTGATTGATGAGTGGCAAGTGGCACAGTATTGCCAGACAGCTGGCGCATCTCCCTCTGTGATATACTGTAAATAATAGTACTGGTATTTCCAGATGGGATCTTGATCACTGCAAAAATAAAGGCGCAACTGCGAAATCTGCTTCTTCCATATGTTATTGACTTTGACGTAACAGCAATGCTAAGAGATTAATCAGCATTCATCTTCCATCTGCACCGATGGGATGTGTTGGATTCCAAAACAAAAAAAAAAGACTGTGATGCACTAAATGGCTTCAATTGAAACTCAAAGGCCGCTTTCATCACCGCATGAGTAATAGCGAGACCCACACTGGCTCTTCTGGAGGAGAAATTGCTTCCTTGTGTGCTTAAATCTTGGGTCTGAAAAGCTACTGTAGCGCACACCCTCAGAACATCAGGACTCAAGGACTGCACGTGTGGCAGTAAATTACCCAAACGCCACAGGTGGAAGTAGAAGATTTCCTTTATCCATATAAAGGAACCAAAAAAAAGAAGCCCTTCTTTGGGACTTTTGGGGCTTTAAAGGCACACTACCACATTCAACCGCAGCTACTATAACTAAGTAGGTGGCATTCTGAGAGCAAATGTGTATGAAGGAGAAAACAAGTGTGTGTGTGTAGGGAGTGTTAATCAAGATAATTGCTGACAGGAGGCCGCCAACAGGTAGTAAAAACCCTAGAATCAATCTTGGACCAAGTCTCATGAGCTTTCCACGGAATAACTACATCGACATGCGTGTACATCCCGTGAGGGCAACCAAAACAAACGAGCGCCCGGGCTTTGACAGTGAACACATTACGAAGCCTGATGATGTTTTGGTTGCTAATACGCTAATGTGGACATGTTTGCTGATGAGTGCTAAGGCTGCAAACATTTGTCAAGGTCGGCCGTTATAATTGGGAAAAGGAAGGAAATACCATCACACGTTTAGGTGCTCGTCGAGTAAATGGAGTATTTAGAATGAAAAAAAAGCTATGCATTTTGACTTTATGGCTACAAATTATTATTTTTTTAGTACTTGAAAGAGTTAGCTAGAGCAGGGTAGCACATCTGTCAATCACTGCTTCTTTTTTTATTTTTGAGCTTGTTTGATCATCATTTTGTTAGCTATCTCTATCCTGGCTTATAAAAAATGGTTTAAGATGAGAGGGTCATACCATTTTTTAAGTATTTCAGTTTGTTTGATCATCCTTTTGTTAGCTAGCTACATCCTGGTTCATGGAAAATGATGTAAGATGACAGGACCATACCTTTTTTTATTCTATGTAGGTGGGAATAGTACAATCATGATTAAACCAGTAAAAAAAAAAAAAATCCTCTAACAAAAGTGAAAAATGTGTGAACCGCCATTTTGTTGCTAGTTAGCTAGCACAGCCACAAGGAAATAGGAGTATACCATTTTTCATTCTCGGTGCGGGGGTTCTTTCGTGATACTAACAGCAACATTAAAAAAAAATCTTCTAATAAAAGATGTTTTCTTGTTTATTCTTGTGTGTTTGTCTGTTTTGTTTGTATTTGTTAGCACCCTATTTATAGAGAATGACACCAGAAGGCAAAGACGTGACCATAGCATTTTTGCACAGTATCAAACGTGACACTCCAACTAACAAACCAACAAACTAAAAAAAAGCTTTTCTACTCTTAATAGTGAAAAATCGTACATCATCTTGTGAAGACTTCTTATGAGAGGGCGCACGTCACTTCCGATGCAAACCTCATTACTATGCATCACTTTCTGTAGATTTAAAGGGGGAAATTGGTTGGATAAGGACATTTCGACTAAAATATTTACGTTGGGGAAATGTGATTGAAACGTTGTCGGACATGCTTTTTAACCACTGATGACAACAGAGACATGTGAGTATATAAGTGTTTTTTCTTCATCGCAGCCAGGCGTATAAGAAGAGGAAGTGTTCCATATTTATAGTTAAGTGGCGGCTTCTCGTAAATGCCGTATGACAGCTTTGATACGAGGGCGGCGTGCCTGTGTTTATATTTGGCAGGCGGGATGACGTGCGCAGATGACAGGAGCGCCGCAGGGAGGGGCCGTCTTAGTAGCAATATGGTCGCGAGACATGAATGAAATGTGGGGCCCATCTGAGGAAAAGCTACTGTTTGGACAGGTAGAAAAGTTCATTTTTGTGAAAAAGAGCACTTTTTGGATGTAAATAAAAGCAGTTGCTCAAGGTTTATACGTTTTCCTTCAGACGTTAACATCCTAAATTCTAATATTTGTTGCATATTAGTGTTTTTTCAGTAGTAATTATTCGTCCAATCAGATTTCAACCTTGATTGTGACGTGATTGTAGTGGTATTAAGAGGTGCATTAAGTCCTCACACAAATGCATGGTCCCTGCATATGCCACCTGGTTGTGAGCGAAAGTGATTTTAGATGACGGGTTGTGCTCTTGTTTTTGCTGTGTGTGTGACATTTTCATGAAGAGCAAAACACTTTATTAAAGTTTGGTTCCTGTATAAAAATAGGACATACGCAACCAAGCACAGGTGACACCTGTACTATCAGGTGTGAAATAAGGAGAGAGATGTTGTTTGTATAAACGTAGGCCTCCATTACGCGACTGATTAAGACCGAATCAGAACCAGATTTCTCAAGTTTTGTCAAGTCATGTAGAGCCTCCTTCCGGACATGTCTTCAAACAAGCGATGCATTCATGACTTGGCTTGAGTTGTTGCGTATAAATAGCCATCTTTATCTCTTTCTTTGAGTTATAGGCATAAATAATAAGAAAAGCATGTTAATTTTGTGGTGTAAGCATTCTGAGTCGTATTCTTCTTGATTTGTTTGACTGTTGGCAAGCGTTTGAAATGTACATTACTGACTTCAATCATAAGTCGTAGCTCGTGAGTGCTTACGTAGCAACATTTGACATGCAATAAAAGTAAACAAACTTCAATTGATACATTTTCTCCCACTTTAGAGTTTCCAGAAGTCTTATATATACCCTCAGGTTTAGTTTCTCCCAGCTAACTTACAGCTTGGATTTCTCATCAGTCATTCACAAACTGTTCGCCAGTCATTTACAGACTGATCACTAGTCAGTTGCAGATTTTTTGCTAGTTCATCAGATTGGTTGCCAGTGAATTGCAAACTAGTCACCAATTAATCCTATAGTGTGGTCTCTAATCTCCAATTGGGAGGACATAGCAGACTGGTTGTTACTCGGTCACAGACAATTCAGTAGTCAACCATATATCGGTTGCCTGTACATCACAAACTGGTCATCGGCCAATCACGGTCGAGTTGCTGGTCAGTTACAGCAAAGAAGGGATTTTTGTTTTCTGGTTGTCAAACTGCAGAATACCGCATTTTTCAGATCTGTCCTTAAGTTTCAATGAATAATAATGGTCAGCGTGGCTCAGTGGTAGAGTGGTCGTCTCCCAACCTAGAGGTTGTGGGTTTGATCCCATGCCATTGTGACCACGTTGACATATCCTAGTGCAAGATACTGAACCCCAAGCTCCTCCTGATGCTCTGATAAAATTTACCCAAAGCTGTCAACTTACTGATCCCATCGCCCGACTTGCATGTTAATGTGAAACCTGAATAGGGCCAGAGCAGAAAAAGAAAAGATCAAGCAGAAAAGATTGCATAGAACAGTCGAGACTTTAAGGCACTGATCCACCAACATGGAACACATCCAAGCATCAAGGCTCCCCAACGGAGCCAAGGCTTTTTTTCACTTGTCAGTCTTGCTTGATGAATCCAAGAGAAGAGACGCCGGAAGAGCTCGAACCGAGGCGCCTTGCCTCAAGAGGAAGCTGCATGAACCCGAATCCAAACTACAGTACACTGACACACATCCTCTCTCAGATTCCTTGCTTTCAACTCAATATCAGTACCAAG
This sequence comes from Leptonotus elevatus, assembly GCF_054856555.1. NCBI lineage: Eukaryota > Metazoa > Chordata > Actinopteri > Syngnathiformes > Syngnathidae > Leptonotus > Leptonotus elevatus. Next base: position 9,532,823 of record NC_141243.1, on the reverse strand, counting down.
ATAATCCATCATGGTTTTGATTATTAAAAGACAATGAAGTGGGCATGAATGAGGCGCCCCGTCGCTGTCGGGCCATTTATTGAAACAGAGGCCTCTGATGCATGGACGTCTCCCTTTTAAGGGCTGATGGATTGATTGTGGAAGCAAGCCAAAAAAGGCTCAAGGGAAGCACAAGGAACAAGAGATCAGAGGCACAGCGCCAACTTTGCCAAATAGCAGCCTCACAAAAAAAGACATTCACAGTGTAGAGATAAGCCGTTGTCTTAATAACGTCGCCTCTGGGATGTTAACGACATTCAGTCTGTGCATGAATCCGTGCGTTTTAATCATTAAACTGATAAACCAGTGGGATGCTTTGAGGCATTTGGACAAAGGAGACTAGTGGGAGAGTGGCGTGTGAGAAATATCTCAAATGCGCACTGACATCACACCATCAAGCATAAAAACCTGCACTGCTTGTAATTTAAGATTAAAAATAGGTCGAAACACAATCTGCTTCTTCCTCTGTTCGCTGAATCGGTGGAAGCTGATGTCTGTGGATCTCGCTCTGCTTCATCTATCCTTCATTCCTTTCCTCAGTCTCTCCTTTGGTCTCTTGAGGTCTCCCTAATTGGTTGGAATTTAGATGTTTCTGGGGTTGGTGAAAGACTCTGGTTGGTAACCCGGTGGGTAGTAGGTAATGTCTGTCTGGTCGGTGCTGGATTTCACTTTCCTTTCTTTTCTTTGATCCTTCCTCGGGTCTCCTGACAACCTCACGACTCTAGCTGGATTTTGAAGTATTTGGTTTAGGTGAACGGTATGGGATTTTTAATAGGTTTTAGGTGAACTAATGAGTACGCACGCACACATGCACATACAAAATAAATAAAAAATAAAACGAGAGAGAGCAATGATGATGACATGTCGAATCGGTAAAATTACCGAATGAACAATACTGAGCTCTCTCAAAAAAGAAGAGGAAAAAAAAAGATTAAAAATAGGTCAAGAAGCAACTAGGCTGCTGAAGCATGCAAAGGAGCATCTGTATCCATCTATTATCTCTCACAGTGCTGACGTCTATCTTCAGTTCAACTTTCTAACTTTTCTCCATCACCAGTTTATCCCAAAATGTGTGAGGTGTATTTTCGAAAGCTTCAACCCTTTCATAAAAAAAAAAAAAAACAAGTTTCACATTTGAATGTCACGGCCCGCTCATGCTGATAGAATCTGAAAAGTGTGGCCAGATACGTCGCGGATAAGGACACGCTCGGTTGCACGTGGCTTTTTCAAAGTGTCATTTGATCCGAATTTCTGTCTCGCCCGACGCCTCGAGTTCACAGTTCAGCTCCTTGTCCAAAGAGCGCCAGGTGCAGTGGAGAAGAAGAAACATCAGCAGAATGTCACCGCGCTAAATGCCACTTACACCGCGCCTCCCTGTGGAGAGGCGGCGGGGGATGTTGAAGCTGTCACACGCGACAAGGTGAATTTCATTGGGAAACTCCCTTCAAGGCAGACCGTGGCGGCGCTCCCCTCAGGTGACGCTACTTCCAGCTGTGAAATCCGAGTTCAGATCACTTGGGTTTAAAGGGTCCAACCATTTTCAGACAGTTCTTACTAACATGTCTGTCACATGCTTTTGTCAAAATACCCCAAGGATAAAAAAAGTATAGGACTCTTACCACAGTAACCGCACACTATTTTTGGTCTTGCTAAGATTAGCCTATTTTGAGGGTGTGGCCTTGTCTCAAGCAAGTGATTGTATAGCCCGGCCAATGGCAGATACATTTTTTGTTACTATGAATGAATAGGCAAGCATTTAAGCGGCGTTGACAGTCTCAACAACCTCACTAAGCAACAAGTACATGCCACCTATCACAAGCTAACACTGTTAGCTAACGCTAATCTCTGCATCTATCAAAAGTCAGTTATGGGCAGAGAAACGTAACGTGGGGATGGTTATTATGTAAATTAGCCCCACTGTTTAATAACAGCGGCACGGTGGCTGACTGGTTAGCACGTCCGCCTCCCAGTGCAAAGGTTGTGAGATCAAGTCCGGGCTTCGGCCTTCCTGGGTGGAGTTTGCATGTTCTCCCCGTGCTTGCGTGGGTTTTCTCCGGGTACTCCGGTTTCCTCCCACATTCCAAAAACATGCATGGCAGGTGAATTGGACACTCCAAATTGTCCATAGGTGTGATTGTGAGTATGGTTGTTTGTCTCTGTGTGCCCTGCGATTGGCTGGCAACCAGTTCAGGGTATACCCCGCCTACTGCCCGAAGCCAGCTGGAATAGGCTCCAGCAACCCCCGCAACCCTTGTGAGGACAAGCGGTACAGAAAATGGATGGATGGATGGATGTTTAATAACAGTGATGCTGAAGTACATTTTAAAAAGTAGGTTGATAAAAGATTTACTTGGTCATCTAATTTCACACTTGTTAGGTGGGCAGGCACTCCAGGGACCAAGGTAAAAAAAAACGAAAACTAAAATAAATAAATCAACAATTTTGCTAACTAAATGAAATAAAAACGAAAATGCTTTTTAAAAAGCGAAAACTAACTCAAAATACATTTTATGCTTACAAAACTAACTATAATTATAGCAAAAATGCCCTTCGTTGTAGTCTTTGGTATTTAATTTAATGCACCTTTGGGGATGATTTCAATTGTGATTTTAAGTATATTTATTTAACCGTAATAAGGATGTGTGGAAGTGTCACACAGAAGTGATGTAATCTAGCAGCCAATAGAAAAGCACCTTCAGATGGCGACAATGAAATGCAACGCTAGGTAAGAAATTAGTTACTTTTTTTATTTTACCATGGTGTTTATTAAATATTGCGCACAAGCAGAGGTGGCAAATCCAGGTCCAGAAAGTAAAAATTTAACCCCAGGTGCTAGTTAGCTAGCTCCCATGGTGATTGTTTACCTGCTAGGGAGCTATCTAGCTAGCTAGCATCAATGGCTGAAGCCAAACTGTGGCAGGGTTTTTACTTTCTGGACCTGGATTTACCACTTCTGCACACAAGTAATACACATAATAATAAAAACGAAAACTAATACTGAAATTAATTAAAACTAAACATTTTGTAAATAACTACAACTAATAAAAACTAACAGAACTGCCCTGAAAATGAATCAAAACTAACTACATTTAAAAAATAAAAAATAAAATAAAAACTAACTAAAATGAAAATTCCCAAACTATAACAACTCTGCCAGGGACCCATCTTTTTTCTGCCATACAACAGAAAAATCCATTTCTGTCCTTAGTTAAGTTTTCACTAATCTAAAATGCATGAGCCTTAAAATGCTTTTTTTGTGTAATATCTTGCAGACAAAAGAGGACTCATGCATGCATTCTTTCTTTTTAAGGTGCTGCAGAAATGTTATCGCGAAGAAGTAACAAAGGATGATAGCATGCGCTCCTCGGGTGGTTTTGACTTAAATAGAAGACGATGAGGAATCAATAAAACAATAGAAGAGTGAGATGGATATTTACAGCCTCCTGTTGTTTCCTCGACAGGCTGCAAATGAGAAAGGTCTCTGAGTCGATAATGTAAGAGATGCTTACTATTTGATTTTTTTTTTCATTCTTTTTTTTCTGCAGGTTTGAGAAAAGTTTGGGGCAAAAATTGAAACTTTGTCATGCTGGTCATTGACTTGGAGTCCAAACAGCAAGGATGTGTACAGATGTAAACATCCCACACAAAAGCATCTGTGCCCTTAAAGCTCAGTTTCCAACCAGATCCATGATTTTTTTATATTTAATACAGAGCTGGGTTTCAACCATCCATCCATTTGTTTTAACCGATTTTACTCATTAGTATTGCTGGAGCCTTTCGGTCTAAGGAGGTCATAGAAGGCCGGTGGTTGTGAGCCGCTGCTTTAGAGCGTATTATGCTCCCACTTTTAAAAATAATTCTAAGCACCAGGCACAGAGGAACAGGCGGGAAGCATCAGCTCATCGTCAGTTCAAAGTTCATGCGACCACAAAGAAGACGCACGAGGCACGAAATACTGCGTCATCTCATAAACCGCCACATGATAAAGCATTCTACTGTAAATTCCTCTCAATGCTCCATGATTTCATTTTACCATCACTCCAAATCATTTCATCTTGGTTAATGGCCTTCTTTTTTTCTTCTTCTTTTTTTTTTTTTTTAATCCGTGGAGCTTCAATTTCATGCAGGTTCCATTATGCTAAGTGAGTGAGTGTGTGTGGCGGCTGATAGCTGGCTCGCCGGGGCCTTCCTCTTCCATCGGCTGTGACTGAGCGTGATGCTAATCTCTTTAAAGGTAATGCGGAGGCCACAGGAGAGTACAGCCTACAACTAGCACTCACTTTCTTAGCTTCTTCTCATTACTTGGCCATCTGTCCTATTGATTTATTGTACACCGTCTTGTTCAAGCACTTTTTATTTATAACATTTTGTCTCACTCCAAATAAACGCCTAATTCACTTATTCAGTCACAAACCATGTACAGTATTTATAATAGAGGACGGGAAACGCTTGATTCGATTATGCTCTGTGTTAGCATGTGATACTGATAACGGAGGATCTTGTTTTTCTGCTAATGCATCGTTTCCTGAATCCACAGATGCTCAATAGCAATGCATCGAACACAGAATGCAAATCGTGTTATCTCGGTAGAGCATATTGGCGGAGGGATGCAGCCAGCATCACCGAACTAATGACGACAAGGTAGCAGCTGTCAAGCAGGCAGATCACTGAGACATAAGGTTCAAGATGCTATAAATAAGAAATATAAATACTCAAAGGCATGTTTATGTGGGATATGAAGTGAAAGATGAAATGAAAAAGTGATGATCTAAAAGGCTTAAATATTTATATGTAGTGCATTCATTGAAGTGCCTGCAAATAAAAAAAAAATTAGCACATAAATAAATGACTGTAGTAATTAAAGCGTATTAGTATATTTCATCATAGTGAATAATATTTGATCAAAGACTACATTAATTTTATTATATTCAACTTTTAGCTGTTTCAGTATTTTTTTTAAATCTAATATAAATAATATCATTATAATGACTATTTGTTAATAATGTCTTTGTTTGCTGATTAACGGAATTTTTCAAAATGGCCACTCATTCCATTCCATTATTTAGTCATTATTACAATTTAGTACTTCTTTACATTCATTTTTTTTATCATGTGTCATGCATTTTTTTTTTATTCTATAGGTCAATAATATTATTTTAGCCTAAGTGGGTGGTAAGCAATTATGGTTCCTTTCTACATTTAGGGCAAAGTGAGTTACTCCAATAAGGCATACCAGTATTTGTGCAATGAAATGTTGTCTTTAAACTTAACAACTTGTTATACCTCTTGCAAAAAGCTTTGATCAAAATCTCTCTAGGCTGAACCAATTAAAATAGCCGACTTAGCCATGTAGGCTAATCGGCTATCGACCATTAGCTGTGAGCTCATGCTAACTTGATACCATTTAAGTTTTTCGCATGGTTGATGATGGATTATTCGTTCACGCTGCTAATAGGTATATTGCATGACCACTTTGAGACCATTCGCATGACAAGCACTGAAGCATGTGCTTCAGTTTTATGACGACCGAATGCTGGTGCCTCAAGGTGCGCTCTTTGCAATTAACACAAGTTCCTTTATGAGCCTTAGGGTCAAAGTGAATTAACATAAAAAAAACTTAGGAAGGGGTGAGGAAATGCATTTGAAGCCCACTGTCAATGATGCAACGATGACGCAAGTGCCCGTAGCGCTTTAAATGCTCGGCTGCGGCCGGCTGACATGAGCGAAAAGTACATATGCTAATTGCAAATATAACCACGTTTGACAAGTAAAAATGTGCTGTTGTCTGAAGGGAGTTCATTTTGATTTGACACTACAAGAGGAAATGGAATTAGCAGAGACATCATAAGACGTTATCGACTTTAAATGCAACTCACATCATTGCCGTAGTCTTGTAATTGTAGTGCAGGATTAGCATACTAGCTGTTAAAATACCACACAAAGCATACGCAAAATGCTATTTGAACTATCCCCTGATACAAGAATACAGAAAAAAGGCTAATTACCAATTGTGCTACAATTTATGTCAAGTGTGTCAAAGTTCCATCTCAGCATTAGTCCCCTTCCTTGAGCATCCTGCCGTCATAAATACCCCCAAACAAGCACAGATGACGGTTTTTCCGATAAGCAATTTTCCATGCTATTTATGATCGGCCGCATCTTACATCAACTCTGTCATTCCATTTTTCTAATGGATCTGTTGCATTAATTCCGAGGGCAAGGGCTGTACATCATGGTTGTCAGTGTCCCCTGTGGGATCGGCGAGCATCATGTGCAGCAGACAAAAGCATGATTGGAGTGCTTAGTAGACCTGCTGAGATTTTTTTTTTCCCCGTCAAAACATAAAAGGCATTAAAGACTAAGTTCATAATCCTAAAAATCAACTGCAATGTTAAAGATGATTGCCTTCAACACACGAGTGTTGAAGCTGACAAATTTGCGAGTCGACTTTAAGATTTGGTACTACCTGGACTGACCAGTATGAATGGGGTTTTTGCTAACTCTTACTTGTTGACCTGTTTTGGCCGCAAATGGATACGACTTGACAGTCCACGACACAATCCCCTTTCAAGCTTTATTGAAAGTGGCTCCCCTTTTCTAAAAAGTTTTGTTCTTGGACAGACTCGAGAAATACACCATCTGTTGTGGCAGCTTAACTACAGAAGGCAAAAAAAAGAGACACTGTCAGACACCATCATCTTCAACAGTACCACTGGGGCTTCATTGCCCGGACTACTTCAGTAGTGTGCTTCCAACATCAGTACGTTCACACAAAAAGTGCATCAACAGTGATAGAAACAAATGTCAAGACTATGCGGACTCATTTTGGCAACTTGGACGCAAAAGCTAAGCTTCAAGAGGGACTACTATCAACTGAACCTCTCAGCTGGCTTTGGGCAGAAGGCAGGGTACACCCTGAACTGGTTGCCAGCCAATTGCAGGGCACAAGGTGATGAACAACCACCACCCACACTCACAATCATACCTGTGGACAATTTGGATTGCTCAATTAACCTGCCATGCATGTCTTTGGAATGTGAGAGGAAACCGGAGTACCCGGAGAAAACCCACGCAAACTCCACCCAGGAAGGCCGAAGCCCGGACTCAATCTCACGTGCGCTGTACTGGGAGGCGGACGTGCTAACCAGTCAGACACCGCGCCGTCCTGAGTTCAGATATTTTGGGGAAAAATATCCTTCCAAAGTTGCAATCAAGGAAACCCTGGTGCTCAATAAATAATCGGACGATATGAAGAACGGTCAAGAACTCGGCAAGTACGGTCTTCCTACGAACGGATGCAAGAACATTCTTCCCAAGAACGTGAGTTTCTTTGTAAATTAGAATAGCTGCATTCTTGTTAACTTAAACACCGACGTACTTCCATGATAGCAGCACAAAATACATCTTGGGATTTGGGATATTCCCAGCCAAGCCTTGACAAGTATCCAACCGATGCTTCCTTGGTTTAAGCTAGCTGACAAGAACAACATCCGGCTATTGCGTGCATTCTCGGTTTCTTGGACTAATGACATTTCACAAGATCACAAGGGTGTAAAAACAGACAAGAACGCAGCGGTTTCGGTTTGGAAGTTACAGATGCCAGTGAGGCCACTAGCGATGTAAAACACACCATCTATCATTTTTTTGCTAGTCCAGACCAGAAACCCGAATTGGACGTGTAACACATCCATCACGTGTTATTCCTCTTAACTGGCAAAAGCATCCCCTCATTGGACACTTTCAAACGCTCTTGTGCAATTGTTATTTGGAGAGGACTTTGTCCATCTCTTCAAGCTGCCAAAGATCTCCTGCCAGAAACCTTCACCAAATCCTCTCTGGCTTTCATCTTAACCTGGCTATGACTTCTTGTCAGAGTAAAGATGGGCTCCAAAGAGAAAGAAAGCCAAATGAGGTTGGTCCTGTTGCTCGGAAAGGAGCCGAAAGAGGTGGTCTTGAGATCCTGGCAGGTGTTGTGTCTCTGGTGGGTGGGCGGGCGCGTAACTTCTATCCAGAGTTAATAACAAAATGACTACTTTCTTTCAACAAAACCCATCAACAGCAAAGCGAAGGATTCAAACAGATTTTTAATACTGCGTTCCCACGGTTTGGGCCGAGATCTGAGACGAAGTTTATAGGGTAAATTGGGAATGTTTGCTGTCGTGGGCCAGAAAGGGATTAGACGGGGAAAAACTACAGTTCAGCAAGACGCATCAATCATCCCTGTTTATTCACGAGATAAAGAGGCGTCATGAGGGCCGTCTTTTCAGAGAGAGTTTGATAGACCGTGTAGTAGTGGGAGGCCATCTTGAACGAGATGAACGGCGGCGACGCTTTATCAAAGCTCAGTGACTGATAGCTGGAGGAATCTTGATTCATAACGCCTGCTCACTCATTTCAAGACATCTCTTGATGACAAAGAGGTTGGAAGTGGGAGGTGAAACAAATGTTTTGTGAACGTGTTCGTACCAATTGTACATATTTGTTGGTGTGGATACAGATTGGTTGTTATCCAAACGAGCGTTTGTTTTTTGTTTTGCTCTGCTGAGTGCCATGCTAGATTTCGCCATTGCCGTTTAAATACAGTTGAGCAAGCTTCCCAAAATGTTCTTGTCAGCAACATCCAATGAAATATGCTCCTAGTCAGAACTCTACCCACCACAAGTTGAAACTGAAAAGAAAACAAGAATCCGACAATATCATCATACAGTTAAGGGTAGCTCGAATTAGAAGCCAGGTTGCTAACTAAGGTAATATTGAAAATGAGCCTTGTAGTTTTAACCAAATGGTCAAAATAGTGATCATGTACCTCGATTGCCCTAAATTTACCACTACCACTTTGTCAGCACTTTAAATAGGTCTAAGTAGGTCTTAAAATGCAGGGCGTGAGTGACGTGGGTGTCAATGAATGAGAGTGTAGTTTTCCCTGCGACGCTTCGACGCTAAGATTCTATTTTGACAATTTTTTTCTAATCGAATCATTCAAGATATTCAATTCATCGTTGCAGCCCTATTTTAACACCCACGCGTTTCCCATGAAAGGTTGCAAAACCCACACTTTGTACCTTTACAAGAGATAAAAAAAAAAAAAACTTAAGCTACATTCATTTATTTACACAAGCCATTCCCCATAAAATCTAAAAAGACGGATACAAGTGAAAAATGTGGTTAAATGCAAAGATACAAAATGTTTTTGTTCAGAACTTAATCTGACATTGAAAGTAACGGCATAGCAGCCCACAATTACAATTCCTCCTCATTGGACGCCCGTGTATCTGTGTGCATGCTGTGTGTTGCGTGTGTTTGTGTTTGTGTGTCCGTCCTCTGGAGGACATCCTCTGGCGCGTTCAAATTAACATTTCATCTCTGTGACTGTCTCTGTCAAGCTAATTCATCATCAGGCGTGTCTCCCCTTCATTTTGTGTGTTTCCCTCTTGTCCAGCTGGCTCTCTCAAGATAAACACAACAAGTCTGACTCCTCCTCCTCACACACAAACACACACAAACGCACACGTAAAACATCCCAAACGATGTACGCCATCACTATGTACTGCAATCACTTGGCTGCGTTATTAACGGCAGTTTTTTTTTTCCAAACTTGGATTGACAGGCAGATTATATTCAGAGGAAACGTGATTAATGAGATTGTCGTAACAAAGTAAATCAACTTAATGGAATTGAAGAAAGAGGAGGAGGAGGCTCAAGGTTCAGCCTGAGCAGCTGTCATTCTGTCCTTATAGGGGACACATGTGCAAGACTTTCTTATTTCCGTCAATTCAGGCACCCGAAACACACTACTTTTATTGGGTTGCCGAATGTCTAAGTAAAATATTGCAAGTTTATTACTCATCAAGCAGGCACGCATTTTTTATTGGCACGCCGTATTTGAATTAATGCTGCTTGTAATACGTTCATGTCTGTTGTGTTCTTTACCATTAGTTTATATGGTGATGTCGATTTTTATGATGATGATGTACAGTACTGTGCAAAAAGGCTAGGGCCACCGTTCAACGCCGTTTTAGCAACGCGATAGAACCAGAATGTCACTCACGAGAGCGCAGACCTCCCGCCGAGGCAGAAAAGTCATATGACTGCTGTGACAAATCATGAGGGCTGTATTATTTTATGTGGCAGACAAAACTCAGGGTTTAGAGATGGTCGTTCAGTAACCAAGTCGGCTGTTCGATCCTCGCTCTCCCCCAAGTAACGTGTCGTTGGGTCCTTGGGCAAGGCACTTCACATACATTGCCTCCAGTGCTACTCACACTGGTGTGAATGTTTGATGGTGGTCGGAGGGGCCGTAGGCGCGCACTGGCAGCCACGCTGTGGCTACTTAAGTAGCTTACCGCCACCACAGTGTGGATGTGCATGAATAAAGTGTCCGTTCCATTGCAAAGCGTCTTTGAGTATCTGATTAGATGGAAAAGCGCTATATAAATCTGCAGCATTGTTATTATTATTATTTGAATAGTTTCAGTATTGAGGAGTTCACTGATTACCCCATCAATTAATCAAATAAAAAAAATATTTTGCGTTGATTAAACAATAATGCACATGTGATGTGCAGGTATCATTTAGTTCACTTGTGGTCGCCACAGCAGCATTGGTCTACTTGTAGTGTGACTTTGATGGTGTATGGCTTTGAAAGGCGGGGCCGCCCGGTGAGTGACATGGGCGTCAGTGAATGAGAGTGTAAAGTTAGCTGTCTGTTAACCGGCTGTCAACTGCAGTCACGTTAGTCGAAAAATGCTTTAAATTGAATTATTCAACTTTTTCGATTAATTGTAACAGCCCTAAAAAAGACTAAGACTAAGTACTTGCTACTAGTACCATCATTTAGTAAGTTTAGGACCCTGGAAGGAACCAAATAACTCATTCGGGATCTCAAGCTGAAAATGGGCCCTCAATCATCCGTGCAGATATGGTCCCTGCCACCGTCACTTTCTGAGGATGTCTAAACAAATAAATAAACAAACGGCCTGCAGGACAGCACTTTGCAGTCTGCTGTTCTGCAACAATGAAATCTGTGCTTTCCTGACAGTACAGGGTCATGAAGGCATAAGCGGATCAAGTTGCCTAAACCTTTTAACTGTTTGTGCATTTAATTCCACCCACATGCAATTATTGAACAGAAAACAATGCGGAGGACAGAGAGTGTACTGTTAATACCTTGCTTCTCTTTCGGCAGTCTGAAAAACAAAAGGCTTGTCGTCAAAAAGGATTTCAATGAAGATCCATGCAATTAGCACTTCTAATTTCTTTTTATGTGCAGTAAGAATACAGTATTTGATCAAATAGTGGTTTTGTTTCTCTGTATTTTTTCAATTGCATAGTACATCCAGAACTTATCTGAGGTACGGTGTCTAAGGGGGTCAATTGATAAAAACAAGGTCAATTAAAATTGCAGCAGAACTCTTAAAATAATGAACATACACAAACAAATATGTCGACGACTGTCAAATGTCAATTGCTATATTTCATTGCAACGTCTGGAAACGCACACCTTTACATGTGGCTTGATACCATATTAAGTTGCAGCTATTTCCTGAAATCAAAACAAGCAAAAGACAAACTTGCTGTCCCTCTGTAATTGACTTAAGAGCTTGAGTTTACCCGTGCGGATGTCACAGTCTTTTCTTTGTAGAAGGCGGATCTGCGGATAACTATCTTAGCTGCCGTCATTCATTGTGGACAAACAAGAAGAAAATACAAGCATGTAATTATAATCAATGCTACCAGAAGCCTTTTTTGTGCTTGTTTTTAGACTTAATCCTGTACAAGACGATGCTAAAAGCTCCCCAAGTCCGCCTGTGCTTTTTCAACATTCACTGTAACAATGAAACAGCATCAGGTGTTGCTGAAGCTAATAGAAGAAAAACAATGTGTTATGTGATAATTACAGCCAAATCTACCAATGAGCCAATCCAATTCATTACGAAAAAATAAACCTTCTGATGTTTGCTTCTTGCCAAAAACTGGCAGTCCAATTTCCACCAAACCAGGCTTGAGCGGCCAAATGGATTTTAGACAGATCATCATAAAAAATCTATTTAAAAAAACATAATTTCAAGCCAGGGGTGCACAAGTACCCACCGGGGGCAGTGCACTGGTTGCTAGCCAAAGGAAAATAACCATTCGCACCTCAGGACAATTTGGAGTCTTTTATGAACCCAACACATTTTTGGAAAACCCCATTAAAGCACACAGAACATGCCAAGTCTACACAGAAAGTCGGAGCACGGATTTGAACACCCAAACTTTGAGCTGTATGGTAGCCAACAATTATGAAGCACTGTCAGCCAAAACAGGCTGAAAGCTGCAAAAGTGATGCATACTAAAACCGGCATATAAAGGTAAAAAGCAAAGGATGTGAAAATACATGCGTTGAAAAAAATAAACACCTCTGCCTTAATAGCAGAGGTGGCAAAAGTACTTACAATCTGTACTGATGGACAGATCCTTGTGAGGTGAAAAAAAAAAAAAGTAACATAAAAAGTAAAAATTTGCTTGTGTTATGCTACTAGCGTAGCAGCCCTGGCTAACATTGACTCAATTCAAATCTTGCTAGCACTTTTTAAACTACAAACTCCCCTTTAAGTACAGACATAAAAAAAAGTTTATTTAAAAAAAAAAGGCTATTATAATGCTTGATTTAAAAAAAAATCTTTGAGCACGCTAAATGAATGTCATGTTACATTGTTTTGCGCTAGCTAGCATTGCCTTGACATTAGTCCTCAAAATTAGCAAATAATAGCTACTGGAAAACTAACTTGCGTGTGTTTTTTTTCCCTTTTTTTTTCCAGATTTATGAACGCCACAGGTTGGTGTTTTTTAGGCTGGCACAAGACAACACATTGTCCACAAATCATTTTTGGTAGCTGACAATATTGAACAGATCTCTTCAGGAGTATAAATTACAATTATCTGTTTTCAAATGTAGGGAGTAAACTATTCAAGTAAAGTATGGACACAGAAAAAATGACCAAATGTGTACTTTGTTACTTGCCACCACTATGCCTCCAAAGTCAGTGCTGAGTTCGGGACTTTCCCTACAGTTACTGCAACAAGGACAAGAAATTATAAAATGATGAAAATTGTTCCATTCAAATGACATTTGAGTCCATTTTTTTCATCATTTGAGCTCAGCAGCTTCTGATTGACGCATTAATTTTTGTCCCGCGCGCAGCAGTCCTGTCAGTCATTGCTGCCAGGAGACGTACATCTCTCTCTGGTGACATATCAACACAATAAATTAGCATGTTGTGCTCAGACAAGACTCTGGGGATGATTTAGAGGGAGTATTTCCAGTATAGACCATGCATCCATGAATATATTGGCTAAAGGTTATTACTATTTAAATGTGTATCTACATTTCAAAGCATTAGCTATGCCATCTCTCAAACATGTACTTTGATACTATATTTTGTATAGATTTCAAAGCAACAGTGTTGCTAGGGAAATGCTGTCAAACGTTGATGACTGGTGACAGGCGGCTTCAGCTAATCCCCTCGTGCCGTCGAGTCAACGCAGGCCGACACTGGTTGAAGATTACTTATTGCGCAGAGGTCAAAGGTAACAAGTTTGAAAGGCAAAGTCGTTTCTCCTTTGGAGAAGGTTCAGCATTAAAAATGCATATCATAAATGACCACCTGCCCCTGCAAAAAAAATGAAAAAAAACTGCAAACACGTTTGTATGTTCATTTTGACAATTTTGACATTGAATGAATGAAGTTAAAAACAATAGGCACAACCAAAGGGTGGGCCAGAAACTTTTGTATGACCTCCTACCCGCCTTACTCACAATCTTATATTTTTACTTGGCAGATGTTTTTCATTATTTGCATATCAAAACAAAAAGAGAAATATTTTGAATACAAAGAAAAAAAATAAAGTAAATAAAGTAAAAGTAAATAAAGAGAGATTCAAAAACAAATTATGTAAGTCAGGTCAAAGTGTAAGAATCATTAAATACATATTCAAAATATGTATTTTTATTTTTCTAAATCATTTATTAAAACACTACTACAGTTTTCAGAAAGTAAGTACAGTATTTGTAATATATTTGTACTATATTTTTTGTAAAAAAAAAAATCCCATTTTCTTCCTTTCAAAAATATAAAATAAATATTTTGAAATATGTTTTGGATTCAAATTGTTTACAAGTGTTTTTTAGTTATATTTTGAAAGATTGAAACGCACACATTTCCAATTGTATGTATGTATGTATGCATGTATTTATTTATTTATTTATTTTACAAACAAGAGTTCTTATTTTGGTGGATGGATGGATATTCATATTTCAGCAACACTAGGGTACTGGTCTTTATAAAAACAACATTTAAGCGGCAAATTGGCAGCAGATGGTACAGCAAAGTGTTGATTACTGGACGATTGCAGCAGTTATGTGCTAAAACGACCTAATTTAAAGCATTCAAAACAAGCCATTCTTAAGCCATCATCATCATAATAGCTCGCATCGCTCCAGTTTCCAAGCAGCAAACGGTAAAGTAAAAATAAAATAAAAACATACAGTATCCTCATTCAACTTGTTTGGTTCATACTGACATTGCAAAGCTTTTACAAAAGTGTATTTATCTCGTAAATGTGCGATCAAATGAGAAAAATGCATTTTAATCCAAATCAACAGGATAATCTACATGCAATATAATCTCTGTGGTGGGGGAAAAAAACAACATGATATTCCACTAACGTTTCCTTCCACTCACTTCACAGTCGGAAAACAATATCAATCCGACTCGCCACCATCATCTCACATCTCTGTGGTGGTCAAATGACCTCTTGTCTAATAGCTAAATGACACAAAAAGAGCTGTTAGAGGATACGGGTGGAATATTGTTCCCAGCATTGGCTTTTGCGTACAAAGTAGCAAATGGAAGGACATTTCTTATGTATTTGTCACTCTCCACAATTACATAGCAGCCTCCTTTTATTTCCTCTAGCTTTGACGAAGATAACTATCACACTGTTCAGTTAAACCTGTCATGGTTTGTGGTTGGCGTGATGAAGAGAGGAGGCAAGAGGTGGACACACGGCAGGAAGGAGTGCAGAGTATACCGAACAAAAGAAATTATTTACACACACACACACGCACACAAAAAACATTGCCAAAGGTGCTGGGGGGGGGGGTTAAATCAATATAGTCATCAAAAAAACAACAACATCAACATCACCACTGCAATTATCAAGACAAGACAAGATGTGACTTGTGACAAGAACTGAAGCAGCAAACACAATGATCGGACAAATACAGAAAGAAACCAGGGAACTACAAGCTGACTGACAAGACAAACAGGAGCACCGAGACAAGACACAAGTGGCTGAGGGAGCTGATTGGTAGAAACAAGGGACCGGGCGAGCGGGCAAGCGGGCGGATGGATGGGTACTTTAAATAATCCAATCTACTATTGGCCCAAATTGTCACTAAATATGCATTAAAGCTTTTTGTGTGTGTGTTACAATAGCTAGCTAACTACACATCTTGGCAAGCTAGCTAGACTAGCTGGATGGATGGATGGATGGATGGATGGATGGATGGATGGATGGATGGATGGATGGATGGATGGATGGATGGATGGATGGATGGATGGATGGATGGATGGATGGATGGATGGATGGATGGATGGATGGATAGATAGATAGATAGATAGATAGATAGATAGATAGATAGATAGATAGATAGATAGATAGATAGATAGATAGATAGATAGATAGATAGATAGATAGATAGATAGATAGATAGATAGATAGATAGCTGGATGGATGGATGGATGCACATTATTATCCTCATCTGCATGCCTTTCCCCAGTGCTTTTATTATTTGCATGTATAGCTGAACAACAACAAGGAGCTAATCCGAGCAATGTTCCTCAGAGGCTTTGAGCACCGCGGAGGGAAAGAGGCGATTTAAAGCGGCAATCATTTCCCCTCCGGGAGCAGATTAACTAACTTTAAAAAAGCTCCTGCAGGTCCACTTAAAAAAACTCCACGTTTGTTGACTCTGCCTTCTTGACCAAATATCTCATTGCGCCCATCTCTTGTCGCCATCCCTTCCTGCTCCCTTGTGTGATCCCTCTTGTCTTTACTTGTAATCAAGTCGGAGCTCAACGAAGATGGAGACCCAACAGTCAGAACCCCCGCATGCGTGGAGCAAAGCCAAGGTCTTAATGAAACACTGGGAATGCAGAGTGGACTGCTGATTAAAAGTTACTATTCTGCTGCTGCGATTGAATGGGCGTCTTGGGGTCGTACGGGTGGGAGGGACGGAGGTTAGTGTTGCTATGTCGAGGGGGCAGGGAGGGGACAAAAAAAAACAACGGGAAAGGGGGCATAAGGATATGTCCACATCGACACTTTTAGATTTAAATAATGTGGATGCGTCTTAACTGAAAGCTGCATTTGAAGCCCCGATGATGTCATTCTCCGTGAAGGGTGTACAAAGTCAAGGCATTTTTTTTTTTTAATGGCTTGATGCCCTTTTTGGCCGTTTTGGGGTCTCCTGAAAAGTCATGATTTCGGAGGTACGAGGATTGCACCTCAAGCCATCTATATGATTCGAGGATTTCTGTTGCGCAATACAACTACCATTACACAACCAAAGGACCTGGAAAGTTAAACAGTAAATGTGAACTTACTGCATTTAAAAACTATAAAACTCAAGCCGCCCATTGAAGCATTTTATTGTATATAGATGCTCCTAACCATGAAGGACAGCATCGGTAAGAATCAAACAAAACCACTATTTGCCTTTTCTATCAAAAACTTTACAATTATGTAAACTGTGCAAAAATAATTTGAAAGAGAGTCACGCTTTCCCTCCGCCGCGTCACACGCGGCAAAGTCGGCCTCCTGCGTCGCCTGCATAAAACATGAGCGCTCTGTATGGATTGTCGAGGGGGAAACACTGCGTGCGGCGTTCACAATAGGAAGCGAGAGAAACCGTTTGTGTACATGCATAATGTGTATTCCTAATGGATGATTACATAAGTCCTGCGGGGTTCGTCGGATTTATTTTTCCCCTTCAACAAGACTTTCTTAAGTGTGAGCTAAAAAGCTCACTTGTTCACGCACTCCATGAAAAAAAAAGTTGCGCGGGGACACACGCGGGGCTTTTGTGTCGGTTTTTGCTTGCTTTCGGGGCAGACAATTCGGTCATAATTTTAGCCCATTGTGACCAGACTTAAGGCGGCCATTTATACCACTGAGAGAGAGCCTCCAGTGTGTGCAAGCGTGACCTCAGCATGCATGCACACGGAAGGAGGAAGCCAGAATACCCGGAGAAATCCAACAACAGCTAACGACGAGATTCAAACACACCTCAAAACGGAGCTTCTTCTTCTTCTTAGAAAATGTGGTATCTTTATCAAGAATATCTTGGTAACTTTAACTCAGCAGCGTTTTTTTTACCCCTTGTTGGATGCATATCTTAACCAAAACCTCTGGATCCAATAACCTAGCATTGGCTCTGTTCCTTTTCACCCAATTTGGTTTTATTTTAGCCCAGCGGTTTTGAGAGTCGAAACAAAGACGAAAGACTGTTGGAAATGAATGATTAGCTTTTCAGGTAAGTTGTAAATATTGCTTCTGCTTCTGTAGGTGCGTTTCCATTACCCTCGGTTTTGCGGAAAAGGCAAGTTGCGCAAAAGCAAGTTGGTAATGGAAACACATGATTTTCGGAAATACTCCAAATATCGCCAAAAAGTTTTTACGCGCTCTTGGGGTGGTTTTTGAGACATGTCAAAATAGAAGTATTTTGCAAAAGTGCAATGGAAACACTTTTTGCGCATTCCCTGTCGTCATGAGACCCCCGCCCAGTCGCAAAGAAAAGGAAGTAGGAAGTACGGGGCCGCTCTCTTTCGTGTCGGAGCCGCCTGCCGAAGGGATAGCAAGTCTTTTTAAGCACGAAGCGATTCATCTAGAGAGCCAATAGGCCGCCGTTCAATGCACATTCCATATCGTTACATAAGAAATGGCTGTTGCAAGCAAACGAGCGGCATACGGCGCACGTCGCCGTTAAAATCCATCCGTAAGACGGGACATTACGAGAATTGCGCCACAGAAGTGAAACGCTCGTCAATGGAAACACCGACAAGTCGAAATTGTACTTTGAGCATATCTGTATACAACAAGAATGTCATTCCAGTGATGACCTCCACCAAGACTGCATCCTAGATCATGAAGATGACTCAATCAAAAATCGGTGTGCAGAACGCTGCGATGGATTGCCCTGTTACCAATTCCAATGAATTATAGATAAACGAGCATCCAGAGAGATCTCTTGTTGCCTTCCCAAGTGTGGTGCGCTAAGAAGCCGAGGAAAGTGTCTTTGGACGTGAAACTGTATCCCTCTCGAGAGGGGGGGTTCGGTGGGTTGGGACTTCAGCCATTTTGATCCATTTGCATCTTAACAACCTTTCTGTATAATTGAAAAAGTGGTCGTCTTGATCTGCGATATGGTAATTGCTTTCCTTTTCTGCCAAAGACTCTCTTGGTCTTAGGGGGAGCATCTGTCTTTGAGGTGGAAAAAAAAAACCTGCACGTGTCACCCCTCTGTCTTTGAGCTCTACATTCGTCTGAGTATTTTCACAAGTGGTTGATGTCAACTGATTACAAGATCCAGTAAAGTTGACTAATCTTCAAACAGAAGTGGACGGAAGGAGGGAGCGGCAGAGGGGGGGATGGCGGTGGGATGGGGGCGGAAGGATGAAGGATAGGGGCAGACTTTTCATGTGGTTTCATCCCATTCTAAATAGCTTCCAGAAGCAAGCACACTGCAAAGCCTCTGCACTTAAAATCAAAAGCGTTTCATGACATGCTACTGGTTTAGTCGTGTTGGGAACATAAGACGTATAGAGTCAAAGGTGATCCTTTGTTCTGAAATTCCAGACTAGGAGGTAAATTGAGTAAAGGCATTGCGGCAAGTCGAGCACAATCCCATACTTAGGTTTTTGTATAGGAAACACGTGAACCACAAAATCATGCTTTAGGTTCATTGAAGACTCAAAATTGTCCATAGTTTGGAATGTGAGTGATTGAGGAATAATGGTAAGCACTTGTGCCCCACTGTCAGGAGATCCAGATCCAAATCTCCATGTTCTTTAACCAAAGACTCGAAACTGTTCAGTTGTGGGGTGCATCTGTCCTGGTACCTTAATGATGACAAGAACCGTAGAATATAAATGCGTGGACTGAACATGATTCTTTATCACAATCTATTATTATGACAATCCCGTATAGATACAACCACGGTATGCCTCCTCAACATTTTGCTCAAATGCCAAACATTTCAAGAACTGAGGGTCCATTGTACTGGTTGTGAATAAAAAAACAAACCTCACAGTTGCGCAAAAGACTCCATGGACGTTTTAGCAACACAATATTTCATGCCGCATTGTTTTACCAGCTACAAAGCCACAGAGATTAAAACCACTTCTTTTCGACGCCGCCTGAGATTTCCACAAAGTCTTTACTGTCCGACATGAAGGGGGAGTTTGATCTGTGCAAATAGACCCAAAAACATGACAGGTGACACGCTATCAGCACCATCTTTCATCTATATCTGAGGACGCCAATGCGGCGCAGCATCAGAACAAATAACTCAACTCAAGAGGACAGATGACAGATGACTACGCTCATCTCTCGCAATGTAAACAGCCGAGCGCGTCTGCCGTCTGTTTGTAGAGACGCAAACCGTCCCGATCGCGCTTCCTCTAATTCTAATGGGATGATTAACACAGAAGGAGCAACAGTTTAACATCGGGTCAAAAGAACGGCGCTTCTCGGAAAACATCTGTCACGGGCAAATCGGCCCTCATTGTGCACACGCTTGACCCGCCACGCCACGCCGTCATCAGCGGCGCAATCGCTTGATGAGCCCAAGCCATTTGCCAATTACGCCGTTGACTTCAAGTGCCGGGGCTGGCCACCAATCAAATGGAAAGCGAGAAAACAGACGAGCGGAGGCGAGAACGTGTTATATGCTCCACGGCACAGCTGAGTTATCTTTATGCCTTCAGGATAAGTTATTAATACGACTTTCATTTGCCACTTTTAAAGGAATAAAAACGCAGAATCTGTA
This sequence comes from Leptonotus elevatus, assembly GCF_054856555.1. Lineage (NCBI taxonomy): Eukaryota > Metazoa > Chordata > Actinopteri > Syngnathiformes > Syngnathidae > Leptonotus > Leptonotus elevatus. Next base: position 9,512,692 of record NC_141243.1, on the reverse strand, counting down.
TTGAATATTGTCGAGGGTGAAGAGGCTAAAAGGCTAATAAAAACCGCTCGTGGGGGTGGTAATTGTGAAATGTCCGTAAAACAAAACTGGGCTTCATTAGGGCCTGGGCACAAGGTTGTTTATTGTTACACTGAATTCTGTGTTCCATTGACTGTAATGTTATGAGCGATCAAAAGCCCTGTTCCAAGATGGCCGTCCTGTGCTCCGCAACGGTGCTTCTCTCCTGCACATGTTTTATTGAAGACTAATAGAAAAATAGGACACCTGACTCCTAACACTATAGTACTTAAGTCCCAAAAAACTAATAACTTTACAGTATATAACACGTAAAGAAACTTGAGTAGTCAAATTAACATTCATGTCTAAGGGTGTGGCATCATCATTTTGAGACGCATAAGCAGCAAGAGGAAGAAGAGAGATTGACGTTTTCAGGATAAAGAATTGTTCTTATTCCATATATACAGTATTAGTGATTGTTTGTTGAATGATTGTTCACTGATATGTACCTTGAGATTGACATGTGACCAGTCCAGGGTGTACACCACCTCTTGCCCAAAGTCAACCGAGAAAGGCTCCAACTCAAAATAGAGGAGTGCTCTGTATCAAATATAAAACACATACATGATTTATGTTTTGGTCTGCATCAAAGGCCACATTGCTTTGGGTTTTTATAAAGTTAAGTAAAAAACCCAAAGTTCTGTCCATTTCCATCTCTTTCTTTATGTCTCCTCTATATATTTCTGTCTGTTAGCGTTATTCCCCCTTGCTCTTTCTCGACCAAGCCAACAGCTTCATTGTCTTTAAGTCGGGGGTGAGCAATGTCAGCCCACAGGGTGCCCCAGTGCGGTCCCAGGCGAGAAGGCAAAGGGAGCGCCACATAGCACCCATATTTCAATGTTTCAAGCAGGCTGTCCGATCAAGAGAAGCCTCACACATGGCTGACTATGTGGGTCAGCCTTGGATCATTTGCAGAGGAGGAGGCCAGCGACTGGCACCAGATTCACCCTCGCGCCCAGAATACCCCCCCCAATGTGTGAATGAGTGAATGTGTCGTCTTCGCCTGGAAGCTGAAGGCCAGACCCCCCTCTGGGTCATCCCAGCCAACTCTTCTATGGGAAATCTGTCTTCTGCTGCCTTCCTCTGAGGCCCCCCAACCACCACCCTCCATCCTCTACCCGACTGCACCCAGATGCCTTTGTGAGCTCCGGGGACAAAACAGGGGGCGCTTTAGGGGCCACCAATTAGTCCTCCCCCATGGGGTGACATGGCCGATGAATAGAAGGACCCACAAACCGTCCACGCATATAATCTCAGCTGTCTCTTTAGAGGCGGCACTGTCACAAGCACACAGATTCAACCTTGTTTTCGCAAGGGTCCGATTCCTGATTTAAAGGCGCGGCTCGGTGGTGCGAAAAAAAAAAAAAAAAGAGAATCCGGATGCCGACGAGCCACTTTGTCACGCTGGAATTTGTTCCTTTCTATGTGGATGCATCCCGGAAGATATACAAGAATGACTTTCGGACAAGGTGATTTTTTTTTACCCCATCAATCAACGAGTGACAGGAACCACAATAGAGAGTGGGAATCCATTACCTAAACAAACAAAGACATAGCAAGACAGTCTGCAGCAGGAAACTCAAGCACAGGGAGCGACTGTGTAAACTAAAGTGGTGATTGAGAAGACCCAGGGGGGACACCTATAGCATGTACGACCGCGGGGGCAAACATGTCACAGATGTTGAAGTTTTCGGAATCCGTCTGAAGATCATTACAATGCAAACAGTTACGCCACTTAAACATCAATAAATTCTCGGCCTGGAAATAAGATTCACACAGTGGACACAACATTAGGTACACCTGAACAGTCCATTTAGAGTGTCAAGATAATAATAGTTTTGATTGGCACGTCAATCAAGGTACTCAGTCAATGTACTTGTTCTTGTAATACTAGAGTTGAGTTGGAATGGAACCATATTGAGGCACTTAAAAATAGGTACCCCACCTATAAGGCTGTATTGCACTGCAAATCTACAACAAATGCCCGATTCCAATGTGGTGCAATATCCAATTTTATATATCAATTCTTGAAAAAGTTTCCTCCATTTTGGAGCCGGCCGATCACAAGGCTAGCATACACAAACAACCACAGACATTTTAGAGCACTGGTGTCCAAACTAGGGCCCGAGGGTCCTTTTGCGCCCCACCATCTATTTTACAGCAGCCCACGGTGTATACTAAAAATGACATTTGACACGGCCCGCTGGCTAGTTTAAAAAAAAAAAAGGTGGAGGTGGGCAGCGTATGAAGTTAGGATGTCGATAAAAAAGGTTTCTTGTACTTTCTGCTCTGTGTTTTAAAAATGGTCAGTTTACCACTGTGTTCTCTTGTTTTGGTTCTGAATGTGAAAATGGGATTTGATTTCTGTTCAGTGCAGAGGTGGTTCAAGTCTAGCGGGATCCAGGGCCAAGGCCACCCCAAAATCTTGAATATCATAAACTTTTTTGCCATATCACCTTTAACAGAAAGCTGTTATTTAGCAGTTTTTCAAAATATCGGGAAAATATAAACAATACTAATTGCTCGCTTATTTGATTTGAATAGATTAAAGTAAAAAAATTTAAATAAAATCAAAGCTGCCCTTGCATCCTTACGTATTTCTGTATGCAGCCGTGGAATGAAGACATTTAAACATCCTGTCGTCAATAAAACTAACATGCATGTTTTTTGGAATGTGTGAGGATGGAGACGACTTGTAAACTCCGCACAGGGTCCGAGCAGCAGATGTGCTCACCACTAGCCCGCACCGTGCTGCCCTGATGAAAAAGTAATGAAAGCAAAAATTCCAGCAAAAAAAAAATTGTAAAAGTAAAAGTACTCCAATAACTTTCTGGGGTGAAAATTCCCAAGCGTGTACTTCGAAAGCATTAAAAGAGCAGCCCAAATATTAGAAGCATCTCTCAGTATCACGCAGTGCAGTTGTAGCGCACCACCGCAAACGACAATAATAAGCATATTGCTGCATAAATCCCTCTTTCTGATGCAGCTCTTGTATTGGATCGCTCGTTGTGTGTCCCTAAATGCCACTTTATTCTTTTCTCCACATCTTTAGGGAGCTTATGAAGTTCTTCCCTGCTGCAATCTGCTCGTGTCTCTTCTCAAATGTCAGCCGCGACAACACACTGCAGCAGGTGGACGTCACTAAATCACCTCGTATATGCTTGGAAAGATTCACATTTATGGAAAATGTGAATGAGTTTACCTGCAGGACACGAATAGTAAGCTGTCTTATATAAGACCTCTTGAAACTTGCTAACATTTCAAAATTTGTTTTCTTCGCAGCGAGACAAAAAAAAAAAGCATCAAGGAGAAGAAGCGCGTAAGCTCTTTGTTGGCGGCCATCAGCCGAGAGCACAGTCAGGTTATTTTATGCTCGGCTGGAGAGTCAGGTAGCGATTTATCTTTGTTTCACTTCACATACCTGAGGAATACTCTACTATTCCCAAACAGTGTGGAGGGGGGGTAAAGGGCAAGTAATTTATGGACTACAATTCCAAGCCCCCCCCCCCCCCAAAAAAAAAGAGGTTCAGGGTGTTGTGATGAGAGGCTGATGGTGTCAAGCGTTCACACGTGAAGAGGAGATGTTAGGTGGAAGACGTACAGGGTGAGACGTAAAATAGCTTAACCTTTAAACCACATAATGGGAAGGGTTGCACTTTTTGGGGGAAGGGGGGGGGGGGGTGACTTCCACCTGGTAGAATGACTACATTGTTTTCCTCTCTCCACGTCTCTTTCCGCGGCCTTGTTGTGAAAAGTGCTACAACAGACCACACAACACTTACTTACTTGTGTGTATGTGGCTGACATTTCTTCACTTGTCACATTGTTGCTTAAAATAGAAACAAATTAGCACAGTTTAGGAATTTCAGAAATGTTCAGATTTTTCAATTACAAAATAACTGAGTGACAATTTTGGATTAGCTAAACTTGTGTTACAGTTCTCTGAGCTTGGATGGATGGATGGATGGATGGATGGATGGATGGATGGACGGATGGATGGATTTCCAGGGCCTTCAGAATCAGTAATGCTGGCCTATGTTACTTACGTGTACTATATTAGCAATGGGACTGGTTTCTTTAACCAATCTGATTTCAAATTCGCCTCACAGGACAACAACATGGTTCTTCATGGTTGTCAGCATTTTTTCCGTCTTCTGATTGGTTGGTCAGAACAGAGTTTGCTGCAGTCAAGTTTGACTAGTAAAACATGCATAATTGAATCAATGGTAACTGGAACCTTCCAGTTGCAACTGATTCAATGTCTGGGAATGAAATGATCTGGATGAATAAGAAAATTCACAATCAAAATATATATTAATTTTACCTTCCATTTCAATAGAAGCAGGTCAGTTTTGCATTGCAGCTACAAAAAAACAGTCATATCTCTGTAAACTCTAAGCTCTTGTATTGGATCTCATGTGGAGGTGGGTGAGGTACGTGACAACCATTAAACTGCAAGGAGCGCACACTGTGCATAATAAATGACGGTAAATGAGAGACGGCATGTTCATTGTCTCTCACTGTCTCACTATAAGAGTGTTGCATGCAAGTGGCTTAATGAGCGGAGACAAGTCTTCAGCTTCTCCCTGACCTAGAAAATTTCGAAAGAAAGAAAAAGTGGGCAATAAATAGCCAAACAGTAAATAAAAATAAATGAGAATGCTGATGATGTTGGACATGCGGGCTCATTAGCCACTTCAGAGGAATTCATCGCATTGTGCCGACGAGATGCTTCTGCTCCCGCTCTTTCCTCCCTCTGTGCATTTACTAGCGCTCGCTCACTCTGCTGCCGTTCTCAGGCTCAATTAAGCTACAGTAAGTAAAACAGCGGTGCACCCTGTCACATTCCATCCACTCGCGCTCAGTGAGGGAGCCCGCTAAAACAAACGGGCCTTAAAGGAGCCCACTCCAGCGGCCATTACCATATGAACAACTCACTTCCCGCATGCACAATGAGCCACCTTTGCAGAGCCTCCCTCGGCCTTCGTGGAAATATATTCACGGGCGAATAAAGAGAGGTCTGTGTGCACTTTGACGGTCCCGCTCTACCTCTGCTCCGGTCATGCTCGGATTAGCTCCCGCTGCTGCAATATTTACCTCACGGGGCGGGGGGTGAGGGGGTTTGCACACCTAAGAACACACACGCGCACAGCGGGGTGGCCGAGAGTGCAGAGGAAAAAGTGCACACGCAAGAAAGAATAAGCTCGCACGCGGTCACCGGCAGGACCAAGATGCTGACTATGTTTACATGCAGGCAATAACCCGAATATTGGCAATATTCTGATTTTTTAAAGTTCGGCCGATGTCGATACCGTACCGATACCTAGGTTGTTGTTTTTTTTCAACATGAAATCATCAGTGAAAGTCGTGCACAAGCAAGACACAAGATGCTGCATCCAAAGTCTAAAATATTAGCGTCTAATAGTGACTCTGGTTGGTAACCCGGTGGGTAGTAGGTAATGTCTGGTCAGTGCTGGATTTCACTTTCCTTTCTTTTCTTTGATCCTTCCTCGGGTCTCCTGACAACCTCACGACTCTCGCTGGATTCTGAAGTATTTGGTTTAGGGGAACGGTATGGGATTTTTAATAGGTTTTAGGTGAACTAATGAGTACACACTCAGATGCACGCACACATGCACACACACACACACACGCGCACATGCACATACAAAAAAAAAAATATATTTTTTATAATAATAAATAAATAAATAAAATATTAGCATCAGAAATAATGGTATCGGCATGTTACTCGATACTACAGTTTTTTTGCAGTATCGGGGCCTCTCCCGATACTGGTATCGGTATCGGAACAACACTACTTAAAATAACAAATTGGTTTATTTGTCGAGGAAATTGTCAACATCCAGCAGTCCACCAGTCAATTACTGGGCACAAATACTACATTTACGTGTAGTCAATAACCCTATCAAAACACGAATATGTCCTTTTGAAAATGTCCTTTTCCCATGTATTTTTGTTATATCACTATCACAATAAATATCAGATTTATGACATAAATGTCTCATAGTTTAGGCTTACGCTAACATAAAAGCAGATGGACCATGTTTTAATATGAAAGGGTTTATTTGTCAACTTCAATTAGTGGTGTTACACTCTTTTAATAAGTGTTCACTACGACACCTTTACAAAGTAAGTCATAAATCAGACTACAACAATAATGTAGACAAATTTGTGGCTTTATCGCCGCAACCTTTCATGTTTCATGGAACACGTCAACATTTGGGCTGCACTTCTTACTCACTGAACTTATTTAGACAATAAATAAATAAATAAATAAATAGTGTTATATGAATAAATAAATAGTCTTATATCTATATTAAAAAATATATAAAGCAGAGCGCATTCTACTACAGTGCGATGTTGATTGTTCAGTCCTGCTGATTAAGTTCATGAAATCCAGAAGAACAAACTTTCATAGGTCTCAAAAAGTGGTCATGGTTATTGGCTGTTAACTGTTTTAAATGGTGCATTTTTGTATCCGGTTGATGTCACATCATCGCGTCACTCAAATAATAGCACAGTACACAACTGTGGCCTTCAGGCTAGTAAGGAAGCACACTCAATAATACACACATACAGCACACATAATTTGATCATTTCCTCTACCAACCTTCAGGCCCAATAGTAGCAAACAATCACCTTATCGGCTCAAACACAGATTGGGGGGGGGGGGGGGGGGTGTTGGATATCATGTGATTTAGTGCTCATACAAGTTTTTTTGTTGTGGTCTTATCCTTAAATTTGATCAGTTGGTGTTGTTAAAAGGCTCTTTGTGAGGGCAGCCTGCAGGGTGGGCGGGCAACAACACAATCACAACACCTCGGGGTTCAACTAAACATAAAAATAAAATAAAAATCAGATACGTCCTGCAGTCCGACGAACTCATGCTTTTCATCACTTCACAATACAAGAGGCAGGCCGTTTAACCGCACAGCAAACGCGTACGGTTGAGATCTGGCTCGGAAGCATGAGTCACTGTTATCCTCTCCGCTCTCTGATGTTCAAATTGCAAACATGTTGTCTGTCACTGAGCGGAAAAGTGAAGGAAAGCAGATGAGGTTTTAGCATACATTGTTTTAATACTCCCATGCAGAAAAGTGGCATGTCACTGCTAAGCGTGTGAGTGGGCATTAGTCACTCTTTGTGATTTGTGAATGAACTTGATGGCAATTCAGATGAAATCATCAGGCTGGAAGAAAGGTTATTATACGTCACGGAAACGAAAATGAATCTGGAAATGTGGAACTGGCAATTGTGGAGTAAACATTTTTCATTCGCAATACAAAATACATTCAAACAGATTTGAAAATATGTTGAAACGTATTTACAAACACATTTAAACATATGGGCAAGAACGTTCAAACATAGCCGTAGGCTAAATGCTAAAAACTCAGCATCCCCCGCGCCCCCATTCAGAGCCAATATTAATCACTATGGTCAGAAATCATAATAGTCAACCGAAGTGTTATAGCATCCAAACATTACAAAAGAGACTCAAGTTGGCCTCCCCATGGCTACAATCGACGTCAAGTCATCTGACTCCCAGCACGTACAGTTCAGTAAATCTGATGTAACAGCGCATGACATTTAGAACCAGCCCCAAAACGCTGATAGTAGATAGCTCGCAAGAACATATACGCAAGGTAGCACATAGCATATGCACGCCTAAAAGCAATATGTGCTGTACAAAGTTGTGTGTACATAACATTAAGAGCAAAGACGTTTACTGTATATGTTACCACTTGTGTAACAATTTAATAGAATCCAATGCATGAATTTAACTTAATTTGTTCCATGATCACGCTGGTAACGTACGTGCACTGCACTTTGACACGTTATGATGTCACTCAGCGTGCATGTCAAACAATACCATTTACAATGGACGAACTAATAGAAGGTCATAATTGTTACTAAATGAATAGAAAGTACATTCAGAGAGAGGGCACATTCCTGCGTCCCAATGTGCACAGATAGGCATCTATGCACCTGTGTGACCAACCTCCTCCATGTCAACCCACAACGTATTAGCAGCAAACTCAGGGCAATAAAAGCCTCCTCAAATCTTATTACGGCTCACGTTTGTTCCCTTACAAATGACTCCAACTGTGACGCGCTCCAATACACGTCCAATGGTGAGATTGCTATCATTTTAAAAGGTAACCAAAACTACTTCACTTGTGAGGTCTTTTCCCATCCCCCCTTTTTTAGTTCTCTGTGGATACATCTCACGGTGACAGATATATCTCCTTTAAGCTCCATTTACTCGAGAGCTACAAGCCCACCTCCCCTCTGTAGTTTTACCACCATATATATATATATATATATATATATTTTTTATATATATATATATATATATATATATATATATATATCCCCCGGCGAACGCCGTGTTAACGCTTCTATTGATTAAGCTGGTCATCCATTCCTCCATGATCCTCACATGGGGAAGAGCCATTTCGAAAGGCTATAAAAAGCTGCTGAGAATCTGAGAATCGATAGCTTCCCTAACCGCAGTTCAATTTTATCTTGGTATCGTTTCATAATAATGATCCAACAGTGGAAAACAGATGACAATTTTTTATTTGGTACAATCAAATGATAATAATGCTAAACCATCTCCTTCATTTGTTCTTCAAACAGGGAAATGTATCAACAAAACGGGGTCATTTGGTACAAAACAACCCGGAAAGATGGGTCAAATTAACCCAAATTGTAGATTTGGTCCATTTCAGAGCCAACATTGTTTATTTTTTACTCTACTGTTTAAGAGTGTGGTCATGTAGTTTGTCAAATAGCCAACCGATTAATAAATCTATAACTCCCTGATAGCATAAGCGACATCTGAGCTTTATAAACGTGATAAATACACACCAGACCAGATTGCGCAGGTGTACCTAATTAAGTGGCTAGTGCATGTGATTCCACCATTTAAAATATGCCTATTGACTGGCAGAGCGTTCCAAACAACAATCAATTCATTAAGGCACCTCTCCTCGTACTCCAGCGATGCAGTAGTCACACCTCGGGCTACATTTACTCCATTAATTAGCCCCGAGTTACAGGCCAGGAGGTTATCCGACTGCCTCTTCGGTGGGCCGAGCGACAGGAGTCGCGCTTTATTATGCAAGTGGGCACAGGTAGCGAGAGCCGGCGCGAGAAGGTAATTGAGGCCATGGAGGCTTGCCTCGCGCAGGTAGGCGAGTGAAGTGGGAATGGAAATTGGCGGAAAGCCCACACTGGCCTGCCCTCGAAAGCCATCACGCCTCATCAGACTGAAATATTAACTATTGGAGTATTTAAATGGGGGAATAGTTCAGTGTGCTTTACTGAATCCATCTATTTACCACAGCAGTGTTTGCTCATCTTTATTGAGACAAGCCAATTGTTGTTGTTGTTGTTGTAGTTGTTGCGTAATGGCGTTTGTTTTGTGTGTTTTTTTTACTAATTTTTGGGGGTTTATTTTTCCCCCTTCCAATTATTTTCAATGGCCGTCAATTATGCATGGCTTTCCACTATTCAATGGCTCACAACACAAAGTGATGGCTCACAAGTTGGGGCACTTGTATGTCAAGGTACCAATGTACACTGAAATAATGAATATCTAGTCTCATTTTTACTCACAAATGTACTTTTATCAGTGTAAAATTTGGACATGATCATTTTGAAAATGAAGCTATTTTTTTCTGTTGTATGAATAGCAACAGGTGGATAAGCAGGAAATCATGTCACTGTATGTTGCTGACATAGATAGATCTAATGATACAGTTAGTAAATGAGTTCAAATTTCGTAGACACGTCACCATTTTCACATCAACCAATTCAAGCATTAGAACACCGATACTGTATGAGGCCGACGTGCTAGCATGCTATGCGCAAGACAAACGAGATGATCTTCTTTTTAAGTGTCACATCATACTGGTTAGACTCCAGTCAGCTGAGATGACATCATCGACATGTGTACCACTTCCTCATTCTTTATGCACTATCTGGGATTGCTTATTTACCAACGTCTGGCTCGACCGCACCGCACACACACTTAAGTCCTTCACCTGTTAATGTGTGAAGCAAATGACTGCTGCAGTGGCGCCAGCGCAAACACATGTCCCGGCTTATCAAGCAGCCACGTGCATATATGTTTGTTTGAAAGCAGGGGGGTGGGCAAAACATGGTCAGGGGGCCACTTACGGCCAGCTCTCTTATTTCATAAAGCCCATCCAGCTAACATTTAGTTCATTTTATTTCTCCCAAAACATCGGTAAATTCTTTATGATTCAATTACAGTATTGTGATTATTAAATTCAATTTAAAAAAAAAATCATCTACAAAATGGCCTGGCCCATGGGTTCGTTTTCAAAAATCAAATGTGGGCCTTTAGTACTAAAGTCTGCTCATCCCTGTCCTAGATAATCTGCGACAAACAAAAAGTAGGAAGTTCATCCGGGCGACTCAAATGACTTTAAATTCAAGCTCCACACTTAAATGATGACAATAGGATAAAACTGCCGCTCTGAACTTCCCGTTATCTAGGTCAGAGCTGCACCTCCAGTCTCCTCTCCTCATGCCACCCCCTTTCCTCGCTTGCATGTGCGCTGATGTAACGTACTGTAAAAGTGCGGCATGAGCTCGCTCGGGATGGTGCTTAGAGACATTCGGTTCATTTCTAAAAACAGCAACACTAATATTACTTCACGCGGGAGGTTACGTGCTCATTTGTTTCCAGCGGAGCTCGAAAACCAATTCACACATTCCAGTGGAACCAACGCCGCCACATCAAACGTTTCAACTTTGGCTACCAGTACAATCTCAGCTCAACCAGTTTGCGTGTGTCTTATCATTTCACTGAGTGCTTTTGCTCATGGTTGGACCCAGAAACCAGGAACCGGTTTCGAAATGCCACCTTGATCCAAAGGCAAAGAAACACAGTCGGTCAAACTGCGTAAATGATTAACGGACGCTGAGTCTCGATAGCCTCCGATGTTGTCATGCGTTCCTATCTGGTTACCAGGTGAGCTCACGTTACGACATCTCATGTATGGTATGTAAGATCACATGTTCGCTCACACAATCAGAGCAAAGAAAAAATTAATACGAAGATGAGATACAAAGAAGAAATGGTGTCGGTGCTTGATTTCTTAGCAAATTTAACTGAGAGTTTTAACTGCTTCAAACGATGTGAGAAAAGCGCACAAATCTTGTTAATATCTCCCAAAAAGAGAATAATCCTCCTCCGACGATGCCTAATCATGTTGCGTCACATCAAGCCTTGCCTCAGCCTCCAAACTCAATTAAAAGGTCAAAGGTTCAATCTCAGTTTGATATAACAATCAGTACATTTGAATAATATTCATATTCTCACATGAAATGAAGTTTTCAGTCAAACAGACGAGACCATGCATTGATTCTGAACGCAGATGTTATAGCCAGGCAAAACCATGCAGCAGAATTCAGAGATTTGAATCATACACAAAAGAAACAAACTCAACATTCACACACCTTCGCAGACTCACAAGCCATCGGTTTCTTTGCAAATAAACTGAAAAGGCCCCCGGTAGACGCTGATGAATGAGTCAAGCCAAGCATGCTGCGAACATTATCAAGAGCGGATGGCTGGAATGAATACATTATCATGCAAGGCACTTTTCTCTTCTGACCGCCTCGCTCGCATCGCAGCTTGTCGCTCTTTCCCGACGCCTCGCGACCGGCCCCGCGTGCGGCGCGGCTTTTGTGCGCATTAAAGAAGGGCCGCTCGGAGGTAGAAGGTTATTTATCTTGGCTTAATCATCCTCACTGTCGGAGCATCAGACCCTCACTTCCTGTCTTCTTGGCCAAATGTACAGACACTTTCTATTAGAGGCTTTGACAGGCTGGCTTCCTTCTCTCGCTTCTCTCTACTTAGATATCCTGATTGCTTCCCATCGCTGTGACCCTTATAACACCCGGCAGTCTGCTTGCACTTGATAGCTTTTATCATCATCAATGCGAGTCTGTCAGGTAACTATTATTTTTCCGGCTTTCCCTAAGATGTGATGCTTAAAAATCACACTGGATTAATCCGATTTTGCTCTCTTTGATTTCCATCAATATAATAAGGTACAATGTTATATCACAGGCCTTTGCCAAGGCATGAACCTTTGTCATCTGCTGTGAGCCAGAGGAGTCAAACAGTCACAAAGTTGTGGTTTTCATTCCAGTCCTTGAAGTCAAGTGCGGAGTTAGGACCCAAACGCAGACAAGACACGGAAGTTGGGGGAAAAGGGAGTCTTTACATGCAAAAATACAAAGTAACAACAAGAGAGCAGGGCTGGATGCAGAGAAACTTTGATTGAGAAAGCCGAATTAGACACATGGAAGCAAACTCGAACACCTGGAAGAACAACTTAAATGGAAGAGCAGCGATAGGAAACGTCAACGTGCTGGGACAAAACCTCAAAGTACTGACAAATGTGTTACTCAGCAACGCAAGGTACAGTTCTATATGAAAGAAAAACGGCATATTTGACCATAGCAACTGCATAGCAACTGACAACATAATCAAGGGACACGTACAGGACCATAACAACACATTTGGCGTAATGACCCAACCAAGTCTATTTACAAAAATTGCCACAATTCCATAGAAGACCTTCCTTGATCCATCCAGATTTAACAATAGTTAAGTTGCAAATCGACGCTGCTATATGAAAAACACTTATGTCAATTTTTGTAATTTTTTAAATATTTTTATGCTATTGGGATGAAACTGAATTCAGACATCCCAAAAACATAAACAAAAAAAAAAAATGGACTTAAAATAAAATGGTTCTGTTCCACTCCAGACCGACAGGAGGCGGTAGTTAACATTACAACATGTTTGCCAAAGGCCAAATATATGAATGATAAAACGACAGTCCATTCATTCTGAGTTTCGAGCCATCCATCCACTCCCAACAGCGCTCCTCCTCAAATGTGAGCTGGTGCAAGCTAACTTCGGGTTAAAAGTGGGATACAACGAGACTGGTCAACTGCCAGTCACAGAAAAAAACATTCTCCATTCTGAGTTGCCAATGTGATAGCTAAAATATTCCTTGATCCAACAATGTCAAAACTGAAAACATTTCAGTAGATGCTGTTCCACTTCAGTCCTTTAGGGGGCAGTAATGCCCATTTTGTGTTTGCTAAATATCAATGAATCAAAAAAGTTACTGTAAAATGAATACAAACACATCGTGATGTGGCCACACCAAAAATGGAATGGAAATACTAGTTTTGCTAATTAATAACTAATAACTAAATAACTAATAATGCTAATGCTAACGCTAAGATTCAAGACTTTCTTCTTTATTAATGGTCGGGTCTGTCTTGAGATTCAGACCTCAGCACATGGGTTTGCTGTCTAAATGTGTCCTGAAGCTCTTTATGTTTGTTTGTTTGTTTGTTTAGAGATGCTAAAAATATTTATATATATTTTAAACGACGACTATTGCTAACGGTCTCTTTAATGTAAAAAAACAAGGTAATAATAAGCAAGTGTTTTATATCCTAATCCTACTCAGAGGTAGCTAAAAAAAAAAAAAAAAAGACATTTTGTGCACTTGTCATCTTTTTTTCTTTTATGTGTCGATCACCGGGTCTCAATGAATGAAGGAGCAATGTCACACGCATCCTGCTTTAGAAAGTAAAAAGCTTCCACTGAACATAATCCAGATGACAGTTTGTTTATCTTTCTACAAAGCATATTTAAACAAACAAGACAAAAGTGTTTTAGTCGAAGAGATGCCGGATTTCCCTCACTGTCACACCAGCCACCAGGCAGATCAGGACTAAGTGCAATGTGCTCATGCATGCGTGCGTGTGTGCATGTGTGTGTGTGTGTGTGTGTGTCTGTGTGTATTTGAGATGTGAGTAAGTCTTTGTGAGGCCTCCACTCAGCAGAGTGATGATAAGTACTCCCAGCCCGGCGCTCCGCATGAGCTGATGGACAGACGGGCCGGGAACACTAGGGGCCTTGTGGTCGCGGCCAGTGTGTGTGTGTGTGTGCGAGTGTGTGGGCACTGTGGTGACGGGATTGAGGGGGAGGGGGGGGGGGGGGGGTGAATGAATGGGGAGGTGAGGGGTTGCTGGCAGCGTAAGTCACAACGTTTCCACCAGTTACGCCACCAGACCGTGCCACATGGCTGCAATTTGTTCATTAACTATGTAATAAATGTACGCGCACACACACAGAGGTAATATTGTTCCGAGTTCTGCCTGATTGGATTGTGAAATAGACGATCCTCCAGGGAATCACTTGGAGTCCGCCGGCCACTCTGACCAAGAGAGGAAGAGACAGGCCTGATTTCCTAACAAGGTTTGAGACGCAGGAACACGTGCAGTCAATAGTTTTCTGTTTGCTTTAAGCGCCACCGTGAATATATCAACCCAAGCAATATGATACGACCTCATATTATTAGTGTCTGTCTCCAAAGTATTAAAAGCATTATTATTTTTCATGCGGATACAAAAGTGTTCGGATCCGTACCCTAAATCTTGATTTGTTTTTTGTTTTTTAATCGCCCTGATGAACCTTAATGAACCTTTTATGCACTGGGGCACAAGCATGCTGGAACAAAAACAGGGCCTTCCCCCCCAAACTTTGCCAAGAGCGTTAAAATGTGTCGGACAGACAGAGGATTAAGCTTGAGGAGGTGAATAATGAATCAAACCCGTGATTGAGTCAGATAATTGATTAAGTGAAACAAATCTGTACTCATTTTTAGCTTAATAGCTAGCAGCCCATCTGGATGCAGGTCAAGTTTGTGTCATGGCTATGAGATTGGTGTGATTGTTCTACATGCTGTGTTTTGGGAAACAATATGTGTTGGTGTTGTATTTCAACAGCCCAACATTTAGTGATAGCAATAAATTGAATCCATCCAAAGGATGGGGTGTAATGAAAACTATAACATCCACTATAACATTTATTGAGATACATATCAAATCAAATCAAATCTAGTCTGAAGGAAATGCCATACTACCGTACTACCAAGTTCATTCATTTCCATGTAAATGACAACGAGAAAATCATTGGATCATAATCTCAAATTAAGTCGCACCATATAGAATCGAATCGTAATCCCACTCAATTAAATTGTTCCACTTTGAAATCGAACTGCCCTTGAACTGTATCACACCTCGTGTATTGAGATATGTATCAATTTTATTGAAGATGCACACCCTTAATATATGTATATATATATTAGGGGTGTTGGAAAAAAATCGATTTGGCAATATGTCGCGATCTTACAGTGCACAATTCTCAAATTGATTCTATATGCGGCCGAATCGATTTTTAAACATCAATTTTTGATGGAAATATTCAACAAAACGTCTTACTTAGGGTTAGGGTTCGCACTTTAAGCATGGAAGAATGTTCTATATGGAACATTAAGCCTTAATGTTTTATTTCAGTGCTGTCCAAACATGAAACAACTTGTTTGTTAAATACAGTAGCTCATTTATAAGCCTGAAGTTTCAGATAAATAAATAAATGTTCACACAAATCTTACAGTGTACATGAACATGTACTGATTAGTATTTTCTAAATTTGAGTAAAAAAAAAAGAGAAAAAAACACAATAATCAATTAGATAGATAGATTTGTATTGGGATTAATCGAATCGAATCGTGACCTATGAATCGTGATACGGATCGAATCGCCAGGTATTACGCAATTCACACCCCTAATATATATATATATATATATACATATATATATATATATATATATATATATATAAAGGATTGCAAAATAGGGCAGCACAGTGCAGTAGTGGTTAGCACGTCTGCCTCACAGAAGCGTTTCCCTGTTTGATTCTCGGCTCACACGCTTGCCGAGGTTTTCTCCAATTATTCCAGCTCCCGCTAAAAACATGCCCATAAGGTTGATTGAATACTAATTTAACCATAGGTGAGTTTGAATACTTGTTTATATGCATGTGCCCTGCATGCAACCTTAATGAGGACAAGCAGTACTTGCAAATGACTGGATGGATGTTCAGAGCATATAGTGAATCTAAAACTAAGTACAGATCATGGCAGAGCTTTTAACTCTCTACCTGGAAGTGATTAATATTCGCCCAAGGCCAATGACGAGCAATCTGTCATCATCATTAGGGCGTTAAATGAGCAGAGGGATGCCTGTTGCGAACGACCCGGCGGCTAGGATGTCATCTGACGAGGTCCCGTCCGGTTCAGGGCCGACTGCGGCGGGTTTTGCAGCACCGTGATTACGGCCGAGAGATAACGGCGGCAGAAACCCTGTCGAGGGAATTCGGAGCGCATGAATAATGAGACGAAACCTTCCTTGTGGAGTCGGCATTTGTGAGGAAGCAGTGTGGGTTATAGCCTGTGAGAGTATGACTGCCGCTGTGCCGTGAGCATACAGATCACCTTACACGTTGGCTTTCCTCCGCTTTGATGACTGAATCCTACGCACACGCGCACACGCGCACACTCATGAATGCATGCATGCCTGTGTCCACTCTCAACACACACACACACACACTGCTTCAGGATTAATTCACCTGCCGCACCTGAGAATGTGACCGCCATGATGTCACCTGCACTCTCATCACTTCAAAAGGTGAAGGAGCACCTCGGTGCCATCAGCACAATGAGCCAGCACACCCTCTCGCTTCCTGTGTTGGCAATCCCCCTCCTTGAAGAAGGTTCATGCGTGGAAGGTGCAGAATTACATAGACAATAAGGTATTCTTAGTTTACTGCCCACCGGCCCTCCATGCTCACAAAGGTCCCACCTTTACGCAGGTCCCGTCCCGGCATCTTTTTTTAATTGTTTTAGTCCAGTCAGCAAGTCACTTGGTTGGGCTACGTGAATGCCAATCCACACAGTTGTCATAGCGATTCATGCGATAGAACAATTAAAAAGGAATTAAACTGTTAAATTCCTATTCCTGTTCATTCTCATCCGTATCTAATCGCTAGCAGGCGCGTTTTCGTCATAATGGAAGTCGAACTACTTCCTGCCTGTGACTGAAAATCATGGAAAATGTAGCACTACTAGCCTAATGCTACGGTCGCCTGTCGGACCCAATGCAACCTGAGCTTTTCGCGTGGGATGTTTCTTTCCAGTATTACAAAGCGGGACCGAGGCAAGGTAAATGCCACAGTGCTTCCAATAGCGGCCAGCAAAAAAAGTTGGATAATTGTGAACTGTAACCAAGATAGCATTTAGCATTAGCTAAAGTAATAAGACAACCACCATTCACCACATTGACTACTAACTAGCGATTCAATTTGTTCAACATAGTTCCTGGTGAAAATGTATTGTAAACTAAATTTGATATTCAGCGAAATTGCAGTGTTCATTTTGAAAATCTGGTCGCCGCATATTTAGCAAAAACCCACCATACACCACCAAACAAAAATGTCACAAAAAAATGGATATGTCGTTCATTACAGTATATACCTTCTGCCATTTAGTGGAAGAGAAAGATACGTGGTTGGGAATCACTGCATGCGGATGACTTCGGCTTGTGAATACGCATGCGTTTAACATGCATGCGTGCACCCGAGAGCCGCAGCGCTGCTTGCCAGTTGGCTCCGGCATGAGCGCTCCCACCGGAGAGGCTCACAAGCTGGGCAGGACGCGATAAGATGTGGCGATAGCACAACCGCTGCGTTAGCGTAGCATTGGCAGTGATCGAGGTCATTCTGGATCTAAATTTAGTAACACAGAAAGTAAATAGTTGGATGTGGATATGGATGGATGAGAGATGGGATGGTTGGATAGGTGGGTAGAGAGGTACCGGCAATATATTTTTTGAGGCAAATGACAATTAATCGGCCAATTATTTCTTTTTTTTTAATCCCTGAAGCAAGCTAGCTTCGGAACATTTTGCCACTAACCAATAATTTTGGACAAGAATAACTTGTGACGGCACAAACTCACACGAAAGGGCCAGGACACAACAGGATAAAGATCAACTTAAAAAATGAACTAGAATAGAAAAAGGCCGTCATAGGTTGGGCCTTCAAAGTCACACTCAATGCCCAGCTGGAGCCAACAAAAAAATACCTTACGACCGAGAGAAAAATCTGACTTTTCTTTTAACAGATTTTGGAGGGGAAAAAAGCTCGTCTTAATCGATTAATCGGTCGGGGTTTAGTGGGTACATAGACAGTCCAAATGACTGTTGAATGGACTGAAAGATGTATAAGGATGGATGGATGTATTGTGGGTTGGCACGGGTGTGTTGATAGACAAGTGGACAGCTAGCTAAATAGCTTGATAGATGGAAGGTTGAATGAAGGGACGGATGATAGATCAATAACCGAGTGTGTCCGACCAACCGGCCGAAAAGTAGGTCAGTGTTTACATAGTGTATTATGAGACAGATACAGATAACTCCTTGCATCGGTTTCCTTCACATCCATCATACGATTTCAGCCTGATCTACTATCAAAACACGCAGCTTAGCATGAAACAGGAGGCCAGGTCCCGTCATCTCGTCGTAAACACGGCCAAATAAGCAGTTTAATGTGCCGAAACACGTCGGAGGAGCGGCGGCGCTCGTTGAGGAGCCTCCATCTCTAAGCCTGGCCGTGAATATATTCAGAAGCGAAAAGCAAAGCAGCAGCGGGGCGTACATTTGCGAGGGAGAGCATGAAAAGATGCACGCGCAGAAGAAGAGATGGAGGGTTCGCCGCTGAGATAAAAACGGAATCCATTTTGGTTGCTGAAGCACACTCATGCACAGCGCAAGGACCCGCTCGGCGTGTTTGGCTGCCATTGGCGCTTCAATCGCTTCCCCCTCCTCTCGTTCCGTTCCAATTGTTCTGCCTTCCCCTCACTTATCATTTCCTCCTCTCCTCTCCGGTCACACCTCTTTCCTTGAATTCCTCTTCCTCTCTCTCTCTCGAGGCAGCAGCACCCCCCCCCCCCCCCCCCCCCGACACTGTCACAGGTCCTGAAACTATGGCAACGGAACGAGAGGGAGCAAGCGCTCTCTATGATTAATAGATGAGAGATGAGGTGCCAATCGCTCCAGCCTGGGGAGGGGGGACGGATACACGCCAACAACACCGTGCAAACATGTATGCACAGTCACACGCAAC
This sequence comes from Leptonotus elevatus, assembly GCF_054856555.1. Taxonomy (NCBI): domain Eukaryota; kingdom Metazoa; phylum Chordata; class Actinopteri; order Syngnathiformes; family Syngnathidae; genus Leptonotus; species Leptonotus elevatus. Next base: position 9,493,521 of record NC_141243.1, on the reverse strand, counting down.
CTGCAACAATGAGCCTGGAGACCCACAACCGCCGCCATGCGGCACCTTTAGTCCTTTGTGCTGGCGTAAGATGGGAAATCACAAGGCGAGGGCGAGGCCACACCCTGGCTTGCCGTGCGTGGTGACCATTTGATGCACCTTTCATCAAGACCGTTTATCCAGCCATCCATTTTCTATATGGCTTATCGGGTGGAGGGTTTTGGGGGGGCTGGAGTCCATCTCAGCAGACATGGTGAGGAGTGGGTTACACTTTGACTCAGATTATCATTTGGAATCATTTTCTCTGCTTGAATCTTTTGATTGTTTTCTTTTTCATTAAGATTTGTTTTATTTCTCCTGATAGACAACATACATTGAACTGCTTTTTGCCAACAAGTTTTTTTTACTCCCACTGAAATAAAAATACAACTTTTTTCTTTACAAATCATATGAAAATAAGTGCTTCCTTTTGGGTAAACAGAAGGGGAGAAAAAACTGAATGCAAATGTGATCCTTAGTAACTTCATATTGTAAATGTCCAAGAACTTAATGGCATAAAATAAACAATGAAATTACGAGTAAGAATAACTCATCATGGTAATAAAATGCCCTAAAATGAACTATTTTGAATTATTGGGGTAAATAAAATCAATATTTTTTCCTATTGACCTTTATATTATTTATTTTTTTAAATATAGAATATTTAATTCAGAAGAAACATGTACACTGGACCCGATAATTGAATGAAAAGCATTTTCACTTCTTCAAATACACAATGCGTACATGACGTCATCCGCAGACAGAGGGCGGGAAATTCGAACCCGAATTTTGTCTGAAAACTATTGGCCAGAGGCTTGCAGGAGTACCAATTGTGAACAACTATGGTGTTAATCTAGTAATTAGAAGATGTTTCAGTTATAAATGGTCAAATAAAAAAAGCTATTGTAAATATATTTTTGGCCACATTGTTTCAGAGAGCAGATTTATGCTAAAATAAATCGACATTCTTCTGTTTTAATTCTCCTTATTCAGTCAGAGTGGCTGGTGAGTTATTTTTAGAACATAGGTCACTCATGTTGTCCTTGGGGCTAACTACTACCCACTGACACCTTTTATATACTGTCTATATTTTTTAGGACAATGAGCATAAATCAGAGCAAAAAGGCATCTGTTTGCAGTATTTCGTCTTGCTCCCTTGCTTCTCCTCCTACGTTTCTTGCCGCCAAGAAGGAGAGAGAAAAAAGTTGATTGGAGGCAATTAATCAAAGAGGCTGCTCATTTACTCAACTCTGCAATCAGCCAATCATATATTGTGCCCCTAGAAAAGGGAAAAAAAGACCTCATTAACGGTGACAGCCAGTATTAACGGTTATTGAAACTTTGACTTTTTAAAACCACTGTAAAACTGGTAATCAGACCATGCCTAAAGGCAACCTCAAAAACAGTATTTGCAGCTTCAGGTGCTGATTCAGAAAACTTTATTTATATCAACATTAATCACTAAGATAGGAAGTACATACCTCGGGTCAAAAGTTTCCGTTAGCTGGTATGCAATTTGGGAGGTTTGGGATAAATCGAAATAATTGAAGCATACCTACATGTCCATTTAATTCCTTGGTGGGATACAGCCAACACCACCTGTATGCTTCACATGGGTTTAAGTGCTCCAAAGGGGATTGCATTATTGTGAATTCAGTTCATTCAACAGTTCATTTCAGTTCAGATTTCTTTGCGTATGTATGTGTGTGTTTCCATCGTAAAGCGGTTCCCTTAACTCATTCACTGCCATTGACGGCTATAGACGTAAAAAATTCATTAGAACTATTTCTAATAGTTTAACATCTTTTCCACTTTCGTTAAGTTATTTTTGTTGATTATGAAAACCTAGAAAAAAAATATTGGACATTTAGAACAGATATAAAATGTATGATTAATTGTGAGTCAACTAGTGAAGTCATGCCATTAATTATGAAAAAAAAATTAATCGCCTGGCGCCCCTAATTTTTAATAATCTTTTCTTCTTTTTTTAAAAGTATTTTTTAAACATTTTTTTTAATAATCATTTATTTTTTTAAAGAAAAGATTATTAAAAATTAGGTGCGTCAGGGGATAAATTTTTTAAATCATAATTAATCGCATTAACTCACAATTAATCACAAATCTGTTCTAAATGAACAATAAAAAAAATTTGGTTTTCATACTCTTAATAAAAGTGGGAAAAAAATTTAACTAATAGAAATAGTTAAATTGAATTGTTGACGTCTATAGCCGTCAATGGCAGTGAATGAGTTTTAATACACGACTCATATCACCTCATTTTTCAGCAGCGGTATGGTACAGAACGCTTGCTGGGAGGACTGTCTGTTGATTGGTTGACTTGATAATCCTGCATATGTTTCAGTAGAAAAAGCTTTTCCGGAATTTTACGTCACGGCAAAGAACATTTGTCAAGGCTGGCTGGCACGAGTTGATATTTGTTATTTTTTCGTATTAAACTATGTTTTTACAGTACATTTTATCGAGGAAATGCTTATGCATTCTGATTTTGCTAAACAAATCACACTAGGGAAAACCCTAACGTTAATGTGTAATTATTATACCAGGCGCACCACACTTTGGGAATTCCTTGCAGTAGACTAAGAAAAACAAAGCCATCTTTGAAACAATATAGTGGATTACGACACGGAGGGGATACAAGGCCTTATGTGTTGATTGTTTAAGGCTACTGCCGTCTCACAGCACAGTGCCGTCTTACTTTCATTGGCAAGTTGACACAGTGTCGTGCTATGATGTCACACCGTTTGCGTAGATGTCACAGGGACCACCATTCAGCTCGTACAAGTCGAGCAGGGTTCGGCGCAATACAGTGACGAGTTGAGCGAAACTAGATTGAGTTGTTGTTGTTGTTTTTTCTTCAATAAACTGCAGACAATGACACGCGTGCGTGTTGCTTATCTGCACAGTCTACTCTCCTTCACAGAAATAGGATATCGGAGATGGAATCAAGGTATTCAGTGCTTTTTGATAGTGTTGAAGGCTTCATTTCCTTCTAGCAAGCCTCTCACTACGTATTACACAACGAGGGTTTGGCGCGTGAGAAGCACCTGTAGCGCTAAAGTTGAATATGAATAGACGACTGATATTGTCTCTTAAATGAAGATTTATGATCTTCTTCAAAGTTGAAGGTTTTTTCCATCTTTCTGAAGAAGCTTTCCTATAGATTTTTTTTTTTTTTTTTTTTTTTTTTTGCTAGCAGACGTTTTTTGGTTGTTTTTTGTCAAGTAAGCAAGTCATTGTTTTGTATGTCAATCACACAGTTGTCATAGAGATTCATACGACTAGACTAATCGAACTCCATCTGATTGCCAACAGCCATGTTTTCGTGATATCGGAACTAGAACTACTTCCTGCTTATGTGTCTAAGAATCATGAGGAATTTAGTCCTACTAGCCTAATGCTACGGTCACTGGTCAGACCTAACGCAAGCTGAGCTTTCCTAGCGGCATATTTCCAATTTTACAATGCGGGACTGGCGCGAGGTAATCGGCACAGCCATCTTCCAATAGCTGCAGGGACAAAGCAAAAAAAGGTTGGATAATGGTGAATGCATTGCTTGTTCAGCGCTGTTGAACTGTCCACCAAGATAGCATTTAGCACTAGCTGAAGTAATAAAGTGATTAGCGATGAAATTGGTTATAAATAGTGAGAATTTATATTGGATTTTTTAGTGAAATTGTAGTTTTAATTTTGAAAATCTGTTCACTTATAACATGACCAAAACAAGCAGTTTTCGCAGAGGCACAGACTGATTTTCAAAATAAAAGTTCTTTCAGGCTCTAACGGTCAATCAAATCTTTTCGGCCCGGCGGTTAGGGACGGCTGCTCTAATGTATAGTTCAAGACTTCAAGGCTCACCCATTCATCCATCTACTGTCAAGTGATCACACAAAGCCCGTCCGCTACTGCTTTTGGATTATCTCTGCTAATGCATCCCCCCCCCCTCTCCGTTCCATTTGACTAATGACAAGCAACCCAACTCAGCTGTGACAAAAGCACTTCCACATGTTCCACCGACTTACGGTGAGCATTTAAAAACCGACAACAATTCCATGATGCTTTAAGCTGATTGTAAATGCTCCAGGATGTTTGATGCTTTTTCATCCGGAGCCCATTTGGCCAAGTTCGGCCTATAAAACGTTCCTCCGAGTCGATGGGCTGGCATTCTAATTCACATTTGTTTCAAGACAACAAAGCCTTGCCAGGGGACCATCAGACAAAACACCAACAAGACACCCAGCCAATTCTGTCATTAACTTGCCGTGCGTGAGTGTCTTTCGCCCGGTCCTTCATGCTTCTGGCATTTTTGGCATCCGCGATGCGTTCAATCACTTATGCTAATGTAACAAGGATGCCCATTGTTTTTAGTCATGGACTTGTATTCATTAAAGCCGCTTGGAACAACACAATGAAGCTTAGAAAAAGGAATGTCATGTGTGCATGTGTGTGTTTTTGTGTAACGTAGATAACATTTCACAGCAAGTGATTAGCAACTGATTACAATGTCAGTGAGCCTGCTTGTGAATAGAGCCACTGTACGGCGAGATCTATTCTTTACCAGCACTCTCGTAGAAGCATCGGTGAACGGGAGGGTTTGTGGGAAAACAGTAAATAAATTAAATACATCAAATAAACAAGAACATCTCGAAATAAGACTAACAAGATGTAATTTGCGGTTGCTTGTTTAACTCACGACACACTTTGAATGACCGCAGTGAAAATCACTAAATGGGTTGTTTAACATCTTTGATTTGGGAAAACATTGAAAGCATATTTCATTATGCCAGGATGTATTTCCAAGATAGAAAAGTGCAAAAACACACGTCGTCATTATTTTGATTATGCCTTATTCTGAGTCCTGCTATTAAGGCAGTTTTGCCATTCACTGCTCAGCCGGCGTAAATGTTGCGGCAATTTACAGAGAGAGAATGTGAAAATGGGTTAAAGTCGGAGCCAGGAACAAACAAGAGCTTTTATTTGCACCAATTATGAAGAGTCATTTATTTTTCACAAACAATTGCTACTTTTTACCAAAACAACCCTATTCACCTTGATTTGGGGGGGGGGGGGGTGTACTGCTCAGAAAATGGAGACTGAAGAGTATAATACCAAGCGATGGAAAATGGCCATTTTATTTTCACCTATGGTGCTGTATCATTTCTATTCTGGGGTGGGGAAGCATCCCAGAGTGACTCAAAATTGTGAACGTGACTGTTTTGCCAATGGCAGAGAAAACCAACACCGAATATAGGCTGGAAAAGGGGCAATAGTTACAATGCAAACAATCAGCAAACCCCTCCAAAAAAAAAACACTAAACATTTTAGTGTGTCAAGAAGTTTGGTCGAGCACTTTATGTAGCTTGGAACTATAACATTAGCATCAATTAGCACCAATGCTAGTGGTCAATCGGCACAATAGATGTCCTGGCTGGTTCATCAATGTTTGACACCACAGATTACAATATAAGGCCCGGGGTCCAGATCCGGTACGTCACATCAATTTATGTGACCCGCCAAAGCAAATTATGTGCAAGTTTTTGTTTCTTGCAAAAATACCCAAATTACAAATTGTCTTCACTTTTAAAAATACAGATATAATGCAAGCCTATTTTTGTTACTAACCCCTCTTTTAAAATAAATGTAGTTGGGCCTAATATTTGAACAGTTTTAACTGGCCTCTGATTTCAAAACTAGTTATTCATCAGTTTGTCATGTATACAATGTTTATATCGTCGCTGTCCTGTGAAAAACACTTATGTCCATTTTTGTCGGGGTTATTTTTGTATATGTTTTTGGGATGCCTGCATTGAGTTTCATCCCATAAATGAAAAAAAAAAATGGATGTGTTTTTCACGTTACAGCAGTGATATGTAAAAAAAAAACCATAATAATATTTTATATATATATATATATATATATATATATATATAAATAGGCAAATGGCACCCCTGGTTTACATGTTAGGTTCATTGAAGACTCTAGATCGGGGTGTCAAACTCGTTTTTGTTGCGTGCCACATTGTAGTTATGGTTACCCTCAGAGGGCTGAAGCCATATCAATGTTTAATTGCCATTATACACAACAAATTGACAAATAACCCGTTATAGGTGTTGACGTTACTGTAAAAAGGGGGTTGGTAACAAAAAAATGCATCAATATCTGAAGATTTGTATTTTTTAACATTACAATTTGAAATTTTGCTAGATTTGAGCAAGAATCAAGGAAGTTGATACACAAGATTTTCTTTTGTGGGCCACACAAAATAATATGACGGCCCCAATCTGGCCCCCGAACCTAAATTTGACACATGCGCTCTCGTGTTGTTTGCCTCTGTGCCCTGCGGTTAGCTGGCGACCAATCCAGGGTGTCCCCAGCGGGACGAGGCCCCAGCTCACTTACGTCAAGCACTCTAGAAAACGGATGAATGGCTCATTTGAGGTCCAATCTCAGTCCAGCGAGTACAGAGGGTTTGATGCTGTCCGATTACATTGAAAAACATCAGCCAGCCCACACGCTGAGGGTGTGCATTAATAAAACATGGCTTCCATGAAATAGGCATAAGCGCAACAACTATGAAACGCCTCAGTATTGACTCTCATTGAATGAGCAGTGACAGTTAACAGCAGCTTGACTGGCCTCGTTGTTTAGAGAAGGAGGCCAATTCATTTGAAAAGGAGCAAAGCTATTTATCAATTATTCAAAGCCACTGTATTCAGGCAGCGTCTTTCCTCGAGTGGCACATTTAAATACCAACTATTTCTCCTGTTGGTCGCCCTTTTTTCCCACTCTCTCTCTCTCTCTCTCTCTCTCGCTTTCACACACACACATAGACACAGTGTGGCAAATACACATCGGTCACACACGATTGCTATTGTTAGAGGATCTACGCCGGCTGGATTCGAAGGTAGTCTTACTGTATAATGCATCTATTCGCAATACAACATGTCAGCGGATGAATTGTTACAAGGCGGATAAGCACTGTTTGGCCTTTTTCGCAGCGTGGCCAGATTTACAGCCCTTTGGCTACAACACCTCCAGGAAATGCGTGCCCAGAGGGGCAATGTTTTAGAAAATGATTTTTTTTTTAATCTTGTAATTTTACGTAGAAATCTATTCGTTGTTCAAAGCCAACAGAAATAGAGTCAAACTGCATTTTTTTTTTCAACCTTCAGGTTGTTCTCAATGCACAAAAACTAAAATCATGTTGAACATCTCTAAGAGAGAGAGAAGGAAACCACTGGGAGTGTCTGGGTGTTGCCATAAGCTCTTGCATGTGGCTTGTGAGGCCTCTCACGCTCTCTCCTCGCCATGCTTGTTTAAAAAAGCAACACAAAACAGCATGGAAACAACAACTTAAAAAAAAATAATAATTGGGTTAGATATTGCAACATTGGTATATTGGACTAGAGCAATAGTGACCACTAATGGTTCCCTTGCACCATGCACATGTAGTCCCTGAACACACCCCAGCCTGTGCAGCCAAAGCCTGCTAACACACTTTAACCCAATAAGAACAATACATAATCAATAGGTTCATATCACATTACTAGTAACTTAATAACTTAGTATTGGACACATCCTCTTCATGTCTGCATGTAAATCACTGTTGTTATTTGAGTAGCGCTACATTCACTAAAGTAGCAATGTTGTTTTTTTTACTTTTTTTTTTTTAATCATTTCTATTTTTGTCATTTATCCACGTTGGGTTTGTTAAGATTTATGACACGTCAAACATTTGGTGAAGAGTCTTGCTTAAATTCCTATTTGAACATCTTACTACAGCAAAAATGACACTTCAGTCCTATTGTTTTGTGTGTTTCTTAGTATTTAAACTTACTCATCTGCAATATTGTACCCCCTTTGAAGATGACACTCACTTCATTCCATATATGGATAAACAACATAAAAGAGATTATGCACGGAAAATGTGCTCCTGAATAAAAAAAAGCACCAGTAACAGAAAAGGAAAACGTAACATAATCACCATTTGGCTTTAAATGTGCTGTTCAACCCTTCAAATTGCTTAATAAATAGGTGAAGTAAGTTGATGAAGTGCAAAGTGAACCTTGCTGGCCGGTGCACTTGACGCCGAAGCAAGCAACCTCCCGAATAGGCAGCGAAAAGAGCGATTCGCATAGAAGGCATGAAAGGGTGCTTTGAAGTTTCAAAAAAATAACAAAGAATTCTTACCTTCAGCTCATGAATGTTCAGATCTTCTAGTGGTTGCTCGACTCGTGTCTATTAGTAATCCATAAAACGTGATTCTTAACGCAACGACTCACAACAAATACGAGCGCTACTTTTCTCTTGCGCGTCTCTTCTTTTTGTGTGTGCGTGCGCAGCGCTCAAATCGGAATATCCATCTCGAAATCCACACTAGAGAATGAGAAAGAAAGAGAAAGAAAAAAAAAACACGCCGATGTGTTGAGAAGGCTCTAAAAGTGTCCCACGGGAAGAGTGAAGCGAGAGTCCCGGTTGTGGCGACGGTCACTGAGGTGCGCGCAGGCTCGTTCACAACAGCCGCCGACGGTCATCCTATTTGGGGATGAAGCTTCTTAGCAGACTGAAGCTGGAGCGCAGGCGAGCCCAGCTGTCAGCCACCCGCCACACACACACACACACGCAAGCACACGCACATGCACACACACACACACACACGCACGCACTGGGAGGAGCTACGTCTCCAGAACGAGGGGCTATTGTGTCAATGGGTGCCAGTTATGGACAAGTGTATTTCTATTTTTACGCATGGAGGAGAAAGCCGGGACTGCTAATAATAGTTTGGACTCTGGGAAGAAGAGCGATGTGTGTTTAAAAATGGGACTTGCCGCTTGTTGAAATGAGCAAACTGGAGCTGCAATTGTAGCACAGGTGTCAAACTCAAGGCCCGGAGGTCAGGTCTGGCCCACCACTCATTTTTTTTGCGGTCCGCTGATAGAAAGCCTTTCTTGCTAAATGAATTTATTTCATTTCGTCAGACAAATTGCAGTTTTCTTCACATTTTACAAGCATTTTTTTTCATAACATAAAGGTGAACAAAAATTGGAGGGGGCCACAATTTTTCATCAGTGCCACTGGGGGCCCACCTAGGAGCCAGACCACATATTTTCTAATTAGGTGTATAACAAAAATACCATGTGAAATATGGATGAAATACATCATATGTCTTTTTTTATTGAATCAATGTACATCACTGTATCTTAATATATTTCAAGCTCAATGCAGACATAAAAGATCCACCGTTCAACAACAAAGGACAACAGTGATTTTGTATCTTATTTTTTACAGTGATGTACAGTCATTCAATAAAAAAAGACATATGACGTATTAAATTTTTTACCAGTGCAAAGGGCTATCGTGCTTAAAAATTACCATTCAAGGACAGCACAAAACTGCTGTATAGTTAAAAACAAATATTGAGTGCAATATCTCATTTTGTGCACCCCCCCCCCCCTCGGAAATTAACATATTCAACATTTTAATATTATTCAGGTACTATATGTATACTAATATGCACCAGTAACAGTGCATGCTTTAAATTTAAATTTGAATTTGTTCAAACTTTCAAATTGCTTTATAAATATGTAAAGTAAGTTGATAAAGTGCAAAATGAACCTTGCTGGTATATTATATACTGTATATATATATATATATATATATATATCCACATACCTTGTATACATAATGCACAAGTTGTGAAAATGCATGTAAAAAAAACATAAGAGGGTTCCACCTAACAAACCTCTTTTGAATGCAAGCTGTTGACTTACATTTTTCAATAATCACTGCCTTGAAGTATTTGTAAAGTGTGTATTGATTTTCACAGAACTGTATTCTTCACATTGCAAAGGTGACACAACGTTTTTTATGAAGTCAACTTATTTTGCTCCTGAAACTTGACATCTTTTTGCCTTCACAAGTGCAGCAATATCAGGTGTCAAATTCTGAAGCAGACAATTTCAGAATGTCATTTAAGTAGTAAGTGGTCCTTTCAATGGTCGTCAGTGCGCCATCCAGTGGACAAAAATAGCAACAACAGGTACTTTCTTTAGAATTTATGTGTCCTTTAGCCACACGGGCTAGATTGGTCCCCCTGATGTACCAGTTCTGCCTGCAGGCCGTAGGTTTGACACCCTTGGTTTAAACTATTAAGTATGTTTTGTAATAATTAAAACTATTAATACAGGCAATTATAAACCTTTTTAGGGGAGTGTCAATTCACTGTTCACTAACCTGTGAATAGCGGGGGAGTTTCACAAAACGAAAAAGTGAATGACCACAACATTGTGCGAATGTGTGATGAATTCAGAGGCACCTCACACGTTGCACTTGTTACTACCTGTCATGAAAGTGTAAAATTTACTTTAATGATGAATGACAAGGGCAAAAATGCAAACGTGAGTTTTAAACGCTATTTACTTTCACAAACGTTTTTTTTTCAAATAACATAAGCACAAAATGAATTTGTAATCATAATGTGATAGAGCTTATCAAATCACGAACCCTCTGGTCACATGCAGCAATGAGGACCCCACGCCCTATCCTTCTATTTGCTGTTGAAGAACAAATACAGTTGGACCAAAAATACTCACTGGAAAGCCATGCTACCTACCACTGTTCACACCTATGGGCAATCTAAAGTATTCAATAAAATCAACAATATATGTTTTTGGAGTGTGGGAGGAATACCCAGAGAGAGGCCATGCAAGCACAAAGAGAACATCCAAACTCCACACAGAAAAGCCTGAGCCCAGATACGAACCCAGAACCTTCCTGCTGTGAGTCCCGAAGCGCACAAGCTCACATATTTTGCCTCGCAGTGAGGTCACGGACAAACTGACCTCCCTGCAGAAAAGCACGGGAGTGCACCTTTTTTTGTTCTTTATTTAAGTCCATGCAAACTGGGTTATGATTCAAAGCATCTGCTGAATGTTTTTCAAGTCTCACGTCTGTCAGTTCTTCTCTGTTGTAGGTCAACCCCCACCTATCCCACCCCCGCCACCCCCTGTCATCCAGTGGGACCCACGACGCACAAACATGCTTTTACAGCAGGGATGGGCAGAGTGTGGCACGTGGCCCAGATATGGTCTGTTCCATTTTTTTCATATGGCCCACAGAGTTTACATTCAAGAGTCCTAAGATATTTTGTCCAATATCTCTACTTTTCAGGGAATAAAAAAAAAAAAAGACAAAAAAAGATATGTTGCTAGCCATATATGTGATGGGGGAAAAAAGATAAACGGACATTGATGAGAATACACATACCTTTGTGTTTGTTGTGATTCCTTCTGCAAGCATTACAGCTGCTGATTTTTAACACTCAAATGTTTGCAACCTCATATTTGTGTCAAAAAAACATACACGTTTTAAATCTTGAGGTGACAAAATGATGTGAGGCTCCCACCAAGTCAAGAAGAGTTGGAGTTACGGTATATGTAACTTGGCGTGCCCATGAGAGTTGTTAGATTTGCTCTAAAACTATTTTCAACACTTTAGATTAATAATTTGTAAAAATTTGGGATGTTGGGTACCACTTTTTTTTCAGACTGATACCAGTAAGAGTATTCAGCAATTTGAGCAATTTTCTATTCTTCAAATTTTTAGTTCCGTATCATAAAATAGCCACAAGAGCTACTGGCTCGATACCTTGGAATAAGGGCAGGTATCGGCCAGATAGGTATTGGTACTTACTCACCCATCCCTCATAAAAATAACATATCGTGTGGTTACTGACCAATAATATCAATTTGGGGAAATCAAATATGAAATTCACCATATTTGGACATAAGAGGCTTCTGACCATCAGTATAAATTTGTTGCATTAATTTAGTATTCTGTTATGTTTTCCTAAAATCTGTTCATTCAAATGTTTTTGTTTATTATTTTTTTATATTTGTATTTATTATTATTATTATTATTATTCATTATTAATTTATTTTATTTTATTATTTATTATTATTATTTTTATTCATTTATTTATTTAAAAAATATATATTATTGATACATTTTTATTAAGTTAATAAGAGGTTTATTAAGAGGTTTTGCCCAACGGCGACGATTTGTTGCATTAAATTTATTAAAATACAAGTATTTATTTGCTATTAATTAATCTTAATACATAAGTAGCTAATTAATTTATTGTAAAATGTAAAATATAAAATGTACATTCGACACTGTTTTAAAGCAGATTTGATTTAATTGGTTATTAAAATTACATTACTAATGAGAAACAATAACGTGAAAAATAAGAATGACATATTTAACTATTTTACACATCTTAACTTTTTTTTTTTCCTGGTCCATCTATTCATCTTAAAAGCGAAGTCAAACGTGGCCCTGGAGCACAAAAATTTGCCCACCCATTTTACAGCCACCGAGGTCGAATTTGTCTAATCATTTGCTCTGATCTTATCAATGGGGGCCATAAAATAAAAAACGCTTAAGAACAACTGCTGTGTTCAAAAAGTTACACGGTACATTAAGACTACAATCTGATGTCAACTTTTAAACCTGTGGCCAAACCAAAACCAGCGCCAATTTTTCAGCTAAGTAACAGCAGCAAGCTACAAAACACATGCTGCTCAATTGCACTTTATGTGAATAAATCTTTATTCCATTTCTTAAAAAAATAAAAAGCTTGAAATAACAAGCCACCTGCATAAAAGAAGTTACATGTGCATACACCGTGTGCTGTAATTGCGCTTCTACTTGGCCCCATTGCCGTCTTGTTAGTGTAGCGGCTCAGAACACAAGCGCCTCCGCATGGCCCCGTGCCAAACAGTCTACAGTGTACTAATAGCCTTGCGCCTGTAAATCCTCTCTCCGTCACTTCATTTGGTTTAAACTCGTTCGCCAACATGCAACTGAAACTCGAATGCAGACTGGTTGAAGTATACGTTAAAACACCAAATAGATGGGAATGTATTTATGTCACATTATAAATGCATAAAAACATATGGGTTTTTTACATTCATTATGGCCCCAGCAGATGTTTGCATACTGTACATAAAGTTACGCTCCATTGTGTTTTATTACCTCCACCAAGCACAAAAACGTGTTAGCCGTATAAACATAAAAACGATACCACTGATTTCCAGCAACGTTTGTAGAGAGCTGGTCATTTGTGCAGCTAGAAGCCATTACATTTTTGTTTTCCGCAGTTATGTTACAGTCCACTTGCATCTGGAGCAAGTGGGGCAGTGACCAATGAGCACTGCACAGCATTGGAATGGAGCTGGAGTGGTGTCGTTTTGTTGCAAAGAAAAATGATTGAAATATTTCATACTTTCAATACCAAAATCACATGGAAGAGTCCTGCAAATTGATAATTTTGTCACTTTTGATTTAGTCACTTTTGAATATTACATTATTCTGTGTACAGTATATTGGATGATTTTCAGCTTCAGAGCAAGACCAGTGATGCAAAGTGGGAAAATGTAATAATCACTATTGAATCAGAAATGTAACTATAAATATAAACATAAATAAATATCCTATCATCAATTTTCTTTAGCACTTTTTCTCATTATGGTCACAGGCGAACTGAAACCTAGCCCAGCAGACTTTGAACAAGAAGGCACAAACAGAAAAGCAACCATTCACATCGATCCAGTTCACGTCAATAAACAAAACATGCATGTTTTTGAAATATGGGGAAGAAGTACCCGGGGAAAATAGACACATGCTTTAGGAGAACATGCAAACTGGTGACCTGGGCTTTCCAATCCCAAACCTCAGAACTGTGAGGCATGTGAGGCAAACTTATTAACCCAGTAGTCCGCTGTGCTATCCTAACTACAGTAAATATCAAATTCCCAAAATAATTGTACATAATTGTTGATAAGTCTTCCTGTCCTCTCCCCATTATGTGTCTGTCAGTCGTCTTCAAAGGATGAATAATTGTACTTCATTTTAGTTTCAATGTGTTCATCTTGCTCACTCTCTCGTCACCACTCACTTTAAACTGTGCAGAAATATGCTGCAATCTTATCTGCCGCATTCACCAAAGCGGAGACGAGGTGGTTGAAATAGAGCAACCATCACAGGCTGGAATGGGCACAGACAGCAGGCACACACCGGGGATTCTTCATCAACTCAGCTTGGTTCCGCGCTGAGCCTGTTAAACTTCCTGACAACTCTCTCCTTCCTATGCTCTCTACCAACTTGAGGGAAAATATTACTTCTCCAGCGTCGCCATCAGCTCTCTTTACAAGCGTATGCACTTGACTGGAACCAAGTGAGTTTTAATTTAGCGCAGTGATTCCTAATCGTATTCAACCGAGGGACATATTTACATGAGAAAAATTTCCACCATTTTCATGTCGAAAAAAGTGGATAAACGGGAACCTTCTGCCATCTAGTGGAAGAACAATCGATTGTTCTGCCTGTCACTATACATCGCAGGCATAAATAGATGAACAAAGAGTGAATGTCTGTGTGCCCTAATATTTTACTCATGAGGAAGCGTGCTATAGAAAATGGATTCATATCTTTAATGCAGCAAACTCATGTGATTATTACCACAAATAAGGCAAGTTTCAGATCTTGTTGATCCATCTTATGATAACATAGGCTACAGGAGGCCTGTTTCTAAAAGCCATTGCATTGCTGCAGGGCATGAATCTGTCTGCTGCCTTTCCTCTGTCTACATCAATGAACAATGGAGCCCGTTTATTTTTGCCATAAGGTGTACGGTAGAAAAGAGTAAACATTGACAATTTGTGGCTCCCGCATACCTGCTGCCTGCTAAAACCTTCCATATGTGGCTTCTGTCGCACAGGAAAGTATCACAGTGCACAATAGTCCTTTCTTTGCTCATGATTCAATCCAAACCGGTGTCTGATTTTATATTTAGACTGGCATGTTTATGCTTTAGGAGAGGAAGTTTAACAGGGATACCAAAAGGCAGGGTGATGGATTAGATTGCAAAATGGGATTGCATTTCTAATGTGCACAAACAATTATCTTCAGTGATTAACCTGTGTGGAGTGTGTTTGGAGTGTTTTTTTCCCCCTTCCCTATTCTGCTTGTAAAACAGTTGGACCGACAATCGAAAATGTGATATCTATTCGATATATCTGAACACAAATCATTATATGTGTGTGATTAACACAGAGTTTGGCCAGGCCATGGACTGTGTGATTGTTAGCCTATTTTCCTCTTCTTCAACTGCAACTACTCATTCTGTCTCTTTTTTTTTTCTGACAGTCCGGATGCCCTGTGGAACCTTTTAACAGGTCAGTCTTAGTACTACGACAAGTATTGCGGAAGAAACTCGTGATTATTGGTGAAGCTTATTTATGTTTGCGAGCAGTTAGCGCACACTTGCCGATTTTGTTGTTGTCATTGAGGGCTCTCAACTCATAGATTAGATTTAATGTCATTCAAATCATTTCCTTTAAACGGGCCGTAGTACCAAAGGCTAATACACAGCTTTTATGGTCCATATATCATCGCAACATGGAGGATGTTTATTGAGCAACATTGTTTTGTATTTGACTAAATTTCCCTTGATCGCTAGGGAAAAATAACCAATGCTAATACCAACGCTGACTCATTTTTGTTTTAAATTAATTCCAGCTGGGACAAAATGCTAATGTTGTTTTTTACAGTATAGACCACAAACAGTTGACAGTGAATTAACAGCCACTCTGGCAGCTTCAGTCAAGTCGAGCTCACTTTTGTTCCTGAAGAAGACAATCCCTAAAAATAGATACAGAATTCAACGATTATTTAATTGAGTATTATGCCCATGCTTAGTCTTCAATAATGTTTCACATTCAACAATATATTTAATATGAGGGAGTGCAGCTCTACATCAATGCCAACAAGAACACTGATTATAATATATATATATATATATATATATATATATATATATATATATATATATATATATATATATATATATATATATATATATATATATATTCTTAAATTAATACCTTTGTGTGAAAACAACAATAATAATGTATCTTTGGCAAATGAAGGCAAATATTTAATAAGGTGAACCTCATTTATTGCAAGGGATACGTTCTAGACAAACACACAATATAAGAGATTTTAAATTTATTATTACAAATGTAAAGTTATTAAAACATGTTTTTAAAAAACATATTACAAATGTATTTGACCCCCTCCAAAAAAATATTTGAAGCATTAAAAAGTAGAGAAAACTTCACGTATTGTAGTGTCTGTGTACAGGGATGTGACTTTAAGAGGCGGGACCTGGCGGGAGTGTCTGGGTGAGAGCTGTGGCCAACAGCAACTTCAGCTTGAGAGTACCCATTGTGTTTATGTGTTTTATTGTTCTCCCGGCATTCAATAAATGGCTGGAAAGTGCTTGGGCCACTGTGCCTCTCTTTTCCCACAAAAGAGGGCATTACAGTGAATCTAGAAACCCATTTAAAAAAATTAAATTTAAATAAAAAAAATTAAAATATATATTTTTAAAAATCACAACGTATTGTGGAATAAATAATCCAAAATTTAAAGACATTCCTGTCAGTTTATACATTTTGATGAAGCGGAATGATTTCTGTACATCTTGATATGTCACCTCCTCGTGGAGGAGGCGTCAAAACAGTCACAATCAACAGCAATACACGCCTGATCCTGCATGACAGACTGCCACATTCGTCAGGAAGTCAGCTATATATTTAACACAGAAATGGCTGAGCTACTGTTGCCCTGGAGCGTTTACTACCTGACAGTAATCTCAGGGAGGTGACACTCTCACATGCGCACATGTGCGCCTACATGTACATACGTGCATACACACACGCGGCAGACACATCTCTGCACAATGCACCCGCAGTTCTTCGCAGCTCTTGGAACGAAGCGTACAAAAGTGATTGAGTGGGTTGCCCCAGTTATGAATTTAATGATGCCAGGATCCCTCGCCCACACACAGACACGAATGTGCAGCAGCAACACATACACAGGCTTGGATTGGTTGGTGCGGTGATAATTAGTGCGCAATGGTAAATATTATTGTGCGTACAAGTCACCCAGTGCCACGTTGGGTAATTTGTTGTGCCATCCAATTGCCAAGTGACATTTTCAAACAATTTAGTATGACGAAATGTTTATTTATATATTTTTGGGGACAAAAAAAACCCACATTTATGCTGCTCAACTGGTCGTAGTATTTGCTGAAAATCTTTCTTTTTTTATCTCCTTCGGACCCATAGATGATTGCAGTGGACATGACATATTTGCATGTCTAAACCAATAAAAACGCATCATTTGGATGATGCCAACACTTCTGGTTCATGATTGGATCCTAGCTAACCAATCGCAAGTTGATTTGCATGATTTCGTATTAAAAATGTTATCACCATATTATCCTGGCGTCCACTATAACAAATAAAAACATGAGATACCCCCCCCACCAAAAAAAAATAATCCATGTTGTTCTTATGTGGGAAAATATTAGTCCAAATCAGTAAAATAATGATAATAATACATTTGCCCAGCAGAAAAAACTGTGGGTCTGAAGATATTTTTTACACTAATATGTACTAGCCATCCCCGCTAGCCTAAACACGGCATTCTGATTAATATCGTTTGTGTAATATGAGTTCAGCGGCAAAATCCAGCCATTTTTAGCCATCTCAGGGGGCGGCCATTTTTCCACTTCCTGTCGACTGAAAATGACATCACAGTTGCTCAGGGCTCACCTTCGGAAAACAACAAGATCACCCCCTGAGATGGATTAAAATCTGCTGTATTTTGCTGCTGAATTCAAATTCTACAAGCAAAATATCAATCAGAATGATGTGTTTATGCCAATATTTTTTTAGGTTGACCGCCCCGTTAAGCAAGACCCTGGACTGGTTGACAGTCAAACACAGTGAACATTTAAACAAACGAGAATTCACACTCACATTTACATCAATGGAAAATATTAAGCCCTCAATGATTGCAACATGTTTGTTTTTGGACCGTGGGAGAAAACCACAGTACAATCCAGGGAAACTGGAGAAAACCCACGCAAGCATTTGGAGAACGAGTAAAAGTCACACAGGTAAGCCGGCCACTAGTGCTTACTAGCAGTATTAAAAAACAAAAACGAAAACTTAGCCTAAGACACTGCTAAATTTTAGCATGCTATAATCCCTGCCAACTGCAAATGTGTGAAGGTATGTTTTATTTTTTTGTATTGAAAGTAACATATGCTGAGCAAGAATGCATTCAGGTCTGGTAAGGATCCAAATAAAGGTCACTCATTTATTTCCCCATTTCACTATAAGAGTTGACTTGAATCAGTGCTAAGTGGAGCAGTGATCCACCAAAACTAGAAAATGGACGCACATATTTTGAGCTTAATCGAAACTTGTATCAAACAAGTCAGATGGACATGCTTAGGATTGTTCCGCCTTGGCGGAGGTCTACTGGGAGGGAGTCTCGCTTGGTGTGTTGACTGAAGCATACAGTGAGAATGACCGTGTGTGTGTGAAAATACCGTATGGGTTGCCTGTAATGGCAAAGTGATGTAACGCATAGCCAAATAGGGTACAGCATGCACGCACCCAGACATGCACACGCACGCACAGACATACTGCATAGCAGGCAGCCTCAGTTCTTGCTGGTTTGCATGAAAGGCATAAATAAGTCAGCATTTCTGCATGATAGGTCTGTAACTAGCAGTGACAGTTAGAGAGCATCGACTTTTAGAATCTCAGAAGGGACTCGTTGTGTGTGCGTGCGTGCGTGCGTGTGCCTGTGTGGGGGTGACTGGACGGGTTGAGTGCCTGCGCATGTGATCTCATGTTCTGCCCCCATCCCTCGTCTACCTCATTTGGGCTAAAGGAGACTGAAGGATAGGGGAGCGAGTGGTTTTTGACGTCAATTGCAAATGGGTAAAGGTTTTTTGGGCAAGTCTATTATTGCTGGATTTAGATCTCTCCTAATCTGCAGAAAGGTAACCGTATGAACTGGTTAAGCATATCGCTCGTCAATAAATTGAATTGAAGGATAAAACTGAAACTGCCTCACAGTTGAGACGTTCTGGGTTCGAATCTCAGGCCGTCCTTTTCTGCATTATGTTTCTGTGATTACTCCAGGTTCCTCCCACATTCCAAAATAATACTGGGTACCTGTTTTTAACGGTTGTGGTTATCGAGGTCTTCGTCATCTTGCCATGCAGGTCCACTAAAAAGCAGCTGGAGCCAACATAAGGGGGATGATGGAAAGATGATGGGGGAAGAGGAGAATCTAAAAAAAAAATCAAGCAAAACATTAAGAAGAAGGTCAAGGACAAAATGACATACAAGTACAAGGGGACATTGTTTAAACTGCAGGGTAGCCTAATGAGCAAAAGATTACATCAGGGTGGGGCCACAGAGGCAGGAAACACACAAAGGGTAACCAAGTGGAACTGATGAAAGATTATTTCTCAATAAGCAGTACACAACTAAAAATAACATACAAATTCCAGTTTTACAAACGAAAAGACTCCTGACCGCCCACAAAAGCCTAACAGGTTTTGGAACTCACTTCTTATCAGTTGCTTTTCTATTCTCCAATAGGCGGAGCTTACCCTGCAGAATGTGATACAATTCGAACGCAAACCAAGCAACAACTAAATCCAGGTATTCATTAAATGGAAGTACATCTGACTTCAATTAGAGTGTTGACTTGAGGTAAGAATTCTGAATGGGCTGACATACAAAATTTTTCGAGGTATAAACCATAGTTTGGACAATATTTTGCTTTAGCTATAAAAAAAAAAAAAGGAAGATATAAATAAGCACTGTATGGTGGAACAGGCTAATAGACGGGCTGATAAGTAGCATTTATGTGGCGGTTATATTTAAAGGTCCTAATGTGCTTAACTCATTCGCTGCCATTGACGGCTATAGACGTCAAAAGATAAATTTTTACTCGGCTGGCAGTGAATGAGTTAATGTGGGCAGAGCATGGCAACAAAATTGGAGGATTTCGAGACGTTTCGAGCGAACATATTTCTGCAGTGTCTTAGTTCTCCTCATGTTTGGCAGTAAAAATGATGGCAACCCCCAAAGAAGTCTACTATTTCTTTGCTTGCCTTGTTGCTGCGCAAAAAAAATCCATCGAGTGTAGGATGGAAGTGATTATAGGAGCATCACTCGGAAGGAATACATTGGCATCGCGGAAGGAAGCAGATGTTCCCCTGACATTTCACATTACGATCCAAATCTTCATTGCAGCTGTTGATCCCCATCTAGACCTGACCCCCATCGTCTCAAGTCTCGGGCTGAGCCTGACCAGGGGAAGGTGGTTACGAGTGATTTAATGGCATGTACACATGTTCCCTCCTGAATAAGTCATCCTGCGTCTGCGTACACACCCTATGCCGCTCATCTATTTTTCAATCTGACTTCCATTCTCACTCGCATTCTGTCTGCTTCCCTAGCAGCCTTCATATTTGTCTTTACCCTTTAAAAAAAAATCCATCTCTCTTGTAGTGTGAAAATAGTACACAATAATATCCTCTAAAAGGTTCCACTGAGATAAGCAAGCTGCATGTGTGTTTGTTTTTTTTTGCTCAAATGGGTTTATATGTTTGTGAGCTGAATTACGTGAAAACAAAGCTATTGATTTTGATGACATTTTGGAGGCTGATAGATAATCACCCAGGAAACAATCTATTGAATTCTGGGCATGGTCGGTAATGTAGTTATGAGCCGCTAATGCTATATAAGATTAGGACTCGCCATTGTAAATATAGATGAATATAAAAAGAGATCAACAAAAATGTTGCCGAACAAGATTCAGAACGGTGTTACTGATATATTAATTTGAGGTTGTTATAATAGTTAGTTTTGCATTCATAATATTAGTTATATCTGAAAAGTCTAATGAGAGTCAAACATAACAAGTAATTAAAAAAAAAATTGACTTTACAAATACATATAATGATGCCCCTTGTTGATCGGTATTCCCCTTAGTATAATCTCCACAAATTGTGTTGTGTGCAGAATTGTAATTAAAAGGAACGTTTTGTCACTTTTGTTACCATTGTGAGTCATCTTATTGAACTTCTCAGTAATGATGCATTCATTCAACTCAATATTAATTACTTGTTTGGCCTTGGAAGAGGTATTGCTGCGAATTCTATCTACTGGGTTGTCTTTTGGATGGAACACAGCTGGGAGGGAAAAGCTGGGAAAACGTTGTCTTTTTTATGATCTCTGGCCTTTAGTTGCATAGTGTCACACAGCTGACTTTCATGCTGGTAGCGTGGGATCAATTCCCATTTGATGCGCCATTCGCACTGTGACTGGCTGGTGATTAGTCCAGGGTGGAGTCTGGTGCCTTTTACCCTAAATCAGTCAACTTCCATCCATCCATCAATTAACTTTACCGTCTGTTCAGGGTTACAAGAAAGTGGAGACTATCCCAGCTGACAAATTTTGTGAAAGGTGGACTGGTTGCCCCAACATCTATCTATCTATCTATCTATCTCTCTATCTCTCCCTTTCTCTCTCTCTCTAGTGTAGTTTGGCATGTTTCTGAATTTGGCAGACTGCATGTGCCGTGCTGGGTGATCTGGCCTTTTCTTTTACACACCACCAGCGCACATCACAATTTGGTGACAGAAATTACACTAGACTTTAGAGCAGCTAAAAGCAAGTCTAAGTTGTGGCGCAGGTGGTTTCACGTGATTTTGGTGGATTTGATTTTAAGCGCAGGCAGACGTATTTTACACTTCATATGTGTGGAGGATGTCATGACAACAGCATGCATTGAGCTCTCTGAAAAATTGCAGAAATCAATTCATAGAACGCATGATTATTATCATCATCTATATTTATTAAAATACCCCACTGGATTCTAGCAAATCAAATTTTGCTTCCATCATGTAAACTGCACACATTTGCAGCGCTGAATTTAAAGAGAATGAGAGGAGCCACTTTCATTGGCCAGGAAGTAAGTCAGCTGTGTTCACTCCCACAATGGCAGAAACCCCCGTTTCTACCTGCACGCATCTACAAAAATACCAAAGCAAAGAAAACTCCACTCATGCGCACAGTTAGACTGCACTTTGCGCTAGACTTGAGCTGGGCATGAAAATAGGACCCATAGAGACAGAGTCACTGAGTGGAAACTGAACCCACGTCTGGAGAGTGAGCCATTACACTGTCAATGATTTAATTCAATTATAGTGAGTATATTTGTTGAAGAATGATGAGGATGGAACTGGCAGGAAAGAGAGCTACAGGATAACCTATGATAATTTGTTAGATTTAAAGAGGGAAGACATTCGGGGCAGTTGGTGTTAGAGAAGAGAATTCAAGAAGACAGACTTACTGTAAATGTAATAGGAGGATGACGTGCCGTGGCGACGGTGGCGACCCCTAACGGGACAAGCTGAAAGGAGAAGGAGAAGATTTATTACTCGTTTCTTTGTTTGAAGTTAGGCAACCAAAGCACAATTTAGTAGCACTGTCTTCAAGTAAAAGAACAGAATAAAAAGAGCAGCTGTGAGTTAAGTGTTCCAATACTTTTGCTCATGTGAAAATGGATGGATTCAAGCAAAAAGTGCCATTTACTGAGGTTTGTATCAAATTCGGTTGTTGAAAATTTGATCTCTCATATTTCCACGTCAGACTCAACTTTTCAGTCTACAGCAAAAATTAATAACATGATTTATACATACCGTTCATCGACGCACCACAGCCAGAGTAAGTCAATGAAGCTCAGAGTTTGTGAAATGGAGTCAGAACTTTTCTTCAACTGTGAACAGTCAAGGCTGACAGAATTCCTAACAGAAATTCATCTGATTGGCGGCTGCCAATCACTCCCCATTCCGCCCTTCACAGCGCCCGATAAAACTCAAAGGGCCCACCGACTTGGAATCAGGCTTCAAATGGAGCAGGCTTTAAGATTCCAGTAATGTGACCATAAACAGGGTACGCATGACGGAAAGTGACATTGTACTTTTGTCCACAGGCAGCTGGGTTAGACACTGAAGTCCCCCTGGACAGGATAGGTAATATTGTTAATGGATACATGAATTTAATAATTGACATTTGTCAAGGTTGTTACAATAGCTGGCTAAATCCACAGGACAATGAAGACATTATGTCAAAATGATCAGCACATTATTTATATCTCAACGTACCACAGGTCACATTCAGGTTTATACTCAGTAACACCTCAAAAAATTATTCAGATTTATAACAATAGCTATACATCTTTACTATATCATTGTACCATTATAATCAGCTGCTCTGTATTCCAGCTTTGACAGACTTTGTCTTTGAGCCGCTAAATGATTGATGGCTCAGACGAAAGTGAATGTAGGTCACTATGGGTGAGGGTCGACTTCAGCGGCATAAATCAGATGGGGATGATTACCAGATATGGTAATGAATTACAGCCACAACATGTACAGTATATCAGAATTATATATTTTTTTTTTATCAAAGGCATACATTAAATGAGTTTTACACTGTTTATTTGATGGTGTGGAGATTACAGGTCAGGTACAGAAAAGTGTGTTTTGAAAACGTTAAGGCGAAACATTTGAAGTTGTCACACATATCCTGTATCAGGATATGGATGTGTTTAAATCATGTAAAAAGACACATCAGTCAGACAGTTGGAGTCACTCAAAGACTGATGCCAAAAACACGCGCTGATGAAGACGACCTGCTCTCAGTATCAGTCCAAATAGTATCTGAGCAAATGCAGCACAGATGTGTGCAATCCGAAACATGTTTTGCTTCTCCGATTTATGACTTCAATAAAAAAAGGACACGACATTGTGAACGTCAAATTGCGAGATTAAGAGACAGAGCTGTTTGCAGAAATACGAAATAACACATTGGGATAAAAAGTGCATATCTAATGAAGAGGGTATGAATAAATAGGCTTTCACGCTGCCACCAGAGTTATACAGCAGTTTGCAATATACAAAGTCTGACTACAGAGCAAAAGATTTTAGGTTTTACTCCTAGCTATAGTGGCTAGCACAAGCAAATTTATCAGCGCTACCTCCCAACAAACGCTAGCGCTTTGGACTTGGACACATGGGACACAAAAAACAAGAATGGGTCGCGCAAAATTCTTTAGATTTCATCCGACCCTAGACACTTTTTTCCAACTCCTTCCCTTTGATCGGTACAATCAAACAATACACCCCAAAAAACACAAGCCATTCCAACAGATTGACACTAATATGACAAAATATTCAGAGCTGTGTTTAAAATGAGGACTTCTGGAATGTGGTTGAACTCTAGTGACAAAATCCCAACAATTATCCAGAGTTGGCAGGGATCTCGGCTCATCCGAATAAGGATAAATAAACACTATAGAAAGTCAATTGACTCATGATACCAAATTTTATGTTGAAAACAGAAACTGGTTTCCAGGGTGGGATTTTAAAAATAAATAAATTATAAATAAGGATGAACACGCCTGGAAAATATGATGAGTTTCCCAGAATGTGAAATACCTCACAATGTGGATTTATTGTGCCGAAGAATAATAAACAACAACAAAGAAATTTCAAGGGAGCTCTAATGACAACAGATTGGATTTAAAAGATACGCTGTATTTCAAATAGGACATCGCCTACACTGCTCTCCCTAGGTAACACCCATAATTACGTCTTTACAATGCATTGTTGTGTATCATACAGTATTCATGACGACATTACATCTATATTGCATTACCTCTTGCCCCAGATTTTAGTTGAGTATTTTGACACACATTGGACTGACTCACAGCCAGTCCCTCCTTTGTTCAATAGGGTTTCTCCAGTGAAAGAATTCCGTTTAATCTCCAGTCTGTCTGTGAAAGCAGGCTGTAAAGTAACTGTGTTGCAATGGAAAGATCAGCAAACAACAAAAGGTCTGGGAGAGAAGGACTGCTGAGCTCTGTCTGTGTCTTTGAGAGACTGCGAGAGTGATGCTAGGCGCTCAAAAGGTCCAAAAAGAGACAAATGGAGGGTTGAGAAAGGAATTACAAAATAAGAAGGTGAAAGGCATGGAGAAAAGTCAGGTTGAAGGGCAGTGAAGAGAAAAAGCTGGCGTCACGACGAGAGAAAAATAGTGCTGTCAGCATGGACGGGAGGGCAGGTGATGGAGGGATAATGACAGAGGGAGGGGTCCGGTTGACCTCTACCGACATTTCCTTGCTCGTAGCTGCTGGGAAGACATGAAGGAAGTGGGTGCAGTGATGGGATATCCTGCCGCCTGCACGCCAGCCCCTCGTCCTCCCACGTTGGGAAGTCTGAGCCAGGATGAGGTGGCGTCCAAGCACAACATAAACATGCACGAGGTCCACTCATACACACTTTGCAGTGACGCACACATGGGCAGGTGCGAGCAGACAGACATGCAAGTCGAGCCTCTGAAGTCAGAATGCGATCGAAGAATATTCAGTGGTAACTTGGCAAGCTTGATTCGTTACATGGTCAAGATTGTAAATAAAATGGTCCAGAACATGTTTGCCATATGATCTGATGAGCCCTACAGTTTTTACATAATCCACTAAGCCATAAGCATACAACAGTAACCAACAAATAGCAACCTCTCACCTCATATTTCTTGCAGTTGGCAGAAGGAATAAACACAACAAGGTAATCATCTAATTAGAGATAGACCTGTTATCAGCTGGGCCAATTATCGATGCCAATATTTGGCATTTTTACAAATATCGGCATCTATCGGCATCGGCCTTTTTACGAATCCGATAAAGCCGGTATCTCGCTTGCCAACATAGCGTAATTTTGCGTTTTTATCAGGATTTGTATTGTAAGATGTTCACTGACAGTTTGTACTTTCGAACATATTCAGACAATTGTTCACTGTCTGCGAAGATGTTTTGAAATCTTTTTATGAACCCTGACAGGAATCCTAAATTAGCTACATTCGCATGCATTTGTCACTTTTCATTTACGGATCTATTTAAATTTCCACTTTATAAAAATTATGCTGACACTGGGGACACCCTACACTTTTTATTTAAAATAATAATAATAAATTATGTAAAAAATTTGGAAAACTATTTGCAGTAGAAAACTTTAGGGAACTATTTACTTGCTTAGTTTTTAATTTATCTTAACATGCTGATGACCCTGGAAGATCCCTGCAATTTTTAAACAAAGCTGTCAATTCTTTATATGTTTAAAAATAGAAGAAAAAGCAAGTTTTAAAAAAAATTATGCTAATATTTTCTCTTTTACCGCAAATGAATATCAGCTAGAAATATCGGTTATCTGCCTCATTGACTACTAATAATCGTATCGTATCAGTCTATCACTACTAGGGGTGGGAAGCTTTGACTGTCTCACGATTCGATTCAGATTTTTGGTCTGCGATTCGATTCAGAATCGATTTTAAATTCAGAAATATTTTTGGTTCAAAATGATTAGCTAATGATTAGCAAAAGGAAGCTAATTAGCGCGCTACTCGCGGCACTTTTATCAATCAAAAGAACGACTATTCACACAAGACACTTCAGGAAGCATAATAACATTACTCACCGGCATATGCTCTTCTTGCCCCCCCCCCCAAAAAAAAACAACTGTTATTGGAATAACTTGATTGTGACTTTTTCCTTCTGCTTGTGTGTATCAGAACGTGAGGAACCACACTGCCCCTAAGTGGCCAAATCATGTACAGCATGAACAGCACTCCCGATAAAGGCAAACACAAACAAGGGCAAGACAGTATAAAATAATTCAATAAATAAAATCGATTTTCGGACATTTAAAATAGATTATGAATCATACTAAATGAGAATCGCGATTCTTATGAGAATCTATTTTTGGGGCACACCCCTAATCACTACACCCAATATAATTTTCTAGAGACATCAAGCCTTTGCTGACTTTGCTCATAAGACACAGGGAAATGGTCAAATTCATCCCAAATATCAGAATGTGTCTACTACTGTCTGTTTTTGGCTACAAACACTCACACACAAACAGAAAAGTGAAAGATGTGCTAATGCTATCACCTATCAAACATTTAACATTTAGTTTTGTTTTGTTTTGTTATGGCTGTATAACAACGCTTGACTCTCGTGCTTGACTTTCTCAACATTCACACAATGAAGGATATGAGAGAGGGGGAAAAAAAGAAGAGTGTGAATCACCATCGTGGAAAGTGCAGTGCCACGCAGCTGGTGCATGGAGTTCGTTTCGCCTCACACAAACGCAAACAAAAAGCTTATTTTACGAATGTTTTAGGGGAAACAAATATTAGTCACCCTGGCCCGAGATGATTTATTGCTGGGTGATCACTGCAATCAAGTGGAAACCTTTTGCAAAATAACTACTTTTATTTGTCATTTTGTTTCATTATGGTTTATTACTCTCTTATGTCCTTGGCTGTCAGATAGATTTCAGCAACTTGTGGGTATTTTTCCTGTGGAAAAGCAGCCCCCCTTACTCTCCTCCTCCTCACTGGCTACATCAAAGCACGGCCACACTCATAGTGCAACCTCATTCTGGCACTACTCTCTTACCTCCAGATCCAGTAATTACAGCTCATATAGGACATCAATATTGCTTGACAGATCGCGGTATATTAACACCGCAGAGCAACTCATGAAAAGACAGCATACAAAAAAAACTAATGGATTAGGCATTAGGAAGAACTGATTCATCCCTCAATATATTGGATTCCTGGATATCTAGATCGAGAGAGACCCCAGTTTGACAATACAGATTTATGCTAATGTGATTTCTAAAAAGTTGCACAAGCCAGACTTTTGGGTTTATTTTCACCAGACTTTTTTTTTTCTTCCTGTTGAGACCGAGTTGACTTGTAAGTGTTCAATTTTGGGCACTTCAATACTGCCCTCTTGTGTCTCATTGCATTAAAATCTGCTATTGTAAATGTTGAAAGTAATACTCTTTCAGTATTCAACTTATTGCAAAATCTATACTTTTTTTTCTGTTTTTAGTCAGAACAAAACAAAATGTCATTTTACTGTTTTGTGGATTATTTTTTTTTAATTGACGTACAAGCACTACATCACTGTGCTGGCCTACAGTGGAGCCTCAAAAGTCAAATGCTGCCAAAATTGTACAATAAATAAATAAGTAAATAAAGTAAATAAAGTTTTTAAAGATTTAAGGTTCAGCCGGATAAGAATAAGGATTTGAGGCAGAGAAAAAGTGTGATGATAACCATAGAATGAGAAATGCAAAATACAGGTAGGGTTAATTTTTTTAAATATAAATTACATACACCCGATACTAACATTAACAGCCTGTAGCTGTGAGCAAAATGGCGCACTTCCACCATTATATCTTCCAAGTATAGTTTTACTTCCAACCTGCTTTTTAAAATTATACAGTGGCTAACTTTTGAATTTTTACACTTGCTTGCCAGTTGTAAGTAGGACGAATGGAGTATGCCAGTATCACAGAACTGTGATTTAGTCCGACACTAAAATATAATTCACTTGGACTCTCATATCATTTTAAATATAATGAAAACAAAACCGAGAACCTCTTTTTTTCCCAGCCATGTTTCCTGTTTTCACTGCTATTTGTGTGTATGTGTGCATTTTTTCCATTCTGTTGTCTATTATGAGATATTGTCTAATAAAACCTGAGAATACACAGAATACATTTGAAGTACACGGCGGCTTTACGTTTCAGACAGGCAGCAGTCAAAAAACAAAGCAGAAGTGACAGAGTATGTAACATTTAGTGCACTTCTTCTGCAAAGCTACATGTTTAGCAATGCTGTGACCTACTTTCTCAATTGTTTTCATCATCCGACCGCCATGACAATAAATGCTGCCACCCTCCACTAATGTCACGATGTGTCAGCCATTTCATTATTCAGTGGCAAAGTCGGTTCTGTTTATCCCCACTTGTATACAATTGTTTTGAAGCCTCCTGCGCTACTTCCTAATTCAACACTGTTTTTGTTTAAATCTTTGCAGTCATTCTGGAAATATCTATCTATCTATCTATCTATCTATCTATCTATCTATCTATCTATCTATCTATCTATCTATCTATCTATCTATCTATCTATCTATCTATCTATCTATCTATCTATCTATCTATCTATCTATCTATCTATCTATCTATCTATCTATCTATCTATCTATCTATCTATCTATCTATCTATCTATCTATCTATCTATCTATCTATCTATCTATCTATCTATCTATCTATCTATCTATCTATCTATCTATCTATCTATCTATCTATCTATCTATCTATCTATCTATCTATCTATCTATCTATCTATCTATCTATCTATCTATCTATCTATCTATCTATCTATCTATCTATCTATCTATCTATCTATCTATCTATCTATCTATCTATCTATCTATCTATCTATCTATCTATCTATCTATCTATCTATCTATCTATCTATCTATCTATCTATCTATCTATCTATCTATCTATCTATCTATCTATCTATCTATCTATCTATCTATCTATCTATCTATCTATCTATCTATCTATCTATCTATCTATCTATCTATCTATCTATCTATCTATCTATCTATCTATCTATCTATCTATCTATCTATCTATCTATCTATCTATCTATCTATCTATCTATCTATCTATCTATCTATCTATCTATCTATCTATCTATCTATCTATCTATCTATCTATCTATCTATCTATCTATCTATCTATCTATCTATCTATCTATCTATCTATCTATCTATCTATCTATCTATCTATCTATCTATCTATCTATCTATCTATCTATCTATCTATCTATCTATCTATCTATCTATCTATCTATCTATCTATCTATCTATCTATCTATCTATCTATCTATCTATCTATCTATCTATCTATCTATCTATCTATCTATCTATCTATCTATCTATCTATCTATCTATCTATCTATCTATCTATCTATCTATCTATCTATCTATCTATCTATCTATCTATCTATCTATCTATCTATCTATCTATCTATCTATCTATCTATCTATCTATCTATCTATCTATCTATCTATCTATCTATCTATCTATCTATCTATCTATCTATCTATCTATCTATCTATCTATCTATCTATCTATCTATCTATCTATCTATCTATCTATCTATCTATCTATCTATCTATCTATCTATCTATCTATCTATCTATCTATCTATCTATCTATCTATCTATCTATCTATCTATCTATCTATCTATCTATCTATCTATCTATCTATCTATCTATCTATCTATCTATCTATCTATCTATCTATCTATCTATCTATCTATCTATCTATCTATCTATCTATCTATCTATCTATCTATCTATCTATCTATCTATCTATCTATCTATCTATCTATCTATCTATCTATCTATCTATCTATCTATCTATCTATCTATCTATCTATCTATCTATCTATCTATCTATCTATCTATCTATCTATCTATCTATCTATCTATCTATCTATCTATCTATCTATCTATCTATCTATCTATCTATCTATCTATCTATCTATCTATCTATCTATCTATCTATCTATCTATCTATCTATCTATCTATCTATCTATCTATCTATCTATCTATCTATCTATCTATCTATCTATCTATCTATCTATCTATCTATCTATCTATCTATCTATCTATCTATCTATCTATCTATCTATCTATCTATCTATCTATCTATCTATCTATCTATCTATCTATCTATCTATCTATCTATCTATCTATCTATCTATCTATCTATCTATCTATCTATCTATCTATCTATCTATCTATCTATCTATCTATCTATCTATCTATCTATCTATCTATCTATCTATCTATCTATCTATCTATCTATCTATCTATCTATCTATCTATCTATCTATCTATCTATCTATCTATCTATCTATCTATCTATCTATCTATCTATCTATCTATCTATCTATCTATCTATCTATCTATCTATCTATCTTGTGTGTATACTTAGGAACCAATACCAAGGAGGAACACTCTGGCTGATTGACACTGCAAATTGAGTCAACATACTGCAACAGTGGCCAAAGAATATTAGCTTATTCAGTGTAGTAGGCAACAGTGACACCTTGTGATCACCCAATCTTCACACATACCCACCACTTTCAACGTCGACCTTCTCAAATCACATTCATTGTACAAAAAAAAACATCACATGACAGATACACTGTGACGTCATTAGATTGATATGATTACATCATCAATATCTACAAAATGTGGTTGGAAGAACTTGAAGGGGAAAAAAACAAATAAATGATTTATTTTCAAGACATTCATGTGGAACCTGTTATTATGACTACCTTATGTTTGCTTTCAATTTACCTAGGTATATGAATGTGTTTTGCAGATTATCTTTGATCGTTAGCTTGTTTGTCTACACAAGTGTCTCCTTTGCATGCATGCTTACCTCTAATGAACTCCTTTGGCTTGCTCCGTGTCCAGAAACAAAAAATAATAAAAAAAATTAATGTTGCAAGGCAAATACGGGAATGTTCAATATTTTAATTAGGTCTATACTATAATTCAGCGTAATGATTGTTGAATGAGTGACCTTTCTTTTTAGTTTATATTTGAGCTATTTGTTTACACAAGTCAATGTGTAAACACGGAGGTAGAACGGGAATGTGACTGTTGGTCTGTTACAAAAGTAAAAATTACTGACAAACCGGTCCATACAACTACAAGTCCCACGATACACCACGGCGACACGGTCACTATCATGACGCATCTCCAACATAGCCTCCTGTGATAAAGCTTTCTATTTGCTAACCTCGAGGAGAGGTTAGCTCCTTGTGGTTTAGCGTTAGGGCAGTAGCAACATTTTAGGCAACCGATGCCTTTCGAGAGCTAAATGTGTCATACGTGCTCCAAAGCTACCCGTGTTAAGGTTAGGTGCTGCACAAGAGAGCTTCCAAGGGCTAGCGCGCTAACGCTAGCTAAGTGAGTGGACCGAATCGGTACCAGTTCGAACCTCTTGCTCGGACAGCTATACTCGACCCTGAAGACGAAGCTGCCCCGGTGAGGAGACATTGACAGTGGGCATAACATCGGCTGCACATTGTCGGAAAGTGCGACACAAGGTGAGTACTAGTTGCACATTAGTTTATAACGAAACCATGATTCTTAATGTCGGTGGCGAGCTAAATTTGACAGGCGAGTTGACACGATTCAGTTGAATTCCTAAAACAGGTACCGAAGCCGAGTTGTAAAAAGGCTAAATGGTTGAGAAGACAACATTAAATGCGTTCTTGTGGCGCTAATGTTAGCCCTTGTGTTTCTGATGTCCTGCCGACTTGTCACGTGAGTGGTCACAGCACAGGAAGCAGGACGTGAATTGACCCTCTTTCTCGTTCATTCTAGTAGTACCCCTACTATTATTTATAAATCAGTGTTCTCGTATTACATTCTACACTGACTCTATCTTGTCATTGAATTAGCTAAAACACTAACTTATCTGGCTAAGTTGGACAGTGGACACAACTCAGTGGACACTTTATTAGGTACACTTACCCTGTCTAATGCAGTATTGAACCAAGGCAGTTATTTTCCATTAGAAAAAGGTCGCAAAAGTTAAAATTAAAAGTTTAGACAAGATTTCTCATTCAATAACTGGTCATGTATATGATGGAACTACTACATTTTTGTGGAATTAACTATAATTTGATGATAGTCCAGACTCCAGTAGAAGTCAATTAATCAATGACAAGTCAACATTGTTATTTTTTCACACCATGGTTAACATGTCTATTCTACGATTAAAACGCGACATCTTAAATATCTTGGCTTACTTTATGAAGTTTATAGCCCATGTGTACGTTAATTAAAACTTCCATTGTGGCTACTAAGGGGAATACTGTACTTAATTTCCTCCACGAAGTAAAATACTACATGCCGTGGTCTGATCGAGAGTTCTTTCTTCATTCACCTCATTTACAGCTCAGCACACACACAGAGCTAACATGGAATCTGTCTGTGTGTCTGTCTGAGATCGGTGTTGTAGTGGCAACTTAGGCTGAACCCTTTCATGGCTGATAGTGGGGTAACTAGGCAGATAGTTTTGTTTTCAAATTTGGTGAACATATAAGCTGCTTACAATTTTACCTGAAAGCCAACATTTTCTTGACCTAATTTGGCCCTGGCTTGACCTAACTAGATGCAAACAGTTTCCAGCCGCACGACTCCTCCTACATGGTGGCCCTAATATACAGAAACATCACAATTAGGCAAGAACAGAACAAGCTCACAGTCCTGTTTTCCTAAAATGTAACCTCTCAAGCAGTTCATTTATTTGCAATTTCAGTGGCTAAATGTTACACTGGCATATTTGAATGTTACTTGAAGCACTGCGTTGTATTTATTGGGGGGGAAACACCTCAGGGATAGCCATTTTTCTACATATCGCACAGCTCTAGTTTCCAGGATAAATTAGTATATATTTTTTTAAATATATTTACACAAGCTAAAGATGATCTTGTCTCAATACTCACAAATTGACGCTTGGTATGACATGTGGGCTTGTTTAGTTGAACACAAGTCTTGTTCAAAGTCGATTAGGACAGTCTACATCAATCACTTCCTTGACGAAAGGGCACATTGTTGTGACAGTGACGGCAGAGTTTCAGTTTTCTCTTTTCGTGCTGTCAGGTTTCTGGGCTTTTGGACAAATTTGTCCATAAGCTAAGATGAATAAAAAACACCAAAAAAAACCCCACAATAATTCTTCTTAGAGGGACACAGAAATCGTAAACTTTTCTTAAATAACACTACTGAGGTCAAAACACAGCATGTGTTTATTTGCTGTGGCTCCAGGCATTATTGTACAAAGGGGATAATTGTACCTTAATTTGGTCTTGTGTAAAAAGCATTCCTGTGCCAACAATAGAGTTGAACTCCCTAAAAGTTAACTCGCATTTTACCTCGTAGGAAGATTTAAAAAAAGAAAAAGAAAAAAATAAATAATAATAATCAAGTGTTAGCTCAATGTGCAACTAAAGCATTACCTCATCAGATGTTTTTTTTAATTTATTTTATTTTTTTGCATTTCATTTTGCTAATGTACTTTTGAATGTTCCCCTGCTTGGTGCACTGATGGCTTGGAGCAGTCAGTGATATGCTTACTGCTTGATGGTTACAAAAACATTCTCTGTTTATGTCACCACGTATCATTGGTCCCTCCTTTCCTCTCTCCCTTAGAGCCTGGCCACATCACATTTTAGGCCACTGATGAAGCTGAAGATGAAGACTGGGGGGGGAAAGTAGGAGGAAGGACCATTCACCAGGGTCATGAATCTTCATCAGGTCCTCACAGGGGCAGTTAACCCCGGGGACAATTGTTTCTCTGTTGGAAGTGTCAACAATGTACCATTCACGGTAAGTTACAGCAATTTCTAAATTTTTCACTCCGGTGATCTGTCTGGCATTTTCAGTTCAGTATGCTCTTATATAGAGTCAAGGTCCAGCTAGGCTAACGTAAAGTTACAGTTGGGCAAAGTGGCGATGGCTGATAAGTCCTTAGCTGCAAGGTAAATAACAGGATGGATGTAAACAAGGGGCCGTTAACACAAAAACTGTAATTTTGGTTTAGATGACAACAACTTTTGGAGACCTGAACCCTTTATCCTTTTTTTTTTCTTTTTTTCTTTCTTTCTTTCTTTTTAAAGCAAATGCACATTTTAACAGCCTAGTGTAAGCCTGCGTTTTGTTCTTCAAAATAAATAAAACATAACTTGTGGTCCTGCAAAATAAGCTGTCATTTAACATTGTGGTGCAAAAGCAATTCTCCTTACGGCAGAAAGGTCTGTGTGTTTTAAACCAGTCGTACAGTTTTATGTCATCGCCTGTTTCTCAAGGTTAATTGTATTTGTATAATATGTCAATTGGATGACTATTTCTGTCCCTCGCCTTTTGATAGGAAGCATAAAGTGAATGTCAAGGGCAAGGCTCATCTTATCTGTTTGACCTCTTCCTCTCGGTGTTCTCTTATATACCGTATGTCTTCATAGGCTTATGCTTCTGGTTGTGACGTGGTCATTTTGGGCAGTGACTTTGAACGTGTGCAGATCATTCCAGGGGCCAAACATGGAAATATCCAGGTGGGATGTGTGGACTGCTCACTGCAGGGAGGACAGGTAGGGTCAAATTCCCGGTGATGCTGTTTTTATTGCGTTCAATGATGGGGATTGTTTCTGCTTCACATTTTCAAGAGACACAACTGAAAATAATATGTAACAAAAAGGACATACTGACATTTGTTGTTGTTGTTATCGTAATAATGGCGTTAGTTCTAGCTCATCAATGCTCCTGACTATCACATTGTTTGTCATGTGCCTTGGTTATAAAAAAAAAAAAAACCTCACCTCACATGGCTCCAGCATGGCCTGTGGAGATTACAGGTCTTCGTCTTTTCCCTTATACCAAATGGCTAATGTAATGTAATCACACCGTCAGAGCCCTGTGCTTTAGTAAGAGATTGTTCCTTGTATTCATTGCTACAGAAAATGCCAGCTATTAGTTCTCGTGAAATATTGTACACTGGAAAGCACATGTGTACTCCTGAATGAATCATTAAGGAGAAGTTTGCATGGTAGACATGGCAGGGCTGACTCAATACTGGCTTTTTATAGGCTTGAGGCATTTTTAACTTGTACAGTATATATTCAGGATTTGTCATACAGTTAATCTGTGTCTGCTGACTCTGCTACATCCTCCAGCACTGGCAAACTAAGCATAGTACTACTGTACGCATCACAGTTTTATTTAGAGCATATTCAAATAAAATTGATGTTACATATTTGTGGTTGCTTTTATATCCATGGTCCCAAATGTATAATCTTGTAAGTGCGTGGCCACTTATTAAATAATACCACATTAATTTGTACATGATAGCTTTCTGCAAAAAAAGTATTTGTTGTATAAATAGTATGTGTAATCTTTAGTCTTCCTGCTGTCCTTAATATCTTTACTGATGTCATTTTTGTCTCCTGGCAGATTGCAGCTTCCTATGGAAGTATCGTATGCATTTTTGAGCCAGTTCAGCATCCTGATCAAAAAGACACATCACTGACAGTGCGTAGCCATTTCATTTTATTGTTTAATTTCCATTAAAGCACTCTTCAGGTCGTGGAAATGACTTGACAAAATTAAGTAGACTTATTATGGTCCTTTATTATTCTACTTCTATACCCCACTGAAACAAGCAATAAAACATGTCGCAATAGCATTCTTGCATCAATCATTCCTGTTGTGACAATCATGCAGACGTTTTGTTGAACGGCAAGAAAGGAAGTATAATTGTTTTGCACAGTACCTTTTTCATTGCTGTTGCTTCCGGGTATTACAGCTGTAGCTGTTGCAGTGTGGCCTGATCACGTGTATGACACATTGTACATGCTAATATTAGCCTCTATTTGCACACAGAAGTTGAACTGCCAATGGCAGAAGACTGGCCAGTTTGTTTTGCAGTCTATGGTGCGTAACCTGGCATGGCACCCCAAAGGTACTTGTGAGGCCGGCACACAAAATAGCATGGTTTACATTAAAGTATTTTTGATTTTGATTCCAAGTGTGTGCGTCTGTTTTATCTGTGCAGGGAGCATGCTTTTAACAGGCTCCAGTTGCCTGCAGTTATGGTCTCATTTTGATGGAGGGAAAGACGCTGAAGCAGGAAAGCAGGCAGAAATAAGAGACTGTCATTGTAGTTGGTGGTGTATCTGGCAAAGCAAGTAAGTCATTGATGATAGTTAATTACTTTGTTTCTGTGGCACCGACTATTTCCTTAATATGAATGTATAAATTATTGTGTATTCATTTCTGCTAGGTGGTACATGGAATATATTGTGTCAAATAATGTTTATTTTTATTTATTTTAAAGAAAAATAATAGAGGTTAAAACAATAACTTTGTTTGGCTACAGGACAGCCTCTCCAGTCAGTTTAATGAAGTTTTCTCCTGATGGAGAATTCTTTGCTACTGCTGGGCAGGTAAGTGAGATTTCCCCTGATTTGATTATAATTAGTATAAAAAAATATATATATATTTTTTGTTTGTGGTTAAATTGATATTTTGTTGAAATACATCCAAAATAGGTCCTGTATTTGTGTTTTTCTTTTTTAAGGATGACATTTTTTTTAAATATATTTTTGTTGTAATAAACCCAACTGGTCCTGTATTTGTATTTGTATTTTTTCAGGATGACTGCCTAGTGAAGGTGTGGTACAGCACTAGTAAGTGGAAGTCTGGAAGTTTCAGACTTTTCACACCTCCTGAATCCTGTGTCGACTCCCAGGCAGAGATAGCCTTTTCCTTCGTGTACCTGGCCCATCCGCGTTCTGTTATTGGCTTTTCCTGGAGGAAGACCAGCAAGTACATGCCACGGTATGCACACTACAGAGATAGCATTTGGACATTCCTGTTAGAAATAGAAAACTCCACAATTCAACACACAACGGTTACCATTTTGCAAAGTAGTTATGGCTGTAACAACAGAAGTGTCAACTACATTGTTTAGAGCCAGTTTGACTGGACCTATTGTGTGTTTTGCTTTTTTAGTTTGGCTCATTGGCAAGGTGACCTTCAAACCTAGTTTATGTTTGTAGGTTAAGTGACATCATCATCAGGATATATTTTCATAGCGATCGCTGTATTTTGTACGCGTTTTAATGTCGAATAGGACATAAAGTATACTCAAAACCAACTAAAATATTTTCAGTCATTGTT
This sequence comes from Leptonotus elevatus, assembly GCF_054856555.1. NCBI lineage: Eukaryota > Metazoa > Chordata > Actinopteri > Syngnathiformes > Syngnathidae > Leptonotus > Leptonotus elevatus. Next base: position 9,455,841 of record NC_141243.1, on the reverse strand, counting down.
TAGCTGTATACTTTAACTTGTTTTGTTTTGTTTAACATATGCCAAAGGAACCTCTTGTTTTTCAACGTAGTTGGCACACCCTTTGATCCCCTGAAAAGTACAGCACATCCCCCTAGCAGAGTAATTGACGTGTTTGTCGTTTCTTCTTTGAGGGCTGAAGTACTCTTGCCCTTGACAGCATTCCTGGATGTGACAGTGAACAAATAATTTAATTAATGCTACATAATTTGCACATGAGACAATTGAGTGCCACTGGACGAACCTAACACTTGAATTGAGTCACTTCTCTTTCTGTTGTGAACCAACGCAATTGTGGGCCCAAACTTTGCCCAAAAGGGGAGGATTTGCATTGGCCTTTGTCAGCGATGTTGGGCCAAGGGCCAACAGCCAGTTAGCCTAGACAACGGTAACCCGGGGCTCACTAAGCTGTTTGGAGATGCAGATACAGCAGGAATAAACCAAATACAACAAGCACATGATGCGAGTTTGTGGGTTTGGCTTGATTATGTTCAGCTCTGAGCATTACAGGAATATTGCTCCACTGGTATGAAGTACTAGGAATATTAGATTGGCATTAGGATATTAGATTTGCTTGACTTGTTGGGGGGTTTTGAGGTTTTTAAAGGTCAACTTACGAAAGAGAGGGAGGGACGCAGGATCCACTCCACTATTCTTCTGTGTATGAAAATATATAATATGATAATTCAAAAGATGTTTCTTCTTATAAAGAAATGTATAATAAATAGACCCAAACCCTAATAATAAATAACCCTAACCCAATAATAAATAAATACAATTATCTGCTCTTTGTCTATTGATAATTTTATGAAGCTTTTTATGGTCTCCTTCCACATTCCAAAAGTTAAGTTTATTGAAGATTCTTATTGGTCCCCGAGATTGGCTGACAACCATTCCAGGGTGTTCCCCACCTCTGACCCGAAGTCAGCTTGGATAGGCTCCAGCTCCCCCATGACCCTAATGAGGACAAGCTTTATTGAAAATGCATTGATGTTTACTGAACTCCAAAACTGTAGGACTTTATTTGTTGTGTCTTCCCCTCAGAAGCACTTGACATTTACTCCACTGACCTTCTTTAATTACATTTCCTCTCTGATCACAGGGGTTCAGTGTGCAATGTCCTGCTCACCAGCTGTAAGGACAGTGTGTGCCGCCTCTGGGCAGAGACACTGTTGCCGGGGGACAGCCTCCTTTCTGGTCACCATGGTAACCAGCACAGCGATGCTCAGAGCTACGCCGGCTCTTCCAGGATCTGCAATGGAAGAACACAAGCAGAGACAGCACAGGAAGTAAGCAACTACAATAATGTGTACAGAATGCCATATTTCTACATGTCGCAGCCCTCTTTTTAATAGATGCCAGGCCCCAAATAATGACCTCACTCAAATAGACACTTTCTTCACGTCATGTTGGTTGTTGTTATTCTGCTGTTTCCACTTTTTGTTTTGTTTTGAACAGCAATTTCCCTTAGAAATACCGGTGCATCTCGTTTTGAATATCGATGGGAAAACTCATTTTATTAAAAAAATTATTTTTCAGCCTCCTTGTTATCGGGATGTGCCACAGCCCTCGCTCACTGGTTGCCTGTCCCACAACCAAAGCCGACACTACAACCACAGGAGAAGTAGCAGCAATCTTCCCCACGCCAATGCGCTCTGTCACTTTCACATAGCAGCCAGCATCAACCCTGCCACAGGTTGGGCTCATCACGACCATGTCACGAGTTGAATCTGACCGCTAGCTTGTCGGTGCATGTAACAAATGTTCAAAATTTTGGGAAGTGCTTCAAAGTTGGCCCTCCTGCTTCATTAGAGGCCATTAACTTTTGTCATTAAAAAAAAGGCTCTACATGAGACTGCGATCTCTATGCACTATGCAGTGGACTGTGAAATAATTGTTTTTGTGGGGAAACTTAATTCACTCAAAATGTGGTTGCCACAACTTGTATTATGCTTTAGTAGTTTTCAAATTACACAAAAGTCTTTGTTTTAAAAAAATTTCCCCCCTGTATATACCGCATTAACATTTTCATCAAATGCAGACATTCCACTGCTTCCTTCTATATCGGCCCTGAGTGTCGGGGAGGATGAAGAGCCTGGAGGTCTTTTCACTGTCCACTGGCTCAACAACAAAGAGCTTCACTTCACGTTAGCTATGGAAGTCTTCTTGCAGCAGTTTCGCAGCAGCCTGGAGCAACAGAACGAGTGCGCTCAGGAAGGTACAGAACTATATTACTAACTTCCATTTGAAGCAGCATACATTTGAAAGCTGGTCATACTCAGTTTCTTGTTTGGTCTTCATCTGGCTTCCAGACCCCAACAATGAGGATAACTCTGAAGACGAAGTGACGAGCAGACCAAGTGACCCTCAAGGAACCGATGTCATGCGGCTCCCCCTGGCAGCAATGGAGCACCAAGTAGATGTGCTTTTGGATGAGTGGAACAAAGGGGCAGACATGCTGTTCAGCATCCATCCTATTGATGGCTCCCTGTTGGTTTGGAATGTGGACTGGCTAGATGAATATCATCCCGGAATGTTTAGACAAGCTCAGGTACATTAGCGTTTCAATTATCTTCACGTTGGTATTGCAAACTGATAAATTAGATCAAATTTAAATTGTGAATTTAGTCCCCCCTAAAAAATAACTCCACTCAATCAAGGTGTTAAAAGAGCTGACATCTAAGACGGCACAACTCTTCTTCTAATAGTTTTTAATCCACACATTAAGATGATTGCATTCCTAATTATATGCGACACATCAAATTCAGGCCCCTTGATGCGTGAGTATCTTGAATTTATAGCCATCAATCACAAAAGCTGCTGTTCAGAATGGTAGCTTTTATTCTTAGATATTAATTTGGCGCATGCTAATAGTCATATTTATTTAGCTGTAGACAGAATTAAATAAAGAAAACACTTATCTTTTCCTCTTAACATTTACATTCACCTCTTTTGATTCATTTTTCATTCAACAATTGACAAATAATGTCAGTGGGACTTTCAGTCAACTTTGTCACATGTATTACTCATAAATGTGATTAAGCTATTCTTATTGCTAATTGAGTCGCAAATTTTGTTTGGTAATATTTTGTCCTTGTCTTTTTCCCAGGTGTCGTTTGTGTCTCGTATCCCTGTGGCGTTTCCTGCAGGGGATGCCATCTCCCTCAGTCACAGTGTGGTCATGTATGCTTGCAACAAGAACGTGGATTTGGCCATCCAACATGGCAGACAACGACCACCTGGGAACACGTTGCCCCAAACCAAATCTGCGCTTATTAGTTACGGCCGTCAAGGGAAAGCGGCACCATCCAGCAGTCTTAGGTTGAGCATTTTCACTCCCAATGTGCTTATGATATCCAAGCATGATGATGGCTCCCTCAACCAGTGGGGTGTGAGTTTTGCGGAGGACTCTGCGTTCTCCACGGTGCTCAGTGTGTCTCACAAGTCAAGGTACTGCGGCCATCGCTTCCACCTAAACGACCTAGCCTGCCACTCTCTACTGCCTCTGCTCCTCACCACCTCACACCACAACGCATTGAGCTCCCCTGAGGTGGACAACATCCTCGCCCCACCAGAGGTCTTCTCTGGTTCCCACTGCTCAAGGCCCAGCCGGTTGTCCCTCGGCGGCGTTTCACAGGATCCAAATGCAATCTACAGTGAGCTGATTTTGTGGAGGGTTGACCCCGTGGGCCCGCTGTCCCTTTCCGGCGGGGTGTCTGAGTTGGCGCGGATCAATTCTCTTCACGCCTCAGCTTTTGCTAACGTAGCCTGGCTGCCCACACTCATCCCCAGCAGCTGTTTAGGTATGAACATTTTATTTTATTACCGGGATTTGCTTAGGATTTGCGTCATTACTTTTATCGCACCTTTTCCACTGCACAGTATCTAAATGGATTTCCTCGCCATTGCCGCTTGAATCATTCCACCCAATCATTTGTTAATTTTATGTTAGTGTTTTATTTTTTTAATACTAAAACTTCCTAATTTCAGTTACAGGAAGAAAAGTAACTAGAGGGAGTTTGTAAGCATAGATTTAGCAAATACATAAAATATTTAAAATTTATTCTAACAGCATTTTGATAGTAAGCGCATTACAGTGATTTGACAAAAAAAATATTTTTAAATAAACAAATTATAATAATATAATATGTAATTATATTAATGATAACAAAAATACTTTTGGTTACAGGACTTAACAGGCTAGGATTCATAGCTGAAATATCATCAGCCATACAGAAAAATAACTACATGAACTTGCTTATGGTTTTCCCATGGCCTACAGAGGATTTGATTGATACTCTGCATATTTAATTTAAAGATTTAAATGGCAACTGTGAAAGATGGCATTTTAAAGAAAGAAATTTAATACTCTCTCTGCTGCCAGGTGCTTATTGTAACTCACCCAGCGCCTGCTTTGTCGCAAGTGACGGCCACTCACTCAGGCTTTATCAGGCTGTTATTGAAGCCAAGAAACTCCTCAGCGAGCTCTCCAATCCTGAGATATCAGTAAGTTTGCCACCAGCCCACTCCATATTCCACAGGGTGTCGTCAGCCCCGCTAATGCAATTTGAAGTGCACAAATCTGATCTATGTCTCCCATTGGCCCTCACAGCAGAAACATTGAGATACTTCACTTTTGCTGCTGGGAATTCTTGCTGCTTCATTTGTGTCCATTTTACTTCAGAAATATGTCGGCGAAGTGTTCAACATCGTCAGTCAGCAGTCGACAGCAAAACCAGGGTGTATCATTGAGCTGGATGCCGTTACTGACTTTGTAAGTCCACATTGTTCCATGTTGGGTGAGAGTATTGTTAATAGCGTATAAGGAACAAAACAAGTTTTACACATGGAGAAGAAAAAAAGAGGCACATCATGCTGATGACAGATATTTGTGTTTGTGCAAACATGGATATTTTGATTCACCAGTCTCTTTTGTGGCATGAAACAATCAGTAGTAAACTTTGATTCTCTGTGAAAGGTCCACCTTGGAGAAAAAAACTAAAAATGTCCCCTGAAGCGTCTTTGTATTTTTGTTTGTCTAGGTAACAATGCCAAATGTGTCAGTGCGTATCTGCTGCACAGAGGATGGAGCCTTGCATCAGGTGTCTTTATTTTAATGGCTGCTTTTGTCCTCTACAGCAGGGAAAGGAGACACAGCTCCTGCATGTATTTGAAGAGGATCTCATACTCGGCAGTGAGAGACCACACAGCTGGCAGGAAATGACAGATTCATTTGGTAGACAAAATTTAATATACACAGGGATGTTTTTTTAATGACAGGTCTTTATCTCTTGATACATTGTATTAATATTCTCTTGTGTTTTCTGCAGCCCATAACAAGCCCACGTTCGCTGCAAGTTTTTTTCTTGTGGTTGTTGAATTAACCCCAAGTGGTCAGTCCCTCCTACAGATGTGGCATCTTCATCTCGCGGCGAAACCCGTCACCATGGGTGGGTACTATGTACTTATATCCCAACTCTTCTAGGACATCAAATAAATACCGTCTGTATCTATATTTTCTACTTTGCAACAAAAATGACCAATTTGCCAATCATCTAAAAAAAAAAAAATTGTCTTGTAATGTTTTGCAAATATTGTTTTTAATTAATGTTCAGGTTGTTTGAAAAAATTGTACAGAATTTCATAACCTAACAACATAGCCAATTTTCGCTCAAATTATGTCAAATTTTAACAAAATGTCTAAGTGCTAAGTTAAATATTAAACTTTAGTTTAAGGTGCTGAACATGCTTTTGGTCTTATGCCTGGGACATGAAGTTACTCACACATTCATAAGTAAAAAATCTTACATTTTTGGAACACGTTGTATTTTAATAAGCGCCTTTTTATAGATCAGAGCAAGTCTGTTATGTCTGAGAAATATTTGATCAAAAAGTTTTTGCACCCGCAGATGAAACTTTCTCACCACAAGACGCCCCCTCAGCTGCTTCAAGCAGCTGCTCTCAGTTTAACTTTGATACCTTCAGTTCGCCGATAATTCAGAAGAGTAAACCCTGCACGTCCAACCTGCAGAGCGCATGTCGCCTTGGCCTCACCACCCAGCGACTCTACAGCCAACAATTACCTCTGCCAGTCGGGGTGGAGGCCATTAGTGTTACACCCTCAGCAGGTGAGCAGAAGCACATTGTAAACACGACAAATTTAGTGTGCACTCACGCAGGAGATCACACATTCACAGTTCACTATTCACAGATTTACATTGATATTTTTTAACCCATGTTATTTGCTGAAAAACTAAATTATTGAGAGTTTTTGTGCACTTTCTGAAATGCACCCAATTGCCATAAGATGGCACCAAAGCTCTGTATAAACAGGAAAGTAGCACAGTAATTGGTCCAAGGAGAGGTGCTTAGTTTAACCTCGGTTGTTAAATAGTCTTGTCCATGTACATGCTCACTTAAGGTGTTGTTTTATCTTTGTTTTGTTTTTTTTCACTATTAAATGAAGTCCTATGTAAGCAGTTAATTTTTAAGGTCAATGTTGTAAAATAACAAAAATTCATATAAACCTGTTTTGGCATGTTACTTTGTGGTATTTATTCTCACAGTTAAATATAGTAATACGAACATTTTGAGGGTGGCAATCTCGGATTTCTCACTTTTAGCTGCAGGGCTCAGTACTGATTACTGTAGGGCCATTACTGTATTTTTACTTTATTTACTCTCTTGACTCTCCCACCAGGTCATCTAAGTGCATCGTGTTCACTGCCAGCTGGCCGTGTGCCATACCTCATTGCAACTTCCTGCTCTGACGGAAAGGTGCGCTTCTGGAGATGCAACGTCACGGCATCCGAGACTTGCAGTAATGACAAGCTGGTGTATCAGTGGGAGGAGTGGCCTCTACTGGTGGAAGACAGGCTTTCCAATTGCAGTGCCGTGAGCGTGCCAGGTCGTCCCGTTCAGGTCAGCTGCTGTCACACTGGACGAATGGCAGTTGCGTACAGGCAGGCAACTCCAGACACTCCTCAGCTAAGCTCTCACACGCTTCTGACTTTTCCTCCCACACTGGCTTCTTCACCTTATTTGTACCACAACAACATCAGCCATCACGTTACTCCAACCGTGACTGTGCAGCACAGCCCAAATGCTTCTCCATGCCCTTCCCTGGCAAGCGCCAGAGAACAGCTGGTCTACATCAGCATCTTCCAGTGTGAATCCACAGGTGGTTCACAATGGATTTTAGAGCAGACTATAGTCTTGGATAAAACAGATCCTAGCAACGACCCATCTCCATGTGGCAACATAGACTGGTCTTTGCCTAATGATCCCTGCCTGGGTTTTACTCATAAGAGTATGGTTCATTTAGACTGGGTCTCCCAAGAGGATGGGTCACATGTTCTGACTGTTGGCATAGGGACAAAGATTTATATGTTTGGACGTCTGTCTGGAAAGCCTCCTGAACTTTGCCTGACATCTGATGGCAGCCGAGACCAAAGCTTGTCGCGCCTGGTTCTGCTTCGATCTGTCGACCTCGTCTCTTCTGTTGAAGGTTCACTGCCCATCCCAGTCTCCCTCTCCTGGGTACGTGATGGCATCTTGGTTGTAGGTATGGACTGTGAGATGCATGTCTACTCCCAGTGGCAGCCCCCAGCACCGCCCAAACCCAATGTTGCAATTGCTCAGGACATGGACATCTGCAGCAGTGTGTCCTCCATTGTCTCAGCCGTTAGACAAAGCCTGGAGGATGGGCTCAGTCTTGGGCCTCCTACGTCCTTGCTGGCCCCTCCTAAAAAAGCCCTCACAAGGTCAATGATGAGCCTGGCTCAGAAACTCAGTGGAAAGAGAACGGCCTACGATCTTCCCTTGGAGATGGAAGATTCTGGACTATTTGAAGCAGCTCACCAGCTCTTTCCCACACTGCCCCAGTACCACCCAGTGCAATTACTGGAGCTCATGGATCTAGGAAAAGTGAGTAGATTGTATCATGTTTTATTGCTCACATTTTATGTTATCACATTAAAATCACTTTCCTCTAGTTTGGTTTGTTGATTTCTAAATGACTTACATAAGTCATATACTGTAGTGTGTTTACTAACTTAATTTTTTGCAATAAAAACGAAATCTTTACTGGATAATTTTCCGCGGCACATCTGAAGATCTCTCACTAATGTACCGCAGCACAGTGGATTGTAATTGCTGGTATAGGAAAACCAGTTTGTTCATGTTTTATTTTTGGCTGAAAGGAAACAGATGTTTTTGGCTCTCCTAATCTCTTAAGGTTCACCGTGCCAAAGCCATCCTTTCCCACCTGGTCAAATGCATCGCTGGGGAAATCGTGGCTCTTAAAGACAACACCAGCAACCCGGAGAAGCGCGTACGCTCTCGAACTATCAGTGTGGGAGGCAGCACTGCCAGGGAAAGGAAAATGTTTGGCAAAGATGAGAATTCTACACCGGACTACACAGAGATCAGTTCTATTCCTCCTCTTCCTCTCTATGCCCTTCTTGCAGCTGATGAGGACACGCCCCCAAAGTCTGGTCAGTATTCTATATGGGGATCCATTCATGTTCAACCAAATCAATTTTAAAATAATATACAGCTGTTTTGGAAAATGCTGCATTTTGTTGTCGTTTTAGCTTCCCTCATGTCATTTGGGACTACACTATAGTAATAGAACATATCATGTTCAAGTTTCTTAGCTTGTGATACTGTAATGCAATTGATCTGTTTTCTCAGCTTGGCCGTAGGGGATTTTGGCAAGAGGTGAATGTCTCGCGTAATTGAGTTTCCATTTTGTTTTCCCATAGAAAAAGGGGGCAGTGTGAGTGGTGATAGTGGGCATGGATCCAGCCACACAGATGCATATGATGAGTTATTTCACATACCCAGCATCGCAGACTTGGATCCTCTGGATCAGGCTGAGCAAGTAGAAGCTGGGAACAAGGTTGCCTTCTGACAAAGAACATTCATCAAAATGTTAATGTTCAATTTTGATAACCGTTGACACTTGCCTTGTATCCTGCCTATAGGTAATTGATTTGTCCCAGTACAGCCCCACATACTTTGGTCCAGAGCATGCCCAAGTTCTGTCCAGTCATCTCCTGCACTCTAGTTTACCAGGCCTAACTCGCATGGAACAGATGTCTCTCATGGCACTGGCCGACACAATTGCGACCACCAGCACCGACCTGAAAGATAGCCAGGATCAGAGCAAAGGTACTGCAGTAGAGTAAGAATACAAGATCCAATCAATAGTATTGCCTTAGATGAGTAATCCATCCCACAACATCCTGTGGCAATATATTGAAATGTGTTATTGATCGTTTTCTATGCAGGCGGAGAGACACTTGATGACTGCGGCCTTAAATTTTTGCTTGCTGTCAGACTACACACCTTCCTCTCTACCTCTCTGCCACCAGCCCACCGAGCACAGCTTCTCCGGCAAGGTAAAGTGGCGGAGTGGCCTTCAATTATTTTTAATGTTTCCATTGAGACAAGCTACCCACCCACACATTTTGTAATTAGTCCCCCTGATCCAAAGGCACTCCGTTGTCTTAATTCACCTCTTAACTAGCTGGACCTATCTATTTATTTCTTGCGGTTATTGTGAAGAGATGAAGGTGAATAAAAGCTAAAAAAAAAAATAATAAAGCTACTGTAGCTCTGTTGTAAACCTTGAACATAAAGTCTCAGTGAGGGATGGGGAGTAGACACTTCATTTATCACCCTTAACTGCCACAGTAAAGCTACCCTTGAACAGGGCACAAGGCTCTATAGCTGTGGAGTACAAACTAAATATGTACAATATGCGTGGGTCATCTAAAACATCTTAAGATTCTTGCAGTCTGTAATTGCTCAGGTTGTTTTCTCCTTCTGTACAGGCCTGTCAACGTGTCACTATGCCTGGGCTTTCCACTCAGAAGCTGAAGAGGAGCTGCTTCACATGCTGCCTGCCCTCCACCAGGGAGAGCCCACCTGGCCTGAGCTACGCTCTATGGGTGTGGGCTGGTGGCTAAGGAGCACCAACAAACTTCGCAGATGTATTGAGAAGGTGAGAAGGCATCCAGGGACCATTATTACAATCTAGGGGACCTGATTTACTCAAGGGTTTCATTTCGTTTTATGTTGGTCTATGTTTTTATTTTATTTTTTATACATGTTTGACACCCCTGCCCCAGTTATTCTGAAGAGGAGAATAGAATAGGAATAATAGGAAACAGCAAGTGAACCAAGACCCTCCTCTTTAAGTAGTCCTGGTCCAAGTTCAGATTATTACAGACATAAACAAAACCACAACCAGAGCAATTGCACCACAGTTTTTTTAAACCTGTCAAGTGTGACTACAATACTTGCCTTAGGCAAATGCGCAAATGAATGGTTGTCTACTGTGCTACCTAGAACCGTATACATAATCCACAACAATACACAGAAAACACACACAAAGCTACAACTCATGTGGATATAATTGTCAACTGTAAAAGGATGTGAGCTTGTGTTGTTTGTCTCCTTTGTCAGGTTGCTAAAGCCACTTTTCAACGAAGTAATGATCCACTGGATGTAGCCCTGTTTTACTTGGCAATGAAGAAGAAAGCAGTGGTCTGGGGGCTTTACAGGTAGAATTTTTGCTTATGAAACCCATGTGCATCACATTTCCAATGAGTTAATTAATGTTACCCTTCATTTAAGACCAATGACACAGCACTTACTGTTTTGAATCCGGACTCTAGATCACAGAAGAATGCCAAGATGACAGAATTTTTCCGCAACAACTTCAGTGAAGACCGATGGAGGAAAGCAGCTCTGAAAAATGCATTTTCTCTGTTGGGGAAGCAGCGGTTTCATCATTCAGCAGCCTTCTTCCTTTTAGCTGGCTCCCTTAAGGATGCCGTAGAGGCAAGTGGATCATAAACTTGAAAAGAAGTGCAGTTGTGAATAATATGACTTCAAGCGCCTTCAGCCACAAGTTAAAACTTAGTAGCAAAAGTATCTAATATATCAGCAGCATTTCGCACGATGCAGTCAAGAATTTTTGAATGTCATGGTCCTCAGAAGCTCTGTTTTGTGAATGGAAGGAACACTATTTCGTTTCGACTTGACATGATATGATGGCTGTGTGGAATATTAAGAAAGTAATTTGTGTATTAATGTTACTGCATGTCGCTTATTAACACTCAAGACACAAAAGTCTTTGGTTAACCTTTATTCATGAAGGTTACTTCTGTATACAAAGTCCCTGAAGCGATGAGTCATAACATTTAATCTGCATGAGTAACCAGGACTTCTCTTAGCACTTTATTAAAATGAGGTTCATCCAGGCAAAGAGCTATCATTGATTTTGTTTAGTCTCTTTGGCTGAGAGGTAGACTCATTGAAATGCACCTCACACCTACGTAGTAAGGACAAGTACAAACACAGCATTTCATCTTACCCTTTGAGTGAGCATTGCATTTTTTGTTTCACTTGTATTTGCAACAGAAACTCTCCCACAGTTTTTTGTACGTACAATAGTGTGAATTTTTGCTTTTATTCCCTCTCTCAGGTGTGTTTAGAGAAACTGCAGGACCTTCAGCTGGCCCTTGTGATATCCAGATTATACGAGTCAGAGTTTGAGACAGCATCCACCTACAAAAAGATCCTCCAGAGACATGTGCTGGGACATGATAAACAGGTGCAGTGCTCAATGTCACACGCTTCAAGGACTCTTGTTTTTCACTGGAAGATAAAGAATCATTTGATGAGTGTAACCAGGTGTTGTTTTGATCCTCCAGTGCACTTTTGACAAGTGCACTGCAGAGATGCAAACAAAAAGTCTGTATCTGTGACGACCATGTAACAACATCTGCTATCTTTACTTCTTGGATGAAGAGTTACTTTGCACATTACAGATACCGATGCACCAGGATCCATTCTTGCGGAGCATGGCCTACTGGGTTCTGGAGGACTACAGCAAAGCTTTGGACACTCTGCTGGAGCAGACTGCCACTAAAGCAAAGTCAGGGTCCAGTGATACCGGTATGTTTGCATGTGTTCCTTCGGCTAATTGGCTTTACGAATGCATTTGCTCAATAGCTGTAATGACTGACTAATTTGGGCGTCATCAAATGAGCAAACAAGTAAATTAAATTGATGGGGAACTCTTATCTTTTGTAATATGTGGAATTGTCTGATGTATGATAGAGGAGACGCATGATTTCTTGCTACTTCAAAATGTGTGGACCAAATCTTTCTAATGTATCTTAACTGTGGCATAATGTGCGATTATTAAAAATATTTTAGTCAATGAACTTTTGAGGGATATCTTTAAAAGATGAATTATTTTAACTTAACGTGAACCAGACAGACTTATGAACCGTCTTCATCCCAGGTCGGAATCCCTGTGCTTCACCCTTCATAAATTATCAAAACGCATTTTAACGTCAGTGGTGTGACAAAAAGTTCAAAGACCTCATTAATAATGTGATGTCCTTGTGGGTTTTACAGCATAATTTTTTTTCTGCTTTTGTGGAGAGTGTGAACTGTGTATCACCCCAATCCCTTTAATGTTTAAAAGTTTTTGACACTGACAGAAGAGTCAAGTTCATGTGTCACGTGTGTTTAACAGGTTCCGCGTCCTCAAATAACGCAGAGGTTTTCAACTTCTACACCTTCCTTTGTACCCACCCACTCCTCCTCCGTCGCCATTTTGGCTCCTCCGACAAAGCCAAAGTCGGCCTGACCGCTGAGGGCCGCAGGGCTGACTCCATTAGCCTGGAGGAGAGAAGACTCTTTTTCACTGCCGCTTATGCTCACCTGCAAGCCGGGTGCCCAATGTTGGCGCTGGAAGTCCTCTCCAAGATGCCCAAAGTCCGCAAAAGTTCCAAACTCAACCAGGAGTCCCCGGAGCTCAGCAGTGGGGGTAAGAACGGCCCAACGTCAGACCAAGACTGGTCTGAGCCTGCGCTGAACGGCTACGAGTCAGGCGGTGGCAGTTTATCAAACAGCCGGTCGGATTCAGTGTTGAGTTTTGACTGGAGCCAGCCATCACTCACGCATCCAGATGAGCCACTGGAGCTGAAGTGGGATAGTGACAGAGATGACGAAGATGATGATAATGAGGAGGAGGAGGAAGAAAGTAAAAGTGGTAAAAGTGGTAGGACTATACACAACAGCAATGTGTTCAATGACATGCAGGACCGCATGTTGCCTACAATGGAGGCAGTGATGAGCGAGGAGAGTGAGGACAGCGGCGACTTCATCGACCCTTCTGATGATGTCTTGGCTGCACAGTTTAAGTTTAGTGCCTGCTTGAAGATTTTGACCAATGAGCTGAGGACACTTTCAACAGGGTATGAACTGGACGGGGGGAAACTACGTTACCTGCTCTACCAGTGGCTGGAAAGAGAGGTAATCGTATATCCGACATCAGAATGCATCGTAGTCTACTAACACAGTAGTACAGTAAATATTTGTGTGAAAAATCTTTCAGGCCATAAATATAAACTAGTCAAATAAAAAACTGTGAATACTGCTATAATAAAACATGCCTACTGTAACGCCACTGCGCAGACTAGTTCATTGCTCACCGTTCAAAATACCATATGTTGGAATCACTGTAAACCTGCATGTAAATTTTTCTGCAAACCTGCCTCTATTCACTCTAAAAAGAGAATTGTTGAACCAACACATAACACACAATTGAATTAAGTAAATCCAAGTTAATATATTAAGTTTAATTAATTGAGTTCATTAAACATAAAGGTGCATTGTACTGTTTAAAAAGGTAATGTTAAAGCTTTTTCTACATCATGCATACTCCACCAATGTTCAGATGAGTACAAAGAGCCCTGACTGTTTAACTCTGATTGCACCTATCAGCTTTTATCTTCCCTTTATAGTAAAGTGCGTGGACCCTGCACACTCCAGTTTCTTTGGGGAGGGAAGGGCCGGTGTTTTTCTTACCTCATTTGAAGTCGAGTTTTCGTTTTGTCATTGTTGCTGTCGCTTTAAGATCGTGCACGCACACCATGAACGAGCCTGACAACAGATGCTGCAGTTATGCTTTGGGCCAGAGGTGGCAGTCACGAGTAAAAAAAAAAAGAAAAAAAAAGAAAGACATACTGCACAAAGAGCCTTTAATATATTAATTTTGGATTAACTTAATTCAATTGTCTGTTACCAATTAAAGCAATTCAATTAGTTTGGTCAACAATTCTCTGAGATTTAGGTTGGTTCAACAATTCTCTTTTTAGAATGTACATTAATCTGATCGCCTTTACAGGTGGTGACCCTCCAGCACTGTTGCCGTTACAAGCCATGTCTTCCAGAGGTGTCGACCCTAGAAGATGCACATATCGCTGGGTTGGTGGAAGATGAAATGGTGGGTGCTGAATGTCTTGATGCTTCTTATGGCTAGCTTGCATGTTCATCCTGAGTTAAATTGTCACCACAGTGCAACACATATACATACTCGACAAAGTAAACATACTGCTGAATGTGTTCTTTTCACACGCAAAAAGATTTGAGTCAATTCAATGACACTGGTAGCACAGTTGTAGAGTTTGCTCACAGTTTTGTTTAAAATGCTTAATTTGTTTTATTTTAATTTGATATTTAAGTGTTTATGCCACAGATGATCTCAACACTTTTAAGTTGATTTATATTTACAACATGAGTATGTCAATATCAGTATTTATTTCAACGTTACCTAAATGTGTTATATTTCCAGGCCGCAAGCCCTTGCAGTGACAGCCAAAAGAGCAGGAGACAATGGCTGAAGAGCAACCAGCCCTTACTGAGGATGTTTCTGAGCTACTGCAGCTTGTACGGCTCCCACGGAGGTGGATTGGCTTCCGTTCGCATGGAGCTCATTTTACTGCTTCAAGAATCTCACCAGGTCATTATAATACAACAGTCCATGCATTTTTCATTCATTTTTGCAAATTCTGCTTCAGTTTATTCTATTTAGGGACATGGGTGAACTGGCCCATATCCCAGGTGACTATATGGGTCTGACGTATAGATCAAAGTCAAGCACAATCTATTCCCTGGCACATTTGACTTTCACGTTCCCTCTCTTTCGTTTGCCGCCATGCAAGACAACCGGTTAAGGACAAAAGGAGAGACAACTTATTGCATCTACACGGGCACACAGACCTACTTATTAGAAACACCATGACTCTTTCAGTCCGTTTTTTTTTTACTGACAACTTGATTTTTGCATTGAAGGCATTTAAGGCATTTTATCCCAGCGGTGGTCTTGTAGTTGTTTTGTCCTTTTGTTGTTGAGAAAACAGCAGTGTTTTGTGACTGCAGTCCTTGTGTGGAGATTCTGTTAAAGAATTCTGTAACAAATTATTGAGATTCATCAAGCGAGAGGGAATATAATAGCTTGTGCTATTCTTTCCCACAAAGCATCATGTAAGGACTTCAAGTAAACACAGTCAGTTTATTGTTTTTTTTTTCTTTTTCAAAATGTCATTCACACATACAGGAGAAGAAATACATCCTGTCTTTTTCTTTACATGCCACTCTAAATTGTTGGCGCAGCTCGTCTTGTCTTGTTGATTGATGGTTGCTGTGGTAAAGGCTCATGTTTCACATTTTAATACACCTGACAATTCTGTCTGTATATTCAGAACAAGAACAATTACTTTGTTTATATCAGTAGTTAATGCTGTGTAATATTCTAACAGGACAACTGCAGCTCGTCAGCTGTGGCGATTTGCTCCCAGCACACCTCAATCCCACTCATGATGGCTTGTACAGCCAATGTAAAAACTGTGGTGGCTAATCCCATTGTCTACCTGACCAACCTGACACATGACATCCTCCAGACCATCAATGCACTCAACTCCCCTCCACATCCAGATGTCGTTAGCAACGAGGTCAGGATTTTTTTCCCCCCACTTGATGTATTGTTGTATTTAATACAATGACTTGTAATTTAGCATATAACAGTCTTGATTTTCCCGTTTTTATCTTTTCAGATATATGTCATGCACACTTTGGCTGCCTCCTTGTCTGCCTGTATATATCAGTGTCTATGTGACGGACACTATAGGTAGGCTCAAGCAGTTACGGTGGAAAAGCCTATTGTTGCTCATGTGGACACTATTTTTATGATAGGAAATAATTAAATTACAAATAATGGGTACCAAGGTTGACCTGTCCATTGTAAAACTTTTAATAACTGCACAGGGAACTTTAAGTAACTTTCTAAAAAAAAATCTTGTAATCTTACTATTAATTTTAGAGGTTCAACTGTAAATACCGTTCTTCTTATTGCCTTAATTAGGGATGCACTGATGTTCCAATACTGTAAGTGTAAGACTGCACTTGTGCTCAAACTCAAACAAATGCGCCGATACTAAATACTGATTTGCATTTTACTAGCCAACACGGTGTAAAAGTTTGTTTTGTGTGAACCATTTTTTAAGTAAATTACTGTAATCCACATTTGCATCACAATTGCAAGACGTAAATGGTATTTATCAAGTGCTGCTTCCCGGGACCGATGAGTACTAAAAATAAGCACTTGTATTAATGCTCGGTCTGACAAGAAGTGGTATTAACAAAATATACATTGTGTTGAGAGCAAAAATGTGGGAGTCTTTTTTGGGAACCTGCTGGTTCTTGAACAAGTTCAAGTACAGTAGAGGGCATGCGGGCACCGTTGCCACGACAACACAGTCACAAAACAGAATGCTGTCAACATGCTCTAAGCGCACAACACTTTTTAAAACATTCACACAATTTCTCTCACTCGTTCACTCGCGCTCAAGAGAACACAGACAGACAGACACAGCAGATTCAGCTAAACTCTGAAGTGAGGCACACACCACTTTTAAGAAAAAACACAAAAAAAACTTTTACCATTACAAAGACAATGTTAAATTAGAAATAGACCTACTGATTTAATTAGGCAGTCCAGGTACCAATAGCATGTCATAGATGGTGTGTGTGTGTGTGTGTATTAAGTCTATGGCAGAATGAGGGACATAAAAAAACAATCATGTATTCAATTAATTACAAAGTTTAGCATGTAGTGCGCGTTGCAGAGCTGCCTTTAAAATAATAATGAGTCTCCCCCTCTTATCTTCCAAAATCTCTCCAGGCTCCCAGAGCTTCCAGCATTAAGAGTACCAGCCTGGTCAAGCATAAGAAAACTTTCATCTGTTAGACATCAAGAAACATGACAGACACTCACAAACAAATATGATAAAAGCCTAAATGTCAATCGTTCCAAAGAAACATAGCGTTCTAAGTTTAGTATTCCACTGTGCTGTGATCAAAATGATTGGAAAACGTTACATAAGAAATAACAATGTTCCTTTGTCACAAATCTAATTAAAATTTAAAGTCAAGACTGACAAATACCAGCTTCAAAAGCGCTTCACATTTTTTACGTCCTTTTTAAGCCTCGAAAGTCACACTACTGTATTCATAAAACCAGGAAAGATCATCTTGTTTGTTGTCTAATGTGGCTGCTTGTGTGCATCACCCCATGCATGATTTAGTATGCATGGGTACCAGTGGTCATGCCCCTTATTTCTTTTCATTCTGCCCCAATAAATCTTACACCAAATGCGACCAGAGTAGTAAAATAACAGAAAAATAATTGAACAAGCCAGTGGGTCTGGTGTCATTAGGGGGGTTACGTCATAGTCAAATATGGTGGAAATTTAAGGGTTATATCAAAGTTACACTTCCCTTGAAGGCATTTTAAAATTGCTCAAAAATCTGCTGCAGTGTACTTGTGCTACATGCGCCGGGTCAACCAGTCAAGCTTACATAGAGATTGAGCCTATGCTTGTCAAGGTTCATCATCCTTAGACACCAAATAGAAATGTCTTAAAATAGGTTTAAGTAAAAATCTAAACTTTTCAACAGATTAATCCATTATTAAAACAATTGTTAGTTACAGTCCAGCCCTAATTACCATGATGCATATTAGTATTACACAATAGGCTTTGAAACCAGCCTGTCCTGAGTTTTATGTCTCACAAACTTGCTTCATCACATAATTTGTCGGTCCTTCTTCCGCAGTCACATGAACAACTTCACCGGAATGGTGTATCAGAGCGTTTTGCTCTCTCAAAAGCAGCAAGCAAGAACCGCCAGCATGGATGGGTCTGTTCAGCCAAATACTTCTCCTGCGCAGTGGCCAGGTAATAACCAAGATAAACATATACCCTGTTTTTCATCCACATGTAGGACCAAATCCAAATAGATAAAAACGCCCAAACTTTCATTTTCTTAAAGTCTCACTTTCCCAACTTTGCCTTTGCCTCTCGCATTGGTCTCTCGCTGTGTCACTCTCCAGGTATCGCCTCACTGATCCGTCTGTTGAGCTCAGCAGGTGACGAAAGTCAGCCGGGCCTAGCCGTGCTGCTGTGTGAGATCCTGACAGCTGTTTACCTCAGCCTCTTTGTTCACGGCATGGCCACTCACTCTAGCAACGAGCTCTTTCGCATCGTGGCCCACCCTCTCAGCAGCAAGCTCTGGGTGACGGTGTTCGGAGGAGGCGCACGAACCCCCGTCATTGAGAAAGCCAACAGTCCAGCAAAAACTCCCCCGCCAGGTAAGTGAGAACGATTCAATTGGATTTGATTGAGTTTGTGCCGACGTGGAACATAATGGGCCAAATTAAATCAGCTGTGCTGAATTAGTTCTTGTCTTTAGGATGTTGTAAGATGTTATCAGCCTTAGAAAGAGACTTGTTTAGTTGACGTACTCCCACTGAAACTTGATTAGGGATTTTACTTTCACTGTTGTCTGTTATACTCCTGGTCATTGATTTTAATCAAGATAGAACCCTCTTAATCCTAAAACTAATATGCTGAAATGCCTAAAGCAATGAACACTTAGCATGTACATCTGCACAATCAATTTAAGAGATAATGATATTAAGTTTTGTTTGCATTATTTAGAGACATGAGAAATATTAAGGACCAAAACTGCCAAAATTAAAAATAAATTAATGACTAAATAATTAAATAAATGAATAAAAGTGAAAACAAAAATGGATATTAAAAAAAATATATATATATATTTATATATAGTTTTGGTCCTCCATAGAGAAACACATCTTAGTATGATCTCTCAGGTAACCAGTATTAAACGAATACTCAGTGTAAATCACAACCGAGTATTAGTTTCCTAAAAGCATTTTTTTTTGTTCATACATTGGATCTTTTTTCAGTTTTGTTGCTGTACCTAAAGTGTCCGTTGATTGTATTCATTATCATAATTTGTTGCATGGCTGTGATAACAACTAAATAAATTAAAAACAACATGGATACCTTAATAATGTTTTTGTTGAATCCGCAGCTTCACCAGGCACAGACGCCTCTGATAAAAAGTCCAGACGCTTCCGGCTTCTCTCGTCACGCAGTGGCTCGAAGGAAGAATCCAGCATAGAGAAGGAGCCCCCCTCCAGCCCCAAGCCCGAACCTGTTGTGGACCAGGAAGCCACTTCCATTTTCAAAGAATGTTTTGTCCCACCAGAGCTCAGCATTTGGGATTACTTTATCGCTAAGGTATTCCTTAAGACTATCATTCAAAAATCTAAAATGCATTTTTCCTGCAAAGCTCATATGATTGATTTTTGTGCTCCTATTGTTCCACTAGCCATCCCTGCCACCGTCAGAAAACCGAGTTCAATATGACTCAGAAGAGAGCCAGGGCAGTGAAAATGAAGAGGAGGAGGATGAATATGATGATATATTTGACCCCAACTCACCTCAAAAAGAGCACACTAACTACAATTCTTACAGGTTGATATCATCGCCAGCACAATTCAACCCTTCATTGTGATTTTTTTCTGTCAATGACTTCAAATGCAGGCTTGTCTATAAATGTTATGGCCCTAGTTTTTATGAGGGCAATGTTCCGGATTGCTGTCTATATTGTAATGGTCTTTTCCTTCTCCAGTTGGTGTTTAATGCGCTTGGCAATGGTCCAGCTGGTGCTAGTCAACCTCAAGTCTTTCTACCCCATGGCAGGATATGATCTATTGGGTCAGTACTAGATGTGGCACAAACAGTACACGCATCCAACAAGCTGCAGTGTAGCTGTACCGTCATCCTCTTGTCTTGTTTTTTGTTTTTTTAAATCCCACTTGGCACAGACCTGCCTGTGGCCTCCCCGCTGTGTCACAGTGTGCTGAAGACGCTGCAGCGCTGGGAACAAGTGCTGCAGAAAAGGCTGGAAATCTTTGGAGGCCCTCCTTCTAAGTACATCTCCACACACTTCCAGGAAGAAGCCATCACGCCAGGCCCCGCCATTCTCAGACACAAGGCACTGTTTGAACCATCCAACACTCCGTTCAGGTACTACCATATAAGACTTTTGTAGATTATGTGGAATTTATCCTCCAGTATTTTTTATATCATGTCAAGTCAGACCAAATGTAGTGTTATTGTGTGTTACACTGCCATCAAAGCAGACGCTCCTTTTCTCATCCCATTTGATGGACATTTTGCTAAATTCCTATCTTTTGTTTTTAGCGTCATGATATTACTGCCCTTGAAGAAACAATATGTTTGATAGATGTGTTGTGCCTCAAGCATGAGCTTGAATATTTATTACAAGTTGGCAACAGCGGCACGAAACTGCAATAATTAATTTTTTTCAAGCTTTTGAATTTGCTTCAGTGAGCTCATGCGGCTGACACGGTGTGTTTTTATTGTTGTTTCCAGGACGAGTCACCATTCAGCACTCCCTGTTAAGCGCCTTTGGCAGTTCCTGGTAAAGCAGGATGAAGTGCAGGAGACATTCATCAAAAACATCTTCACCAAGAAGCATGACACTGGCGAGGTACACCATCTTTACACCGCACCTTACCATGCATGAACGTAGCACACCTACTACTACATTATGCTACTAAATAACACTGCTTTGCTAATGCAGAAAGTAATTAGATTTTATCTTTCGCTGCAATTGAGTCATTATTTCCAATTAACTCCTTTGCTTTGTTTTTTTTAGTTATGCATGATGCAATGTATTGTTACTGCCTCCAGCTGCATGATGATTCCTTCATTTCATTCAAGTAATTGCTGCCTGTTTAATTAACATCACAATAATTCACTTTCTCTGTGTGTTTGTATGCATGGTCCACCACTTGCTGTATGTTGTGCGTGTCTCCTTTGTGTTGTGCTACCTCCCAAATCATTAAAGTTGGTTGAGGACCAGACTGATATGAAATGTTCAAGGATGGACGAGACAGGAAACCATCAGGTACTGCTGCCATATACAGTAGAGGAATTGTTAATATGTATGTGTATGTATCAGGGATGGGAATAAAGTATGTGGTGTGTCTGTGGACAAATTCTATCATAAAAACAACTCATTTTGTTATCAGTATGACTGCAAGGATGACCTCGATAATTCTTGAACAAACCTTACCACCAGCAAAAGTGTCTATTGAGAATTTTTAAGATTTTTTTTTTTAACATTTGTATATATTTTGATTTGTTATACATATTTTATTTCACTACTGTATTATCGCATGTCTACAGTTAGTCAGAAAATAAGAAATAATTTAGATTATTCAGTACCCTACAAAATGCAGCTTTTTTGACATGCAAAATAAAGAGGGCGTTTTGAGTTGGGGCATTTTAAGTTGAGGCATTTTGAACAATGCCTCAACCTTGTTCTGTGGCCCATAAACCGAGGTACTGTCCCACCCCTAATATGTATGCAATTTATTTATATCAATTTGTGTGCGGCTTGCTGTGTTGAATGTGAATATTGCGGTCATTTTCATGTTTCAAGCTTAATGTTGTTTTCTTTTTTAGTTATATTTTTAGTCTTTTACTCAAAGATGAAATTAAGTTTTCTGTCATTTTAATTGACAGCTCAGTGGAAATTATGACCTTCCTACAAGGAGTTTGCATGCTCTTGCCGTGCTTGCATAGGTTTTACTCCGGATATTCAGTCTTCCTCCCGTATTCGAAAAACACCAATGTTATAATTGAAGACTCTAAAGCATCCATATCGTCACTGCTATGTGAAAAACACTTTTGTCTATTTTTTTTTCATTTTTTTCTTTTTAGGTTTTTGTGACGTCTGCATTCGTAAATAATAAAAAAAATTAATTGGGGGGGGGGGGGAATGGACATAAGTAATATACAGCACATAGCAACGACAATATGTTGTGTGGGTGAATGGTCATTTGGCTATAAGTGCTCTGAGATTGGCTAGCGACTAATCCAAGGTGTAGCCCACGTTTCGCGCAACGTCTGACAAGATCATCTCCAGCTACCCCTATAACGACACGTCTTACAGAAGAATTGATGGGTTTAGAAAAAGTTGCTCTAAAAGCTGAAATGAATCAGCAGACTGGTGTCCTGCACTCCCTTTACGCAGTTAAACAATATAAACCATATTACAATGCGGTAGTGTGGGTGGCTGGTTAATGAAGTCTTATTGGCATGAGCGTTACATGGCCTATTTTTGCATTTTGTAGTGGAATAGCAATGATTGCATGTCATCTAGTTGCGATGACAGAACTAGAGCACATGCATTTTCACGCAAAAACTGGCGGCAGTGTTTTTTTACTCGTGAAGTATAAACCTACATTTTGCTTTTAGCGCCTGTCCCTAGTACAGTGCTAATTGTCTCAGTATTTGAAAGGACTGACGCATGAAGCTGAATAGATTCTCATTCTTGGACCTAACAATGTCGCAGTCGATCTGCATCCCCACAGAGATTATGCACGCTGTGTAAATGGCAAACCACCATATTTAGATTTCTGCGAGTCAAATTGTACTTTATCGCATCTGACAGAGAGGCACACCCACTTCCTCTTGAATAAATGCTGTAAAGACTGTGATTTAATATCCTGCTCCGAGGATGCGTCTAATTTTGAATAATTGTGGAATCACAATATAACAGTCACCTCCGCGGTTGCGCTTGTACTTATTGCTCATAGGCCACTGCGCTCCTGTTGTCTTGTGGCACTAACCCGGTTATGTTGCTCGCTGGAGGTTAGCAGTGCGGCGCGATGAAGCACCACATGTCCTCTCCTAACCCCTCAAGGCACGACAAACACACATAAATACACTGACAACATGTACAATGTTGGACACAAAGAAGCAGGCGAGGCCTGGTTCGTGCTTTGGCTGCTGGCACGTCAGCTTTGATCTTAGAAAGCGAGAATTTTTTTGGGGTGAGAATTTATTTATCTTGTCAGGTCAATGGCTCTGTAGTTAGAAACAGAATACTTTGTGAAGTTATGGCGGCTATCTGCCTTGAAGAAATCTTTATAAAGTTGTGATGATTGGATGTGTGTGTGTGTGTGTGCGCAGACTGAATCAGATCTGGGCTCCCCTGGGGGAAAGGCTCGCATCATTCACAAGGAGTCAGACATCATCACGGCCTTTGCCATCAACAAGGTACACCTCCCGTATACACATCACTAAAAATAGATACTCTGTCATTAAAAAAGTGATGGTGGCATCTTAGAAATATGCGTAAGGGTAATTTTGTGACCAAAAGTTACCAATAACAGGACTTCTCTACTTTTATCCACTCACTCCCACTATTGTGTATCTTCCAGGCGAATCGTAATTGCTTAGTCATGGCCTCTACACATGACATTCAGGAGTTGGATGTGTCCTCCATTTTGGCCACACAGATCTTGACGTGGATCGATGACGAGGAGGTTGAAGCTAAAGGGTAAGAGAGGGCTTGCCTCCCTCTCCGTTAGATGGAGGCTGGACTGGTGCCATCTGGACACAATGCCTGTTTCTCTGTACAGTACTGTATTTGTTCAAATGGTGTCTGGATGCGTTGTTCGATTGAATAAATTATAGGAAATGCTCGTAGGGAGCAGTAATTACCTTTACTATGGCAGCTAAGATGATTTACTGAAGGTTTCCTCATGCAAAAAAGGGCATAAACAGAAGCTAATATACTAAAAAGAATCCGCAAAATGTTCTGGGAGGACTGTATGCAAATAGAGGATTTTAACACATGGCACTAATTAACCCCGAGACAAATTGTGATGGCTGATTTTGCATCTGTAAATACCTCATCTGAAAGGCAGGTGAAAATCAGCACACATAGCGGTGCCGGCGTAGTGCAGGCAAAGTAAAAAAAAATTGAAACTTGAAAACAGACGGAAACAAAAAATGCTGCGACATATCTAGTTGACATTGTAAGTTTGGAGCGTCTAAATGATCTATAAGGCTGACTTTAAACCACTTACAAGAAGGAGTCGTGCCAAATTTGCTGACAAAAATTTCAACTCTGCGTTTCCATGTATCTTCACGGGTCATTCATTGCACTGTGACAATAGGCGCGTGCCTCTCAAGTATGCTCTCCCAAGTTTGAAACGCATTTAACTTTATCTTCCACTAACACTTCCAATTCCATCCCTTCAAACATTTTGCATTTTGCACTTGTGTTGCTCTCCCAAATGTTCCGTGGTGAAAAACATCAGTGCTAGCTAAAGCTAAAAACCTGTATGTCAAGAGCACATGCGTTAGTGAGTGAACACTCAATTTAGTGCCCACAATTTGGGATGTTGGATGATTTATTTAGGGTTTTTTTCAACTCATTCACTCACAACCATTTTCACTGAAGCAAGCCCCTTCGCTCCCGGCTGTTTTAAAATATGTATTTCTATCGCTTTCTGTTTTGCAGCAATTAGAAAAAAGAAAGAAAGATTAGTCTCTTCTTTCATCAGGGAAAAAAATATTTCTATCAGTTTGTTTTGCAGCAATTAGCATTAGAATATAGCTAAATTTAATCATTATTCAAAAATCTGTTTAAAACACTGGGGAAAAGAGCCTTTTTGCAACACAGCCCTCGTTGATCTCGTATACTCTGCTGCCACCTGCTGGCCGTTTTTGTAATAACTACCATTGCCTTAAAGAGTTCTCTTCAGTTCAGAGACTGCATCAAAGCCTTCTGTATGCTCTAGCATAAAACACATTTTAAGAAAACGTATAAATATGTTTTGGGGACCATGGTAATATTTAAAATAGAACGTTTTTTTATGTCTTTGGGAGCAAATGAGTTAATCATCTTCAGTAACAGCCAAGACAAAATCCATGCCCCTGGCTCAAACTGTACAATACTTTGAATCTAAATGTTATATTGTCTCTGCAGAGTGGGCACAGATGACTTCCTCGTGATCCACGCACATGATGACTTTGTCACGCTGCACGGCAGCACGCCGTACACTCGGAGCAGCCCCGGCACGCCCATCAACATGCCGTGGCTAGGCGGCCATCAGACAGGCCGGGGAGCTTCTGTGGTCAGTTCCACCGATTTCCATACCGCATTCAAAATTCGCAGCCATTTCACTGGGCATCACATTCACTTATCTGAACGTGTTTGCTAAATTGTCAAATAAGCCTCAGATGTTTGATCTTTGAATTCCCACGCACTGCGCAGAGAGGACTGCTGTGGGTTTAGATTGCCGTCAGCAGCTGAAAGATTGATTTGGTTTCACTCTTTGAGATGAATGTTTGTGAGTCACCTTCATTCACATTCACCAGAGAACCCTCTGCTCTTAATAAATATCCACACAGCCAGTAAGAACCACAGCTAACTGTTAAAGCCAACAGAATATGTTATTAGTGATATGTTTGCTGTCTTAAGACAGTAAACAGTGACATCACACAAATCAGTAGATCTCAGCCTACCGGTATTTATCAAGAAATAAATTCATAGACTGGGTGTATTTGGTTATTGTTTTTTTAATACTTTGACATTGCTGTTAAAGGTGGTGCTGCTTTTGTGTTGGATATCATTAGTGTGTGTGTATAGTAAGTGTACGTAATGCTGTGGTATCCATTGGAACACATCCAACATTTGCATGACAAAACTTTCGCTCACACAAATGACAATATGATGCGTTCAGCGCGAAATGATCATCAATGCAGCTCGCAGTACTTCTAAAAAAGGCACCACAACAAAGTTCTGCATTTGTATTGGCTCACGCATTTCATCTCATCCTCCTCCTCATTTTCACCTTCTTCCTTCAGATGATCAAGAGAAATATCAACAATGTGAGAAGAATGACCTCACATCCCACGCTGCCATACTGTAAGTATAAATTCGTCTGTCCAATGAGTTGATAGCTTATTAATTGACAATCTGTTCTTCTTCTTGTTACATTACATCACACCAAATATTTCACATAAGCCCCTTTTTAAGATATTTAGTGTTGTTTGATTGAAACTAATCACATTCTACATTATTCAGTAAAAACATTTTTATTGAATTATTTTCTCTCAACTAATGTGCTATTTGTAATATTTAAAAAAACATTTAAGATGGTGCAATACTCTGGTACATCTCTTTAGCTATTTATGAAATAAAATATCTTCTCAGCGTCAATGTTAAAACACACAGACAGCAAATAACCTATTGAATTCATAATAAAACCCACAGACACAGCAAAACAGAGCAACAGAATTGTGATTATTTTTCCTAGCCATTTACTACGAGACAGACTTTATTGGGCTCTATCAGAACTGCCCAGTAGGCCCCTGAAATTTTTTTTTGCAAAAAGCCAAACACGCACCTGAGACTGGCTGTACAGTACTCCTAACAAAGCTGAACGGAAGTCAGACAGACACTAAGAAATTACAGTAAAAAAAAGACAACATTAAAGATTATTAACGCTGGCTCTTTTGTATGGCAATTTTTTTTAATGATCAAACTTTGCCACTATTCTATGTCCATATTAGATGTTGTACACACAAAAAAATTGCTATTTGGCATCACACATCTGTCTCCCTGCTTCCAATTGGAGGAGAAAAAAAAGCCAAATTTTTGCCACATTTCTGGCCCTAATTAGAGGAACACCCTACCTTGTCATCAGGATGCACTTGCTTGCAAAAGTTTTCAGACATGTTCAGCCCTCAAAAAGCTGATTCATTTGTGCTAAGAGTATTAAGAAACCATTCCAAGAGGAGCTAATTAGTCCATTTTTTTTTAAGTCTGCATGTTACTATTGTACTATAGATAGATCTGCTGGAGCCTCACAAATTATTTATAATTCTTGTCTTGGCCGTTTTTGGTTGTTCCTGCAGACTTGACAGGGGCTCAAGATGGCAGCGTGAGGATGTTTGAGTGGGGTCACTCGCAGCAGATCATCTGCTTCAGAAGTCCAGGCAACTCCAGAGTGACCAGGATTCGATTCAACCATCAAGGCAATAAGGTCACTAAATCACCTTTTCGCTCCCTTTGAACCTGGCCGCTTTCAAAAACCATTCAAAATTCTTTGCTCTAACGCGAGCCAGTCCCACTGAGAGACTTCTTCACGCGCCCTTTCTCAACTTTGCCTCGCTGGCACGAAGCACAGCCGGGAGTTGGCTTCAGTGCACATTGTTCTTCAGCTGAGTGCACCCGCCTCCCGCCAAACATGTCCTCAGATGGTGCCTCAATACCGTCTCCGTCTCCTCTGTCGGCTCAGCCCAAAAAGAGCAAGAGACGCTTGGAGAATCTGCAAACATTTCTAGCGGTTATGTAAGCGCTGCGGTTTGGAGCGTGGTGTACGTTACCTCAAGGTGGCGGCGCATCTCAACAGGTGTCCCCGTTGCAGCTGACACTGAGCCTGCTGTAGGGGGGGAAAAAATTTAATAAACTGTCTGACTTCCTTTTTGTTTTTGTGCAGTTTGGGATCGTGGATGCCGATGGCGGTTTGAGTCTCTGGCAGACCAACACGAGCGGGGCCGCTCCCAAACCCTATCTGGTACGCCGAAACACCAGCCACTTTTGTCACAGTGCTTGTCTATTTCCCCTTTTACATTTGTCTTCTCCTTTTTGGGTCAAAACCTCTATGGTGGTGATGTCTCACCGACACCATCCCTCCTCCTCTTCTTCCTTTGGCTCGCATTTTTCTTCTTTTTTTTTTTTTTACTATTGTTTACTATTCCGCTGCCTCTCGATTACTGTCAGTGCTCGTAAGAATCTTCTTGTGTGTTTGTGTGTGTGCCAGACTCTGCAGTGCCACAACAAGACGGCTCATGATTTTGTCTTTGTGGGCTCCTCCTCCCTTATTGCCACTGCGGGTCTTTCCACAGACAACCGGTAAGACAATCTGCTAAATTCTGTAAACAGTGGAACGGTTAAGGTCTTTTCAGGGATGATAGTTGGGTTTATTTTTTATTTTTTTATTTTACGGGATACTTGACATATTGAGCCATTTTCAATAGTAAGAAGATATTTGGTTTATAATTAATGTGATAACTTCATTATTTTTGATGAACAATACCTGCTGCATCAAAGCCTTCTGTATGCTCTAGCAGGAAAAAAAACATATAAATACGTTTTTGCGAGTGAATGACAAAGTAAAAAAAAAAACATATTTATAAGTTTTTGTTTTTACTCTGTTAATAAACCATCTCAATGGCCTTAAACGCTTCACTGCACAGTATACTGAACTGCTTACCACAGGAATAAAAAAAACATTATTTCTCTCCACAGGAACGTGTGTCTATGGGACACATTGGTGACTCCAATTAACAGCCTTGTACACGGTGAGTTGCATGCAGAACACTCATGACATGACTTAAAAATGTTTTTTAAATGGAGTCAACATCACAACGCATCCGCTATCCCAACTGTTCTTTAGCTTTCTGCTGCCACGAGTCCGGCGCCACCGTGCTGCTAATGGTGCCCAGGCAGCAGTTGCTGATCACGGGCGGGAGGAAGGGCTGGATCAGCATCTTGGAGCTCCCTCACAGACACCAGCGGCAGAGCTTCCAGGCCCACGACTCGCCCATCAAAGCGCTGGCGGTCGACCCGACCGAGGACTGCTTCATCAGCGGGTCCGCCGAAGGCAGCCTTAAGGTACATTGCGGAGGCTTGGTGTGTAACTTCTCTTTCTGTCTAATATATAAGTGAAAATTGTCAATAGTAGGCGGATGTTTGTTACCCTTAAGGATGGGTTTCCAAATAGCAGACGATACCAGTACGAGTGTTCACTCTTGAGTACTCACTGGTGCCAAGTTTTATACTACTAGTACTGTCACACACACACAAATCAACTAACACAATGACAGAAAATTATCATTAGACTGAAGATCTCACGATATTAAAACTGCCACAATATTGTCGTCGTCATGTCACAATATTAAAAGTAGCACATCTGTTTAAAAAAAGTCAGGTTGATTTCCATTTGCGCAGTTGTAGCACCCTCCGGTGGCTAGTTTTTGAGTGCAGTTTAATTTTCACAAGGTATGTTTTGGCCCTTCTATTTTTAAAATCCACGCTAATGGTCAGATAAAGGGGTACATAATATGCTTGTGAAACCAATTCAATATGTGGAGGATCTCAATGTGTGCGTGCATTAGCAAGTAAGTGCCTCAATATTAAGTGTTATTAGAGCTTGTAGGTTGTTTATATGTATTGCATTTGTGTACAAAAGCACAATATTGTTTTTTTTTTGTTTTTTTTGTATGAGCTATTTTTTTTACAATATTGCCAACCTCCCCACTAGGGGTGGGAATCTTTGAATGTCTCACAATTCGATTCAATTCCAATTTTACGGTGTGCGATTCGATTCAGAATCGATTTTCGATTAAGCGCGATTTTTGGTTCAAAATTATTTGATTAGCAATGATTTTTGCTTCAATTTATAGATGTTCAAGGAATCGTAATGATCTACTCCAGTCTGACTTGCTAATGCTAACTAGTGCGTTACTCTCTGCACTTTTATCATTCAAAAAAACAGTTCCACGCTGCAAAAAAACTTATTAGAATAACTTGATCGTGACTTTTTCCTTCTACTCTCTAATGTGGCTACAACTTAAAAGTGTTTCATACCGCGTGGAACCACACTGCCCCTAAGTGGCCAAATCGGGTACAACATGAACAGCGCTCCCAATAAAGGCACACACAAACAAAGGGAAGACAATATAAAATGATTTAAATAAAATCGATTTTGGGACATTTAAAATCGATTCTGAATCGTACTAAATGAGAATCGTGATTCTTATGAGAATAAAATTTTGGGGCACACCCCTACTCCCCCCACAATATCCTGATAATTATCCCGTTGTGACCTTCATATCGTGATATCGTATCGTGATGGTTGGATATCGTTACATCCCTACAATTAAACAGACAAAAGTCCAACTAACGTGAAAGTAGCATTTTGAATACGATTTTATTTCAAAAGGAGACGGAAGAGGTCAAATAAAATTGTTTGCATATATACTAGGGAGGTGAACTACTTTTTTTTTTCTTTAGTTAATTGAGGCTGGTATCAACATACCTTGAGATAAGGCTGGTTTTGGCCTGATACTTGCCCATACCTATTAAGCAGCAGTGTGAGTTTCACATTCACTCTTCAGTAAGCACAGGATACGTTTGTTTCAGTTGTTTTTGTGTCAGAGATGACAATGATGCTCAAAATATATATTGAGTTCTTTAAAAAAGAAAGAAAGAATAGCAAACACAAGCATTTTGGATTGTTTTTGTCACACAAGATAAAGGCAAAAGTCCCGCAGCGCATCTGTTATGTCTCGACGCGTCGGCCATCAGAGCAAGTGCAAGCAGGTGCCGGGAATGAGACGAAGCAGCTGCTTTCTCCACAACTTGACTGACGACTAACTAAAGTGCGAGCATGGCAAGCCAGTCTTCAGATTGATCCTCACCTCGTCCGTCACCGCATCTGCTTTAGATTCAAACCGCTCTATTCCCCCATCATGTGAAGTCTTTAATTGCATGCCGGCTGATTGAAAAGCGGCGTGGAGTTTGGAGTGTTTGATGGCCGCGTATGGAACGACCAGATTACGTGACATTAATTAAGTCATATATACAGGCTGTTCATCAAATAAAATGACTCCCATGCTGGCTTTTCAAACGGAGCAGCTTGCTATGCAGGCGAACAATGTGCTACCAACTTGCTACATTATTGATGCTATTTAGTGGCCATAACGACCTAAAGACGACGTTTCTACAAAGTGTCTACACATTCGTCTCAGGATGCAAAACTTTAATCGTACAAAAACTAAACTATAGTATGATACAGTATAAAAAGCTTACCAAGTAAGGTGCATTAAAACGAGGGCAAGCCGATATTAGCTCTTTTAAACTCTTTATGTATTTGACACATTACAACATAAGACAATGACAGTTAAACATTGCCCTCAAAAACGTAAACATAGGTATAAAAAAATTAAAAAAATCGGCCAATTTTTTATGTTTTTCTCTTTGTTGTAATGTGAAACATAATAAATGACAAAGTGCAAAACAGCCAAATGTTCTACCTGCTGTTTATTCATCAGCATTAAGGGACCCACAAATAAGTTATTTTATGATGTATTTTGAATTAATCTACCAATTATTGTCATTTCATTCTGCTGAATATCGAAATGATCATTTTAAATATTATTTATTATTATTATTTTACTGTTGGATTGTACGAAATTGTTCAAGGTAACATTTTGTTAGAGTATTTAGGGGGGGTGGCTGTGGGGTTTAGCAAGAATTTTTCAAACAGGCATACTTACATACTGGCTAGTTGATCTTGAAGAATCTTTTGTGTGGAATAATTATAATCATGTGGAGTTTGATGTCGCTCACGTTGAATATTCTGACTAATTTAAGATAACTTTTCCAACACATGGAATTTGATGAAACTAAAGTTGAATGTTAAAGAACTTTTTGATGGTTAGCAGGTCATTATTAGGAATTTTGATCATATGAAACTGGATTAAGTTTGATTGATCCAAATGTTTGTTAGTATTTTCAGTCATGTGAATCGGTGACATAAATGTTGGACGACAGTTAATCGTTAATTTTTTTTAATCATTAACAGAACTTCATTGTGTGAGGTTTGATCGTTAACCTTTTTGGATCGATTGGAATCTTGCACACACACAAAAAAAAATTTTTTTTCATGAATGTCTTGACAGGTGTGGAACCTGTCCACGCAGAGTGTTCTCTACTGCTTCCCCCACGAAC
The DNA here is from genome assembly GCF_054856555.1 of Leptonotus elevatus. NCBI lineage: Eukaryota > Metazoa > Chordata > Actinopteri > Syngnathiformes > Syngnathidae > Leptonotus > Leptonotus elevatus. The sequence continues at coordinate 9,423,954 of NC_141243.1, read as the reverse complement.
ACGCTCGGCAGTCGCTCTTCCGCAACCTGGGCACGGGCGTCATGCAGGTGGAGGTGGGGCCGGCCAACCACGTCTTCTCCTGCGGCGCCGACGGCACCATGAAGATGAGGGTCCTGCCCAACCGATTCAGCACCAACAACAATAACAACAACAACAATGCCCAACAGCATCACCATGGCAACCTTAAGAGCGATGTCAAGTTTATTTTGTAGATGAGGACTGCAACTCACAAAATGGCTGCCGTTTTTTTTTTTAGGTCCACTTGAGATCTGTCTGCACAGGCAGAAGGTAAGAGAATCTCCTCGAGATTATGGACGATAAGTAAGCATCGAAGCACACTGGACCTAGTCGTACATTCCCGATGGAAAGTTTGGCTTTTCAAAGCACATTTGAGCTGACTTTTCTTGCAGTTTTATGTCGGGCACAAGGTGAGATCTGCGGCCGCCTGAGAAAGACTAGAGTAGCTGCAGGCAGGTTAGAGGTAAGCAAGTTGTGGCTCCGACTTTTCGGGTTTTTCCCGCTCAAGCCGACGCCATGCGACAGGCATCGTCATAAAATGTCAATTTGCACTTAACGGAGATGATGAATTCCACTACTGGCAAAAAGTTAGGGATGTTTCCAACTGAAACTTTGAGCAGTTGGAAATGTGCAGTCAAAAGGGTCGAGGTCAAGTAAAATTCACTGGTAAAGGTTCTGGTGCATTTTAGGTTCATCCTGAAACTTTTTGTGAGTCGTGTGAAGTGTCAATAAAGCAGTTATAGAGCATAATGTAAATATGAGGCCATGTACAGCACATTAAGATATAGATCTATATTCCTCGCCAATTGTATGAAGTGTCCTTAATCTTTTGACTACTGACTAGCCGTAGTCTATATTCTTCGTATACAGTTGCACAAAATGTAGCTTTAATTTAACCAGTGCCCCTCTTGAAATGGGCGCACCCCCTTTTCCTGTTTTTGGGGGGATGCTGCTGTTATTCCCAAATAAGCTGAAAAGGAAGTCTTCTTTGGTGAGCAGGTTTTAACTGTTTATTTGTACAGATGTTTTATTCCAATAACAGAACACGTTCTGCTACTAAATGTCATTCATTTTGAATACTTTGAATTAAAATGGATTCTTTTGTTGTTGTTTCTCAACCATTGAAATAATTTTTGCTTTTGTGCATCGCGCGTTTTTCGAGGAGCTTGTGCTAAATGCTACGAGCTAATGTGAAGGAGTTGAGATTTTGCACCTTTACGTGCTGCTAGAGGAACAAAACGCGCGCTCGTTTTGATTTTCCAGAAGATGACATTATTAGTGATAGTGATAGAGCCCCACTAAAAAGAAAACCAAAAACTACCCTAACAGAAGTTGCAGTTTAGAATGACGGCATAACATTAGTACTGTATAAAGGTTTTTATTTTTGCAAGAATAAAGCCGTAATATTACGAGAAAGCAGTTTTGTTTTTGTATTTTTGTTAGTTTTAAGCCTAAATATTTGAAGTTACATTTTTAGAAAAATTTACGTCTGTATTAGAGCCGTCATATTAGTTTAAAAATAATTGCAGCAATATATTAAATATATTACATGGAAAAAAATGCTATTTTATGGATTATATTTCATCTTTATTGCTATATGAAAAATAAACTTGTACAGTCCGTTATAAGCAATACACAATTGCAACAAACTTACAATTAGGAATTTTTATTTTTCTCAAACCGCTTAGTATTACTACCAATACAGTTCTACATATTCATATAATTTGAAAACCTCACTTTATTTCTCACAATATTACAACTTAATTCTAAAACTGCCCCCCAAAAAATCTGAATCTATTCTCGTATTAGTATTGTTTTCACATAAAACAGCATTGGTTTTCACTAACCATTTAAAAATTCTCGTAACAAAAATGTGGCTCTTTTTTTCCTCACCAAAAAAATATAACAGATTCTCATATTCCGATTGTATTCTGTCATTTTCTTTGACGTGAAGCCTTGACACTCCCTCATGCAAACCTTTATATTAAGAGAAGCCTGGGTACGCCAATTTGTTGGACACTTGTGTATAAAGCCGTCTTCATGAAATGTGTTGACTGAATGACTGAAAGTCACATGTATGGTTTTTTTTTTTCCTTCTTTGGCCTACACAATCATGGTGCAATTCTTGTTTTCTTCCGGGGGGGGGGGTTCCTCCCCCTCCAAACCTCTCGAGTGTCCGGGGGCAAATGATGTGTACTCCTCGCATCTTGTGGAGTTAATAAATACATTTTATCTGAGGCAAAGTGTTTGCTTCTACACAAGCTAGAGAGTGAAATAAATTGTATCAAAGTTGAGTGCTTTAGTTTTTTTTCAAAAGAGTAATCTACTCAAAACAAGTTGGCACACTAAAAACCTACACCAGCTGTTTAAAGATCAACACAAAAGATGAATGAATCTATGGGAGCAGAAAATAGCAATTTGAACTATTTTCTTAGTAAAATCTTTGGCTCAGATTCATAAAAAGGTCACATTTTTATTTATTAAAGGGGATGTCAGTTTTGGAGTGGTGGATCTTTTATGCAAATGACTCACTGCTCACCGCACCCCCCTGTACTGCTGGGTCAATGAAGAGTGGCTTTTGTTACTATGACAACCGGGGTGACGAGTTTGTGACAAAGCAAGCAGCTACTTGTTCTCAATCAGCCCATACTCAAAAAGAAAAGAAAAAAGTAAAAGCAACATTTGTATTTTCACTCTTACAAGCAGCACTTCATTAAGCCACTGAATTACACCCAATTGGGAAGTTATGAAATCATCTGAGATTTGAACCCATAAGCGTAACTTGTCAATTGTGATACAGGTTTACTAACAATTCCACCATGCTGCCAATTAACTCACAATATTACTAATGATTACATTAATGACATAATGACAACAGATTGAGTTTAAAGTTTTTATTTTATTAGAAGAGCAAACAATACTATTAAATGTTCACATTAGCATTGATCAGAAGAGAAAACCTCACAATTATAGAAACATTTCTGTACAGTTGATTAAATCGCTGTCAGGATCACTTCCACAAATCCATTTCTGTCAGTGTTTAGTGTGCTTCCAGAGGAAGAAAAACTGATTGAAGTCTGCTTGGGAATCGATTCGTGACATTGGCACGTCAAGGTCGGACAATCGGGGTGGATGCGTTCAAATTGCGTAAGTACCGGTAGTTCGTTTACACTGATTTTCTGACATAATTGATCATGGATTTCAAATAACAGGCCATTGTTATTTGAACCAGGCAACCACCTTCAGGAAATAAATCTACATCAGGGATGGAGAATCCTTTTATTAAGTCCTCAAGAGGACCATATTAATTTATGAACACTTTTATTATAATATATTATGAGCATTTTTATAACCGTTCCATTTAGGTTTTGCATTTAGAATTTCATGGCAGGTTATAACAGTCTGCCGCGGGCTGTGAATGGTGCTGACTCGCAAGGTAAATGGAGCCCCCCCCTCCCAGTGGGTGGGTCGACTCTTGTGGGAGGCGCTCACAGCCTGGCGTGATCCTTCAGAATGACCTCCAGCTTCTGACCCAGCATGACGTTCCCTCGAATCTTGAGCTTGCCTGAGAAGAACGCCTATATAGCGGTGAGAGAGAAAAAAAAAGAAGACATTTCATCCCCCTCAATCTCAACATTTGGACAAAATGTCTTTAACGAGGGAGCTGAAGCTGTGACAGCGGCTATTCTTTCCCTGGTTGCTGCTTTGACTGTGGGAGAGGGTAGAAAAGACCCTGCTTACCAGAGGGGGGCTTTTTTTTTTCCTCCCCTTTTTTCCTTCAAAACACACTGGGATCAATATGAAGCGTCGTGACTGGGGCATCAATTTGACGCTGGCCCATAACAGATGAAATGCCACAGAGATATCAAATGACGTCCATTGATTACCTGCGCGTGCTTTGGTCCTGAAAGAGCCCACCGACTGGCTTTTTATGTGACGTGATGAATGGAAGAAGTCTTTACAAATTGATTACTTTCACTCGCATGTACACGAAGGGCTCTCGGGAAGCCGACTTCACCTCAAAGGTTCATTATTTCTGGAGGATAGCAACAGCAGCGGCTGTGAAAGCTTTCACAGCTGCCTTTGCTGTTTCAAAATTAAACCTAAAACACTAGAAATGGTTGAATAGAAGAGCTAAATGTTTCACTTTGTTTTTTTCAAGACAATCTGTATTGGGATGATGACATTTCCAGGTTGCATTCCTAACTGGTATAGAAGTAGCAACATAAAAGGTAGCTGTCTGAGATTTTTCAGCATTGTGTTGGCACCACAATACTCTTAAATCTAAACTAAAAATAAAAAAAGCATTATCTGAAAATGTTATAATTATTATTAAAATTATTTTTTATTATTAATTATTCATTTTCTCTAGTCGTAAGTAAAAATGTTTTATCAAAATTGCTTTTATAGCATGTAGTTGAAATGAAGGCAGATTTAAAACATTGCATTGCATTTTCCCCCCTTAAAAAAAAAGCATTATCTGAAAATTTTATAATTATTATTTTTATTACTAATGATTCTCCTTTTTCACTGGAGGAAGTAAAAAAAGACATCAAATTTTCTTTTATAGCATGTAGCAGATTTAAAACATTTCATTGCATTTCACCCCTCCTTAATTTATTTTTTATTTTTTTAAATCTATATTCTCAGGCCCTACTTGTAAGTCAAGGTACAACTGTCCTCTGCTCATTCCTACCGTCTGTGGTTTAACTTTGTCTTGCACCACATCCATGAAGTCTCCATCCGACACGGTGAAAGTCACGTCTGCCTTCCCGCCGTAGGCGCCGCGATGCAGCGCGCCGTTCCCGTTCTTCAGGTCAATTGCTGGAGGACAACGAGAAATCGCCTTTTCAAACCTGATTGCGTTTAAAGCAACGAGCAGCCGCGCGACTTAAGTTAAACTCACTCCACTCTGCGACGTTCTTGCCGTCTTTGGTGATCTCCCAGCCGAAGACGGCGTTGACCTTCTTGACCAGCTCGCCGCCAGACTCTCGGATGCGGCGTCCGATCTCGGCGAACACCAGCTCGCTCTGAAGACCCGCCCCTGCCTAACCAGCCAAAGAAGACCGTTAAAGTTGCCACCTTTCAAAAGAAGAGAGATTCACACGTACTCACCTGAGGAATACCGGTCTCGGCGGTTTCATGTAAATCAACGTAAGCGCCGGCAAGCACCACGGCGCCGGTTTCCTTTACCTGGAAGAGACCAAAGAGCAGGTAAGAATCTGACTGACATGAGTGTTTTGACTGAAGTGATCCATACTGACTTTACACTGAATGTGAACTCTGCTGCCTTCCTTCCACATCTCCGTCTGCAGGGATTGACCCGGCATCACTGGCTTCACAAAACGGACCTGTGAGGAGGCACACAACTAAGGGTTCGACTACTTTCCTTGATAGATAACAGAGCAAATTGCATTTTTTTTAGAATATGGAGTCACATGGCAAAGATGATGTAGTTACTTGCCACTTCTAGGCCATAAATATAAAACAAATATCACTGCATTGCCGTCAGTGATAGATAGAACACACAGTTTTGAGTTTGTCGAGTTATTCCGTAATTGAAGTGTTGTGAATTCACTGCCATTGACTACTATAGACGTCAAAAATTAATGTGAACTATTTCTATTAGTTAAACATTTTTTTCTATTTCATCTCATTTAATTTTTTATGAAAACCTTAAAAAAATTATTGTAAGTTTATAACAGATATAAAATGTGTGATTAATCGTGAGTCAACTATTCAAGTCATGCGATTAATTTCGATTAAAATTTTTAATCGTCTGACGCCCCTAATTTAAAAAAAGGGGCGTCAGGCGATTAACATTTTTAATTGTAACTAATCACATGACTTCACTAGTTAACTAACGATTAATCATAAATTGTATATCTGTTCTAAATTTTCATTAAAAAAAATTATAGGTTTTTATAATCTTGTTAGCAAAAGTGGAAAAAAAATTGTAACTAATACAAATAGTTCAAATGAATTTTTGACATCTATAGCCGTCAATGGCAGTGAATGAGTCAAGTCAATACAAGAAACCTTGATGGCCTTGAATCTGGAGGGCTCGTTGGCAGCAAACTGCTTGAGGACGTGTCTCGCCGCGAAGCCAAACGAGCACAAGCCGTGCAGGATGGGTGACTGGAAGCCTGAATAAAAATGCAGAGCCACTTTCAAGCTTGGAGTCTTGTAGCTATGCTACATTGTCAAGCAGAAGTGCTCACATCCCCCAACAGGTGCGACACCCCATCGATTATGTCCAAGCCAAAAGGTAAGCAAAGCTGCATTGATTTCTCAGTGAGTTAAAATGCCTTAACTCATTCAAACCCCAAAACGTATAAATACATTTTTATTACTTTGTCCTTCACTCCCAAACATGCATTTATACGTTGTTGGGGTTTTTTTTTTATGCAAGAGCATACAGAAGGCTTTGACGCAGCTTCTGACCTGAAGAGGTCGGTATCTGCATTTTTTTTCAAATTCTGAGGGCCGATGAACGATATAAAACATTTTAATCTCAGGAAAACTATTTTAATTTTTAGTTAACTTTATAAGAGATGTTGCTGACCTTGGGAACCTTCTGAACATTTTGTTTTTGTTTGGGAAAAAAAATGAGAAATGTGAAAGTTTAAGATTTCTCTTCTTTTTTGGGGGGGAGGGAAGATATTTACTTGTTTAAGTGTCCATTTAACTTTTTAAGACGTACTTGGTAACCTTGGGAGTTCTCTGAACATTTTTATTTTTTTATTTAAAATGAAGTATATTGTGTAAGATTAAAAAAAAAATCTGCATTTTGAAAAGTCTGAAAAATCGTTCAATAAGCATGAATGCTTTAAGACATTGCCACAAAGTCAAGATTGACATTTGTATTTTACACAATTTTGATGCCAATACCCCCCCTCCTTTTTTTTTCTTCTTTTTTTTTACTGAAAATGAATATCTGCTTCAAATATCGGTTACCGGTCTCCTTGACTACTAATAATCGGTATCAGCCCTGAAAAGAAACATACTGGTTTATCTCTAATTTATAACTCAAGTATGTCACAGATGTCCTAGGAACTGTTTTAAGCTGTGTTTATATATATATAAATAAATAAAAATGTGATTGCCCGCGCCTAGTCAAAGCAATTCAAGTCTTACCTCCCATGGCAGCGAAGCTGGGGTCAATGTGGAGTGGGTTCCAGTCCCCACTCAGACGGTACAAGGCTGCCTAGGAGGAAAGAGATGAGACTCATAAATCATAACATAGGAGACATCTACAATAACAAGGCCTGGGAATCACTCTGACAATTCTTTTCACATTTGATTCGTTTCTTCTTCACCTGGTCGTTAGTGGTGGAATCGACCAGCACTACGTCTGGAGCTCGCTGAGGCGGTGGCACCAGAGGCTGCGGGGTTATCCAACACAGCAGGAAGCGCCATTAATATTCCTCACGTCTTAATGTGTTGTCAGAAAAACAGTGAATTTAACACACTTTGGCTTTCTCCGATGTTCTTTTGCCTCCAAAGCCTCCGGCGCCGATCACAAACACAGAAAACTGGTTGAAGCAGAGCAGATCGGCGCCGTTGTACGTGTTCACTGGGAGAGAGGGGGGGGATTTTTTAGAAGCGGTACAGTTGGGGGGGGGGGGAGATCACAAATGGGGGTGGTTACTCACTCACCATCCAAGAGAATCACCGCCCCAGAGCCTTTGTCCAGCACGTCTGCAATGGTGGCCTCGGAGGTCAATTGTCCTTCAAGAAGAAAAATGATTGCAGGGATTTGACATTTTCTTTTAGCTTTGGGGGGGGGATTGTTTCATACCGGAGGTTGGAAGAGGTTTGTAGAGCTCAAGGTACTGCTCGCCATGTAACACCTAATGCATGACAATCACATTTTAATTGGACTAAAAAAATAATAATTGCAAAAAAAAAAAAAATCACCAAAATCATATGCACTTGCAACATTTACCACTTGCAGTAGTGTGTATTTCCCTCACCTGTGTGAAGTCAATGTTGAGTCCAGGCAATGAGCTCAGGCCGCCCTCCATCATGGCCGCCTGGGCAGGAATGACCCCAAAGGTTGGAAGGCAGCCAAAGTCTGCATGGCCTTCGTACAGGAACCTAAAGAAAACAATACGGTTGTGTAATGTTTAGTTGAACATGTCATCTTAGTGGCACTAATCACACACCTGAGATGGTCGGGGTCCTTGGTGGACATGCCCACGCCAAGCGCGTAGAGGATGCACTGCGTGTGCGAGAAGCTGAACGTTGTGGGGGGAAGTTTTTGTCCCACTGCTGCAGTCTGACACAAAGAGAAGAGAGACTTATATGTAGAGTATTGACCTTAAAACATCTGCCAAAACTCGGAGCCGATTAATTTCCCCTCAAAACGTTATACAGTAAACGTTATCGAAGAAACCCGACGTTTCAGACGCTGTGACATTACCCTGAATGCATCATTTTGCTTGCATGGCATTAGCAACTAGCAAGTGTATGCTGCGTATGTTATTCTGTTGTCCCCCGAGCGTCCTTTAAGCTGTTTAATGACATCCCAGTTGGACTTAACTGTAAAACTAAACACACGACAGTAAGAATAACAGTCACTGTATATTTAAATACAAAACATGCTTCGTTTTTATAACATCGCTAGCCTAGCGCTAATGCTATTGGCGATGCTAACCGGACGTTAGCATCTAATTCGGTAGTTTTTTCTTCAAATTATGAATATTCACTCACAAATGCTGTGGGAACACATACCTACTGGTAAGATAACATGACGCAAAAGTACACATTGTTCCCAATGTGTGACAAATGAGTTATTTTAATAGAATTAAATCATAACTTTCTTCTGTACTGTACACACATTTCCACATGACATGGCACGAAATACAACCCCTGAGGTCCCAGGTTAACCTGGTAAGTCCCAAGACTTGTGAAAATAACACAAGATAAAAATATATAAAACAAAAAGGTTAATGCCTGGAATGAGTAATACAAATGCAAGAGACTCGAATTTCACATATGTAAGACCTACAACGTAATTTGCAGGGATGAATGGGCCTGACCAAGTAGTTGAGCAGCTTTAGTAGTTGAATAAATACTAAGTTTTGAAATCACAAATTGTTTTAATCATGATTTCAATCTCAATCAAATAATCGTGATTGCTATTTTTCCATACCAATTATGTACTTTACAGCAGTTGTAAAAGAGTCAAAATTGTTTTATTATTGACATATAAATCTATACAATATATCTTGTATACTTCATGAAATTTGTTGATAAGGTCATACTATGGACTTGTCATTCAAAGCAGAATAAATCTTAGTAGCGAAATTTAGTGCGTAAGCGACACTTATTGAAATGCATTATTATATGCATTATATATTTATATATTTTTTTATTTCTTTTTTATAATTGGCCAGTATTTTATTCTGCCAAAAATTGGTATCGGCATCAGCCTAAAAAAATGCATATTGGTCGAGCCCTACTTATATGCTCATGTATTTCACCTCTTCGCGTAAAAGGCTGTGTTGAAATCCACTCATTATCAAATCAGACTTCCTGTGAACCCCTCGCGGCCCAAGCGCTTCTTCATTAGTCTCATTAATGGCCGCCGTCTCAGCTTTTTGTTCAGGTCGACGGATGTGACTGCTCCCGCGCTGCACAATAGTGACCAGCAGCCGCATGACAGGCGCTCCAAAGCACCGACTGCCTCGTTTTTAATTAAGACCGCCATGGAGTGCAGACATCGGGGACGCGCTTGCCTTTCAGCCCCGCGTTAAATATTGGAACCCGGTAATGAATCTTTAATGTGCTTGGCCACACACACGCATTGCTTATCTATACAATCAAATAGGCATAATGAATTGAACAACCATGAAAGCTAGAAATGAGTAAAATGTCTATTGGCCTTGAAATGGATCATTTGAGTGTGCTGCAAAGTTTGTACAACTCTGAACAGGAAAGTCAGTATTGATGCTAACGCTCGATTAAATGTTTCTCCAGCTCACAGGGTTGTTGCCAGAGGTGGAGGATGCAGCAGGAGCAAAAGCAGAGGTCGGACGAGCGGCAACATCCTGGCCCGACTTCACCTTTGACAGGACGCTCACAATGGACTGAAGAGATTCTGCAAAGAGGTGAGAGGAAAATTCTCAGTTCTGTTTTCAACCAATAAAGCCTTTTTTTTTTTTTTATCTGATGCTGGGCTGTAACACTGCACAACTTAATCGTGAAATGGCTTCTACAAGCCAGAAGAGATCAAATAAAATGAATCATTAGGATTATCAAATATTGTATCCAAAAGGAGTAAACACAATCTGAATTGGACAAATTCCAACATTTCTTAAATTAACTCTTTGACCGCCAAAAATGTTTAATAACGTTTAGTAAAATCCAAATGAGTGCCGCCAAAGACGTTAAAAGATGTTCACTATGTTGTTGTTTTTTTTTGGGGGGGGGGGGGGGGAAACGGGTGGAGGAAAGCCTTGGCAAGCTGTGCTGAAAGTATCAAACAGGTCGAGTTAGTATAATGACTATTTTTGGGCACGAGATGGCAGCAATGACTCTCTTTGGACAAGATCGGGTAGGAGTCAGTAGAAGACGTGAGGCGGAGCTAGAGTGTTGAGGGGAGAATGGCTGAGGAAGCGAAAATGGCGACCGGTTGCAAGCAGCTCACGCTTGAGCATTTTTTTCAAAGACGAAAAGCATCGACCAATGCTAAAGAGCACATTATTGATGATGATGGTGACTCCGAGGTTGACGCCGAAGTTGGAAGCGTTGACGCGGCGGCTTCGATCACGTCGTAAAGCCTCACCGGCTAGCGATGCTAACGCCGGAAAACGTGGTGCACAACCGAGCACTTCTGCACAGGCGGACGTTCAATCGGACGATGAAGAGTACCCCGAGTCCAATGCATATTCATCGGAGGAGCGGGTACAGTCTGATCACGGAGAAGACACTGGTTCTGGACTACGATGCCACCATGAATGGAGTGGATAAGATGGATCAGAACATCTCTTACCACCCCGTATAGGAACTTAAGGACATGAGGAAGCCAGACGTAACACCAGGTCACCGTATCATGATCCTGAGAGTAGACTTGATGACAACATGGCCAGACAACAGACACTGCAGTATATACCTACTACTAAAAAAGGCCGGCAAGAAAGTGCATGCGAAGGGGCAATCGCAGTGAAACTAATCTGTGGTGCAAATCCTGCTGCGTCCCCTTGCACGCAGGGGAGTTTTACACAATATACCTCACAAAAAGAAAAACCGTGTAGTTGAAAAATCCACACAATTGTAAATAGTACCACAGTTGCACACATTTGTAAATAGTTTGCCAAATTGTTTTGTCAAATTGTTACACCGTTGAATGTAAATAAACGTATTTTGCTATCAAAAAACACTTTTTCATTGTTGGTGGTAGTGTTTTACAGAAGTAAAGCACTGTTTAGGTGTTTGTGGCATCAGTCATGGTGTCAAATTCACTAGAGTGCATAAAATAATATCGTTTCACAAAAAGCTTGATTTCTCCGTATTTTGGTCCAAAACAGAGCATTTGGGTGAAACTAACCTATTTTCTATTGTTGATTACTGAAAAACGGAATAAGGTAGAAACAAACTATCTTTTTCTGATGAAAGATGAGTTCAATTTTTCATTTGGTAGTATCTGTGTTTCCATAGTCCAAACACAACATTTTCTGTGGACCTTGAAAGATCAATCAAAATGCTTAAATCAGCTGGCACCCACACATCCTCTTTTCTGAAAATGCTTGGCAGTCAAAGAGTTAAGGTGCACTCGTCTTTTTTTCTGTGCAATGATTTATCAAAATGATGAAGCATATCAGTGCTACTAGGAAATAGAACAAAAGAAACAGCTCCAGGGCTGATATAGGGATAAAAAAAAAACTTATTTCACACATAAATGTTAAAGGAGGGCCGTCGTCTATTGGCAGGTAGTTATAGCAACAAGGTTCTGTAATAAGCTACAAATGAGGAGGCAGCACAAAGCCATGCTAATGAGACCGGCTCCCTCCCGTTGGGGCCGCCACCCCCGTGCGCTTGCCGGCAAACGGCGCCGCCCTCCTTGCTGGCGTGCGGCTGAGAAGGATGGAGGAGAGAAGTAACACTAAATGATAATTACAACAATAATTATGCGTGATTCACTGCAAACACTCCTCACCTCTACTTATTTTCTCTCTCCACTTTTCTTGACCTCTAACCGCAGATTGCCTCACTCTGCTCGAGGAAAACTCCGCAGGAATACAGATGAGTGGAGACCAAAAGCTTTCGATTTTACGCTACATAAATGACAAATGCGCGATGGCGCTGGTGTGGTTCATGAAGCTTCATTTTCTCCATCATAACTAATCAGACACACCCACAAAAAAATTTAAAAAATGAATCAATATCAACCCCGGGAGTCTTTTCCGAAACAACACATTGGGAACTATGACAAGATTCTAGTGGCTGGTAGCTGCTTAGTTCAGAAGTTAGTAAATGAGACTTTTAATAAGTCGCTGGCCATTCCCTGTCAACAAACATGATTCGGTGTATGTTGTTTAGACATTTAGAGTAGATGACCTCAGCTCCAGCATCTCGTGTCATTTAACTCATTTGCGTATAAAAACGTTCTATTTTAAAAATTGCCATGGTCCTAAAAATGTATTTATACGTTTTTTATGCAAGAGCATACAGAAGGCTTGATGCAGATTCTGACCAGAAGAGCTCGCTTAAAAAAATTAAATAAAAATAAAAATCAGCCAGCAGGTGGCAGCAGAGTATAAGAGCTCAACCAGGGTCATGTTGCAACAAGCTCTTTTCCCCACAGTTTTAAACAGATTTGTGAATAATGATGAAATGTACCTATATTCTAATGCTAATTGCTGCAAAACAGAAACGGATAGAAATAAAAAATGTTCCTGATGAAAGAAGAGACTAACCTTTCTTTCGGTAGGTTTCCATGTTTTTATAGCAATAGAACACAATATTCTGTGGGCTTTTCAAAATCCAGTAGAACAGCCGGCAGCGAAGGGGGTTGCTTCAGTGAAAATGACTGGGAGTGAAAATGGCGGTTTAAACTAAACAGCAATGTGGGGTGGCAGAAAAAAGTCGGAAAATTAATTTCGCAGGTGAATGTGATTGTAGTCTAACTTTATCCCGCAGTCATTTAGGATAAGCGAGTGTGTTGTTCAATTGCAGTGCTGCGTCTGACACATCATTGCCTCCGTTAAGGCTCTGATACCACATTTATCCCCTTTGTTTATTTCTTTTTTTTTTTCTGTCAACGTGTCACCTTCCAGCATCTGTCGCTCGTGCCACAGAATCACTGACCTTGTACTGACGTGGGCTTGGTTGAGTCTGTAAAATCACAAACTTTGTCCCACTGGTCCCTGACAGCCTCGGGAGTCATGGGCTGGTTCCTCTGTCTGGTGATGCAGCCCTGAGTTCGCTCCCAGCGCACTTAACACACACACACACACACACACACACATTAAGAGGTCATTTTTAAATGTCGGCAAGCGCAAATCTGGTGGTGGTGCTCGGGGCTAATTAATAACAGATGCATACAGACAGGACTAAAAACACAAAAGACTCACATTTGCCAATCCAGCCTGCACCGACCTGCAACCAAATGAATCATCATGGAAACATTGGAACAAGTTGGTGCCATCTTTCAGTGTCGGTGGAAATGAGACCGAGCTGCGATACCTCAAAAAGTCCTCCGCTTTCTTGGCATTGTTCGTGACAGAGCCACAGCACCATGGGAGCCACGTACTCCGGCTTGAGCGCCGCCACCAGATCTAAATAAAACAAACACAGACGCTGGAAAACCGCAGCCTCGTTTTCAAGGCGCATCTGCAGGGATCACTTCACTGCTAACAACACATTTGAGGGCAGAGCGGTGCACGGAAATAGCAGCAAGTTGTCAAACTGCATTATCATTGGCATCATTTTCAGAGTTAGTCATGCACAACCACGCAAAAATAATGTGGGAACTGTTTTGAAGGGCCGCTTGTTCAGTCATATGTAGTCTATAGCAGTGCTTCTCAAACAAAGTATCGACTAAAAATGCAATCCAAGTACCATCGTCATGACCAACGTTACAATAGCATCGTAGGCCACCTGAGGTTTTATTCCTTTAATATGTAAGACATAAACATTATTGAACAGCATTTGAACAAAATGTGTACCTTGACTACTGATTTCAAAACAAATCTGGTTTTACACTCATAACTGTCTTCTTAACTACAATCTGGCCCATGACTCAAATTTGTTTGACAACCCTCGTACGTACTTTTTTCCTTCTCAAGCCAGTGGTACGAAACCTAAGGCCTGTGGGCCATTTATGGTGCCAGCAGGGCATTTAATCCAGTCCGCCATGCAATACCAAAAAGCAAAAATTCTATTTGCTGCTCCTGTCGTTTTCGGATACAGAGACCACACGAAACCATTATTTATACAACTAAAAACTTTTAAATTTAATGAATTGATGGAGTTTAACCACCTTAAAATAATGTATAAAGCCCATCGTGAAATTTTTACCAGTATACAAATCAAAAAAAAAAAAAAAGGGAAAGTGAGTACAAATTAAGAGGTGCAAAAAAAAATTCCAAACCTAAATAGAGAACAAAACAAAAAGATTGATGTATTTCAACTCAAGCTGATTGTAAAACAAAATCTTTTCAGTCTATCTGTATTTTAAATGTATATAGCACAAGGACATGCTATTGAATTATTTCATAGAATTCCTTTAGTTTCTTTCATTTTAAAGAGTGAATTATTATTTTTTTATTGAATTGAAAAAGAAACCTGAATAGAAAGGCCAAAAACATTGAACCCACAAATGCTCATAAGCATTTGTTTCATCGTGTCTATTTTTCCATTGATTTAGGGCGGCTAAGTTGTTAGCACATCTGCTTCACAGTTAAGGTCTGGGTTCAAATCTTGGCTGAGCCCTCTGTGTGGAGTTTGTACATGCGGGTTTTATGTTGTTCCAAATATGAAGATTTACTAAAGATTGTCCATTATTGTGAACGGATGTTTGTCTTTATGTGCCCTCCTTGTGATTGGCTGCCAACCAGACCGCCCTAAATCAGCTAAGCCAGGACCCTAATGAGAACAAGCACCATAGAAAATGGATGAATTTAAAATAGCCCTCAGAGGACTTTTGATAAAAATTGATGTGGCTTTTGGCGCTAAAACCCAGCATGCGGACTGCGGAGCCATGTAACTGGCCGACAAAATGCAAGAATAATAAACAAATGTGAAATTGTTGATTTTAAATGCAGATCGACGTCAACACGCAATAGTTGTACCTGAAAATAATTCATTTTATGGGTAAGCTCGCTTGCAATAAGAAGAGACGTATCTCTCTTGTTACCATGGTAACCGCGAATCACCATTTTATATTAAATGAACCAGCCCAGCCAGCTCAAATTAAATTTCTAATTAATTTCCCCCAATAAGAAATGATGGAAAAGGAAGTCTATACCCTTGAAGCGGTCAAGGGATCCTTGGTGTATGACGGGTCCCATATATCAACGGTTGTGAACCTCATTTTTGTCTTGGGCCACATTGTAGTTACAGTTTGTATCTTAATTTCACGCGTCTGCTTACCTGGAGGCATGACGGTCTCGGTGAGGCGCGAGCCGGCAACGGGTGCGATGGTGTTGCACTGGATGTTGTATTTGCGTCCCTCAATGGCCAGCGTGTTGGACAGGCCCAGCAGACCCAGCTTGGCCGAGCTGTAGTTGGCTTGGCCGAAGTTGCCGTAGATGCCCGCAGCTGAAGCTGTCATGATGATTCTAGGTGGCGTTAATGCAGAATGGCAGCCGTCACATGGAAGTCACATGGGAGTCGGTGGGCGTTTGGAAATGATGCATGGCAAAGATGAACGAGGGGAGGCCAAATCTTAAATGGAAAACTCTTCAAATGATTGTTCAAGACCCCTTGAGGTTTATTTTTTATTTTTAACTCATTCACTGCCATTGACGGCAATAGACGTCAAAAATTAATTTGAACTATTTCTATTAGTTGCACTTTTTTCCCCACTTTTGTTAAAAAGAGTATGAAAACCTAGGAAAAAATGTATTGTACATTTAGAGCAGATATAAAATTTGTGATTAATTTACGAGTTAACTAGTGAAGTCATGTGATTAATTACAATGAAAAATCACCCGATGCCCCTAATTAAAAAGAAAAGATTATTAAAAATTAGAGGCGTCAGACGATTCAAATTTTTAATTGTAATTAATTGCATGACTTCACTAGTTAACTCACGATTAATCTAAATGTACAATAAAAAAAATTCTTTTTAAAAAAGGTTTTTATACTCTTGTTAACAAAAGTGGGAAAAAATGTGAAACTAATAGAAATAATTAAATAAATTGAATTTTTGACGTCTATACCAGTCAATGGCATTGAATGAGTTAACATGAATCAGCACGATTCAGTTAAAGGACTATTCAAATTACCCAGGTCAATCCAAAAAGCTGCGTAGCCAAATTAACACATTTCTTTTTTTCTGCTCTAATTTGCATATCCACATCTAATGTGCTGTCTGAGCCTTCTATGCAGATTCATTTTTTCTCGTAACACCGCGAAGCCAACCGAGCTCATCATATTGAGTAGCATCAAGCGACTGATTTATGTATTACTACCTGAGGCTCTAGACTGGCTCCAGTCTGTCTTTACATTGCGGCGTTCTGTAAGGTGAGAAGAGAATGTCTTACCTGCCAAACTTTTGGTTCTTCATGTGATTCCAGGCGGCGCGCGTCACCAAAAAGGAGCCTCGCAGGTGAACTCTGTGAATGAGGTCTGGAAACAATTGGAAATGGTCTCAATCAAGATAATTAACTCATTTTCTCCCAAAAATTTATAAATATGTTCTATTTTTAATATGCCATGCTCCCAAAGACGTATTTATACATTTTTATGTTTTTTATGCTAGAGCATACAGAAGGCTTTGATGCAGGCTCTGAACTGAAGAGAATGCTTGAAGCAATGGTAATTACAAAAATGGCCAGCAGATGGCAGCAAAGTGTAAGAGATTAACCAGGGCCATGTTGCAAAAGGTTTGCCCACCAGTGTTTTAAACAGATTTGTGAATAATGATGAAACGTAGCTATATTCTAATGCGAATTGCTGCAAAACAGAAACTGATAGAAATATTTGTTTTTTCCCTGATGAAAGAAGAGACTAATCTTTCTTTTGGTAGGTTCCATATTTTTGTAGCAATAGAACACACTATTCTGTGGGCCTTGCAAAATCTGCCAAAATCCAGTAAAACAAAAATGAGCGAAGGGGGTTGCTTCAGTGAAAATGGCTGGGAGTGAATGAGTTAATTAAATTAAATTGTTAAATAGTCTCAAATGAGCGAATTGAGGTCATTTTGTTAAATTATGACTGATTTAAAATGGGTTGTCTATACTTTAAGAAATTTGTTAAGGTTAAGGTCATACTATGGACTTGTCATTAAAAGTAGAGTAAATCTTAATAGTGAAAGTCAGAATGGAGGGGATAGTTGTATGCATTTTATATATATATATATATATATATATATATATATATATATATATATATATATATATATATATATATATATATTTATTTATTTATTTATTTAATCGGTAAAAAATATATATATATTTATTTATTTATTTAATCGGTAATTGGCATCGGCCTAAAAAAATGCATATCGGCCGGGCCCTAATTATAAGACATGAATATGCAACAATTAAATGAAAAAACGGTCCCTGTAACAACTGTTTCACTATTATAAACAGAGTACCCCAGTATTTATTAATTTCACGACCTTACCCCAATCCAAATCACTTGTCCTGACGAACGAGCGGTCCCGAAGGATCCTTCCAAAGAGGAAAAGGTTCATAAACGGACACAGTGATGGAAGAGTTGTTTTTCCACAATAAAATGACTTACCCGGCATTGTTTACGACAATATCTGAAAAACAAGATATTAGATATAAGATTTTGTAGGTACAAAAGCGAGGGCTGTCAGAGCTGTAAACAAAAACATCAACAACGGCTCTATCCCACGACCAGCGAGTTTACCCGTACTGAACAAAGCACAGTTGTGGAACGGTCTCACCCCAAAAAAAGTAGTCTGGCCGTGATTAATGTTATTGATCCCCACCTGTTCCCCTGCCGCTTCTGGTCTATCGATTAGCACTCACCTATTCTTCCAAACGCATCCAGCGCTGCTTGAACGAGCTTCTCTCCGTCTTCCACAGAGTCTGTGAGCGTGCAAGGCCGAGATGGAGAGGGAAGCTTTAAAACCAAGCTGAGCGATTTTCTATTAAAACTGACAGTTACAATAATACGCTCATGAAAAGAATACACAACAAACAAGGAAAATCCAATTACTTAACCTATACTCTGATAGCCACTATTATTGATTGCAATGCATCATTTCAATTGGTTTTCTTGGGAATTATACATTTGAATTATATCTACAATCAATCACCAACTCTAATTATACAGTGTCAACAGAATCCATGCATGCTCGTTGACCTCCATTTTGTTTATACAAATCAATCTTCTTGGGGTTTGTTGATTATACTATAAAAAAAATTGTTTTAAAAACATGGTGCCAGTGTGTACTAGTTAGCCTCAAGGACAACAGGAGTAGCCCACAAGTCTGTTCTAAAAATAGCTCACTAACGATGGGACATGATGACTTGCTAAGAAGTTTTAAAACAGAAGAAATGTAATATTCATTTATTTATAATAAAATAAAAATTAAAAAAATAAAATGTAATTAAAAAAAAAAAATTACAATAGGAAAAAAATGCTGTTTTTATTTACCCTCCCAAAAATGTTAAGTCATTTTTTTTAGCTGTAATTTTTTAATACCGTGATATTTTTGCTCACTGTTATGAACAGTCCATTCTGTTATCATTACTATTGTTCATCGTGTTGTTGCATTGGCTCCATTTAGTACCGAACGCCTGGACAGAGACGTGTTTACCAACTGACCAATCACTAGAGCCAATTTTATTTTAATGATAAAAATAAATACATCTATAAAGCGGAGCAAGAAATCTGTGTACCAAGAGCACAAACACAAAAAGAGATAGTGACATGCTACAGAAGGAAAAAAGAAAAGGCAGCTCGAGGACAAGATGAAGGCTGGTCCAAAAACTTCTCACCGTAGTTGGCCACTGCCTTTCCTCCCTTGGCTTTTATCTCGTCCACAACCTTATCGGCAGCCGCAGAACTCTTTCCGCCCCCTTTAGTGTCTGCCCCAAGGTCATTCACTTGAATGTAGCGAGAGGAGGAAAAGATTAGCAACAAATGGGCAACGAGCGCCGTTTTCTGCCGGTGATTAGCAGCGTTTCGCTAAGCCGCGTCACACAGTTCAAGGGCGAGTTCATGGTAGATAGCGGCTATTATTTAAGATGTTTACGGCCACGGCTTGCGTCCAAATCACGGTGTCAATCAATACAATACGCTAGAATGCGACACCATTGATCCTCTTAATACAGCATAAGATCACAAGTGGAGCTTAGACGCGAACCATGCAAAATGAAATGTCACTGAGCAGGAAGTCATGCTGGGTTACGTTATACAGTTAAATACTAGAAAAGACGCTAGGTGATGCATTCGGAAAAAGAAAATAACTGAGCTGTGTTGTATTTTCCCCCCAATGCTGATTGTGAACATAAAAAGTCTTTACACCCACCAGGTTTTTGCAATAGGAATGAAAAGATAAATTCATCATTCCAGGCCTGCTAGAACAGCCGACCTTTATTTGGGGTTAATCAGAGGCATTCTATAATGGGATTGGTTTGTTCTAAAAATATATAATTAAAATAAAAAGAGGGTGTGTGCATACTGTATGTGCAACCACATTATTTCAGCCATTTATTTTTACTGACTCTTAAAAACATTTTGTTTTCATTCATTGAGTTGTACAGGTCACATTGATGGTGGAAAAAGTTTAGAAAAACAAACAAATTGTTTGTAACAAGGGTGTGTAGACTTTTTATATCCACTGCATTTCCAAGTAATAGGGCCACACTGAAATTAATGATTTTTTTTTAATGTGTACATATTTATTAGTAATAATAACATTTTCTCTTACCTACTTACAATAACATTTTTATCATAATTTAACTGTAGTCCCATAAAACTACATTTATCATAATATTCACACAAAAAATTCAAGATTTGTTATAATAATTATAATAATAATATGTGTCAAAATGAATCGATTAATCAACAATCAATCATAAAATTAAATCGACAACTATTTTAAAATGTGATCATTTATTAACTCATTCACTGCCATTGACGGCTATAAACGTCAAAAATTAATTTGAACTATTTCAATTAGTTTAACATTTTTTTCCACTTTTGTTAACAAGAGTATGAAAACCTAGAAAATATGTTATTGTACATTTAGAACAGATATAAAAATGTGTGATTAATCGTGAGTTAACTAGTGAAGTCATGTGATTAATTACAATTAAAAAATGTAATTGCCTGTCGCCCCTAATTTTTAATAATCTTGTTTTTTAAATGAATTTATGGCAGTGAATGAGTTAGCCGTTTTTTTTTTAGCTTAAAATTGCTCAAAACGTTTGATTTCGGCCTCTTATTAGTATAATTCTCTGATTTATGTCAATAAAAGCAGACTGATTATCTTTTGTGTTTAATCAAAATAAGACATTTGCAAATATCTGCTTGTACTTTGGTAAACAATGACCTTACCAGTAACTGAATCGCTTTCAAAAAGGTTTGGTGCGTACAACGACATTAAGCTCTCTTGTGTGATATATATATAGCGTGATATTTCTGCGTTATACAATCTTACAACATATAATTGTATCCAATTAATCGGTTGAACAATCAATAGAAGAGAAAAGTAACGGTATAATTTACTATTTTGCCTTGTAAGATTACAAATTCAAAGTGTATTCTCACAAATTACTTTCCCCTTGTAATATTTTGACTTCAAATTACAACTTTTTTCTCATTTTATTCCAACTTTTTCTTTTAGTAAAATTGTCTAACGGTGTGTGGGGGCAAGACCTTTTACACACACACACCTCCCCACCGTGAATAGTACATGATGTATTGCCAGGAAATATTCTTTGTTCTAAAGAAGTCGTTCTTGTTAAATTATAACCCGATTCTTGTAATAGTAAACCTTTTCTTGTAACATTATGTTTTATCCTCATAATATGGTGACCTTACTCCCTGATTCAGTGATGGATCAAGACCGTTTTACCCGGAGTGGAAAGAGTTCAGTTAAAAGGGTGGAGGTTACCCCCCCCCCCCCCCCCCCCCCCCCCCCACATGCAATCACATACGTATGCACTCACACTGGGAGTGAATTCTAAACTGTTAATTAAATGTCCAAATCTTAAAAACTGTATGCTATGGTTTTGTTTTTCATTTTCAATGTGGCCCCAATATTTCCTTGTACAATATATGCATTGTTCTTACAGAGTTGTGCAATAAAGACCCCTAAACCTTATGAATTAAAGGGGATGAGAGCAGAGCTTATTTACCGACAACAGAAGCTCCTCTTTCAGCAAAGGCCAATGCATATTCCTTCCCAAGACCTGCGCACAGGAAAAAAAAGTTGTTTATTTTATACAACTAAATCAACACCCACGTTGTCTCTGTAGTGTTGCTGCATGTGCCCTTTCACACACTCCGATTGACAACTGTACTTTGATCCCTGTGGCCGACTGGAAGCGGCGTCTTGTCTTTCCATGGATTTTTCTACAATTAGTTTCGTATAAACTATGCAAATTCGCGTTAAACTATTTATAGTGCTCTTTTAGCTATACAGTATGGGATTGTTTACTCGTTAACGTTGCAGCCAAATATAACACAAATCGAAGACAAGACAAATGCATGCTCACAGATTAGTGCACTTTGCTATCACAATCATCACGATCAGCTGATTAGCATTCCGAAGCTAACCACTGTACGTAGAACTGAGCGTACATACGTCAGAGTTAGCATCGATGACAGTCGCGTTAATATGCAGGATTATAATGTTTCCACGGTTATTTTACCTCCTCCGGCACCAGTGACGAGCACAACTCTTCCTTCAAATGACAAAGACATCGCTGTTGTTCTGTGAGTCTTATCTTGCAGAGCTGTACTACTTTACTCTTTGGGTTTTTTCCAGCAGGGTGAACTTTCACAAGTTCCACTTCCGCAATGGGAGGGGCGGTTTCTGTGGAGACCAATCAGAAACGAGAATGTGATTAACACGTTCCTTACGTCACTGAAATGTGAACGTTGTATGCCTTTTTTTTTTTAATAAAGAAAAAGAAAATGTCGAAATGTTGCTTGCAATCAATTAAAAACAAAAAGCAAAAGTCGTATTCTTTACAAGAACAAATACTTATTTTATCAAAATAAAACACCGTAATGTTACAAGAATAATAATAATTTAAAAAAAAAAGGGGGGGGTCCAAAATAAAGTTGTAACATTATGACAATTAAATCAAAATTTTGTTTTAATGAGCTTCAAAAATACTATGTATTTATTTTAATTTTATTGTTTCATCAATTAGTGGCAACTACAGTGAGTCAAGCGAGGGGCAGGAGATAGAAGAGGAGGAGGAAGAATAAGAAGAGGAAGAGGAGTAAGAAGCATCTTCCTCTCCCGGGTGCTTCACACTCTCCAAGGAAGCCGCGATGGAGACACGATGACACGGAGCGGGCTGGCTCAGAGAACCGTGGATGGAGTGCCCTTACCGGCGCTTACTTTTCTTTCCGGGCACGTTTTCCCAACGACAAATGCGAAAGAGCTGCTTTTTATGACCAAAATAGTCGGCGGTTGTGGAAAATTATAACAAACGGGGTGCTTCTTCTATCATGCGACTAACTTCCTGTGCTTCGCCTGCTTTTCTTCTTCATATATTTTCTTAGTGGTTTTTAAAATATGTATTAATTTTTTTAACGAGCGCATTCGTCTTGTCAACAAAATGTTGAATTTGGCGCTCTTTCGCTTTAAAAGCTCTTTTTGGATGTCTGGCTTGCTTTCACTGGTCGCGTAAGGTGGACGCGAAGAAAACGGGAAAATAAAAAAACAACCAACATTCTCGTAGACATGACACAGTATTTACACCCAAACGTTTGTTGTCACACGCCAATGCGCATGCGCAGTGGTGGACGGCGTTAGCTCGCCGCCTGGCAGCCACAGCGTCCTGCCCCGGCTGGCAGCGATGTAAACGCGCGAGTGGGAGAAAACACGGGAGGGTGGACATGGCTAAAAAGTGTCCTCGGCGCGGCGTGAACACGATTTCACTGGTGGACACGCTGGTGGAAATAGGCCGACCGTAAAGTGTCAAGCATGTCCGGGACAGCCGACGGCGCAGAGGGAGCAGTGTCCAAAGTGCAAGTGAAGAGGGAGATCAAAACCATCGTGGACAATTTGGAGACCATCCTAGGTGACCTCAAGGATGTGGCCAAGGAACTCAAAGAGGTAAGCGCGCGCACACAGTGTACACTCTTTATTATGTGTGTCTTTTAATGGATGCTGGTAATTATAACCCCTCTTATGACACACATACACCATCTTCTTGCCCCCCCTCGCTCCGACAAACATGTGGCACATGAGGAGGTGTGAAGCCCCTCATGACTTTCACACACATACATATACAAGCTTTGAGGAATGTGGAACTGCATTCATATCTAATGGTTTTTACATCACATTTCATCAGCACCCCGGCACAGTCTTGGACCACCTGCCGACTGCAAGCTCAACCCCCCCGTCCCTCTCTTTTCTCTCCTTCCTACACTAGTATTCATCATCTCTTTTTGTAGGCCTCTTGTCAAAAGATCACAACTCTCCATGAAGCCTTGCAGACAATCAAGCGCAACTTCTGCTGGTTTTAACGTCCTGCAACTTTTTGCTGTTTTCTCCATGTCTCCCACCAGCCACTGGGGATAAATAAGAGCATGAAGGCGCTGCAATCAATCTTGTGTTGTTTTGTGCGCGTGCTCTTCTCTTTCTCCCTCCTTTGCGCTCCTAATCCCCCCCCCCCCCCCCCCTTTGTTGCTCGCAGGAAATTGTGCAGAGGATCATTTGTTGGGACACCACGCAAGTTGAAAAGACGCCTCAAGGGGCCGTTGCTATCAATGCCAGCGTTGGCCTATAATCCATTTGAAATGCACGTATCTGTTAGACAGGGTGCTGGATGCGAGCCTCGCTCTGAGGAGGCACCCTGCACAGATGCTTGGCACATGCCCGGATGGTGGCTGGCCTACAGCAGCGGCTGCACGCCGGGATACTGCGCTCACGTCTTGCACGTGTCCCAACAAATTATCCCTTTTAGGAGCGAGGCGAAAGTTAAGCTCCATTGCTTTATCTGGCCGGCCTTTGCATGATCCGCCTTTTTGGCGCTCGCTCTGTTTCTCATCTTGTCGGTCTAAACGTGAGACACAAGTCTTGAGATGAAGGGAACGGAGGTGGCCAGACGACAGGAGTATTTAAAAATGAATGGCAGCTCGTTGTCGTTGCTGTAATTTTTATGAATACTTTCAGATACGTTTGATTTCAAAAGTGAACAATCAAATAAGTGTCTTTGGTTTTGTCGCTGTGCTGTTCTGTATAACGGCACAGAATCTTGGGCCCTTATGTGTCTAAAGCAATCGTCACTGACCTCCAGATGCTGCATTGCCACACATCTAATTATCTTCTGTGTCCCTGTGTGAAAGTGCACACTGTTCCCACTTTCCTTCTCCTGTTAAGGCTCTAATGTGACAATTCTGTGGAAAAAGAGGCTTCTGACTCGACTTTTCAGACCCTTTTGCCATAAGTTCTTCTTGATTCTCTTTTGTCTGTTTGGACACCCTTATTGGAGTCTATTCACACATCCATCCATCAATCCAACCGTTCATCCATTTTCAATAGTTCTTGTCTTTATTGGGGTCACAGGTGAGCTGGAGCTCCCAGCAGAATTTGGCCGAGACACCCTGGACCTTTTGCCACTCGCATCCACACCTATGTTCAGTTTAGAGCCAAGTGATTCTAACATGCGTGTTTTGGGGAATTTTGGAACGTTACATAGAAAGGCTGAAGGATAGATTGAAACCCAAACCATAGAACTGTGTAGCAGGCGGTCGAAACCACAAGGTTCGATGCGCTAACCACTAGATCCAACATTGTGCCCTTGATGGGCTTTATGATCATTTCAAAAGTTACACACCCATCCGTCGTTAAAAAGAAATTGAGCCGCAAGGTTGAAGTGACTTCCTGTAAGAGCACAGAGACCGAGATATGGCAAAGTCTACCAAGGAATTGTCCTGGACTTGATGTACCTAAAAGAACGCCGTTGCCCCTTTCATCCTTCAATCATCACCGGCTGACATTAAACACACTGCGTTGTCGTTCCTATGTCAAGCAGTGTATCACAAAAGATGGATTCCATGCTGAGCTCATCTTGTTTTCAAAATCAAGATTGAGTTTGACCGAAAAAATCTGCTGACAAATAATGTTGCTGCGCTGGCACAGGAATAAGCCTTTTTTATTCAAGACGGTGCATGATATGCTGCTCTCTGCTATGCCTGAATGAACTCGGGGGGGGGTGGGGGGTTGCGAGAAAAAAAAGACAGTGGAAGTGAAATGCAGACAAATAGAGTCGCTATGCTAGCATCATGTGATCAAACTATACGAGTGGATATGAAGCGACCTGGTTGGCTTTTGTATGTCAAACGGCAAGCTCGCCGAGTGGTTAGTGGTAATTTGATATAGCGACCGAAAATAAACCTCTTTATTCAAGACGGTGTGCAGTTTGCCGCTTGCTGCATTTGCCTTCTTGAACTCAGGAAGACAAAAAAAAGAACACACCGAACAGTAAAGAATTAGCATAAATCTGTGGACAATTCAAGCCAAATGGGTGCATCACATGATCTACTACCTTCGAGCTGACTGCCCGGAGCAAACGAGCAATCAGTACGGAAGAGCCTTTGTGGAAAAAGGTGACCAGGAATGATCCTCTTGGCTGAGCTCTTGTGTGGAGTTGGGAGAATGTTCCCAAAGGACAACCAGAAGAGCAATCCTTCATCTGAGCTTCAAGGCACCGACGGAATCGTCTCTGCGGTGCAAGACACATGAAAGTTGTGCGTTGATGTCTGCAAGGCTTCTTTTTAGACGTGTGATCTTTTCACGAGAAAACCCACAATAAAGCGTTGAAGATGACGGGCGGTGATAAGATTTTCAATCAGCTTTATTGACTGTTTTACTCTCCACATCGTTGATGTCACACATTTCTGTGAATAAATGGGTCAGAAGTGGGATGGTCGGGATTGAGTGATGTGGTGCGTTTGTCAACAATGGGTTTGTTTAGGTTAATCCTTTTTGCTCAATGAAATATATCTCAGAAAATGCGGGACGATGAAGTCATAGGATCAAGCTACCAATCGCGTTGTGGTCACTGTGCAGGTTTTTCAACCTAGTACTGTGGATTTAGGTTCTAGTCTTCGCTTTGGGATTCTCCTCCTGCTCATGAAAAATTTGTGTCAGAAAGGAGAGGTAGTATAATGGAGGAACTGCAGCTTTTGAACATCAAAGACCTGGGTTTTAATGCGGGTTGAGGGTTCTCCGCCTCTTGAGGGTGGAGGGGTCCTCTATGTACAAATGGTGTCAAAAAGTGTGATAGTCAGCCGACCCATGTGAATCCTGTGTACTTGACCCCTAAATATGGGCCCGCTTTGAAAAGGGTGACGTTTTACAACCATTGTCAATTCATGTCATGAACAGCTACACAAAAACCAGGCATACAAAAAAATAGAGTAATGTATCCAAGGACTGTGTTTATGTAATTTCAGCTCATTTTAACAAAGTGCTGCCATTATGAATATTCCCATTGATGCCGAAGCACCGAACAGCCTCAGATAATAGCCGTTCTACTGCTTTTGTGTTCCGACACACTTGTTGTGCCTTTGTTCGCCTCCTGATTGCCAAAATTTGAAGGCCGGTTGAGTATTTTTGAATATTTCTCCTTTTCTCTGACAAGATTGTAAAGTCTGCTGAGATACTTCCTCTGTCTTTACTTTTTATTCTTTATTCACTTTCTAAATCGCTCGCTTCTTGGCCTAATTTCCTCTCACGGTGTTCATTGGAATTCTCCCACAATGCATTTCTCTCGTCTCCTTTTCCACCTTGGCACACGATGCTCATAACCAAGACTGATCATCTTGCTGTCATTTTGTGTCGCTTGCGGAGCGGGTTATCTGATGTTATTTGCAACGTCCTCTACTGTTCGGAAACTGTTTGTCTGACAGTCAAGGCTACACTACGTTCGGGGAAACATACGACACTGCAGCGACAGCAATTTTCGCCGTGCTTATTTAATCATGACTCAAAAGGATTTCACTGGATTTGGATCGAATTTAGACCAACCAAAAATTGGGTAACTTGAACATGATCTGGAATCGCATACGGAATCCCAGCTAGAGGGAGATCTGCACTTAAGTGTTTTAAGATTATTGTTAATCTTGATGGTATGAAAATTTGATTATAGTTTGGACTTAGTCAACCCATGTTACATCTGGATCGAATCCAAATGACACATTCAGACGCAATTTTAACTTGGCCTGGAAAATCCGATCTTATGTATTTGGGTGCTCATAGCTATCAAGTTTCAACAAAATTCCATTTGTCTATAGTTGAAATATCAAACCAGCTTGACCCTTGATCTGATCCAGATTGTCTGTTTAGTTGTCAGATCAGGTTTTAATGTGTGTGTGTGGATCTTAACACTCAAGGGAACTAAAGAACCAGATCTGGAATTCCTCCTGGATTCGCGTCTGTGTCCTTTCACCGTTTCTATCAGCAGCTCTGAGTTACAAATGACATTTCCATGCCGGATGTTGTCGCTTTTGCCGCTTTCTACGCTTGCGATGCTGAATGGGACCGTTGCAGTCCATCAATCAGGTGCTGGTCTGGCAGGCTCATGGCCGTCCCCATAAATTGCTGAGATATTTCTTTTTCTCCCCACAGTGCGGGGTGTCAGCGTGATATCTCAATCGATTTTTAATCTCCCGAATCGGCCCCCTCCATCAAAGTGTAGCCATTTCAACTTTGAGCTTTTCGATGCATGGATCGGAATGAGGAGACGCGTGATAATAACGCTCATTAATTCTACCGCTTTCTTGGCCAAGCATGTTTTATCGTTTATGTGACACGTCCTGTCCTCGCCAGGTCGTCCACGATATCGACACCCTGACGTGCGACCTGCAGCTGGAGGAGGACGGCCTGACGGACAGCTCCAAGACGGACACGCTCAACTCCAGCTCCAGTTCCACCGCCACCACCACCACCACGGCGTCCAGCCTGGAGAAGATGAAGCTCTTGGCCGACGACTGCCTCTTCGTAGCGCCGAGCCCCGCGGTCCCGCTCCTCGCCCTCCCTCCCGCCGTGCTGACCGTGCACAAGAAGGCGCACCCGCCTTTGCCGCCACCCAGACTCACCTCGGTGAGAGCCGAGGATCACAACGGGAAGAATCTGCCTCATCCGACATTAGTGCTATCAGGGAATTTATCCAAAGCTAACGGATCCTTATTGAAGAACGGGGGCTTTTTTTCGTTGAAGCCGAACCGGGATTTATTCTCCCCGACGTCGTGTTTCATCACCAATGACAGCGGCGTCTCGGAGTCCAGCCTGGTTCCCACACTGCCCAGACCCATGCCCCTTCTCCGCCACGAAAAGAACAAATGCCCCAAGGCCCCCGGCAGGGAGCAGAGGGAGCGTGTCCGTTTCAGCGAGAAGGTCCAGTACCACGGTTACTGTCCGGACTGTGACCTGCAGTATGACGTGGATGACTCCGAGCTGCACTTGCAGTCCGAGCTGAACGAAATGCGGCTTAGTCCCGTGCACTACTGCTCCTCTTCCTCCCCTCCTCCTCTTCCTCACAAACTAATGCTGGAGAACGGCGGCCTCTCAGTCAGCCGCAGTTTTCCACCCAAGGCCAACGCTCCTCCCCTTCCGCCTTGCGTACCTCCCCACCCGGGTTCCCTCAAACCCCAGAAAACAATCCTGCGCAAATCGACCACAACCACGGTTTGACGACAAGCCCCCGTGACCTGTCTGACATACGCAATCCTGAATCATTCATAGTGTTTTCTACTTAGTGAGCGCCTTCTACTCCAGTCCAATTTTTCGGATTATTCAATCAGCGAGGCCGGAAAATGGAGGCGAAGTATAAGCGGAATGGAGCGAGTGGCATCACCATGGATCCCGAGACGTATGCACACAGATTTCGACCAAGCGGTGAGTGTGTGCGCTTGTGAAAGTGTGTTTGTCACAAGGAGGAACAAAGGGGCAATTGCATCTGTGCGCTGATGCATGTTTGGCTGCGTAGACGTTTATTTGCTTTATGAATGTTCATGTTTGACTTTTTTTGTGGTGATTCATTTGATTAGCACATCTGCCTCAAAGTTACGAATCTTCGCTCGGGACTTTGTGTGCAGTTCATGGTGACCAGTCCTGAGCGTATTGCCGCTTTTATAAAAAATAGATGGATGTTAGTCAAATGATGAGTGAAATATAGAGACGTTAATATTTCAGGAGAGAGTGGGCAAACGCAAGGGTATCGGTGTCTGTATGGAGGCTCCTGGTACTAACGAGTCTAGGGAAGTTATATCAGAGAACCACTGATTAATTCATGCTCTCATGGCGCAAATAAGGAAATCTGCTTCCCTTGCATTTCAGATATTTTTTGGACACAAAAATAACCAAGGTGTCTAGATGAGATTAACTCGGTAGCTTAGCTGTAGAAGAGCAGGGGTCTGTAACATGTGGCTCTTTTAGTCCCTCTCCTGTGGCTTCCTGTAGATCTCTAACATATTTATTTGTAGTTTTTTTTAGATAAAATATTCTTCAAATTAAATTAATGATTTAGAGTTTTTTTTAAATGAACAATAAAATATTCCCAAAAAGTCCAAAGTTTTAAGTTACCAGAAAAAAATTAAAAGTTTTTTTTTTTTACAAAAAATGTCTGAAAAGTGACCATAAAATGTCCAAAAAGGAAGAGTAAAATCATAAATTAAATTTACCATAAAATGTCCATGAAATTGCCAAAAATGTCAGAGAATTTATTTTATTTTATTTTTAAAGGCAGAAGAGAGAATGTTCCAAAAGTAATATATAGTAAAATGTCCACAAACAAAAGTAAGGCATAAAATTACCATTAAATATTTCAAGTCAGAAAATTTACTTAAAAAATCAAAGGCAGAAAAGAAAATGTTCCAAAAGTAATGATAAAATATACCAAAACAAAAGAAATATCCAAAATTGCCCCCCCCAAAAAAAATTTTAAAGCAGAAAGATTTTGTTTTTAAGTAACTATAAAATGTCCCAAAACAAAAGAAGAAATGCTGAAAATTACCATAAAATGTCAGAAAATTGCTGGCAAAAAAAGGCAGGAAATTGTTTTGAAAAATAGCCACAAAATGTCCAAAAAAGACAAATGTCCATAAAATTGCCAAAAATGTCAGAAATTTAACAGAAAGGAAGAAAAGTCGAAAGATGTACAACAAAGTATCAAAAATGACAACAACAACAAATTCTAAAACGAGAGACGAACGATAAAAGATCTTCAAATATTTTGCGGCTCCAGAAACATTTTTGGTTATTTATTTGGCCTGAAATGGCTCTTTTGACAGGAAACGTTGCTGAGAAACAGAGAAATAGAGAAACAACTTTAAAAAGTTTGATGGCAAAGTTTGAATTTAAAGCTGCCTCTACAATCTTGTCAAATATGCAAAATCAATTGAGATCATTTTGCACATAACAGTAACTGTGGTGGATGTTTCATTGTTTTTTTTTTCGAACTTTCACAAAGGAAATGATCGATAGCTTGGCTGCCTCTGCAACCTTGTGCCGTTAATGATGTTCAAAATGAAGGGTTTTTGAAGATAATTAGCAGAAAATGGAGTCCCTACAGAACTCTGACAAGCAACGTGTACCCACTGATTTTACCTTGGATCGACCTGTGCAAATCCGGTTTGAAGATGATTGGTAGAAAATTGAGCCGCTATCTGCCTCTGACAAGAAATATGCACCCATCCTAATGCCGTAATCTTGCTTTGGATATTGGATATGCAAAATCCATCATTTTCTTGCTTTGACATAAACAAATATCAATTCCGTAAAGTTAGAGGATAATTGCTTTCCAATTGTGCCTGGCAAAGGTCTGCAACAAAGGAAGTAAGGTCATCAGATCTCATCATCTGTCGCGCAAACCAGGCAGAAAGCGTTCATTTCCTCAAAAAGCCGACGTAACATCACAGTTAAGCATTAGCGTTCATGTTTAACTCATTCACTGACATTTACGGCTATAGACGTCAAAAATTAATTTGAACTATTTCTATTAGTTTAACATTTTTCCCACTTTTGTTAACAAGAGTATAAAAACCTAGAATTTTTTTATTTTTACATTTAGAACAGATGTAAAATTTGTGATTAACTGTGAAGTCATTAATTTTAATTAAAAATTGTAATCGCCTGGCGCCCCTAATTTTTAATAATCTTTTCTTTTAAAAAAAAGGATTAAAAAATTTGTTTTTTTATATATATATAATTATAATTTTTAATAATCTTTTCTTAAAAGAAAAAGATTCTAAAAAAAATGTTTTTATGTTTTTTTGTTTGTTTCAAATAAAAGATTATTAAAAATTAGGTGCATCAGGCGATTAAAATTTGTAATCGTAATTAATCGCATGATGACTAAATCGCATTTTATATCTGTTCTAAATGTACAAAAAAAAAGGTTTTCATACTATTGTTAAGAAAAATGGAAGAAAAAAAAGTTAAACTAATAGAAATAGTTCAAATGATTTTTTTTAAAGTCTATAGCTGTCAATGGCAGTGAATGAGTTAATAGCGCTGCTGCGCTTGTGTGTGAACCGTGTGCATGTGACTTTCTAATTTGAGAGCGGAGGTGTGTACGCGTGTGTAAAAACACATGTCCGGCGGTCCGAGTTGGGGAGACAGCATCCCCTGGGGTGGGCTGAGAATAGTAGCACCTTCCTTGCGGCGATGCCCTTAATTAGCTGCATTAGTCTACGGCAGATAAGGAAAAGTGCCTCACACGACCTTTGCGCTGACATCGGGCCCGACTCAGCTAGAACCGCTGCACATTTTTCATCCCAAACGAGGGAAGGAATAAAGTCAAGTAAATCGTGACGGAGTGAGAAATGTGGGGCAAATGCTGTGGCTTTCCGGAGCGGCAATGCGTTACATAAACAATTTTCATGTTAATGTTCACCCACATCTGCTGTCTTGTTTGTCCATCTGCCAGCATGATTATGCAAAAACTGCTTTAAACTCAACTTAATGGAAAGATGCCGTGTGGCCCGAGTACATTATTACGTATCCAGGAATTTGACCTACTACGATGTTGTTGGAATTTAGCTTGCACATCTGTGCCTATTAATAGAAGTGTATAATATTCACTTGCAGTCTTGCTTTCTATTGCGTCAGAGAGAAATGGCAACAATTAGATACTAAAGCACACTGGTGAACACAACGTAGTAAATCAAATTTGTTGCTACTTCTTGCCTAAAGTCAGCTGGGCTACGTTCAAGATTGCTCATGATTTTAAGAACATAAAATCATAGTTGTTGCTCAGGGAGAAAAAATTATTGCATTAGACGTGACAATGTCCAGATTTCTACAACCTGACGTTTGTGCTTAATACATGTTTGGCTATATTGGAACGAGGGAAGGAGACTAATGCACAGAAACGGTAGAGCTGTGTTTAAAAAAAAAAAAATAGATTTTCCTTTTCAAGCCTGATATAGATTCGTAAAACCACGAATCGGTTATTTTAATATCTGTTTTCCCCATAAAATCCATAAGAAATATAATTTTAAAGGCTTTTTATGTATCCTACTGTTTTCTTGAAATTTGATTATTTTTAAAATATTTCTTACATTTATGAAAGACGACTTATCGCATTTTTAGATCATTCGGAATCTATTTAATTTGTATTTACAATTATTGAATTAGAATTATGAAAATATTTGCATCTCATCCTTGTTGATGTCAATGTTCGTGCGTCACGTAAGTGATTATAATACGCTACTTTCATTAATAAACAAAATCATTTAACCAGTTACTATTTTTATCATGTCCTTGATATTTAATTAAGAAGAATTTATGTTCCATGATAGGGGAGGGAATCTTTGAATGTCTCACAGTTCAATTCCGATTTTTGGGTCTGCGATTCGATTCAGAATAGATTTTTGATTCAGAATGATTTTTGCTTCAAAATGATTTGATCGACAATGATTTTTGCTTCAATCTATAGATGTGCAAGGGATTGTGATGATCTACTCCAGTCTGACTCGCTAATGCTAATTAGCGCGCTACTCGCGGCACTTTTATCGCGCAAAAGAACGGGTCCACGCTGCAAAAAAAACAACTTTTAATGGAATAACTTGATTGTGACTTTTTCCTTCTACTCTCTAATGTGGCTTCAACTTAACAGTGTATCAGACCGCGTGGAACCACACTGCCCCTAAGTGGCCAAACCGGGTACAACATGAACAGCGCTCCAAATAAAGGCACACACAGACAAAGGCAAGACAGTATAAAATAATTCCAATAAAATCGATTTTGGGACATTTAAAATTGATTCTGAATCGTACTAAATGAGAATCGCGATTCTTATGAGAATCGATTTGGGGGGGGGGGGGGGGGCACACCCCTATTCCATAATTAATCAATATCGGATTGAAGTGAATCGAATTGAATCGGAAAGAAAATCGAAATTGAGGAAATTGGAATCGCTACCCAGCCCTATGACACGGTGACGAAGTTACACTTTTTGTCCAAATATCTTGAGTGAGTGAAGCAAGAGCCGACATCTGGGTCACCCAGCGCGAGCCAGGTCTTCCATCTGCAGCCATTCGGTGGCAGACAGGTGTTTCCACATGTGCTGCTGCGGCTCTTAGTACCTCCACAACGAGATGTCTGAAGGTCAAGGCGCCGGCGGTGGCTGCCAAATTGGACAGGTGCAGGACTTCAAAGACGCATCAGGCTTATGTTTTTTCCTTCCGAGGATGGAAAATGTCCAACTGCGCCATCTGCTCAGATCTGGCAGTACAGTACAGCCTCCTCCAATGTGCCGAGGTCTGATCCCAAATAGCCTTTTGTCACACATTTGCAGTCTGATGTTATGTAAATATAGCAGCCGGCGTAGTTTATTATAGTGGAACCTCCTGAAGCCGAATATGATATCTTCCGTGATGTTGAATTGCTGATTGACTTCCAAACTGTTCTCATTAAAAATAAAAATAAAAACTGTATACGCAATAATGTAAAGTGATATAATTTGCGCCTGTTTCAATTAATTTTTAAACATTTAATAAGTGTAACATTTTGCACTAGAGCGTTGGCCATTTGTGGGGCATTTCACAACTTGCTGTGGTGGGCTATACTGAATTATGATCTATCTTTTTAAATCTGAAATAATCCCAAACTTTGGACATTGTGTCTTTTATGCACTTGCACCTTTTAGCTGTGTGCCATCGTGCCATCTTATTTTTTACTTGGATTGGTGTGTGAGTATGCAGTAGAGCAACATGAATCGGCGCGGAAGAATGATCACTGTGATGCTTGCTGAGTAAGAGACTTTGCTTTGATATCTTTTTTGTTATTGAATTATTCAAGTTATTTGATTCACTGCTTCAGCCATACATTTTTACATTCTTTATTGTCATACATGTATAGAAGTTTTAAAAGGTAGTTGTTGTTAGGGGATGGACTTGTTCCTAAAATCCCAATTTGCTAATTGTGTGTGTGTGTTTGGGGGGGGGGGACATATTTGCTGAAAAATAAGCCAAATTTGATTTGATATTAGGCTTTATCTCTACACCCTATGGTGTCCAAATTGTTCAATAATTTGAAAACATAATAACTAGGGGAGTGCCAAAACAATCGATTCTCTTAAGAATCGCGATTCTCATTTAGTACGATTCAGAATCGATTTTAAATGTCCCAAAATCGATTTTATTTCAATTATTTTATACTGTCTTGCCTTGCCTTGCCTGTGTGTGCCTTTATTTGGAGCGTTGTTCATGTTGTACCCGGTTTGGCCACTGAGGGGCAGTGTGGTTCCACGCAGTCTAATACACTGTGAAGTTGAAGCCACATTAAAGAGTAGAAGGAAAAAGTCACGATCGAGTTATTCCAATAAAAGTTGGGTTTTTTTGCAGCGTGGAGCCGTCCTTTGGAGCGATAAAAGTGCAGCGAGTAGCGCGCTAATTAGCATTAGCGAGTCAGACTGGAGTCGATCATTACAATTCCTTGCACATCTATACATTGAAGCAAAAATCATTGTCAATCAAAGCATTTTGAATCGAAAATCAATTCCGAATCGAATCGCAGACCCAAAAATCGGAATCGAATCGTGAAACATTCCAAGATTCCCACCCCTAACAATAACCTTGCATTGTTCTAGCTCTATTATACTTGTTGTTTTACAACATTTGTGCAGCACTGTAAGAATTTGTCGTTATATGGCACAAGAAGGGACACTCAGTTACTGTTATACTGTACTTACTCTTTTTCATTAGATTTTTTGTTTATATATTTGTGGTCTCAAAGTGTTTTTCATATCAATTTTCTTTATAAGTGGGATTTTACCATTGTGTTAATGTAGGCCAGTGATGTGTTATGGTGCATATACATTTGGGTTATGTTGCCGCCATAGGAGCAGAACTCCAGTGTAAACCAAGGACTTGTAATTGTCTGTGTAGATTTTCAACTATCCGGGTGATAACCAGCAAAGCTTCAATTGAGGAAAATAGACCCAATTTATCAAAAGGCATCTTCAGGTCTAAAGTTTGAGGTGTGGAGTCCAATTTATGCCTCTGGTGTGTCCCCTGGGGGCGGTCACAATCGGTCACGTCGGTGCTTGACATGTCTGGTGAACAATTGTCTTCGCTGAACAATCGGCACCTCTTGCCGTGGAACGAGACAAACTTTGGCTGGAGGGATGTAAGGATATCGTTATAAGCAAACCATCAGAAAAGCCTCAAACCTTATAGATGGCATTTCTAGTTTTGACGTAGATGGTTTCTTTTATTTTTTCGTGACGTGTTGTTCAACGCAGACAGACGCATGCTAGTCCTCCAGATGATGGCTCTCATCAAGGCAAACGATCGCAATGTTTACCTTGTACTATTTCAGGCTATTAAGCCTGGCGCCGTCGTGACACGACGCACTCACACACTTGAGATGAACGGCGCAGCGGGTTCTACAGAATGGCGTGCAGCCAGTATTCATTGATAGGCACAACACATAAGCACTTTGCCTTACTAGCTAATGCGCTAGTCAGTGGAGAGAGGAAATTGAAACCGTTCATTTCAGCATTGGAATTAAAAGGCAGGCGTCGACTTTGTTGTTTGTCCTTTTCAGGGCAACTTTTCCTTTCTTTCTCATGTCTACTTTATCGCAATTGCTTAGTGGTGGGAGACTGGATCTCGCTTCAGTACTGACTGTTCCTGTATGTTTTGGCCTCTTGGGGGCAGTGTGGCGCCGTGCATCTATGGCGTACACGCTGAAAGTGAGTACAGAAGAAAGTTGCGATTGAATTCGTTTTTCTCACATTGGGAAGAATTTCTGCCTTTGTGTGGTGTTATCTCACCCGTGGGTACGTTTTCCCACAACATTTGTGTGTGGATATTCGTTATTTGAAGTAAAAACACTCCAGAAGTTGATGTTAACTTCCTGTTAGCATTTGAGGGGGTTCCTCCCTTTGCTTTTAGCATTAGCGCTAGGCTAGCGATGTTTTGTATATAACGTCGTGTGTTCAGTTTTCAGGTGTCATTAAACTGCTTAAATGACGGGACAAAAGGATAACATACGCTACACACTTGCTAGTTGCTAATGCTGCGCAAGCCAAATGGTGCATTCAGGGTACTTTCACAGCGTGGAAAACTTCGGTTTTCTTCAATAACGTTTTAAGGGGAAAATGAAAGACCATTTGGTCCATTTGGCCGATGTTTGAAGGCCAATAATCGGCCGACTAATCGGTAGGGCTGGGAATCTTTGACTGTCTCACGATTCGATTCCAATTTTTGGGTCTGCGATTCGATTCATAATCGATTATCAATTCAGAACGGTTTTAGATTAAAAATGATTTGAATGACAATGTCAATTAATAGATATGCAAATAATTTTCATGATCTACTCCAGTCTGACTCGCTAATGCTAATTAGCGTGCTACTCGCGGCACTTTTATCGCTCAAAAGAACGGCTCCACGCTGCAAAAAAAAACAACTTTTATTGGAATAACTTGATCATGACTTTTTGCTTCTATGTGGCTACAACTTAACAGTGTATCAGAACACGTGAATCCACACTCCCCCTAAGTGGCCAAATCGTGTAAAACATGAACAGTGCTCCCAATAAAGGCACACACAAACAAGGGCAAGAACGTATAAAATATTTGAAATAAAATTGATTTTGGGACATTTAAAATCGATTCTGAATCATACTAAATGAGAATTGCGATCCTTATGAGAATCGATTTTTGGGGCACATCCCTAATAATCGGCGGCCGATTAATAGGTCAAGCCTTAATTAACTCCTTCGCTGCCATAAATTCATTAAAAAAAAATAAAAAAAGATTATTAAAAATTAGGGGCTACAGGCGATTCAAATTTTTGATTGTAACTAATCGCATGACTTCACTAGTTAACTCACGATTAATCACAAATTTTACATCTGTTCTACATAAATAAATAAAAAACGTCTAGGTTTTCATACTCTTGTCAACAAAAGTGGAAAACATTTTAAACTAATGAATTTTTGACGTCTATAGCCGTCAATGGCAGTGAATGAGTTAATAGTAACTAGTCGTTTTTCTGCCAGATGCAGAAGAAAGTCAAATCTTTTCTGTATTCTAATGCTGTCTTGGCCACCCCCACAAAGGTGGGTGACTCTGCCTCGACCGCCGGACAATGGGTGACCGACCCGATGGTCTTAACCGGTTCCAACTCGATCGGAAAATGCATCGGCTTCTCCCCACACAGAAGATTTTTGGTTCACGTTCCTTATATGAAGACTGTCAACATCTTTTAAGACATACGATTGTCAGGCGTTTGACATCCTTAGAAGGGAAAAGGCGAACTCGGAACAAAAACATCCCTGACTTTCTTTATGCGCACACCCGGCCGGCTTAAGTGAATTTATCTTCATGTATCTGTCAAATCTTATCTGCTCTGACCAGAGTTTTGCTGCGAGCAAGCAAAGGTCGCTTGGGTGTAACGTTCAACTATTCAGTCAAATGAAACTTTAATTAAAGCCTTTCATCTGAGTCTGAGCCACGTCGTGCCTTGTGCAGCAGCGCCAAATGAATGTTGTAACGCATGTTTGCGCCGTGTCGCCATTTCCTTAACATCTTCCGTATTAGCTCCTGGATTTGGGAAAAGAGTTGGTGGATCTTCACCGCCTCCGTTGTGAGTCAGGACTGAGTCAGCCGCGTTGACCTACTCCCCGCAGCTCCCCGGAGCCCACCTCTCGCTTTCTTCACGTCCCAGACCCCCTTTTTGGAATACGCAATCTCCGCGCTTATTCTCCGAGCACATACGCTCCCGCCCGTACCGTACACGGCGCGCGATATATGCGGCAGCCTTTCAAACGACGTCTTTCATCAGCGAGCCCGTCGCGCTTGTTTGTCTTTAAATTACGAATGGAGCCTCTCGCTCATGACGCCGCCGCTGATAAATGACACCGCGGTGTGCCGCGTGCGTTTCCACTTCGCGATGGAGCGTAAAAGCTAATTGGGCAAATGATTACACCTGCTGCTTCTATAATTAAGTAGAACACTGTGCAGCCAACGCCGTGTCCTCTCAGCGAAGAGAGGAAAATGGCTCGGAAAAATGTTGGAACGTTGATAGGCAGAGGACAAAAAACGCGGGCGGGTGCAACCTTTGACCAATTCTGTCTCGCATACGACCCTAATTGAGAGGGTTCTTGCATTGACATCAGAAATAATCCAAGAAAATCTGTAGAGATTTTATGACTTTATTGATGACACCCAAAAAAGCATGAGTTGTTTATCTTGGACATTGCGACATCATTTCTGAAGGTTTGAAGAAAGTCAAAAATGAGTCAATACTCAATGCTGATCTCGCTTTCTTTTTTTTAATGGATAAATGACCTTGACTTGGCTATTTCATTAGCGTGTCTTTAACTCATTTACTGCCATTGACGGCTATAGACGTCAAAAATGTATTTGAACTATTTCTATTAGTTTAACATTTGTTCTACTTTTGTTAACAAGAGTATGAAAACCCAGAATGTTGTATTGTT
The DNA here is from genome assembly GCF_054856555.1 of Leptonotus elevatus. Taxonomy (NCBI): domain Eukaryota; kingdom Metazoa; phylum Chordata; class Actinopteri; order Syngnathiformes; family Syngnathidae; genus Leptonotus; species Leptonotus elevatus. The sequence goes on along the minus strand of NC_141243.1, from coordinate 9,384,635 downwards.
GATTTAGAACAGATATAGCATTTGCGATTAATCTTGAGTTAACTATTAAAGTCATGCGATTAATTAAATTAAAATTGTAATCACCTGATGCTCCAAATTTTTTATCTTTTCTTTTTTATTCATTCACTGCCATTGACGGCTATAAACGTCAAAAATTCATTTGAACTATTTCTATTAGTTTAAAAAAAAATCCACTTTTGTTAACAAGAGTATGAAAACCTAGAATTTTTTTATTTTTACATTCAGAACAGATATAAAATTTGTGATTAATCGTGAGTTAACTAGTGAAACCATGCGATTAATTACGATTACAAATTCTAATCGCCTGACGGCCCTAATTTTTAATTATCCTTTTAAAAATATTTTCTTTTCTTTTTTTAAAAAAAGAAGAAGAAAAGATTTTTAAAAATGTGTTTTTTATGTCCAAATCAATAGGCTTTTTTAGAAATAATTAAATAATGACAGACATTGGACCCCAGCTCTTCATAATCTTTCAAAATGTAAACGTTTGAAATCCGGTAGAACCATGACAAGAAACCTGAACTGACCTAATCTGTTATTGTCTTCCATGTTTTGGGTAATGACCAAAAATCAATTTGATTCTCATTTTGTAACTCAGTGTTGTGATTGATAGGTGACCACAGACATGCTGTAATTTAACTCTTGATCTTTTTTTTTTTACGTCATAACATTCTTCTTTGTTTTTTCTTATAAAAGTGTTGAATAAGGTTTGCTTTTTTCTGTAGAACTGGTTTAAAATCAAGAGTTGTTTTTTTTAATCACTATATGAATACAATGTACAAAAACACCAATCACTGGTTAATAAACAGTAATCGGGGTAATAAAAATGCTTTTGTAATACACTTTAATGCAAAATTAAAATAAATCCGATTAATCGATTGAATAATCAATAAATTAACCGATTCTAAAAATATTAGATAGTGGTAGCACTAACATAATCTGTACATTTTTAAAACTGGAGATTTCCCCACACGTGAGACGTTTGATTATTTAGAATTGTCGACTTGACCGTTTTTTGTGATGGAGGCCCAAATAAGGCCCGTTTGTTGGCATTTGTGTATCCCATTTTAGCTTGTATCTTGGCTCTGAAATTAAAAGTCTCCTCTTGCTTTGCTATAAAGAAGATTGTTAGAGAATGGGAGCGCTTAGCACAGACCATTTACCGAGCTTATCTGACCTCTCGGCTTGGAAACCCTTCAAAATCAATAGGCCTCCTGCCCTGACATCCTTGTAAAATGAATACCAGCTTGAGAGCTTAACGTTTGATTTGTCGGCCGCGTCTTAAAAACGTCAAACGGCGCTTCACGCTCTCGGTGCCTCTTTGTCTATTTTCCTCCCATTTTGCAACCTGGCAAGTGCACGCCGCTCCATAAAAGTGTGCAATAAAGTGCAATAAAGGTGTCAGGAGTGAGCTACGCACAAACGCTTGGGCGGTGAATATTAATTAGCCGCCGTGTCTCCTGCTCGTCGTCTGCCAAGAGCTCGTCTCTGCGTTTGTTTTTTTTATCACATTTTAGTGGCCTGATTGAAAAAGACAGCGTTGGAAGCGAATCGACAAAGCAAAGTAATTGAAGCCTTGTGTGCCTAGAAGTTCGCATAAACGATGTGGAATGTTCATTAACTTTCAAAGTGCACATTTGGCTCGATTGAGTAATATTTGTCCTGGCTCGAAAATGAGCGCACATCCATATGTCATAACCACAAATACTGCATTTTCTCAATATAAACGTATCAAATGTACTTCAATGAACATTGGAAAATCAATTATCTGTCCTTTTATTAGGGTTGTGGGTTATCTATCACCCTGGAAAGAAAACTCAATTCGAACCCCCAGCCTCAGAACTGTCGGGCCGATGTGTCTGGTCACCTTCACGCTGTAAAACATTTATTTAATGTGTGGTCGTGACGGAAATACCAATAATCTGTTGCAGCCTATCCAGAAAACCCAAAATTTTACGTTAAAATAAATGTTCATCAGCATTTTTTAAATATTTTTTTCCCCAGTGCATTTTAATTGATATCAATTATATGTGGGTTTTCGTATCCGTGAGCCAGCCGGTCGACTGCAGATTAAATATAAAAGCTATTTAAATAGATGTATTGATCTTCTGAGCGAATCCGTGATCGGTTATTGATTTTTTTGTTTGTTTTTTTGTTTCAAACTCATTGATCAGTGATTGGCTAAAAAAAAAAAAAGGAAAAAAATGCTTTTTAATATTTTGTCCTTCACTCCCCAAAAGTTTTTTGTTTTTTGTTTTATGCTAGAGCATACAAAAGGCTTTGATGCAGCTTCTGACATGAAGAGGCCGCTTAAAGCAGTGGTCGTTTTTACCAAAACACGGCCAGCAGGTGGCAGTAGAGTATACGAGATCATCCAGGGCCAACAGGTTTTCAAAAGGTTTGTGACGAATAATGATGAAACTTGGCTATATTCTAATGCTAATTGCCTGCAAAACGGAAACAGACAACAAATATACTGAATGAGGAGACTCTAATCTTTCTTTTGGTAGCTTCCATGTTTTTATAGCAATGCAACAGAATATTCTGTGGGCCTTGCGAAATCTGTCAAAATCCAGTAAAACAACCTGGAGCGAAGGGGGGTTGCTTCAGTGAGAAGACGTTCACCGTGAAGATACATACAAGTAACGCACGTCGCTAGTAGTCCATGGCAGATTCACAGCTTTGAGGAAATACGGCAGATAAATAAATGTGTGCGTTTGTCACCCTCCTGAGATGTTACAAAAGCACATAAATGAGTATGCGTGGAGATTTTTACGCTCCTTCAGGGGTCGTTAAAGCTTTCTGGCATCTGCCGCACCTCAGTAGAGGACGTTACCTCTGCAGACATGATCTTGTGCTCATTGAAGCGACACAACAAGATGACAAAAGAGGGTATTTAAAGAGCGCCACGGGCCACAGATTGTCTTGTCACTACGATTTTTTTTTTTTTTTTTTTTTTTTTTTTTTAAAGAAATGCTCCAGATGGCTCGCCGCTATTAACGTTCTATGTGTGTGATGTGTTTCTTGATACTTTCATTTCCCACGGTGCAAATAGTTGTCGCGGCGACCACTCAGTCAAGTGGCCCTCGTCTGTGTTCCTTCTAATGCCTTTTTGCTCTCTTTCATTCCCTTGCAGGTCCCTCTGAGACCCTACAGCTACTTCTGCGGAGGATGCCGGAGAGCGGAAGCCAAGCATCTATCTTATTTTTCGCGGCTCTCTGCCAACAGGAGATAAATCCAACCTTTGGATTCTGAGCACCTAAAAAAAAAAAAAATAAAAATGAAATAGCCCTGATGGAGGAACATTGAAATGAAGATGGGGAGGTGGGATGTTGTGCAGAGAGAAAGCTGAAGTTGTAGCGGGGAAGGGGTGGGGGCGGGGGGGGGGGGGGGGGTGTTGCTGTTGCCGTCCTCACAAAGTCAGCAAACTTTATTCACATACATTTTTTTTAAATGACAGTTTGTCAAAGCGGTTCGTCAGGAATTGCGAAGTAGTCGGATTTCTTTAAGGTTTCACAAACAAACATTTATTTGTACATTTTTAAATAGCAAGCCAACCCAAATGTTTTCTTGCCAATAATAACATGGCATTCTAATTCTAATATTGTGTTTATGGAATATGAATGAAGCAGCAAAATCCACCTGTTCTTAATCTATCTCATCTGGCGGCCATTTTGCCACTTGCTGTTGACCAAAAATGACATCATAGCCTGTGTCCAAATTCACAAGGCTGGATCCTCCCAAGACCGACTTTGTCGGCCGCATGACGTCACTCCCGACGCGACTCGACTCATGACTGATTTACATATGAATGGATTGTCGGTCAATGTGTTACCGACGAGCAGTATTGACAATCCATTCATATATAAGTCAGTGCGTGCTGTCGAGTCGCGTCGGTCAAATTTGGCCTCCCGAGGACCCAGTGTCGTTAATTTGGACACAGGCAGTGGTTCTCAGGACTCAGCTAACGACCAATCACGACTCTGAGATGGATAAAAACTACAAATGCAAGATTGCAAAATACCGTTTGGCTGTATTGGTTCAATTTCCCATAATTAATTAATCAACTAACGGTTAATTAACCATTAGAGTTAACTGGAGGGATTTCTCTTATCGCTGGTGCTTTTGAACTTGGCCCAATCTGTGCTACTCAATTTAAACCCATTTGAGCTTACTGGCTCCAGTTCTACATCAACAAACAGAACCTATATAATTGTCTTTAATTTTATTTATTTTTTCACATTACAATACTCACAGGCATATATATTATTTATCCTCTGCAAAGACTACTGGTGGACCCCTGCACCATGTGTATCTGTATATCTGTAATATACTGCCCCCAGGTGGCCGAGGCTTGAACACCAGAAGAAGAAACACGTGCCTCAACGCGCTGATCTATTTTATTCTGATAGAATGTCATCATAGCGCGATTCATTTTTTGGCAGTATTCAAAAATTTGACACTAACATTGATTCAACCCAATGGCTTTGTGGGGACTCCACAGTGACATCTGCCTCAGTTCTATTAACTCATTCACTGCCAAAGATGGCTACAGACGTCAAAAGTTAATTTGAACTATTTCTATTAGTTTTTTTTAACAAGAGTATGAAAGCCTAGAATTTTTGGGGGGTACATTTAGAACAGATATAAAATTTGTGATTAATCGTGAGTTAACTAGTGAAGTCATGTGATTAATTACGATTACACATTTTAATCACCTGATGCCCCTAATTTTTAATAATCTTTTCTTTATTTATTTTTTTAATAATCTTTTTTTTTAAAGAAAAGATTATTAAAAATTAGGGGCATCAGGCGATTAAAATTTTACATTTTTAATACAATAAAAACAATTCTAGGTATTCAAACTCTTGTTAACAAAAGTGGGGAAAATGTTAAACTAATAGAAATTGTTCAAATGAATTTTTGACGTCTATAGCCGTCGATGGCAGTGAATGAGTTAGGACAAACTGTCAGCGGACGCTGTTGTGAGTTCAGTCAACTGTCGGACATTTTGAATCATGCGCAGAGATGGAAATGAGTGTGTGTTTGATTATGTTTTGAGAGGTGTTCTGTGCTGGACTGAAGCCAAGTAAAACTGATGTCGCGTCGGTACGCACCGTATGTCACCCATTTCACTATTATGGACACCGATTGTTGAGGAAGTATTCATTTGCATCAAATATTCCTTTCTATACAAATCTACACGAGCATGTTTGATATATCGTGTCGCTTTATATTTCAGGCCTTTTTCTAACAGAGACTTTTAACGTTTGAATAGAGGATATTTTTGATATGGCGTCTTGACGACTGAGAGGTGTGTCGATAACTAAGCGCTATCACCGGGAGGCGCTTTACAGACGTGGCGGCATTGAGCGAGCGAGCGCGAAGAATACCAATGGTGCGAGGCGAGAATGTGTTGTGCTGCGAATGAATGCGAACACTCACCTTGTCCTTACGCGCTGACTTTTCCCGATGCATTTGTTTGTTTTCCTTGCTTCTCACACTGCCAACTTGATAACAGGTCCTACATTCTCAATTGTTTCAATACAGTTGAACCTCTAAAGTTCAATTTCGAATTCAACCAAGAATTTCAAGTTGCTGGATTTTTTTTTTTTGGTATATTTAAATTCATCCCATCAGAAATGTTGCTCAGTGCTGACGATGAAAAGATTTCGGAGATTTGAGCGTACTATTCCACTAGCAGGGTCTTTTCCCCCCTTGTTGGAGGAATTACACCTCTAGATACAAAATGTTTTTGTCAAGTGAAATATCCACAGGTATTAATTCATTAACTGTGGACACATGGTTTTCTTTTTCTTTGTCTTTTTTTAGTGATTATAGCCTGGAAATCCAAACTCTCTCCGAACCGCCCTATCAGGTGTATTTCTGAGGCGGGGCAAACCTGAGCTAACAGACAGTGGAATGAACCAATGAGCGAAGAGCGGAGTGACATCAGAAAAGCCGCTCGTTGAAGTCTATTTTTTATCTTTTTTTTTTTTTTTTTGTGGAGACGGAGTAAAAATCCAACATAGCTACTAACCGAATAGAGACAGTAGTTAATGATTTATGTCGTTGCGGGGAAAAATTGAAGAGTGACGTTGCACACAAAGACGACGTCACGCAAATAGTCGAATTTGATTGGCCGGCCTGTTTTCGGCCGGTGCCGAATTGCTGTCTATGGACGCCTGCCAGACCCAAGTGGGTGTGGCTCGCCAGGCTCGTCCAGACCTTGGTAATCAGCAAAGGTTGAAGTGAGGCGACTGGACTCTTCCTGTTTGTTCAAGACATCACCACCAACAACTCAACAACATGTATGCAGTGCAGTGTAGGGAGAAATGCAGCGACCTCTACGTTGGTGAGTTAAACCACAACTTAAATGATGGTGGGGGCCATCATTTTTCATCAGCACTACCAGGAGGTCACATAAGACAGATGATTAAACAGACATATGACAAAAATGCCATTTTTAAACCAAATACTGTGATTGTTTTTTTGTTTTGTTTTTACTGTGACGTGTGCAATACAGTAAAAACCCTTTTTTTTTTGTAATGGTAACTGAGTGCTACAACGTGATGTCTGTCCTCTAGCGGTGAAATATATTATTACAACTCCGAATTAAAACAGTAGAGGAAACAAAGTTCATAAATCAATTGAGGCCACACAGTGTGAATGCAGGCTGAATGCGGTCCGTGGGCCACCATGCAGTTGCCCATCCCTGATATAGTCTTCATACAAGTAAATGGCACAACATAGGAGAGCAACTTCTTTAAGTCCAGAGTCAGCACTGCAGTTATTTTACATTTAAAAAAAAAAAGAGGACACATTGCTTTAAAGACAACCATGTCACAATTCTGAATAAGTAGGACCCCTTGTTTGACAAGAGTGAAAGAAGCCATCTCGTTAAAGCATCAATTATCGTCTACTTACAGCCATCCTGACACCTGTCTCGCAAAGATTGTCTCATTCCAAAAAAAGAGAGTTGCCGCCTAATGAGCTGTTATGCCACCAGGCAGGTAAACAACCGATTGGTATGCAGGACGGCCATTCACCAGCCACGCTGAGCAACAACAACCTTATTGTGACCACCCGCAGGCAGCACACCCATTAGAGACATAAATAGGGAGAGTCCAGGCTTAAAAGGTTAGTCGTCTTCAACGGACAAGAGGAGTGCTGTTGCCTCAATTCAACCTTTGTGGGTTATACAAAAAAAAAAAAAAAGCACCACACCCACTGTAGACATAACGTGTGAGACCTTATTGTCCCTTACGAGTCCTCCGTTTAGCATGCGTCAATCAAGAATAAATATAAATTTCACACCCTATTTCTTGTCACGTTCAAATGAACCCATTTTTAGGCCTTGTCTCGTACAAGTGAGCGACTGTATACCCCCGCGCCACATACTAGCGGGTCAATGACGAAGTCTGATTTTCGTTACCATGACGACACGGGGCAGAACCTTCACTAAAGCCTTGTCGACTCTTCCCGTGAGACTGGAAAAGCAAGCGAATTGATAAGAGAGAAAAAAATATCCAAACAAATCGGGATTCCATCAGATTGTGTTCAACTTTAGAGGTTCCTCTGTATTGTCTTAGCTGAGTCTTAAAATCTGTTTCTCCGTCCAACTAATGAATCGAAATGAAACATAATATAAATACATGATTAAAAGTCCTTTTGAATGAGGCGACATGAGACTCATGCATTAATCAGTTTTTTTCCCCTCCACATCAAGATTCAAAGAAAACTGTAATGTCTCCTCAAAGAAATCTGTTATAATTTTGCTGTACGTGTTTGCCAATGGATGGAAATGAGATTATAAGAAGTAAACACTTTGCACTTGATGTCTCTTCTCTTCTTTTTGTCGCTTAATTGTCATCTGCTGCGCTCCTCCCATCCATCAAAAAAGGTCACTAACAGCGTTAACGAAATGATCTGCCTGCCAGTCGCTCTGAATCAAAGCAACTTTTTTTGAAGCGAAATGAAAATGACATCGCCATCCGTAGCAGATAATTGGATATTAGTGCGATGAAACTGTCGGGGGTTTGCCGTGCGGTGCTAAAGGCCATCGGCTCTCTCCGGAAGACGGAACAAATGCACGGTCAGCGGCATGGTGGCAGTGCGCCATCGTAAAAGATGAAGGTCAGAGTTGGAGGAGTTAAGCGGGGTGAGAATGTCAACAGTTAGAATTCGTCAACCTGAATCTTGTGTTGAAATTCAATTAGGGGGAAGTCAACCCAAAAACGGTCTTGACAATATGATGATGTAAGACTAGCAGGGTCGCATAGAACATATTATAAATATTCTTATATATTTCCAGATATTTTTGCATACTTTTTTTTTCATATGTGCTGCCCTCCATTAGACAATTTTGGTTCCATTTTGAACATTCACCAAATAAATGGTACATGTCTAACGTGCAGTATCAAATAATCCGGTATCACTTGAAGGCGACTTTGTATTTCCTCACAAGGGCCTCGTCTTCCTGTCAAAATGTTTGTTTTGACTTTTGTGAACTCTCTTCTCACATCTGCGCTACATCAGACGAATGCGCATAGTGGCAAGTGTTCATTCATGCACGTCACTGACTGACTGAAGGCTCTGCAGGGCAAAACATGACAATGCTTCTAAGCGGAGGCAGCAAATGTTGCATACCCCCGGGGGCGACAACGTATATCCATATATGGTACTATACTACATGAATATGCGGGTGTCATGCCCCCATCTATTTCCTCAATGTTTCTTTTCTCTTATTGAAAAAGTTTTTTTTTTGTCTTACGAATTACACGTCTTAAATGTAATTGAAATTGAAAAAAAAAAATAACAGCAATTGGTCTGTGAAAATAGAAAAAAAAGTATTTCACAAAATGTAATTGCATTAACGTGATGCTGTAACTGGCACTGGATTCACAACATTATGTTAAATGTCAAATACTGCAGTCAAAAGTTTCTACGAATAATATAGAATTGAAGTGATGAACTCAATATTAATTGTCACATTATTAGGTGCGCCGGTAAATCATTCTGTTGCATTTATAAAATGATACATCCCATTTAAATTTTGAGACTCAGTCAATTCCCACTATTTGCGACAGAAAAGGACAACCCATCCACAAATGCAGAAACTCCGTGAATAACTGATGCTCCTTGAGAACCTTGAAATACGAAGTCAAGGATATGTTCAATTATTATTCAAGTTACTGTTAAAAAGGGTAACCCGAAATTATTACGCATAACAGTTTGAAATGTTGGTATAGATAGGATTGTGGGAGGTTAGGAGGCCACATAAAATTATGTGGCAGGCCAGATTTGGCCCCAGGTCTTGAGTTTGACATCCGAATTACGAATAAGTGGGTATTGTGTCAACAACGCACGTACATACATTTTTCTCATTCAGCTTTTGTATTATATTGTGGAATTGTTACATAATAATAATTATTTGTATTGTATAAAATGTTTTTTTAAACACTACTGCGCTCTTCCCACTGTTCCAAGGGGTGCGCACGTTTTGCCTTACCGGCCATCTGCATTCCGTCATACCAGTATGAGAAGGAAGCCCACTCACAATCCCCGCCCATCTGGCCGGCCGCCTGAAACCAACGCCAGCGCTTCTTATGTAGGTCACGTGACATGGGAAAAATGGAAGAAAGAAGGCGGATAGGTGGACAACGCTACGAGGACTTGCTCCAGGACAAACATCTCGACACATCGGGTAATGTGATTCCAAATAATAAACAAGGGGGACGTCGTAATAGGGACGCTTAACACTAGCTAAAGCTTTCATGTGTTGGGTAAACTCTAAAACGCTTCATCGCTGTAAATGATCTGCCCGTCAAAGTGGCGAAAAGTATCTTGCTACAAAAGCCAAAATGATCTACTTCCACACACTTAAGCGATATTTTCTGTTTCTTCTTTTTGCATCGCCGTTTTTGTGTCTGTGTGTTGTTTTTTTTACAGTCGCAAAAGTGCTGATGCGTCAAAAGATGCTGACAAAGCCAGTGAATCATTTGTGGGGGGGGGGAACACAGCTCGTGTTATTTGTCCAACCAAACGTGAAACGTGTTTTTCCTCTTTTTTTTTTGGGTCAGGATGTTATTGAAAATGGCCTTGTACTTGAAATACGAGATGTGGACGCTTGGAATTAAATGAACAGCCGCGATGGAAGCAAGAGAACACGTACACGTAAGTGACTTTGTTTGCATGAGGGTGAAATATTACTTTCTTTTATATTTGAATTTGTGATGGATTTTTCTTCTCTTCCAGTAAATGAATTAAATAAAATGATGTATGGGAACACGTTGTTCTACGTTCCAAGTTCTGGGTTCGACTCTCGAGTTCATCCTTGCGTGTGGCTCGTTGCTCCCACATCCCAAAAGCATTTTAGGTTCATTGAAGTCTTTAAATTCCCATTTGCAAATAGTCATAATAGTGAATGGCATTAGGGCTTGACAAGTAATCAAATTCAAACCGTTTATTCATTTGCCTTTACAGTATTTTAGCATAAGCCCTGCCACCACTTTAACGTAATCCTAAATACATTTCAGGTGTTCTAGTATACTTTTCCTGACATTTTCCTTTCTTTTTCGTACAAGCCAAAGCTTTTGTGCTAACATTATTTAATATTTGGAACTGTTCATCATTCCCTCCACCTAATGCACAATTTCCAACTGAAGAAAAGCAAAACAAAAGGGATTTTCAAACTTTTTGGGTCCAAGGATCCCTTTACAGAGGATTGTACATTTTTTTCAAGGACCAGAAGATTTTTTTTTTTTAACATTAAGACATAATTTATTGAATATTATTTTGCAGACGCCAAGCTATAACTCTCTGCAACTGACAATCACTAATCTAAACGGTCTAACGATCTAATGGTTAAAAGCGGATGTGTTCACCGTGACCGGAGTTGTTTACTTAAGGCAGTGACCCAGTTTACGGCCGCACATGTGATTCCAAAGCAAACTTTATCCTGTTGTGAAAGATTTTAATCACCTAAATCATACGTGTCAAATTCATGGCTCCGGATTCAGTGCTCACCTTTAATATACACAAAATTTAACAATAGTATTTTAAATTAAGTCAGACTATTTTTTTTAAGTCAAAATAAAGTCTCCTTAAAGTTTTTAAGGATGATTTTCCCACTCAGACAAATGTTGCCGCCCTTTGTAGAAATAAATTGGAGGAAAGATCCAGAAGGAAAGAGTGTAAAAGGCAGCAACTCTCCTCTCATTCGCTGACACCCACGTCACTCACCAGGCCAGACATTGAGTTTTAAAGCCATACATATTCAAAGTCACCGATCCTACAGTAGAATCATCAGGATGGTGAGAAGTGGAGAAAAATTATAGCAGTACCTTACATGGACAATCAATTTGTATCCGATTAGGTAATCAATAGAATACTCAATTTAGGAAATATTAAATAGCAGCAACTCTAAATTATACGCTAATGTGATTTTTTACAGTACGAGCTGCCCTTAAAGGGGAACCGCAGGGAATGGGTTTGTCGCACCTTGCGCTCAATGTTTGCCTTCTCGTGGGCCTCCTGCAGATGAATTAATCATCCGGCGAGCGAGAGCAAGAGGAGCGAAGATGAAGCTGAACGAACGCAGCGTGGCCCACTACGCCACGTGCGACTCGCCGCCCGACAAGACGGGCTTCCTGTTCAAGAAGGGCGAGCGCAACACGGCGTACCACCGCCGCTGGTTCGTCCTCAAAGGCAACATGCTCTTCTACTTCGAGGAGCGCGACGGCCGCGAGCCCATCGGCGTCATCGTCCTGGAGGGCTGCACGGTGGAGCTCTGCGAGTCGGCCGAGGAGTTCGCCTTCGCCGTCAAGTTCGACTGCGCCCGCGCTCGCGTGTACAAAATGGCGGCCGACAGCCAGGCGGCCATGGAGTCGTGGGTCAAGGCCTTGTCGCGGGCCAGCTTCGACTACATGAGGCTGGTGGTCAAGGAGCTGGAGAGGCAGCTTGAGGAGATCCAAGAGGCGGCCGGCGGAGGTCCGCAAGGCAGGACCAGGTCGTCCAAATCGCGAGCGTCCAAATCCAGATCGTCTTCCTCGTCGTCGTCGTCCCTGTCGACGGCGTCGTCGTCCAGCTCTGGACAAAAGAACCACCAGGATGAGTTCCAGCTCTTGCCGGGAGGTCACAAGGAGAACGGCGTTGCTTGGAGCAAACCGCACCCCGGTTTGGCTAACGGTTCCTCTGACGGGGCGGCGTCCTGCGTGGCCTGGGAGGGCGGGGCCAATGGGGCCAAGGCTCCCCCGGTGCCCCCCAGAAGAAGAGGCGCATCTCTGGAGAGCCCCTTCTCCCCCGGCACCGGATGCTTCTCCAAGCTCCACGACTGGTACGGACTTGAGGTGGAAGAGCTGAGAGCGCAGTGGCTGCAGAGTCCGTGAACCCGCGAGGGACGGGTCAAGTTGTCCGAGAATAATTCGTTCCGTTTTCCAGGGGCGGAAACTGGAGAGCATCTCCAAGGACTTGCTGCTAAAAGCAGACTACACCCTGGAATGTTTGAAATTCGCATCACAAGCCACTTTTAACATTACCAGCTTTTTTTTTCTTCCATTTTGTCACTCTTTGTGTGTTGCTCTTTTGTAAAGGCGGACAAAAGTCAATCTGGCCTTTTCCACCTTTTGGATGTCGCAGTTGTCCATTTTCCGCCTTTTTCAATGTTGCTGTTTGGTATAAACGGCACCAATACAGAATGCTGGGAGAAAATTGAGCCAGAAATTTGCCGCCAGTAGCCAGTTTTGTAAAAGCATTTCTCCGCCTTTTTTTGTATGACTGTTCTGGAAACCGCACACACACGGAATGGAGGCGGCAACGGGACAATTTTCTTCTTTTGTAGGTAGTAGCCACTTTTACACACTGCCCGCAAAAGACGTCATTTTCCTGACTTGATAGTGTTACTGTTAGCAAATTTCGCAATAGGGTGCGAAGTTTAACACCTAACTTTCATTCCCACTCTTTTGCACGGGTCAGTGAAGTATCGGGCGTGGGAAACATCCCGATTCTCTTTGATCCGTCTTTTTCGCAGGATCCCCGTGTGAAAAGGGGCTACAGTGCCTTTGACCGGAAATTGATCAGATTCAGTTTACTATGTGAACCACTACATTATCAACACAACAAATGCTTTTGTTTCGCCTCTTGGCGAGGATATCGTTTTTGCGATTGATCGTGCGTCCTGTCTGGTACAGGAGAACGCAATCTGCCTCGGTGGACAATCTGGGATCATTTAAACAAATATGAATTTTTCGTCACTTTTTGCTTAATTGTCAGTGTAATATTGACAACAGAGTCGTTTGGATTGACACTTTGTCTACCCGATTTGTATTTTTCCTGCGACTCTAACACACGCTGCTGCGGGAACACAAGTGACAACATGGACGTAAACAACTATATTATCATCGCATTCTATTTACTTCGACCTTGAGTCACTCTTTCCGTCGAAGAGTTTCATTTTACTTCTCTATGCACTCGAGTTTATTTGTGAGTTGTTTGGGTAGACTTGCGTATGCTTCTGAAAACTTTTCTTACACATCTTGCTCAACAATGTTGAGTTCTGAGCTTGGTGGGACAATCCAGTCTGCTTCAGTTTTCAGGGTCTGGGTTTGAATCTGGACTCGGGCTGGGCTCATTTTCTCCCTGTGCTTTTGGCACTGTGGCTTCTTTCCAAATTCTTCCCCCAACACTCACCCAAAGTCAGCCGGGATCAACTCGAGCTCATCTTAAACTTAAATGATGGAGGTTGCTTTAGAAAATGGATGTTGTCGTTCTGTCATGTTGTTTCCCTCGCAGGTTTTATCAGAGAATATCTGACCGTAAGTTTCCTCTTCCATGTTGGAAGTTTTTTTTTTTTTTTTTTGAAAGCCAGTGCTCGGTAAAACGGGCTCATTCCATGGTGATTTTTTTCAGGAACACATTTGTTTCTGTGTTGCTTTCCTTCCTTTTAGTGACATGTTCCGACAGTGGCTGGGTGACTTCAGTCCACGTCATTGCACAGCATTATCATGAATGTTACACACATGGTACAAGAGTGTTGCCCCCCCCCCCAACCCCAAACACATTTGCATCAATGTAAGCTTTAATTGTTATGGTGGCATGTTTTATTATTTCAATGTGCCAATTTACATAATCAAGTGCCAAATTTTAACTCAAGTAGCATAATTGATCTTTATAATCGAACTATCTTGTGTCTTTTTCCAATTTATTTTGCATGATACAGATATTGTTTGAATAATCAACGTTAACATGTATATTTTAATGACGATGGTATTCAAATACCTGACATGAAACTGCAATTTCATCTATGTTTTATTGACCTAAATTAACATTTGCCATCATTCCTGCTCATGGTAGTCTGTTGCCTCTTTAATTGCACAAATGAAAATGTATGTAAGATGATGTATGGTAATCAACTGGATTGTGTTCATGAAAGGCCGTTTTACTTTCTTAAAAAAAAAAAGTCATTTAAAACTTATATCAAGCATTCTGTGATGATTATGGTACTATGGAATATATTTAATCTACTGTAAGAAATCCAATAAACTTTCAAGACTGGTTATTAGTGTGAACTTTGTAGCACCCTTGTTTTCATGTATTACATAATTAACATAATAAATAATACAATATATATATATATATAAAAAAAAAAAAAGAGAATGCAACACAAATAATTACACTAGTATAAGGAGTATATTAGCCATAGTTTTTATTAGGAATACTATATATTGTCTGTTATGATATAATACAGGCAAAAGATGAAATCCCGCATCTTGAATTCTGTAATTGAATTAGAACGCAGGTAAAACTGAACAGAAAAGTGCTCAATACTTTGATAATGAGAGAGAGGGAGATAGAGAGAGAGAACACATGTTACGACATTTAACTTTACGACAATGTATTCGACTTTGCGACGCTACTTCGCGGCCTCTTTGGCGCGCTCAACCCTCCACCCCCCCCCCCCCTTTCAATCTCCTCAACTATGCTAGTTACCCAGTTGGCTACTTTACTAAGAATACTATACTGTACAACCAGTAGAACCGAGAGCAGAGCACGCCTTTTTTTTATGATGGTGCCTGAAAACGGCAATAACGGTCCACAGACACGAAGACTCAAATACAGGTATTTACAACCTGACCATTGGGAGGGGAAGATGCGTGCAGTGTTGCGTTTTATTCCCCAGATGGCGCTGTGTATCAGTGTATATGGGAAAAGAGACAGTACACTTTCTGATGGAATACTTAAAATACTTTTAAGTTAAATCTTTGTGGGAGCTTTTCCCCCCTTAATGAGAATAAGCTATTATTAAAAGGAGGGTGGTTTTACATGAGATATATTGAAGAACTTTACTAATTCTGTGAGAGTAAGAAGTTCAGAAATACAAGCCGATGAGATGTGTGGACTGGCAGTGAATCATGTCTATGTTATCAATGGTATGTACTCTAAATACCAATGCTATGCAAACTGTCTGGGTAGTCCTGGAAAGAGTTGTGGGAGATAATAAGATAATAATAGTATGGAGATGCACACAAATGGAAAGTATCGCACTTCCTGTCTCACACAAACAAAATAAAAGTGTAATTGAAGACATCAATTTCACTCTACTGAAAATGTGTTGTCAAAGCCTAAACTAAATAAACTAAGAGCACCTCTAGAAAATGGATGGATTAACATGGCGTCCCAATGATGTTGCAAGTTTTGTCCTCAAGTACCACACACGCGCTGAATGAACTGGAAACTGCGCTCATGCACAACAAATGAGCCTCTTTAGCCCTGTCGAATTTGATTAGAATTCCTTTCTTATTCTAGCGAGGGACATAATAGTTGCATTTGAAGAACTTTACGCATGTTTTACTGCGGTGCGCAAGAAGCGAGCTGTTGGTTTGTCATGAGACCACTGCAGCCTCAGGTCATGCCCATTCACCCCGCGTGTAGTAAATTGGATAAAAAGCACATTTGTGGGAGGAATTTGCATCTGGTGAAGCAAAAAAAAAAAAAAAGGATCCCCCGTGATGCAGGCTGTGGCAGTCGCGCTCATGTTGCCAAATCATGTGTGTTTCCCCAAGTCATAACAAAAGTTGGGCTACCACATGCTACTAAGTGCAAAGACAATTTTAGCACGATGCATTCATTCATCCATCCATTCAATATCTATAGTGCTTTGTCGTCATTAGTGAGTCAACCCCGTCTGACTTTGGGAGAGAGGTGAGGTACACCCTGGACCTGGTCCAATCACACATATGAACAATTTAGTCTCAAATTCGACTGGCAAGCATGTTTTTTGAACGTGGGAGGAATTTCCTGGAGAAACACAAGGCCAGGGGATTCAAACCCTGAACCTCTAAACTGGCAACTTATCTAATTACACTTAAATTATAGATAGATAGATAGATAGATAGATAGATAGATAGATAGATAGATAGATAGATAGATAGATAGATAGATAGATAGATAGATAGATAGATAGATAGATAGATAGATAGATAGATAGATACTATTAGTTATACATGAACAACCATCACATGAAAAACGGCAGCATTTTAAAGGAATTAAAATAATTTGTGTTAGTGATTTATTTAAAAAAAAAAAGGGGAAAAAAAGATTAATATATGGTGATTTTTAGTGCCTGTACATTTTTACCACAATGTCCAAAGTCGTAGAAAAATGTGAGGGGGGCACAAGGGTTAAATTGTCAAAAGCAAAAACAAAAAACATCAAGTCTTTTGTAAGTGGCATGTGCTGCTTTTATTTTCCTCAAGCGGAAGCCGGAAACGCTGTTGTGAAATGTTTCCAACTTGACGTGAATGTGTATTTTTTTTCTCTCTACATAGCGGAAACGAGGGTCCCCACTTTTTTTTTCCGCGTCAAGTTCGTGCCTCAAAAAAAAATTTTTTCTTCTTTTATGTCGGAGACATTGTCGCGTCAAGTCACAATGGAAGCCAAAGAGACAATTTTTCGCACTTCTTCCCGTTGAGGTCGACTCACGCGCTAATTTTTTTGTCTTGGCTCTTCCCGCCGACGGCACTTTTGTGACCAACTTTTTGATGCCTTTTCGACACATTTCCGTTATGCGAAGTCCAAACTGTTGTGTTGTCGTCGTGCTGCGGTGGGTGCCCGTCCGAGATAACGGAGAACGTGAGTACTGTAATGCTTCGTATTTACATTCTAATGCTTCAAAAACTTGCTCCCTTTGCGCCACATGGCACACTGTCCCCAAACGACTCCCCCCCCCCCCCCCCCGAGGGAGGCATTCAAGTTCTAAACACCGCAGTTATTTTTTTCGTTTTCAGCTCGAAAAGATGTTGGAGTGTCATTTAATTAAAAGGCAACTCGGAAGTTTTCTGGCATTGTCCCGTGAAGTGCTTGCCGTACCATAAACTTGGCACAAGTATGTGTGTATTTTCTAAAGTACTTGGAGAAAGTCCACGTTGTCGTGACGTTGACGTTGAAAAATTGACGTAAGTCTGCCTGTGGTCACCATGGCAATGACGCAGCATGGCACGCAGGTCGCCCATCTTACCTGCACATATGTACAAACATTCAGATAAGTCTTCTGTAATGACATACTTAGCATGACATAGAACGGTAGCGTCTTAGTGTGTCATAGAAATGCTATAGGTTTCTTATTGCCAGTTTACAAACTAAATGGAGTCACGTGCCAGAGTTTAATTGCAAACAGTGATGCCTGTGTATAACAGTTCTGAGGTTTGGGGTTCGTTTCCCGGCTATGTCCTTCCTGTGTAGAGTTTGCATGTTCTCCTTGTGCTTTCTTGCATGCAGTTTTCTTCCTATGCAGTCCAGTAAATTAAATAAATGCAAGTCAACATTTGCTTGACAGTTTAGAGGTTCCGGGTTCAAAATTACTTGCATGGATTTTTCTCCAGGTACTCCATATTGCAGCTCGCCGGCCGCCTTTATGAGAAGCAGTATAGAAGATAGATAGATAGTGTACCATATTGCATTTAATCTTCAGAATGGTTCAGGTTTTAGCTTCTTTTTTTTAAAGTATTCTTTTTTTTTTATTACTTTTGATCATTTTAATCGAATCATTAAGTTCTTCATATTCCCATATTTAAGTGCAGTGGTAATGTTTATTGATAAAACCTCTGCCCAATATTATGCTATTATACATATTTGAGGGGCAAAGTATTTTTGATGTGCTGTTTAGTGATGTAAAAGGTTTGATAAGCCGTGGTGTCCGAGATGAATTGCTTTTGTTTCTGCATTAACACATACATGAAACATGGAGTCGTGCTTTGGACTATGGCTAATTCTTCAAGAAGAAACAGGATGTCCGCCGTCGCTCGCGGATCAGCCCACGTGACCACGGCCTCGCATCTCTCAGTGCTATCGGCCGTCGTCTCTTCCGCTCTTCTCGGGGTTTCCAAGAACTCCGCTGACGAGACCACGAGTGAGGACGGACAAATGCCAACGCTGCGGGAGAGGCGAGGAGAAAGGCTCAGGGCGGGAGGGGAGGAAGAGAAGGCACAGAGGGAGATAATTGCCTGACGGATCGGAATGGGAATTTAAAAGAGGAAGAGCCAAATTAGGCCGGAAATATGGAGGAGAAAGAAACGTTGTGCAGCAGAAAAGTGGTGCAATTGGAAGTTCAGGACGTCGTTACGCGTGATGTCAGCACATTTTGGGAAATTTCAGCTCGGGGATCATTTAAAGGACAACTTGCGTTATGTTTTTGATGACCACAAAAGGATGGATAATAATAGAGATAGACCGATATGTTTTTTTTTTTTCAGGGCCGATACCGATTATTAGTAGTCAAGGACGCCGATAACCGATATTTGGAGCCGAAATTCATTTTCACAAAAAGGGAAAATATTGACATAAACATAAAAAAAAAAATACAAACTCTTATTTTTATTTTAAAGCGTTTGTTTATTGAACAACTTTTAGGGTTCGTAAAATATTTAATATATAATATTTAATTTAATTAATTATTTAATATTTAATAGTTTAAAAAAAAGTCTTAGTCAATAGACATCTTTGTTCTAACAAAAAGTTCTGTGATCTCCCAGGGGCAGTAGCATGTTTTCAAAAGTTAAATACAAACTTAAACAATTGTTTTCTACTGTAATAAAGTGTTACAACATTTCAAAATATGTGAAGTATTACATTTGTACTTATCTTAGTTTTAACTTCAAACAAAAACAGAAGGTGCAGAGAGTTCCCAGGCTCAGCAGCATCTCTGAAAAGTAAAAATAAAATAAAAACATTTTTCATTTAAATTAGTTCCCTGAAGTTAAAACTTAAAAAAAAAAAAGGATCCATATGATTCTTCAAAATGTCCGATGCCGATATTCGTTAAAATGTTTAATATCGACGCCGATTATCCCTAGATAATAACCATGAAAGCAAAAATGACTTGGGGAATATTCTGCTTGCTCAGTACAATACAAACACTCTTTAATATCATTACCGTAGAAACTGCTTGAAAATGGTGCCGTTTACAAGTACAGGCAACAGAAACCATTGTCGCGGAACACATTGTGTTTGACTTTGGAGGCTGCACTCTCAGTCCGGCAGCAACCACGGTAGACACACTGGCTGTTTAGAGGTGTGCGTTGTGGATTTTCTGCAAAATAAAAAGCGCACAATTCCCAGCTGAGGTTCATTCGTTAGTTTAGAGGCAAACACGCAAGTGTCGCCTTCAAAGCAGCCATAATTAGAGAGCGTTTGTACTTGGGTGTCTTTACTCCGACATGTCCCTCTACCGCAATCTTGTTGTTGGAGGGGAAAAATGTTGATTACAGGTCCGGTTCTTAGATGCAGTTGTGTAGGGATGTTGTTGGGGTTAGAGGGGGACGTGCGTGTGCTTGTCAGTGCTGCAGTTGATTCTTGGAGCCGGGGACGCGGTCAGAGAAACGCGGCCCTGATGGTTTGCCGTTCAGTCACAGGACGTCTCGCTCGGCTCCGTGGGTAGATCTGGACTTTTTTCTTTCACAAGCGAATTTTGGTCTGGCAATACTTCAAGCCACAAGTCGTACCGGTTTAGTAAAAACGACAGTATACAACTTGGATGCTAGCAGTCCGAAAGTTGCCTTTCTGACAACTTTTCCTCAAACCTGTTTGGGCTGCTGCCAAGAAGTCAGATGAGACGTCACGCACTCTAATAATTCCCCGACTCCCACACCAGCATTTCACGTCTCCGATATTGTTAGCAGTCTTCGCAGTTTGAAATTAATTGAACCATTCACGTGTGGTAATGAGTCACTCTGTAACGGCTGGCGCAAGCTCATTAGAGATGGCTTCAAATTCCCCGGGTGGAATATTTCAGACGTGCTTGGATGGTGGGAATTCATCTTGGTTAGGAAGCGAATGATGGATTGTTGTTTGCAGCTTTCCTGCAAACAAGCGTGCGTTTAAAGATTCCAGGGATACGTTTTGTTTCGTGTTCTTGGATATGCGGTCAGGGTTTGTTTTTTGCTTTCAAGTCTTTGTAGCTGCATTCAAGCGCCTCCATTATCTCGACTGTATGTACAGTACACTTGAGAATACTACAGTACATAGCACTTTTTTTTTTTTTTTTAAGAGTTAGTGAACCTGTCAATCTGTTGAAAATTAACCGGCAAACTATTTTAAACAAAGAGGTTTGCATTAGATATGCCAGTGCAAAAACAAAATCTAACACAACAATATTTAAAACAGTAAAAATTGTGACGTACCGTCGTGCACTATGGGATTTTGACACCTTTTTTTCTAAAACTAAATATCAGCACTGGTGCTAATCCCAAAGCAACATGTTTGCACCGTGGGTCACTAACCTTTTTGAAACGGTGAGCTACTCCTTGGCCACTGATTAATGCAAAGGGGCTACTAGTTTGATACACCCTTCTGAAATAAGTAACTACCTTTTAATCATATGTTATGCTATTAATAATAATTAATGATATTTATTATGTGAAGACAGATCACGTTAAAGATGTCTCACTATCATTAAGAAATAGATAAATATACAGATGGGTGCAAAAGCATGTGTGCGATTATAAAAAATGTAGAAAATATTTTATTGTTGAAACATTTTGGAATGATTGATCTTTTTCTCATTTTATCCACTAATCCTGGCATTTGAACATTCAGTTGTAGCCTTTTTTTATTCACTGTATCCACCTTTGCCTGTTTAACAGATCCCAACCAAGTGGGAAATTGTTTGATGACATCGCACTAACTTTTTAACACCTCTAATACTACTTTAACTCATTCACTCCCAGCCATTTTCACTGAAGCAACCCCCTTCGCTCCCGGCTGTTTTAGTGGATTTTGACTGATTTTGCATGGCCCAGAGGATATTGTGTTCTATTGTTATAAAAACATGGAACCTACCAAAAGAACGATTAGAGTCTCTTCTTCTATCAGGAAAAAAATATGTTTTTGTTTCCATTTTGCAGCATTTAGCATTAGAATATAGCTAAGTTTCATCATTCTTCACAAACCTGTTGAAAACACTGGGAAAAAGAGCTTGTTGCAACATGGCCCTCGCCGATCTCTTATACTCTGCTGCCACCTACTGGCCGTTTTTGTAATAACTACCATTGCTTCAAGCATTCTCTTCAGTTCAGAGGCTGCATCAATCTTCTGTATGCTCTAGCATGAAAAAAGGTATAAATACGTTTTTGGGACCATGGTAATATTAAAAATAGAACGTATTGTACATTTTTGGGAGCAAATGAATTAAAAAGGCAAAAATCACCAGGTTGACTTCATCCCTCCATTCCGTGTTGGTGTCATTCATACAAAACAGCGAGAAGGGGTAAATGCCCGCTTTTACTAGCACTGAAACACAGAGGCTTGTATGTTTACTCATACAGATGCTAATAACCACGGCTTTGTGCTTTGTGGCGTATCGGCCGCAATCTTCTGTGGCTTCTGCGAGCCCTGATGCTCGCCACTGGCTCTGTTCCCAAGCCGTCACCCCTCCCGCAATCGCTCATCACGTGTGCGTCCTGCCAAGATGTCTCGACTCTACTCAGTCATTACATCCCCGTGCTTTTATTGTTTCCTCAACATGCCAGGTTCTGTCGTAGTGAGGATACAGATGGACTGCTGACTTTTATGTCGACATCTTTTATTAGTCACGCTGAAAGCGCAGATTGTTTGCTACCAGGAGCGTTTGTATCCCTTGTGCGTATTCCTCATACGTTCAGACGTCGCTTGGTGCTTTTCAGTTTTCCCAGCGCGCCTCCTCGTTCCCAGACCACAGGAAATGGCTCGAGAGCAGCACAGCTTTATTTCTGTGCGTCTTAAGAATAGCAGCATTGTGTTGTGTCGGAGCGCGCATTGTTGTGGGAATGCAGAACTGAACTGGAGAATGTGCTCCAAAGCGGGGGAAAAAAAAAGAAGCTAACTAAACAATGTATGGCTCTTAACTTTTGCTAACCTTCCAAGTGATTACTAGCTGTTTTTTGTGGATACAAATAGTCTCTAAATGCTAACGAAAAGGCAAAGAGGGAGTGGCTTAAGGTTGCTGTGCCCGTCAGCGTTGGTATGTCAATAGTGTTAAATGTGGAAGAATTTCAGAGAAAAAAAAAAACTTCCACCAGGCTGTTTTGCCCAAGGCTTCTTGTTCGTTTACCGCAAATCAGCTGATACGCCGCTCAGGCTGTGGGAAGTAAGACTAAGGTTATCTCATGTTTCAGTGTCGCTTCCTCCTTTACAAAATGTTCAATTATGCAAGCTGCGTGCGCGTGCGTGTGCTCGCATGTGTTCATGCGCGCGATCTCTTGACATAAACACGGAGGGAAGCCGGGACCTGTCCTGTCCCATCATCCCTCGTCTCCTTTGCTCGGCATCAAGAAGTCGTGCACTTTTGCACAGCGGTGCTCCCGCTGGCCTTTCGCAGCAACTTGTTGTGCTAGATGATAAGATTTGAAGTGAAAGTTACCGGAAAAGGTCACATGTTGTCAGTTCTTCTGAACTGGAGTGTTGGCTATCATGAAGTGGCCTGCTTTTGCTTGTGATAACAAAATTGTAAAGGGTTATTGGTTGGCAATCCGGTTGAGCTTCAGAATACCTCATTGTTTCACTTCTTTATTGAATATTTTATGTTTATGTAAAACAATGATAGATTGGATTTATTTTTTATATACAAGTAATGGTTAAGAATGTAAGCTCAAATCTAAGAGTTCACACTGGAGGCTAACATTTTTTGGAAATCCCGTGGTATTCTCACAGGATGGGAGTCATTGTGAATGGGAGCAGGACAGGACAGGAGTCATTTTCACCCGTAGCGGGACAGGACAGGATTTTTTTTCTAAGGAATTGGGATGGGATGCGAGTGAAAATCCATTCCCGTGTAAGTTGTAACCCTCTAGTTCCCACATCACTGGTGTCGGCCAGAATCCTCGCATCTCCAAAAGCCTCACTTTTCAGTCACCTAAAACAACGGCCTTTTTGTTGAGCCTTGGGCATTGAATCATCAAAGATAGCAAGCCATTTTCAACACTTTAGATTAATCAGTAATGCATTTAGCAGACCCATCTGGGGACTGGCTAATAGAATATATATATATATATATATATTTTTTTTTATAGGAGGTTTCCGCTTGATAGCGACGACATATTTCGTTTTGTTAGCACTGTAAATAGCGTTTATGCTTGTAAGGCTTCGCCAGTAAAATAATCAATTTAATGCGTTACTAATGTGCCCAGCAAAGTCACATTTGTTTAAGCTTGTCGCGTTCCCTTACAATGGGACATTGGCAACTTGCAGTTTTCAGTTCATCTCTTTCTGTGAGGAGGCGTAATGCTTTGTTTACTTGTTCAAAAACATTTTACAGTACTCTGTTGTTTTGGAAATGTAGCCTTGCTCTGTAAGATGAATTCTCGCTGTATTTTGTGAGTTCACAAACTCCGGAGAATACATCTTGTACCAAGCGCGTTGATTTCCACCGATTTTAAACCACAGGTGGTTCGGACCAATCACAGAGCACCATTGTGTTTGGGGTGTGATATGCAGCTGTGACGAAACCAGGAAGCCAGCGCTGACGCCGGGGCAAACAAACAAACAAACCTAACATGGACGAATGGACACTGCAATTAATTCTGTTCTTGTAGAATCGCTCACCGTTTCCTTGTTGAATGTCGAACAGCGAGAGGCGCTTTGTGCATTATTAGCTGGTAAAGATGTTGGTGCTTTTCCTCCCCTTCGACGAGAACGAAGACGACATTTTCATCCGTGGCCGTGATTGGTCAAAACAAACACGCGCAATGCTGCATCGTCCAATCAGCTCAAAGTATTGTACAGAATGTCCCGCAAATCATCGTGGAGCAGTCCCAGGTTGATATTGTGGCGAGCTCCCTTGAGTGAATCACAATATACCGTATATCTGGCTATTGCCAGGTTATTGGGAATGTACCCCAAGTCTTAAGTTGCGTATCATTGTTAAACAAAAGAACCATTTGGCATGTTGTCCTTGGAAAAGATTTCGAGGGTGTTTCATTGGACGAGCTATTCATCAACCCTCCATCATAATAAGATCTCTACCATTGAACAGATGAGTCATATTATTTCTATCGTCATTGCTCCTTTTTTTTTTTTTTACTCCACTTTGAAATGCACTTTATTGACAGAACAGGAAGTGAAAATGGAAGAAAATATGGAGTGGATCCTTACTGCCATTAAATTACAATAGCTCCCACTCTTCCTGAAAAGTTGATGCCTATGCTGTGTTAAATGCTTCAATCAACTATAGAACAATCAATCAGTCAGCACCAATGATGTCATCATTAGTGTATGTCGCGTACATTGCCTTTATGTTGGAGTCGCTGCTTGCCAGGGCAGGGCTCTTTGTAGCTTCCTGTTGCAGTGATTGCAAGCCAGTCAGAGTTAAGATCCTCCACTCAGTCTGACTCCACCACCTGGGCCTTACTCCCAAACCTGGCGCCCCTCCTCCTTCCCCGCACTTTGATTTTCACACTTCCTGCCCTACCTCTTATTATTCCTCATCCTTCAATGCCCCTTGCTTAACTTTTCTCCATTTTGCTTTCTTGTTTTTTTTGTTCACCTCCCCCTTGTTTCTTCTAATAACCCCCTCGTGCCCACACACTCGCTATGCTTTGTAAGTGTAACCCACACTGATTCACTCAATGACTCACACAATGAAAATTCAAAGGTGGTAAGGAAATCTGTTTTTCATCCCGAACCCCGTGATGCACATGTTGCCATGTTGTTGTTTTTTCTTTTTTCCACTCCACATTTTCGGGAAAACAGTGTTTGATGTGTTTGATCAATTCATGCCACTATTAGATTACAAGATGTTACGATAGAGCGATCTGTTATCAATAGTAATGGGAAAAATTGTTGGGATGGTTAGGATCACAAGTATATTGTATATACCACTTTATCAATGCCAAAGGAAATTCTGGACCGCCCAAAGCAGAAAGTAGGTCTTGTGAGACAGTCTGAACAAAGACCTGGTTGAGGCTTGTTGGATAATGTTTGTGGAACTGCAACATCAGAATGCAAATACATATTTGACAACACCCCCCAACCCCATTTTTGGTCTTACTCTTGACTGGTTAAGTATAAATCTTCGTCCCACATGTGCAAGTCAGAGCCAGAGTACATTTTGAAGTTGTCTTGAGACTGGTCTCAGGACAAAGACTGATCACGAGTAGTACAACCCGAGTGTTGTCTTAGTGTCATATGCAAGTCCTTGTAATTGTGTGCCGTGTAAAAAATGGAACAAGATAAAAGGTGACAAGACGACATTTACGTGGACGTACAAAAGAGTACGCTTTTAATTAATTAGTGCCTAAAGTGGTTGCATTCGTTATGTAAGCTTCACTGTGTGAATATTAGAAAAGTGCCTTTTATGTTCATTAAATTGGACTTACATTCCTCATTCCATTTTGACAATTTTAACTTTTCTGTAATTTAATTTGATGAATGGCACTCCAATGCTAGTTAGAGAAAACTGGAAGTTCCCCAGTCAATAGTTTAGTGTTAATTGAGCTGTGATTGAATTTGATGAATTGTTGCGTAGAAATCAAATGGTTTTCTCATAAATGACTCGGTAAATGTTTGAGCCACCCGAAAGTAACCCTCACTTTGCAATATGTATCGTTACTCACAATGAGCTGCAAACAGTACATCATTTAGGGACCGGCATGGATGCACAGTATGTGGTAAGGTCTGTAGCATGTTATGCCGTGGCCGAGGTCGATTCAAGGTTGTGCTGAAAATCACACCAGTGAGTCATGAGGTTTGTCCTGAGGACGAGATTAGTTTGCGTGTGTTTGTCATGCATCCTGCTTCCGTCATGCTCCATTAGAATCTGTTAAGGAAGAGCATATGAAGTATCATTTTGATGTTGGGTTGGTTCACATTTTATGTCTTGTGGCCTCCATCTGTATTGTGAAGTGTTTGAAACAGAGAGCCTCCTTGTTGAAGACTTTGCTTGTTTGTTTGCACAACACACTATAAGACAGGCATTGTGTGGAAGGTTTGGGGGGTTTTCACGTTAATTTTCATAGTAGTTTTTAATAGTCTTTATATTTCTCTCCAAACGGCACGAGACTTGATTCTTATTGCAAGCTGCTTTCCTGGAAAACAATTTAAGCCGGCAGCTGTTTGACACGTGAGTATGTCCTATAAAGGCCTTGCTGCCTGTTTTTGATTTGAAGATGAAGTGATTGAGCGGCAGCCTCAGTCACTTAAATGGGACCTACCCTGTGGCTGATAGGGGAGGGATGTTTGTATTTAGCCCAGAGGGCAGGAAAGAATGAACTTAATGGACGCAGTGTGTCAGGCTAGGAAAAGATGTGTCGGACTGAGGGAGAGACAGATGAGGGCTCATGGATGAAGAAGGGTGTGTTCACACATATTAGGCAAGGGTGACTAAACAAACCATACGATCACAGCAATCTGCTCTGGAGGTCGTTTTAAGTGAACTGCACTGGATGTGGCCGTGCAGTGGTCAGGTAGTTGGCACATCAACCTCAAAGTTCTGAGATTCAGGGTTTGGGTCCTGGCTTAATGTGTGGCGTTTGTGTGATCTCCTCGTGCCTGTGTGGGTCTTCTCCAGGTACTCTGGCTTTGGAAAACTCCGAATGACTGTGGGTCATTGATTGTCTACAGCGGTGTTTCTCAACCCTGGTCCTCGGGGCACACTACCCAGCCTCTTTTCCATGTCTCCCTATTTTAACGCAGGTGATGACAGCTCATCAGCAAGCTCTAGAGAAGCCTGATAACGACCCTCACCTGTGTTGGAATAGGGAGACATAGCAAACAGGCTGGCTAGTGTGCCTCCAGGACAGTACAGTACATATGCCCCTGCGATTGTCAAGAGAGTCAAAGTCTTTCCAAAATGTTATGTTTCCTCCACAAGTGGAGCGCGCTTAGTTGCATGAACTTGAACACATCTGCAGATGCTCACAACAGGAGGACCGGGCGATGAGGACGACCATGGGAACGGTGGCGTCTGAACCCCCCACCCCCAGAGGGATACGGCAAAGAGGAAGTGTGTGTGCATGTATGCGCATGTTGAGTCACTCATTGCTGAGTCATCGCTGGGCTGGCCATGCAGATAGAAAGACCCTTCTAGGGGGGCCAGCTGCAGGGGCGCAAGGGGAGAGCGCACTGAGCATGCTCTGTAGAGAACAGGAAGGAAATTGGTGGTGGTGACAGGACTCCTCAAGGAACTGTCGTGATGCAATATTTCGCGATGGCAAGTTTTTCTTTTGGCCACGTTGGTCATGTTTGATTTTGTGGGGGAATAAACAAGACAGCGGTAAGCTTGGTGCATGGCACTTAATGCAGAAGTGGCTGCCGCCGAGTGGCGTCATTGACGCCATGGAGAGAGATTTGTTTGGTAGATAATTTGTCATGTTGGAGCATGTTTTGCTGAACACAAAGAAGCACCCCCCACCCCCACCCCAACCCCCCTTCTATTTCTTGTGGCTCTCTGTGATCTGTTGGGCTACTGAGCGTCCCCTCCGCCCCCGTCACCTCCACACATGCGCCTAACTCATTTGAGCATATTCACAAATATGCATACATACAGTAATGCTTCCTGTTTGTAGAAAAGACCCTTCACTGCTGCATGGGAGGAAGCTGGTATGTATTGTAGGTCGATGCTCACTCTTAAAGCTATGTTTTAGTAGTGAGTAGGCATGTGTTTTCATATCTTAAAATCCTTGAACGCCATAAGGCTTCCAGATAGAAAGTTACTTCTAAGATGACATTTTGCTTGTTTTTGCTGCTTTTGCTATGTTTGATCCTCCCAAGACTTAGCCTTTACTCATGGATATTAATGCATGACTGTACTTGTTTTCACTAGTGGACAAATGCAGTGTGTTTGAAGAGGTGATGGACAGGATCTGGATTTCCTTTGAATAGAATAACTACAAGCAGTTTCTTTGTTGAGATAAATGGATAATTTGTAAAACCACACTGCCATGCCTTTCTAATTATAAGAAGAGCTGCTTGATATCAGCGGTGGCTATTCTTTCTACTCGTAGCCTGACTGGAAATGTGACACTGTGGCATATGTGACTGAAAGGAAAGTTTGAGGAAAGACCCCTCACAGGGTTCTAAGAGAATAATCAGGAGTTAAACATCCCAAAATAAACACGGTGGCGTTGGTGGGGTTACTGGATGCTTTCACATTAGCACGCTTTAGTTGAAGTCAAAGACTACCCAGAAGAGGGTCCGAATGCACCGGGCACGCTTCGATTGTTGTGAAAATGTGATTTGACCTCAATCCACTTTCTGGCAATTGATCCAGTCAGTGTTGACCTTTTGAGGCATAACTACAGGTAGTAATCAGATGCGACCATTGGCTTACTCAGCACGACAAATGGCAACACCTGTCTGGCACACCTTTTGTCTCTACAGTTTCTGATTTTTGTTGGAATAATTGCATGAGGGATGAGGGATAATTTCTCCAAATATAATTGTGATAATATTCTCCTGCTGGGTCATTCATATATAGTTTTAACAAACATGACAAAAAGTGCAAACTCCTACTTTTGATTTGTTGAAAAATTATAGCAAATATCTAGATAAGGTAAATTTCCTTGGCTATCATTTAGATCATCTGTCAGAAGCCCCTAATTGTTACATTGCTAATAGGTTAAAGGGGAAGTCAACCTTAAACATTTCTTGACAATATGTTATGTGTGACCTCACTAGTCTGAACATGACAATTCTGGTTAATATTATTGTGGAATATGAGATATGCAGCAAAATCCAGCCGTATGAATCCATCTCAGGAGGTGGCCGTTTTGCCACTTGCTGTCGAGTGAAGATGGCATCACAGTTGCTCAAGGCTCGGGCAACGACTAATCACAGCTCACCTGTTGTCTGACTGTGATGTCATTTTCATTCGACAGCAAGTGGCAAAATGGCCACCTTTTGATATTCTTAAAAACTGCTGGATTTTGCTGCTGAAGTCATATTCCTCTAATTCAATATTAACCAGAATACTGTATTTAGACTAGTCTGGCTGCATAGAACATATTATTGTCAAGAATTCTTTGGGGGGGTTGACTTCCCCTTTAAGAATCAATTTTAGAATGACTAGAAATGGGCATACATCTGGTGCACATAAAAATGCCCCTGACCTCGTGAGTGCTTCATCGTAAAGCCAACGGGTGTGTGTGTGTCAGAGTAGTTGATCCTTGAAACTTGTCACGTATCAACACCCGAGCACACAGATGATAGAACCGGTAGTGTGGTTGATTGAGAAATTTTCCAGCCATACTTCCTTAGTCAGACCTCATTCAGTGTCTCTCTCAATGACTTCTTACTGCGTTCATTCATTTCACATAGTTGACCTTCTGCAATCGACGTGGGGGAATTTATAACTGCTTTAATCGTTGCGATTGCTTCCACTCCATCTCCTTCTTCTCGTTTGTGCTCTTCAAGTCGTTCATCTCCTGACTAGAGAGACGATTTACTAAAGTTATTTTGCTTATAAGTCTGTTGACTCCAAGATTGAGTGGGAGCCAGTGTCTCCTTTGCTGATTGTTGGCCCAGATTGACCTTCGTTTTTGTCCAGAGACTTGTGTGATCTAATTTGTATCATTTGACATAGACTGTAGATAAAACCAGACTTTGGATATTCCCTCACAAAGTTTCAAATATTTGAAAGGCATCCTTTGACTGGATTCCTTTTTTTAGTGCTTTGCTTCTTGCACAACTATCAGCATTATCTCAATTTGCTCCTAATTACATTTCCATGCCTCTCTGTTTTGTAAGCCCCCATCCATCCCTCCCTCCCCTCCCTATTGATCCTGTTTCTTTCTTTTTTTCCACTTTTTCTAATCTGCCATTTTTTCATTCACTTCCTTCTGTGTTTGCTTCTCTGCAGTTCTTCTCAGCCGGTCTGGTTACTGCAATGAATGGTAACACATTCCATCCAGCCAGCACCACCGCGACCGTAGGAGGCGGCCCAGGCGTGGTAGCGCCCCCGCGAGGCTGGAGGGACTTCTGCGAGCTGCACGCCATTGCTGCAGCACGGCAACTTGCAGGACACTACCGGAGCTTCGCCAGGGAGCGCCCCCAGCATGACGTCCTCCCACCAGAGACATTTTCTAAGCAGTTCACCGACCTTTTCCAGCAGCATTTCTGCTGCGAGGTCGACAAGGATGGCACACCGCTCCAGCAGAGCGCCTACTCCACCGCTCCCGGCAGCACTTTGGGCACCACTCCGGCGGTTCCTCCGCTTCCAACGCAGACCATGATCGGCCGATTACGAATCACCTCTTTGTCCGGGGTGCAGGACTACCGGGAGGCGGGCCGACAAAGCGGAGGAGCCGCTCTCTTTGCCGTGGTGTCGCCAAAAGTGGAGCCGGTCGTGGTAAGCAGGGAGCAAGAGCGGCCTCTGCGATGTGCGGCGGGAAACCCCCGTTCAGGAAACCCGGTGCTGCTCAGGGGCTTGACCCGCACATTCGGCAGCGGGTCACTGTTCCGTAGCCGTAGTAATGAGGAGCTGTCTGGCACAGACAGTCGGCAAATATCTGACTCTTCGGCTTCCAGTCCAGCGCATGCTGATGTCACACACTTCTCTGTCAGTCAGATTCGGCAGTCTGTCAGACGACTTTTTAAGAAACGGGCCCTTCCCAGACCCCCCTCTTCACAGGACCTGTCCGCCAACAACCCCACCCATTCCTTCACCGGCCCCATAAGCAGTGTGCCCTTCACGTCTGAGCAAACCTTACCCTCCTCATCCTCACAACCCGCCTCTTTTCTTAACTCTGAAACCACACCTGCTGCATTGTCGCCGCTCTCTGGAGTAGCCTCCAACTTCCTGGATCGTTTCCGTTGGTTACGCGGCGGGAGCATGAGGCAGAGAAGGTCAGAGGCCAGCAGCTGCTGTAAAGAGGGCCAGCTGAGGTACTTGCTAGTGGACGACACCATGTCAGACTCTTTGCCGCGATGGCAGCGCTGCCGCCTGCTGGTCAGGAGGATCAGGGATGCTGAAGGTGGAGGGGGCGAGGGCTACCAGCTAGAGCTTTATGATCCTCCAAAGGTACAAACACACGCATACACACATCAATTAACAGACTAGTTAACGCATATGTGCACTGTGGAATTTATACACGCAATGATCCCACCAACATTTGACAGTCAAGTTGCAAAAGAGTGAATGTATCCTGAATCAGGGGTATCTAAACGCAGATTGTAATATGTTGTCCATGTCATCGCACTAAGCTGCAGCAGTATACACTGCTATATAATGTAACAATCCAAAATACAGCTCTCACACATACAAACTGGCAAACACACATTTCCCGCATCCAGCTGTTTTCGTCTTGGGGTTTCCTCCTACATTTTCAAATCATCTCATTTTCCCCCTGTTTGTTTTCATAAATAAAGACGCAAATAAAATAATCGTGTCGGTGACTTCTACCCCGGGACAAAACAAGAGCAGAGCCATTTTGGCATTTATGTTGACATTTATTGGACAAGCTCCAGCATGACCTCGTGAGGATAAGCGGTTCAGATAGTTTTCTCTTTGGCTTTTAGTAATTGAGTCAGCATTTTAATTACACCCCCTTAGTGCTCTGATGTTGAATAAGCTGTGAAATTCATCAATACAAATTCAGTAGAACTTAGAGTTCTGTGACGCTAGTTGTCTTCCTCTTGGTCCTTTTGTTCTAATTTCAATGGAAAATAGTGTATAATAAAATAATATTGTAACAGCATTAAGTATAAGTAATTACCTTTTGAACCTGGCTAAAGGAGCTAATGGAAACAGACTATTTGCCCTCCTGTCACTGATTACTGTCACACGCTTTCTCAGAGTGCACATGGAGTCTATTGTTAAACACGTAACAGCGTTTCACCACTTGACACTTTTACTTATGCTAAACTATTTCAAAGAATATACACAAATTCATGTCCTCTTGCACTCTAGTGAGTAGATACACCTCCCACGCTGCTTCCTGTTTGTTTGGGGCTCACTTCAGCCACATGCTCTCAGTGTTCTACATGTGACTCCGCTCGGACTCCAATACGAAACTCACGTTCATGTGTGAGGTTTTTGGCTGAATAAACAAGCTTGAGGTTGCACACCTTGAAATAGCGCATCACAGTCTCTGCAGCAGTCTCTTTTTTTTTTTTTTTTTTACTCATGCATGAGATTGTGTTTGGCTCCCAACATCATGATAGAAAACAGCAAAATTTTAAGTTGGGCCAGCTGCGAGCTAGGCAGCTCTTGTTTGCACACCCGGTCCCCCAGGAGCCCCGAACCAGCAATCAAAGTGGCTTATTTGACTGTTGTCCCAGCCACAGCCATCTGTAAGGTCACTAGAAGCAGAGCTGCGTCTCGCCTCTGGATGGCTGCGAGTGTGTACTCTGGCCCACACGCTTAAGCTAGGTCAATGAGAAAGATGTTGCATGTGTGTGCTTGGTAGTGTTTTATATTTAGAAGCCCTCAACCTCTCTGCCAGCTGCGAGCCTGACCACATGCTTGAAGTAATTGACTTAATGATAGAGCCGGAGCCGCGCATGTGCCCGCGCATACGTGTACGTTTGTGCACCGTGGCAAAGGCCCTGGCAGGATCTGGCCCGCTTGACCGCAACGCCAAATGCGTCAGGGTTCTCTCACGTTGTGTTTGTGCACACGCGTGTGGAATCTTGGCAAGGCAGAGCGTTAAGGGCCCCGAGAATGGCCTTAAAAGGAAGGAGAGCTGTTCACGATCATGCACACAATTTAAGGCTTACGTGATGAAAATGTGTTTAAAGTTTACAAACTTTGTTGAATTTTTTAAATCTTCAATACATCGGAAGACTTTCTATGGGTCAGTGTGTGAGCACAAATATGGCAATAATAGC
Organism: Leptonotus elevatus; assembly: GCF_054856555.1. Classification (NCBI taxonomy): domain Eukaryota; kingdom Metazoa; phylum Chordata; class Actinopteri; order Syngnathiformes; family Syngnathidae; genus Leptonotus; species Leptonotus elevatus. The sequence goes on along the minus strand of NC_141243.1, from coordinate 9,351,323 downwards.
TATGTCCGTTGTTGGTGGCTTGTATTTATATCTTTGCTGTGTCTTTTGTGTGAAACATTATCAGCAAACTCATTAGCTAAAAGAGGAAGCTGCTTGGGAACTGATAATGAAATTCCAGCCATGACGCAGCTGCAACAAGTCCAGAGAATTTATCCGAAAATGCAATAATCACACCAGATGATCTGTCTGATTAAGTAGCCTGTGATGACAATGGCGTTCAAATGTGAAGGCAACAGTAAATAAAAAGTCAAATGTGATCTTTCCAAGTGCATCAAGGGTGTTTTTGTCAATGCAGGCAAAACTGACGGCGGTTTCACTTCTGCATTGTCTAGATTGAAGGCCACATAATGGAACATTGCATTGTGTAATGAAAGTCTGTGACCTCAACATTATTTACATCTATTTTCCAACCGTAGGGGGGGAAAAAATTGAAAACTTTATTAATACCAGAGTCAAAATGACGTTAATAATTGTATAAGCAAACGTTGATCATTTTAACATTCTTAAAGGTCAAGTATAAAATAATAAAACATGACAAACACTTAAGTGCAGACGACCTTATTGTGTTCAATGTGTTAGACAAGTGGTTAGCACTTCTGCCTCACAGTTCTGAGGTTTGGGTTTTGAATCTCGGTTTCAGCCTCACTGTGTGCCGTGTACATGTTGCATGTTTTTTATCCAGGTTCTACTGATTTCTCACACATTCCAAGAACTTGCATGTTTGATCTTAAAATACTAATTTGTCTATGGGTGTGAATTATTTGATTGTCTTGATGTGATTGTAAGTATGATATTACTTGTGATTGTAGAAAGCATTTGACCATATCCATCTGAGAGTTCTGTGGGAGGTTCTTCAGCAGTGTGTTGTATTGGACTCCCTGATACGGGCAGTTTGGTTCCTGTACAACCGGTGTCGGAGTTTTGCCCACAATGACACCCATATGTCAGATTCATGTTCATTTAATTCCACCAAGGCTACACTTTGTCACAGATTCTGTTCGTAACCTTTGTGGGCAGAATTTCCAGGAACAGCTGAGGTATTGAGGCGATCCGGTTTTGTGGCCTTAGTGTTGTAGCTCTGCTTTTTGCAGACAACCTGATTGATCATGGATACAAGACGCTGAAATGGAGTTTCCTTGGCAGGGAGTCCGGGCTCAATTAGTGGTACTTTAACTTAAATAGGGCGAGAAACTTGCTCCATCCAGGAGGAGCTGAGGGTAGAGCCGCTCCTCCTCGGCATTGAGAGGAGCCAGATGAGATGGACGAAGCATCTTGTTAGGATGCCTCCTGGACGCCTGCCTGTTGAGTGACTAACCGGTCACATAAGTAGGCTTGAAGTCTGTTTTTTCCTACTGCATGTATGATGACAAAGCAGTCAGGCCAAAGATGCTTCCCTGCAGAAGTGAATCTTGTCATTTCAGCTGAATGGACGGAAGTCAGGACGGAGACATCACTGACGGCAACATATCATCTCGGCGGGCCTTTAGCTTCAGTATCTTAAAGAGGACAAACTGACCCTCGCAACCTGTAAACAATTTACATTCCGTTCCTCTTCATTTTAGGTGAAGTGGCCCGTGCATCCGGGAGCGAATGTGCGACATTATCTCGCTGCACTTTCTTTGGCGTGTTTAGCCTTGAGATTGTCGTCCGTCAGCTTTTTGACTCGCTCCCTCCGCAGTGCGAATGCTCGTTCCTTTCATCAGATGCGCGCATACACAAAAAAGGCTGTCGACGAGCGCCGAATGTTGCCAGGAAAGTTGTGGTGTCGCTCCCTTCCAAAAGTCCTTTTAGTTCCCACAGACGGCCGAGTGTCTCACAGCGGATGTGTTCCCTCAGACCTCCTGTAGGCTTAGTCCTAATCACATCTCAACTGTGTGTACTGTGTGTGTGTGTTTGTTCCAGCTTTTCTCGCCCTAATCTTTCCCACATGGTTTCTCTTCATGCTTTTTTTCTTAACTATTCCTTCGCTATCTGTACGCGTTTGTCCTCTGCACTTATTTCATGTCCCACAGCACATCGGCGGCGAATAGAGCCGATCAGACTAGATCCCGCTTTAATTTGAAAGTTAAAATAAGACAAGTCCTTAATGATGATGATGATGACGACGACTGATGATGTGCTGCTTGTTCTTGGGATGGAAGTCAGTTCACTTTAGCATAATACAGGGCTGTCAATCTTTTTTCTTCTGTTATAATTGATGTCGACTTAACCTTAAGCTAAAATATTCAGGGCAGCCACTGTTATGTTACGTGCACTTTAGTGTCTTATATGGCAACATGCAGCGTTAATTAGCCCCTCGTCGAATACCACAACTGAAGCTCTCTGTGCACATGGGCTCAGTCAGCTGAACCAGACACCAAATGGAAGCAGCTGAGAAGAGACACCAGAATTGCAGCCGTGGAAGACATGAGAGACACAGGCGGCAGCGCTACGATAGGAAAGCCAGGAAAAAAAAAAGAAGGGGAATGATTTGGGTGCCTGTTTTAAAGTAAAGCTTGTATTTCAGTATAGATATTGTTACCTTTGTGATGGATTGATATTTCAGGTTCACTTGACCTTCTACTTGTCAATGCTGCTTGTGTAGAAAATGACTGGTCCAAGGGCTTCCTCTGTCAGCTCGTCCCAGAAAATTGATGAGACGCGCACATTTTTTCATGCCTAGACTATTGCATCAGAACGGAAAAAGTAATTGGTGGTAGTTTATATCAGCCAATATCAGCCAATGAGAATTGACTTGATGAGTCAAGATGTGGCCAGCAATTCAGAGGGAATGACATTTTTTACTTCATTTTAATTCACTGAGTCACGAGGAGAAAAAAAAGTGTGCGGGAAGTCTGCGAGTAAACCAAATTTTATTAACTGATGCATTTCCTAACCCTACTTTATAAAACTTTAGAGTATGCATGTTCAGAGCCAAAACTTGAATTTGAGCAAACATCTCTGGAGAAATCTGTAAATGGCTGTGAATTGATGCTTCCCATCCATCCTGATGGAGCTTGAGAGTTGTTGCAAAGAGGAATGGGCAAAACTGTCCAAGGATAGGTGTGCCAAGCTTGTGGCATCATATTCAAAAAGGCATGAGGCTGTCAAAGGTGCATCAACAAAGTGTGAGTGTCTGGGAATATTTATGTACATGTGATGTTGTAATTAGAAAAAAAAATAATAATAATTGCAAAAAGAAACACACACACACTTTTTTCGCATTGTGTGCATATTTTAATTTGTCCCAATTTGGGACGAGGTTTAGCATAACTAAATGTGGGAAAAGTGAAACCCTGTGAATACGTTACGGATGACTGACCAAGAAAGTTAACTATCAACTGTTGAAAATCCCTTAAAAGTGCACATCATTCATTTTGCATGTGCGTTTCGGTGAGACAAAAATCACGAAAAACATCTAAAGGAAGTGAAATGGTTCGAGTCATGTGGTCAAGATGTTGTGTCTCTCGCAATTGATATTCAAATATCACACAGCCCTACTACTGCTGCAAATAACTCTAAAAATGTCCAAGCCCATTTGGTCAGCATGGGACTATTTCAGATAGGAACAGAGATGGAAATCGCGTAGTTGGCAAAATCCGCCGCAAGTGCTTAAAAAAAACTTCCCCTAATCACGTGGAACCTGTTAATTCACCTTCAAAGACACATGAAGGAAATATGGACACAATGTACACTGGAAAATGTATTTATTATATTCATATACAGTATATACATAGATATTATAAATATGATAGTTTTCCTAGTTAATTATTAGAGCTGTCAAACGATGACATTTTGATCGCTTAATAAAAAAAGGCATTTTTATCCACATTTTTCCCCGCCATATTTGAAGAGCACCGTTTATGAGTTATTTCTTTTGACATTTGATGTTATGAGGATGTCTTCAACATTTTTTGATCCACTGCACACGCTCATCCTCCTCTTTTTCTAATCAGTTAATTACTTGCATAATTTAAAATAGAAAAAAAAGACCCCAGTACTTTGACATGAACAAATATTCAAAATGTCATACACAAACATTTATTAAACGCTTTACTTTAATGCATGTAATTATGCTTATTGCTCAAACACAACCTGTGATTCCTTAACGTTGCCATCCGCTCTCACGCTTAAGGATAATCTATGGTCAAAATTAATTGTGCGATTAATCTGGGTTAATTCATGATATTGCAATATTTTTTGGTGATTAATTAATCAGTTAACGCTTTGACTATTAATTATGTAATACCATTTTATAAAAAAATACCATAGTCGACACCCAAGAAATTCAAAAGGGAAAAAGTTGCAATAGCGACAATGGTAAAATGAGTAACAATTGTGTATAATACATATAAATATTATCACTTTTGAATATAAAGTTGACAAAGGAGAAATATGGAGATCGAAACCACAGGTGGTACAAATTAGAGTTCAACCAAAACATTTTCATGCCTCAAAGGTTTTGCGTTTTTTTTCCTTTTCATGTTGACTTCCTGCACTATTCTTTCACTGTGCGGGAGCTGCGCAACTCATTTGTCCAATAAGCCTGCTCCTCTCAGTTTTCCATTACATTAGCGTCAATTACTTATTGTGCGCCTCTCACCTAAGAGAATGTTTCAAAATCCTCAGCTGCCTCTCGGAGCAAACTGCCTTTTAAACATTTTGGCAAACTTTGACCCTGGCTCATCACGTTTGGCGCTAACACTGGTGTGGAAAATGTTATCACGGCTTGATCTGGCTCCCAGTGCAGGCGTGCTTCAAGCTCAGCTGAAATCGGGAAGTGAAGTCAGGAGGAGCAGAAGTGCATTTGAGTGTTTGTTCAAACATGCCAAAGAGGAAAGAAAGGGCGGCGGGTTGGCCTGTCCCTGCATCAGAAAACGGTTTCATGCCTTTTGGTTTGCTTTAATGGAAATATCCGAATTTTGATAGCACTTGATCACATTCCCTTGATTTTCATATGGACATAATAATCCATGCTTAACAGACGTTGCTTGTTTGTACTAATGGTCCCACATGAAATGTTGCTCTCTTGATTGAATATTATCATTGCACGCTGTTGTCACACGAGCACACGCCCTTAAGAGTCATATGTCAACACACGCAAACAGCTTCCGCTCTTCTATGCGCTGACTTGTATGAAACCCGAAGACGAGAAAAGTTGCTCTTGATTTTCTGGAATGATGATGACAAAGTTCCATGCTGGCATACATGCTCCATAAAATAAAAAGTTTTATGGCAGCGTACGTCAGTGCCGCAAATTTTTCCTGGCTAAACTTAACTTGTCGTGTATGAAAAGACAGAAATCACAAGATTTTGGGATTTTCTGCAAGCTATTTGTCTTCGTGTGCAGACATTGTTATTGTGTCTGCTCACAATTCATTTGATCCTCTTCCTCTCATATGCATTCTGCAATTTTGCAAAACCTCTGGATTTTGGATTCATTTGTCTTGGATAAACCTCAAATCCTCTACAAAAATGTTCCAAAAAGGATGCCACCAAATTGAATATACAGGGTGGAGTTGCGGGAAGATGGGAGTCAAACACATTGACCTCCAAGTTTCAATTTTGGAGTAACGTGTGTAGACATGTGATAATCATCGTCTGAATATGTAGAACGAGACTCGCAATATTTGGAATAATATTAACATCAGAAGCGTTATTATGCATATGAATGGGGTAGCGTTTCCGACTTTTTCACTTCAATGGAATCCTGACCGTCTTAACAACAACTAGACGAAGTGCAATTTCTGAGAAATTGCGCGGGAATGCTGAAAGATGAATGCAAAGCTGAATGCTTATGAAGTAAATTGAAAGATAAATTATTTGAAAATTACTCATTGTTAATTGTAGAATTGTAAAAAGAAAAGTTGAGCTGCAACCAGTCTAAGGTGGGATTCAAACCATCAAATGTATTAAAATGTGGTCCAAGCAGGGATTCAATGTTCAATGTCTGTTCCATTGAAAATTAATGGAGAAAAGTTGATATTTAACGTTAAATTGTGCAAATAGTGTAAGTAATGTGGAATCAGATGATATATTCCCAAGATGGCGTGAATTTTTGAAGCAAGTGAAATTTGAACGGTGTAAATCGGAAGAATTATCTGGGAGCTGTTACACGGCAACATTTAGTGTGGATGATAAAAATCACAATAACAAGCTTTCCCGCAATGAATAATAATTTTTACAATAAACTTGATGGTTGTTTTTGAGCCAAAGCTCTTGACTCGTAAGTGTCTGTCGGTATTTCTAATCTAATAACGCAGCTAATTCACCAAAGGGGAGTCGAGTTGGCTTGTGTGAATCTTCAGTGTGCTTTTTCAACTTCTGCATATTTCGCCAGCTCATGACAATTTCTCAGAAGCGAACTTGACACATTTATTCATCCACCTCCACCGATTTCCTAGAACTCTCTCCTCAATCAGTTTTGCGAGCCCAGCACTAGCACTTGTGTGTGTGTGCGTGCATGTTTTTTTTAACAGTAAGTAAATGTGCATTCTGTGGCCACATCCTCCTCCCTGCCACAGATGGCTGATAGTGAATATGATGAGATCGAAAGCTGTCTTGAGACTCTTGACTTCCTCAGCGGAGGCACGTTTTTTGAAATTTAGTCACATGACTCTTGATTAGGTAAACTTTGTTTTTACATAGATAATCATGTTCAGTTGTGATCGACACTGTCAGAGAGCTCTTCATTTCAAAATAGGGTTATTTATGAGGTTTATGTCATTTTCACACGTTTGAAATGAAGAATGAATACACTGAAAAAGCCAAAGAAAAATGAATCCTTGTGATTTGCGGCCTTATTTCACGATCAGTTTCATTTGACTTTTGAGGCATACTTTTCAATCCATATTGTACAACTTTTGTGCCGTTCAGCTTCGCCGTTTTCTATGTACAGTTTGAACGATGCAGATTATCTTAATCCTTGGAAAAACAAATAGCAACATTCCCGTCGTGACCCCGGGGAAACGCTGACAGATGTGCCGATTACGACGTTTAAGGTCGAGATCTCCTCAGCCCCCAGCGGATGGTGTCATACAGCGCACACAGACACCCCTGGACAGTGTCGGCCACAGCAACCCTCGTCGGGATAGCGGAATGTTGCGTGTCAGTCGGTTACCATGGCGATGGCCTTGCGAACGGGACCATGGGAATGTCATGGTGGACTCCTAACATCCTGTGTGTCACCCAAGTGTGGGTGTGCGCGCTCAGTACTGTATACGTGCGTTTAGGACTTAGTGGGCGCGAGGTCGTGTGGTCACATCTGTTGCTGCGTCTGATTTCACGCTACTTGCATCCGCGGCTGCGCTGTGTGAAGATGTGCGTGCGGCGAGGAAGTGTGAGAGTGCGTGTCTTCGAAGGCCGGAGTGAAAGTTGAGTCGACGTGGAAAAGAGAGAGAATAGTCATACTGGGCTCGCGATATCGGCAACATGTCAAAACTAAGCACGTCGTAAGACTTTCTCATTTGAACAGCATGCTGCTGTTTTCATTCACTCTCTTGGCATTTAAATGTACCCTATAACAAGATTTTAGTTATGAAGACTTAATAGTTGATCCAGTCATATACATTTTACCGGTAAGTTGGGAACTAAAATAAATGTTGCTCATGTTGTAAAACAGCATCATTTTTAAAGATTTTAATTGACATCGACAGTTGACATTTTAATAACATAACATATAGATCTCAAAATGATTGTAAAATTTTAAAGCCAGCTAGTTAAATATAATAAATGGATATTACACTTCGTATGTGTATGCTAAGTGACATTTTATTTCTTAGTTGCTGAAATACATTTTAAAAATCAATGCGGGGTATGTCAGTCTTGTTACTACGTCTCCTCTTGCCTTGCGATCCACAAAGTGACGGCAAACTAACATTAGAGTAATTTCCGGACTACAAGGCGCACCTGACTATAAGCCGCGCTAGCTAAATTTGGGGAATACTCGAGTTTGTTACACATATAAGCCGCAGGTGTTTTAATATTACCGAACCGAGTTCCCGCTACTTTCTTTTCCATAATGTGGGCGCAAATTGTCTCGCTGTCGTTCTGTTTCTCCTACTGTATTTAAGCTCACTTGGTTTGGTTTACTCTGCCTGACGCTCTTGCGCTTCCTTTATAGTGCGCCTGTTTGTGATCTGATAGACAAGCCGCACCTTTTTATTAGCCGCATGGTCGAATGCAAGTTAAAAAAGTATCGGCTTGTAGACCAGAAATTACTGTACATGCGGGGTATATCCGGTCACAACACAATTTATTTATTTATTTTAAATATATATTTAATAAATTTTCTTGAAAACGTATTGGGTGGTGGCCAGTTTACTTGGGTGGCCCACCCAAGTATTAACATGGTGTGAGAAACACTGATATTCTGTTTTTACTTTGGAAAACAATGACCGAACCGGTAACATAGTACATCAAGCCCCCCCCCCCCTTTTTTTAATCACTATACTAATACAAAATACAAAATAAACACCAATCACTTATTAATAAACAGTAATCATGGAAAATAATGCTTTGTAATACACTTTATTGCAAAATTAAAATGAATCTGATTATTCGATTAATCGATAAAATCATCGCTAGATTAATTAATTCTAAAAATATCGGAGAGTGACAGCACTTATTATTTTTTTCATCGCGGCCCTTTCCTTTCTACAATCCAAAAGCATATCTGTTTGATTTATGGAACTTTTTTAAAAATCTGTTTTTTATGTAACGGTTCACTGCTGGTATGAATGTTGTAAGGCTAGCGGCGTTCGGAATAGCCGAAGCTAACGAGGTTAACTGTTGTTCCCATCCACAACCATCTTATTTTTGTACTCTCTGACCCGTGAAAATGAATGAACACTGTGTCGCCTTGTTGGCAGAAAATGTCACAGCTCTATTGAGTGTTTCAGCTCAACGATGGCAACAGACAGTCAAGTCGAAAATCCCTTATCAATTGGCACACTTGCGCTCCGTGAGTGTGTACTGTACCGTATATGTAAGCGCGTGCATGTGTTGTGTGATGCCAGGTAGTGTCTCCAGAGAGCTTTCGAGGATTTATTCTTTGACATCTTGCGTAGCTTAGTGCTCCTGTGTGGCCATCCCTGCAATAAAATCGCCATCAACCCAGTTAACATAATGAGTGTGTATGTGAGCATTTATTGTGTGTGTTATCTGGAGAGGATCAGTCATCACCGTGCTCTGATCTTGTCCCCCCACCCCCCCCCAGCGGATTTGATTCACCAGTTGGGTCTGTTGTGATGTGTTGCTCAACCACACAGACATCTGCTGCTTGTTTCTTCTCCTTCTCCTTCTTCTTGTTCCTCTTCACGCCACATATGGTTCCTCAAAGTCATCGCAAGCTCATTCACATTCTCACTATAAATTCCTCCCCGTGAGTCACTCTCGCCAAGACAAAGATCTTATTAGATGTTGTACCTGTGGCTCCCCCAAATCCCCCCCCCCACCCCGAGTAGTTTATTTCTGTTAGTTTTTTGGTTTATTGATTGATATCGTTGATCATCAAAATGTACTGTTTGCAGTTATTTTTATTTGCCAGAGCTGAATTATTAAAAACTGGCGTATCGATAAATTCCAGGTTTAACGGTTGTAAAATATGTAAAAGTTTGTTTATTCTTGGTTTGAGTGGTCACGCCTGGAGATGTCATTAGTGGGGTTTCCATCCAATTGTTTCGAATTTTTAAAGCGAATTTACTGAAAATGCGCAAAACAGACATGCGATGTACGCCCATTTCCATTCCGAATATTGAGAGGGGACTCCGCTGCTGTAGGTGGCGCTATACACCATTAAGAGATGTGGTGATCCACCAGTAATTTAAAAGAAGAAGAACAACAACAACAGGAAGCGACTGCGCCGTGCGGTGACGTCGTATGAGTTTTCTTTTGTAATTCTTAATCAACCGTAGCATTCCTTTGTTGTTTTCCATCTAAAATAGCATTAATATTCGCTTCTTTAATTCATTCCAAAAATATATATTTTTCGTCTTCCTTCCTAACATACCTTACTTTATTGTCTGACATTGCTTAGGGATTACAAACGTATGTAATATCCGGTCAAAACGTGCAACGTGTATCCGGTCTTGCCAGCGGTTATTCGCAAATCCTGTTTCCATAGCCATAGCCGAAACCTTATTTTCTTAACAAAAAAAAGTAGCAAGAAGAATACCGTTAAAGTGCCGGATCGATAAGCAGTTTTGCAAAGAGTATTGTCAAAATGTTAACGAGACCATCCCCGTATATAATAATATAAACCTAGTTTAAAATGAAAATGAAAAATTTTATGAAGATTGGGGTCCACCGTGCTAACAAAGCATGTTAGGTCAACAAACTAATACCAAGAAGTTAAATGTACATTATGTAAAGAAAGACGAGAAGAAAAAAAAATCAAAATCTGGGATTGGTGTTGTTAGTGATGGAAAAAAAAATTCCCACCCCAAATTCTTCTTTGCCTTTACTTTCATTTGATAATTTTTCCTAAATCGCATGTTCACAGGCTTATTATTTGAAGCCCTTATTGAAAACGGCAGATATGTTGGTGCAACTTCACTTTTAGTCACTTCCTCATTATCACATCCGACTAAATGAGTCATTTCCCTCCCTCCCACCTCTGTGTCAGCACACGTCTCGTTGATGACATTGCGGTTGAGACACCCGACGTACCGACTGATGGCGTCCATTCACAAAAACTGGCCATCTGAGCAAATCAAGCGGCTGCACGCTTAATCTGCTCTTTGCTTGTGTGTACGTGCGCGCGCGTGTCTGTGTGTAGGATTATCATCGACATTCCTCAGGCTCACGCACTGTCACATGGACTCAGACTCATCCGGCACACAAAAAGCCCTGGAATCTGTCGTCCCTCTGCTCTCCATCACTCCCTCCTTCTCTCCACAAGCCCCCGTGTCCCTCGCCGTCTCGTCTGTTTCCTTTTGACGTTTTTGTTCTCTCACGCCACTCCCGTTGCCCCCCCCCCCCCTCGAACCCCTCCACCCCTTTACATTTCTTCGCCGAGCTCCCCGGCGTACAGCATGTTGTCCCATGAGCTCCCGTGTTGATTCTAGAGAGGCATGCGAGCCTCGTCTGTGCTCCATGTTTGGGCGGGAGGAAGTTGAAGCCGAGTGGTGAGGGAGTGAGGATTGTTGTTCAATAAACGCAGTGGGAAGTGGATGGATGATAGATACTGGAGATTGATAGGCAGTCATGATAAGATACTGTAGATAGGGCTGGGTATCGATTCGAATTTCCTCAGTCGATTCGATTTCGATTCGCAAGAGTTCAGTTTGATTCAATTTTTACTGATTCAATTTGATTCACTTCAGTTCAAGCCGATATCGATTAATGATGGAACATCAATTCTTCTTAACTCATTCACTCTCAGCCGTTTTCACTGAAGCAACCCCCTTCGCTCATGGTTTTACTGGATTTTGACAGCTTTTGCAAGGCCCACACAATATTGTGTTCTATTGCTATAAAAACATGGAACCTACCAAAAGAAAGACAAGAGTCTCTTCTTTCATCAGGAAAAAAAGTATATTTCTATCTGTTTCCGTTTTGCAGCAATTAGCATTACAATATAACCAAGTTTCATCATCATTCACAAACCTGTTTAAAACACTGGGGAAAAGAGCTTGTTGCAACATGGCCCTGGTTGATCTTCTTATACTCTGCTGCCACCTGCTGGCCGTTTTTTGTAATAACTACCATTGCTTTAAGCGACCTCTTCAGTTTAGAGGCTGCATCAAAGCCTTCTGTATGCTCTAGCATAAAACAAACGTATGAATATGTTTTTGGGACCATTTCATTTAAAATAGAACATTTTCATATGTTTTTGGGAGCAAAGGGTTACACAAACATTGACATTAGCAAGGATGAGATGAAAATATTTTCATAATTTTAATTTAATAATTGTAAATATAAATTTCAAATATTGTGAATTGTCTCAAAGTGCAGTAAATCAGGTCTTTCATACATCTAAGAAAATACTTTTAAATTCATGTGAACAATAAATTAAAAAAATTAGCCTCTAAAATTCAATTTTATTAAGAATTTATGGGGGGAATGAGATATTTACATAATCGATTCATGGTTTTATGAATCGATATTGGATTCGAAAAGGAAAATCGATTAAATATCGATTATTCACTTCTTCTTTTTTTTTTTTAACCCAGTCCAAATAGATAGCGTGCTGTATGTGACTTCATAATCGCGCTATGGCATTGTTTGGACGACGCCATTGGTACTTAATCAGCATTTAAAAAAAAAAATATTTTTTTTTTTTTGAGAGAGAGTATAAAGTGTACAGATTTATTATTTTTACTTTATTATGGATTTAGTGTTTGTGTACAGAGGTACACAAATATTGCCAATTTATCGCTGTCATCGGGCTGAAACCTCTTAAGTCACAATTTGGTCAATTTTGTGGGTGTCTTTTTTTTTTCTTTTTTACAAATTACTAACCAACCTAAAGTGTTGAAAATGGCTCGCTCTCTTTCATTATGCAATATTAATGGTTAAACAAGCATGCCTTTTGGGGGGTCTCTTGAAAAGTGAGTGTTGTACAAGATTTTGGCCCGGCGCCAGTGATATGTATGGAAAGAGAGGAAGTAAACACAGCCAATATATAAAGATGGACAGAAAGAGAATAAATTCGGAAATCTACTTCATAAAGCACAACCATATATTAGCCACATATGTGAAGCGTAAAAGCAATAATGCTTTTAGTTGAACATTAAACTAAAGAAAATGGTGACTGGCAGAGGAGCATTTGATCAATAAATGCTGAAAATGTGATGATCATTTGCAAGTCATTGAAGCGTTAACAGCCGACAACAACCTCAGGGCTGTCAAATCCTTTGAAGGAAGGCGCAATGATTCATACGGAGGTGAAGGCGGACCAAGATGGACACAAGAAAACCAAAAATGTGCGTTTGTGAGAACACACTGGCGCGACTCAAATGTCAGCAGAGCTGCCGAGCACACGCATCCGACGGAGCGCCAACATGGCCGCCGGCGTAAACAAGCGCACGGATGGATGAGTCGGCCAGCCGGCCGTGCGGGCTGGCGGGCCCCCTGGGGTGAAAGGTGGCAGCTGACAATAACACGTGCAGGCGTGCCAGTCAGACAGTCGTGAGAGGTTAAAGCGTGTCATTCATATGTTTGGTGTCGTGCGGCCCAGCGCGCACGACAAGTGTGGGAGGGAAAGTCGCCAGGCGATGGTGACCATCAGTGATCATATGTTATCACCGGGCGGCCTTCATGGTGACGAGAATTCCAGTGTGACTTGCATTCCCGTTAAGCTCTTTGCTGACATGTTTGCATTTGAATGAATGGCCGTCACTGTCCGTGTCTTGTAGGCCTCCGCTCCCAAACTGACGACTCACTGCTCAGATATCCAAGAGGTCCGACGCTGCAACCGGCTGGAGATGCCCGACAACTTAAACACGTTCGTTTTAAAGGTCTGTGTTCATTTTATGCGAGCCATGTGGCCCTTCAGTTTATTGTCTGGCTCCGTTTAAAAAGCCTCTTTGTCCCCCCGAAAGGTTAACCGCGGCAGTTTGATATTTGAGACAGACAACGACCAGCAGGTCAGCTCCTGGACCACAGAGATTAAAGAATGCATCAGCAACAGGTGGGAAACACCATGGAACCAACATGGCTTTAAAAATGTCAAATATTTAGCTGGACTCCATTTTGAAAAAAAATCTGAAACTGAACTTCATGCATGAAGTGTATGGAGGACCAAAAATGCCATATTAAAAAAATAATAATAATAAATACAAGTGAAAATAAAAACGGATATAAAAAATATGATTACAATTTTTTTAATATAAAAAATAAATAATGGAAATAAAATAAAATAAAATTTATATATATATATATATATATATATATATATATATTTATATAGTAAAAATAAATGTGGAAATAAATATATTTATATATAGAATTAAACGTCAATCAAATAAAAACGCTCTCTTCTCATTAAATGTTATTCAAATGAGGGGGCGGTCCTAAGCGTGTCTTGGGTTGGACTCCGCCATTGCAAGCGATGGTGGAGTGTAGTGATGGGCACGACAGTTCTTTTAAGTGAACTGAATCTTTTGAATCAGTTCATTAAAAAGATTCGTTCGTCTGCGCAATCCCTCACTCACTGACTCGTTCACTCGCTGATACGTTCGTGAACCGGAAAAGGCAACACTTCAGGAAGTGATCCGTTCACTCACGTTCACTGAAAAGATTCGTTCTCTTTGTGTACGTGAACGACATAACACTAGCATGTCAGCGAACAAGGAAGTCTCACCGGCTTGCATGGCGAGCTCCAGCAATGGACGACTATCTTGTCCACTTGGCTTAAAGTACTCCGGCAGAGTGCCGGATTTCTGACGTAAGAGCCACTAGCCAATCAGAGGCAGGGTAGGGCTGGTCTTGTATTGAAACAGCACAATGACAACTCCAGCGAAGTCAACAGTTTCCATTGTGGGGAATATTTGACACGTCTGGCAAAACACCGCCAATGCGGAGAGAAGGCCAACTTCAAAATAAACCTTTCTCATACCAAGTAATATGTGGAGCGCAATGCCAAGGGACGCTTTTATTTCGAAGTTGATCCCGGGAGCGTTTCGCCAGTCGAGGCGCAACGGATAACTTGACTCGTCTTGTGTGTCTGCTGTTCATATTGCCGGCATAAACTATTGCGACCAAAGTCAACAAAACAACTTCGTCCTGAAATCGCGTTCGATCGCCAATTAAGGGCACCAAAAGAAGACTTAATTACGCCAACAGTGCCTGTTGCCAGTGTTTAGCTCGAACCATCAGACTACTTTTCAAAGGCAGTCTAATCGACGTGATGATTGTACACTGTGATGCTGACAGTAGAGATCCGTTTAAGAAATTGGGCTCACTCAATTGACGATTGGCAAAATCACAACTGTGGTTCTGACGTCACTTTGTCTCACGGACAATTACTCAACTTGGAACTTCATACAAAAAGCGCTGTACATGGAGTAAAAATCAGTCACGGAATAAAGACAGGTTAAACAAAAATCACACCAAATAAATCAATAATGATTGAAAGTGGATAAATGAATAAGTAAATAAAATAGCATATAAAATGAATAACAGTAAATTAATATCAAAATACAGCAGGCACCATAAAACATTGAAACAATGAGTCTCATGTCAAATGGCAAAGAATAAAGGTGTGTGAAACTCTTTATTTTTGTATATATTTTTTAAATTCCATTTTTTTGCATTTCATTTTTGAATTAAATTTATATATAATATATATATATATATATTGTAATTTTTTTTAATATATTTTACCTCTTTTTTTGGGGGGGTCCTCCGTAGCAGCGTGTGTACTTGAGTTGGACTTGCAAGAGGAAGTGTGGGGGAGGTCTTATTGCCCGGGAGAATATCCAAGTTGTCTCATTTCTGCAGATGTCCAGTTGAAGCACGCACACATGCACACACACGGTTCAAAGTTCATCCTCGACTCGTGTGAAAAATCCGATTACACCATGAGTAGACACACGCGAGTCATGAAGTATTTAGGAAACTGAACCAAACAGGTGCGATGTTGAAACAAGAGGCCCTTCTGCGTCATACAACATAACTTGTGGCATATGTTATATAATTATATATAACAGTGTTTATTTAGAGCAACATTCATTTGCAGCAAATGATGTGTGTATGCGTGTGTGTTATTCAGGTTGAGCAGTGTGGATCTGGAGTCCCTCCCCTCCCCGGCTGACAGCGGCGTGTCGACCAATCATAGGGCAAGCTCAGAGTCTGGGAGTCAAAGTGATTGGCGGCCCGCTTCGTCCCACCTGGCTCCCCAGACGCGACCCGTCACAATTAGCTGTATGCTTTTTGTCTGTTGTTTACAATTCACTTGGCTGTAGTTGTTGAATGAATCAATTAAGCAATTTTCCTCTCAATTAATAGTTGGGTTGCAAAAATGAAACAACCTTTGTGTTCCTCCTCCTCAGGCCCAGTCACCCTGGCTCTGCCCGAGCCGCTCATCCACAAGGCGGATCACTTCCTGTTCTCGTACCCGTGGTTCCACGGGCACATCTCGCGCGTCAAGGCCGCCCACCTGGTTCAGAGCTCGGGGGCCGAGGGCCACGGCGTCTTTCTGGTGCGTCAGAGCGAGACGCGGCGAGGAGACTACGTCCTCACCTTCAACTACCAAGGAAAAGCCAAGGTGCGCCGGGAAGCCTCGCGGGAACGGGATTATTCGGGGTACGGTTCTGACTCACCGTCTGTGTGTGCGTGTTGCAGCACCTGCGCCTCTCGCTGACCGAGTGGGGGCAGTGCAGGGTGCAGCACCTGCGCTTCCCCTCCGTCATGGAAATGCTCAGCCACTTCCGCCTCTTCCCCATCCCGCTGGAGTGCGGATCCGCCGGCGCCGTCACGCTCTCCAGCTTCGTCGTGGCCGGCTCCAGCCCGCCAGCGCAGGGTGAGGACCCGCCCGCCTTAAAACTGCCAAGTCAATCAGCAACTATTATGGGATGCCGAGTTGTGTTCAGGAAACAACCTGGTGGTCTTTTTGTTAGTAAGGTTATGAAAATTCATCATTTATATATTTGAATGGAGTTTTTAAAAAAATCCGAGCAACTTAAAAAATAATAATTAGGACCACCAGGCAACTGTTTTTTTAAATTTATTTAGTTATTGATTTATTTTTAGGATCACCAGAAAACTTTTTTTTTTTAGGACCACCAGATTACTTTAAAATAATAATATTAATACATTTAGGACCATCTGACAACTTATTTTCTTTTTCTTTTTTTTTAGAACAACAATGCAACTGTTTTTTTAGGACTACCAGGCAACTTTTTTTCTTTCTTTTTTTATCACCAGGAAACTTTTTTTTTTTTTTTGTAGGAACACCAGACTACTTTAAAATAATAATAATAAATTTAGAACTACAATGCAACTTTTTGTAGGACCACCAGACAACTTTAAAATAATATTTTTTTTTAATGTAGGACCATCTGACAATTTGTTCTTTATTATATATATATATATATTTTTTTTTTTTTTAGAACTACAACTGTTTTTTTAGGACCACCAGGCAACTTTTTTTTTTTTTTTTTTTTTTTCTAAAAAAAAAATTAGGATCACCAGGAAACTTTTTTTTGTAAAACCACCAGACAACTTAAAAAAATACATTTAGGTCCATCAGGCACTTTCTTTTGTAGGACCACCAGGCAACTTTTCATGACAAGTGTATTAGTTGCCAAGTTAGTGCTGTGTTCAAATGTTGTTCTTGGTGTGGCAGGTCAGCTCTCTGGCGCCCTCTTGGTGCCATTCTCGCTTCACCGCTGGAACTCGGAGCCCAACTTGGCCCACTGCGGCGCGTCTCGCTGCAGCCAGCCGCCCTCCTCTTCCTCATCCTCATCCTCCTCGTCCTCCTGCGCCGCCACGGGAGCTTCCGGCCCGCAGCCCACTCGCCGCGCCGCCCCGCCCCCGCCAACCTCCGCCGCCTCTAACCCCGTGCGCCGCAGCGAGTCCGCAGGCCGGCGTCCGCCGCTCCGCCACGTCAACCCACCTGTCATCCCCCAGCGGGACTCTGACTACGAGCTGGAGCCCGAGCGCGGACGCAAGCGGGCCATCGACAACCAGTACATGTTGCTCTGACGTCCCGCCCGGCTCGGCGAGATGCGCGCGGGTTCGAGACCCCCTGCGGCTTCCTCACAAGTGTCCGCAGTGAATGTATTTTGATGTTTGAGACGGGCCGGGAGCGGCAAAAACTATTTTTCTACGTTTTCTAAAGGCAAACTTTTGAAAGTTGGCTTCGAGCAACGCTAGCTTAGCACGCGTCACAGATTGTTGAAATTGTTTTAATTTATGTTGGCCTCCTCCCGCCGCCTCCTTTGTTACTTTGCTGACGCTAGATCACTTTTTTTTAACCCAAAAAAAAAAAAAAAAGACTTTGGCGCGAACGTTCACTTTCTTATCCAAATACAAACAAGCAAGCACTCTTTTTTCTCGTTTGTCTTCTGATGCTCTGTCACAACATTTCTTTTTTTTCTCTCTCTCTCTGTGTGAAAGCATCACAGTGGCCAAAGTCAGCTGGCACGATCGAAAGCGGATGCGTGGTTTGTGCTATTTGGAGAAGAAGATGCGCGTGTTTTGTCTCCACATTGTATTTTCTCAAGCAATCAAAGACAAAACATCAACCAGGCCTTGTTTCACACAGAGACCCTGCAAAATTGTGACTATCAGCGTTTTGCGACGCCTCAAATTGTGGTTCGAGTGTCCATGTTTCTGCATTCAGCTTGAGCCCCTTTCATGCAGAGATCATGCAAAATGAATCCACTTTGGCACAGAATCCTGCGCACACTTACTCAAAGGCATTAACTTTTGCCTGTTTTGGTTCTCGCCTTTTTGACAGAGATCCTGCAAAATTGCGACGCTCCGCCATTTTATGAGCCTTCTACTCGGCTATTTCGGCATGTGTGCGCTTTCACGCAGCAACACAGCATCCCACAATTAGATGATGACGTGGAAAAATGATTGTCAGACGGTGACAATGAGGGAGAAATGTGTGTCATTTTACAATGTGGAAAACCTTTCAGCTAGGTTAGGGGTGTCAAACATACGGACGGGCTGGAGGAGTCCCGCAAGGGGGTTTAAACGGGTCTGCGAGATGATCTTGTAAAGTAAAAAAAAAAAGAAGAAAAAAAAGAGTAATGTCAAACCAATTAATCAGACGGCCAAAATCAAAACATAAATTTGTAATTTCACAACCGGTCCACCCCTGAGCTAGGTTGTCAGCTGTCATCCATTTTATACAGGACTCAGCAAAGTCTACATACTTCAAAACGGGGACTCACCATCCCACAGTCGCATACTTAGATGATGTCAGCATCAGCGCCGAGATTTGAAATAGTTGGCTGGCAGCAACAGTTCAAACTTCACCTGTCCTGGTTTGCAAAATACCCTCACGGTGGATATAAAAAGTCTACACACCCCTGTTCAAAATGTTTCACACCATTAACTCATTTGTTCCCAAAAATGTTCATATTTTATTTATTGCCATGGTCCCAAAAACATATTTATACGTATTTTTTATGGGTTTTTTTTTAATGCTAGAGGGCGAGAAGGCTTTGATGCAGCTTCTAACCTGAAGTTGTCGCTTAAAGCAATAGTAGTGATTACAAAAACGGCCAGCAGGTGGCAGCAGAGTATAAGAGATCAAACAGGGCCATCTGTTAAATAATAAAGTTCTGATGTTTGTGTAGGCTTTCCTTGATGTCTTGTTTAAATGAAGTTGTAAATTACAGGAAGAGTTGGTATATTTGTTGTGACAGGCCACAATAATGGAAAAAAATACATACCTGGTATTTGAATAGGGGTGTGTAGACTTTTTATATCTGCTGTAGGTTATCACAGCTCTAATTTGGCTTCAGTTGGAAAAAGGTGGCAAAATGCTAATATGCTAAAACATTACACTTCCAAACTTTAGTCACACTTGAGTCCAAAAATCAAAAAATGGGCTTAGGAGGGACATCGTGATCGATTCATTCCAATTTTTGTTTGGGTTGTCTTGCAACACACCACCAAAAAGACAAAGTAACTACACCGATCATTTTGTTTCTTCTGCCTCTGGCATCGATAGACGATGTTACGAAATATTGCCTATATTTGTGACCCCAAGTGCTTCGTGGTGCGTTCGAGTACCGTCACGCATGTGCACATTTTCTTCGGGTGAGTTATGAAAGTGGGAGTGTTTGTTTTTGTTTTTAAAACATGTCCAACTCTACTTTTTTTATTTTTTTACACACAGACGAGTAGCATTAACAATTTGGTGTGCGACGTCACCATGACTACGAAGCACCAAATCTACGTCCGCCACACTTTTATTTTGGTAGCAATGGGATGTCTTAACACTAACGCACGTCCTGTTTTATTTTGATTTTTTTTCCCGTTTTCCTTTTGGCACTTCAACAAAATGGACGAGTGTGATGTTCTTGCAACTGTAACATGTTGACCCATCACGAGTCGTCTCTTCGCTTTAAAAAAGAAAAATTAAGAGTGTGTCGTGCAATATTGATTCCACATAGCCGCAATGCTATATATTTTTATTTTTTGTATTATTTTTTTTTTCATCAGAGGTGGGGAACCTTTTATATTTTCTAGTCCTCTGAGGGCAAACAAAAATTAAATGAACAAATATGATGCAACAAGTGTTGCTTGTTCAGTACGATGAGCGTTGATGGGTTAAGTGTTTTCTTAATATATAGAACAGTTCCTGTTTTGTTTTTTAAAGAATTGCTCCATGTTGGGTTCCCCAGCCCTGCTTCAAGGCTTCTTACCAAAGTTGCTTCAGCCACTTTTTTTTTTTTAATGACCATGATGATGGTTTGATGCCATTGTGCCTTGAGTTGATCTGAAAATTTCCCGTTAAATAATTGAACATGTTCTCAATACTGTTTTGTGTTTACCTCAGCACTGTAAAGCTCCCCCCACTTCCTCCCCATGACCATCACCACAGAGCTTTTGAATGAAGATGTTGTCTTTGTGCTCGCAATCCCTTTTCATTCAGTTGTAAGCCTTCTAAATTATATATCAACTGTACATTGGACTCCTGTCTTTTTCTTTGTGTGTGTGTGTGTGTGTGTGTGTGTGTGTGTGTGTGTGTGTGTGTGTGTGTGTGTGTGTGTGTGTGTGTGTGTGTGTGTGTGTGTGTGTAAAAGAAACTTAACCAGTAACCACATTAAAGCCTCCTTCCAACCGGTTTTGAAAACATTTACCAACAATTGTTGGCATGACTCCCATAAATTAAATCAGAAACATCAAAAAAGTAGTTTACAGAGCAGCAAAATTGGATTTTTACACATTAACTCATTCACTGCCATTGACGGCTATAGACGTCAAAATTTTATTTTAACTATTTCTATTCGTTTAACATTTTTTTCCACTTTTGACAAGAGTATAAAAACCTAGATTTTTTTTTATTGTACATTTAGAACAGATATAAAATTTGTGATTAATTGTGAGTTAACTATTGAGGTCATGCTATTCATTTTAATCGCCTGACACGCCCCTAATTTTTAATCTTTTAAAAAAAAAAGATTATTAAAAGAAATGTCTAGGTTTTCATACTTCTGTAAACAAAAGTGGGGGAAAAAATTTAAACTAATAGAAATAGTTCAAATGAATTGTTGACGTTTATAGGCGTCAATGGCAGTGAATGAGTTAAAAGGAAGAAGGAAAAATCATTACAAGAATAAAGCAATTTTACAAGAAAAAAAAAGGTAAAAGGTGATAGTGGTCATTTTACATGACAAGAATGCAGATAAAATCACAGAGGTAATGATTTTAATTTGGGCAGATAAACCCCTTAAACATGATTAATTTAGGTTATTTTACACTAACATAAATTGACAGGTCATTTTATGGGGCTTCAAGTCCAAATATGTCATGAATGAGTATTAATACAAATAAAAGGTATCGCTGTATAGTGGCAAAAGATTCATTTTCCAAGAAACACAGCAGTCGGTTCAGTTTTTAAAACTTTTTTTTATTTTGTAGTTTTTTTGGCTAATTTTTTAAATTATTTATATTATCTACAAAGTAAAAGTTTTAACTTAAAAGTTACATTAGGGTCAGGTGAGAGGTGGGTTGTGATCACCGTTATTCTTTTTTTTTTTTTCTCATAAATAAACACTCATGTTTGTTGTATTTTCCTTGTCGCTGGCCGTTTTTTTAGTTTGGTTAGACATTTGTAGTCTTGTAGCATCAGCATCAGCGGTACAACAGTAACATTAACACTGTCCGAAAATGGGTTGCGTTTCTTTTCTTTTTTTTTTCCCTCACCCTGACACAAGGTGCAGACAAAGTTCCAGTTTAATTCTTCTTCGGTCACAGATTAGTTTTCTCTTAAAACACTCATCAATCACTGCATCGTCAACCTATTAACATTCTCTTATTGCCTTGTCTGAGGGACGAGGGAAGGAGGACGGGAAGTTGAGGGGGAAACATGTCGGGTGAGGAGGAGAAAGAATGAAAGAAGGAGGGAGGAGGGGGCTCCTCATCCTCATCATGAATAAACCTTCCGCTCTCTGGCGCCATCTACCTGCCTCCTACAGCTGCTGCTGGTGATGAGGCTGCACTGCAAAAGCCACCACACACAAAAGTCAACACCAGCCGACACCCGGAGAAGAAAAGTGGTTGCCGTTTACCTTGCGGATGCGCCAGGTAGGAAAAGGGCGTGGCGGAAGAGACGGGGATGTGATTGAGGGCCGTCTGCGCCATGGAGGGCTGCGGGCCGCCCGGCGGGCCCTGCGTGGCCATCAGCATCATGGGGGCGTGGGTGGGCGGCGCGTGGTGAGACTGCACCATGCCCGACTGCATGTGCGCCTGACGCAAAGCGGCACACAAAAGACTTCAGCCGCCAATTCCATGACGATTCATCTTCATCTTACTGCTTTGCGCTTACTTGCTGCACGTGTGCCATGTGGTTGGGGTTGTACCCGTGCTGCACCTGCTGCGGGTGGATGTAGACGGTCTGCTGGGCCGTCGGGAAGGACGCCTGCGGCGACTGCGGGTTAGGCCCCGGCGTCATGGAGGGTGGCGTGGGGGCCAAAGCAGAGTACATGGGCTGCTGGGATTGGTTGGCCAGGTGGAGAGCCTGCGCAGCGGCGGCGGCGGCTGAAATGAGACGAGGGGAGAACGTCACGTTAGCCGAGCGGGCGGATGCTAAGGGACCCTTGGGAGGTGCAAATGTCGTCACCCGCTGCCGCCTGAGGGTGCTGCGGGTGCTGCACGGGGCTGGCGGCCGGGTGGTTGGGCGGGCCCCCGTGCTGAGGCGGGCCCCCTTGCTGCCCTTGGCCTGTGGGCGTGGCGGAGGGCTGAGGGTGTTGCGGGTGGGGGTGCAAGGTGGCGCTGGGGTGGGGGTACTGCTGGGGCATGGGGCCAGGAGACACTGAGAAACAACCAGAGGGCGACGTGAGACGGCCGCCGCCGCCGCCGAGGTGCATTGTAGGGGGCAGCGAGGGGGCGGGACTTACCATACATGGTGTGCGTCTGCTCTGGGTACTGAGTGGTGGAGGAAGACACCAGGCCGGGCTGGCCGTGGCCGTGTGGCGCCATCATGCGGGCGCTGCCCTGCATCACAGGACTGAACATGTGCTGCGCCTGGAACACAAACAACATTCTGATTTATTTGGGGTGAGGTGGAAAAACACAACATTGTCAGTAGGGGTGTGCAAAAAAAAAAATAATAATAATAATAATAATATATAAAACTATTCTCATTTACTACGATTTAGAATGAATATAAAATGTCCCAAAATCGATTTTTGTTAAAATTATTTTGGACTGTCTTGCCCTTGTTTGTGTGCCTTTATAAGAGCGCTGTTCATGTTATACAAAATTTGGCCACTCAGAGGCAGTGTGGTTCCGCACGTTCTGATACACTGTTAAGTTTTAGCCACTTTACAGAATAGAAGAAAAAAGTCAGGATCAAGTTATGACAATAAGATTTCTTTTTTTTACAGGGTAAAAAGAGCATATGCCGGTGAGTAATGTTAGATGCTTCTCTGTATACATTACTGGAGCGTTTTTTTTTTTTTTTAATGAATAGCCGTATTTTGAGTGATAAAAGTACCGCGAGTAGCGCGCTAATTAGCGTTAGCGAGTCAATGGCGCTTTCCATTGTGCGTTAGCCTTGAGCTAGCGGCGATCAGGAAACAAGCTAAACAAAGTGTGTTTGCATTTAACGTGTGCACTGTGCAATTGCCTTCATTTTGTTGGTTTCGATTTAAAGCTAACCCCAACTGGAGTGTAATAAACGGCTTGATACTGTAACAATAGTATTCTTCGTTTGGGTTCATGTTGCTTGGGGGACTGATTAGAGTGAGGGAACACACTAAAGGAGGTTCAGTAAGAGCCAAGAATAACGTACTGTACTGTGTTGAGTTATGCAAATAAATACGATTGCTTTAATCGTCCTCTCTGTATGGTCAGTGAGAACTGAGAACGGAACAGGATCAAACAGATACCAGCATTGGACTATTTTTGAGGGACTGTTCGCTGTCTGCTAAACTGTACTCGGGGAGGGCAGAATATATAAAAGCTATAAAATGTATAGCAGTTGTGGTCCACACACACTTTTTTTTTGTTTGTGGGAAAAGGCACTTTCCTTCAAAACTTAATAAATGTAATAAATAAATAAAAACATTTTAATATTTCCATTTGTCATTCTGTCTTGCAAACTGGACTGCAGTAGATCATGACGATTCTTTGCACATCTATATCTTGAAGCAGAAATCATTGTCAATCAAAAATCGGAATCAAATTGAACCATGAGACAGTCAAAGATTCCCACCCCTAATTGCAGGTATATAAAAATAAAAAATAAAAAAAATGCAAATGTTTGCCGTAAGCAGACCTGAGACTGGTAGTGTGGCATCTGCTGGACCAGCTGCTGGCTGGGGAACTGCTGCGGGCTGCAGGTGAAGTACTGGGCCGAGTAGGCCGGGCTCTGCGTGATGATGGGCGGCCCCGCCGCCGTGACCTGGTGCATGAGAGTGGGCGTGCCCGGCGGGTGGTGCTGGTCCGACCTCTGCTGGGTCATGTTGGGCACTGGCCAAGCAAAAGAAGACAACGGGGCCGACATGCCAACGTTTTTATTTGAGCCGTTTGATGGTGATGTGCTACGAGGATAAGAAATGAATGAGGCTGTTCTCACCTTTACCTGGTCTGTATGGTTTAGACTGGTTGACAGTCATGTGCGGCATCTGGACCTGGTACATCGCTGGAGACTGCACGGAAAGGATCAAGAAATCAAATCAAGATGGAGGGAATTCTTTATGTGCTTAATTTTATACTCAATCGTGACATCCTAATCTCTAAAAAAAAAATATTAACTTAGAAACAAAAGACAAGCATTTTTTTTTTCTTACCTGGACTCGCATGCACTACTTTTTGTGTGTGTGTTTTTAACGCCTCCCTGTCAGTAAATCTCATGCACTTTTATTACTGAGGCAGAAATTAAACCCTAAGCAGCTTGAAAATTAAAGTTGTAAGAGATGAATTGCAATAAGAAGTTGGCAAACCAACATCTGAATGCGTTAAAGTTGACAAGCAAGCAGAACATCTCAGAGCTAATTGGGCTTTGACAACAAAAAAAAAGTAAATAAAAGGATAAAAAAATAAATGTAAATTTTAGGAAAAAATTCACAAACCTTCCATATTATGCTTTTCTAATGGAGCAAGAGAGAGAGAGAGAGGATGAGGAGCAGGGGGAAGAAAAGGAAAAATGTGTGTCTTTACATGTGTCTGATGTTGGATCACCAAGTTGTTCTTAAAGCAACACCAGATAAATAAAGACGTCTGCATTTACACGGCGGTGGGACTTTCATGTCAAAGTCGCCACGGCCGGCTCAGCTGCGAAAAAGGACGGCGTCTCACCTGTACTCCGGGACTAACTGGTGTGAGAGGATACATCTGCGGGAAGCACACCGGCTGGCCGTAAACAGTGGGGGGCTGCTGGACCACGATGGAGGGGCTGGGCTGGCCCTGGGGCCGCGGGGGGGTCGGGGTGTTGGCTGGTTTGGGCTGCCGACAGAGACGGACGGACGGGAAAGCATTCCGTTAGAAACTCCCATCGATTTCCTCAAATAATGGCCGCCGATCGGATAGACCCCGGGCCACAATTAATCACTGGGCGCGCAGTCAGTAACGGCTGCACCTCAAATAGACGCCAAATAAAACGACTTTACTATGACAGCACCGTGTGTTACATTTTATATTGAAATATTGTAAATATTTTGTATGAAAATGTATGAATGATTGAATACTATAAAATATTTTGTATACTAATACAATGTGAATTATATAAATAAATTATAAATAAAATACCAATTTACTATAATACATGTTATATTGAAATACTGTAGATCATTTGATTATATTAAAGTTATTTAATATTTCATCCCCAAAAAAAAACAATACATTTCATGTACATACAGTATGTATTTTATTCACTTATACAGATAAATGCAAATAGATATAAAACTAAATTATATTTTGTATTTATTATAATAGAGGTCATTTTGAAAAAAATTAAAGAAAGTGAAACTGTATCAATGATTATTGAATATTATATTGTGAAATTAATACTACTAAATAATCTTATTTTATATTTAATTATATTATAAAGATATATTTTAAATCTCAATTGGTGAAAATACTTTATTTTAACATATTACATATTTTCCCCAACATTTATTGATCTAAGGTACCCAATAATCTACATTGGTAAAATATGGATACACCCTACCTATGAAATGTTCAATTTTTTGGGGGGAGCAGGCCACAGTTGGGTGTCTAATGTCGCGGTGGCGGCGCTCTCACCTGCGTGTTGAACCTTGGCTTGAACTCATTGGCGTTGGGGTTTAAGGTGGACTTTCTTACTTGACTGCATGAAGGAAAGCAGCAGATAAAAGATCAATATAATCATCGGCGTTATTGAACTGTTCCGACTGTCACTCACTCTTGCACCGCCTCCTTCTTGTCCTCCTTCTCTTCATGCTTGTTGGGCCCGCCAAAAGTAGACATGGCCGTTGTCTGAACCCCCTGCGACGTCACATCCAGCCCCGCCGCCCTCTTCTGGTCCGGGCCGGAAGGAGACGGGGACAGCGCGGCGGGGCTGCCGGGCTTACTAGAGTTGATGGCGCCCGTGGATGGGGTGGCGCCGCCGCCACCGCCGTGGTCTTCAGGGCCCGCTGAGGAGGTTTTGTCCAAGGAGGTGATGTCGGTGGGCTTGTCTGCGGAGTCTCTTGGAGGCTTACTGACCACGTGGTCGAAGGCAGGATCCGGGTTGGAGCTGGACTGCAACTGAAAAATGAAGGACCAACAAAGAGTTTAGGGAGGTATGAGGAATTAACACAATTTGAGTATAAGACACTCACCCTAAAATCTTCACTAAATTTCTTTAAATTGTCTATTTGTTTCCTGTGGTCGGGTGCCAAGGAAGGGGGACCTGTAAGGAGGAAAGAATATTTAAGCCAGAGTTTATTGATCTACCTCTTACTATAGGCCAGTTGCATAGATTAGCGATACATTATTTAAAGTCAAGCAACCATTTTCAGACCAATTAATTGAAATTGGATCATTTCCAATAGTTGGGAATCACATATCAGTCATCCATCAAACTAAAAACTGGTTCTAGTTTCAGAGTTTAAAGGCTAACAAGACTTTGGACTACCTTTACACAGAGGTCTATTGTTACTGGAAGAACTGTCCTTCATGCCGTCTTTGTTGGTTTTGGGGGATGTTTGTCTCGTCTCCTGGACACGACTTTCTTTAACTGTAATACAATCACATGTTAATAAGAACGAGATGAAGCAGTTGCGACAGTTACTTCACTCGGGGCCTTACCATCTCCTGACACAGAGGCTACCATGTTAGGGGCGGGGCTCGGAGCGGTCGGGGAGGAAGCGGACGTCGGCGCGGCAAAAGACTCCGCGGCAGCTGTTCCGGTCTGAGGCAGAGAAGCGGAGGAAGGGGAAGCTCCTCCCATATTGTTCTGACGCGGGGAACGAGGTCTGTGAGCTGATGAGAAAAATACATTTTTCAGTTATGTGCTAAGCTTAATCAGTGTCAAAAACAATCTATGACCGGCGGGTAGACACAAACCTTCTATGCGACAAGAAACAAACATTTAAGACTGTTAAAAGAACACTTAGAAAACGCTTTTCGACCTAGAATGAACCCTGAGGCGACAACATTCATTGATACCTCCGCTAACGACAGAAGACCAAGTCCCTCCTGAAGAGTTGCCTCTGTTGGACGGAGTCACCGGGACTTCTCCGGGCGCATTGTGAGAGATGAGATCTACCCCTGGTGGCATCCCCGTGGTCCTGCTGGGGGGCACTCTGTGAGCTCGGGGTGTCCTCTGGGATTTCGGAGACATTCGTGGCGGACCTACAAGGACAGAAGACAAAAGGCGTTTGAGAGAAGAGGTCAAGTGTCAAGCTGCGGTCACACCGGGAGTGCCAGCATGCTTGTTAGTAGCTGAGAAGTGATTGAACCACACACAAACACGGCAAACGTCTGAAACCGCAGCCAAGTGAAGAGAGAGGGGGAACCGGTGAGATGGTGTTGGAAAAAAAAAAAGAATTGACCAACAAGCAGCTTATGAACTGGTGACACCTCAATGCAAGGTACTGACAGAACTGGGGCAGAAAATAAATGGACAAACCAGTCACAGTGGCAAATCCCTATTTGATAGATGACATGGAACATGCTCCGGGGGCTCATAGAAAGTCTTTTATTTGCAACTTTAGGAAATAATCGCTTATTTACAAACGATGCCAGAAATTCAATGTTGCTTGCCGCATTGATTTGACATTACAGATGCATCAGATCCCATGTGCCAGGCATTCATATGGGGAAAGAAGCATCCATAAAATAAACAATTAAGTGCACCCCAGGAATACTTTTTTTTTTTTTTGGTGCATTATTCTTAAATGAAACACCATCTAGAAGATCACCGCCCCATTGGTTTACTGGGTCATTTAGGTGACATGTTGCTTGTGCCTTGCACTTTCAAAAATACTAAATAACAAAATGCTAACAAGTTCCAAATCACTCTGCAGAAGTTAACGTCATCTGACACTATTGTTCCACACGAGACCTGGGCAAATTTACTTTTGAAAGCAGTTTTTAAACTTCTAGGACATGTAAAGCGTCACTCTGTGGTTAAGAAAGACCAATCCATCCACCTTCAACTCATGCCTTTGCCCAGGTCTACGCCACACTGATGTGGGTACCTTCTGAAGACATGCGTTTGGGCAGAGTGGAGGCCGGCGACGAGGGCCCGTGGAGAGGAAAGGGAGATGAGGAGGAAGATGAGGAGGAAGGGGAGGGAAAGGATGAATGAGAGGTAGGCCTGGAAGGTCGAGAGGGGGGCCTGGAGGGTGGCCTGGTGGGCGTGGTGGCCCGAGGAGGCAGGGAGGAGGGGCCGGACTGGTAGCGAGGAAGGGGGCGGGAGGAAGGAGATGGACAGGGTGAGGGCCAATGGGATGAACCTAAAAGAGGGAAGGACAAATGATCAAGGATGATACACTACGATGAGCAATTCGCACGGGAAAAGAAGAGTACAGCGAGAACATAAGGACGCGTGCAACAAGGCTTTGAAAAATAAAAACGGAAAATAATAAGGGCAAATGTTAATCTTACGAGACAAAATGACCTGCAGCTGTGGCACACTACAGGGCAAGGAACCAGGTTTGTAACTAAAGTGAGAAGAAATGGATGGCAGACCCTTCACAACAAAGGGAGAACTAATGATAATAAAAAGGTAAATAACAAAAAATAATCTAACAAACCTACCGACAATTGTGCCCAAACCGAATGTATACATCAATTAGAACGTGGCGTACTCTATCACTAACCTACGCTAACGCAGTAGTAAATTTATAATTACAGTAGGGTTGAACTGACTGGTCCATTAGTCAACCTTACCGCTGTGCAATAACGTCAATTAGTCCCCGGGTGTTTTGGCATTAACACTGCGGACACCTTGCTGAATGCAACAGGTGGTTGATTGGTGCAGCAAACTAGTTGTGGTGCCTCAAGCATAACAACATTTTTGACTACAAATGAGATCTAGCTAGCATGTCCACTTTAAATGACTTAAAATACGCAATTCCATCCTCGTATGACAAAGGCACAAGTGCTATGAACGCCAATCTGACATGTCAAGACGGCTGTCGGTGAATTCAGCAAACGCTCTCCGACAAAGATGACAATATTCTGGAGTGTCAGCTTAGGCGACAAAGCGAAGAAAAGCGCTTGTCGATCAGTAACCTCTTTATTGTGAAAATGAACAGTTAACATCACCAAGAACTCATTCACAATTCAAAGAAGATGCCACTGATTCATTGACGTCGACGATTGTCACCTTAGACTCGACTACAGCGGGGCAATTAATCGAAATGTAATCGTGATTTCAATTTTGGCTTGTCACAATCTTGAAAACACTAATTGAAGATAAACGATTAACACATTGTGTGTCACTAAGTGTGCTTGAGATGCTTATTTACGGTTAGAATGAGTGCTAAGATGCAAGGCAGCAAAGGATGAACGAATATTTTGAACGGTTATTTTTAATGAACTGATTTTAAAGATTCAGTTCACTTAAAAGAACTGTCATGCCCATCACTACTGCCTGACGCTCTTGCGCCCCTTTGTGATCTGATGGATAAGCCGCACCTTTGTATTAGCCGCATGGTCGAATGCAAGTGAAATAAGTAGCGGCTTATAGTCCAGAAATGACTGTAGTTGAGTTTTAGTAGTTGAATAAACACAAAGCTTTGAAATTGATGAATAATCGCTTTATTAATTGTAATTTAAATATCAATCAAAAATAATCGTGATCATTTTTTTAATAAATTAAATGAAAAAATGTAACTGTATGGCGGTAATTGAGCATGGCCACTTGCGCCTCGCGCAAACAAGTTCATTGTGTGTCGTTTGTACCGGCAAAACTTGTATGTCAGACTGTTCTAAAACTACTGCATTGTTTTTGTGAATGATAGCATTAAAAAAAAAAAGTAATAAATCATTCATTTTAAAGGGTTAACATTTTTTTATTCATTTTAATTTTCTATGACAAACTGCTATTACTAAAGGAAGATGGGAAACAGGTGGGAACCGCTGACCTGAAAATGGGTAGGCCATTTTCCACTGAAAATGTCGGCTGTAAGGGAACAAACACAAAGCATCACAGGTGTGTGTGAGCTGGACCATCCGTACCTCCGTTCACCACCCTCTGGTCGCCCCCTGGGCTCTGATTGTAGTCATGCAGTCCCGCACGAGGAGCCGAAGGCCCAGCTGAGTTCGGAGTCAGACGTGGGGAATTCTGACGTCCGGGCCCCCATGACATGGCCTCCCTGTTTCTCTGACCCGGGGGAATGTATTTGTTCTCCCTACACGCAGACACACAATCAATACATTGCCGCCTCGGCCCAGTGGCGCTGTCACGGTGCGAACCAAGTATCACCTGCTCAATGTGTGCATCTCTCTTTCCCCTCTCACCACCGCGGTGAATTTCTCCTCCTCTGAGCGCTCGTCGTTCTCTAGGGCCACGCGGGCCTTGTATGTGGAGCTGGCTTCAATCTCCTCGGCCAGCTGGGCGGCCCGCGCTTCCCTCTTGAGGAACTCCTCGGAGTTATCACGCTCAAGGGGGACACTGGGAAGCAAGGTCGGGTTAGAACACAGACATAGACTCAGTGTTATTGCATTGCTTGTTTGTTAGTTATCTGGAATAGTAAAAACACTTGAGCTAATTTCACACACACACAAAAATAACAAATACAATAAAAATTAGGGATGCACAATAACCGATAACTTATCATTTAGAAAGTGCCAATGTCGATAACCGATAAGTAAGCCGATAATTGTTTGCCAACTTGACTTGAATCCAAATATACTTTCAAGTCCTAGTATAAGTCTAACATGTACAAATACATTGAAACATTGTGCAGAGCACCATGAAGCTGAATTTTATTGATATATCTGCTTCAAAGACAACCAGTAGCTCATTTTGAGTTTGCCAAAACAAAACAGTCATGTTTTAACAATGCAACAACAACAAAACGCGAGGGTAATATTTTGGGGAGAGACAGTAAAGAAAGCCCACACTAGCGACCGCCATGTTGCTCTTCTGTGAACACAAGGTTGCGCGCATTATGACGTCACAAATATGTCACACTAGGATAGGGGAGGGGTTGAGGAGTTGGGCACAACTTCCGCCACAACCACAATAGATGGACCAACGCGGCAAGTCGGCCAATTGCTTTATTATCCGGTTTATCTGTATGACGTCAAATTGGCCAATAATTATCGGCCACCGATATTATTGTGCATCCCTGATAAAAATAACTTGCCATCGCAAGTACAGATATCATGACATAAGGTCGGGTATAAACTGACACTCATCTCTAGTTAAAATGTGTGTGTAAAAGTTATTGAAATAATTCTCTTTTTTGTCATCTACAAAATTAACCAATTATCAAGCAAATTAAAAAGTGTTTCTTTAACTTATCTATTTTTCCATTATTTGCAAGAAATTAAAAATCAAAACAAACATTACATTAAATTAAAAATAACATTTTATTACACAATTTAAAAATAAATAAATATCAAGGACTTGATAATGTAATGTGGCCATTTTTTTGCCCACTGTTACTTGAGGCATACTTTGTTTATTCTACATACTGTATACATTTATATAAGCTGAAACTCAACTATCAAGTGACGTAAATTACCAATTCCACAAAAAAAAATACTTCATAAAAATTAACAGAAAAACGATTTAAAAGGGAGGGAAAAGTCATGTTAAAAAGTACATAAACACTGACAAGGTATTCTTACGTATATGTGGAAAGGCTGCTGTCATATGTAGACAAGACACCGTACTTCTCCTCGTTGTACTTGAACATGTCATTGGGGTCCCACCCATTTGACTACAACAATAAAGAACAGGTTACCATTTATGTTCTACACATTGAAAAAGTGATGCCTCGATGGGTGTTTGTTGTGGCTTTGCATCTTGTTTCCCCACCACATCAGTATCCAGCGACTCGAGGCTGTCAGAATTGTGGGTCTCTCCTCCATCCCACGGCTCGAGATCTTTCTCTTTGTGCTCGCCATTGATCCTGCTACTCACTGCGGAGTCTGTGAAGGTATCTGAGACACGCAAGGATACACCTTTATGCTCTGCAGACACACAAACAGGCAGGGAAACCGCACGCTTACCGCTTATGCACCAAAGCGCACATGCCTTCAAGTTTTTCTATGAGGGAATAAAATTGCAACTACTTGCAACCATTAACAAAAGTAACATCATTCTATACCAAAATAAAGATCTACTGATCTGGTGTTTGTAATGTAACCCAATAATCTGTGCGAGTCTTGCAATTAGCGGCCATTATTGTTGGGGCAAAAAAACTAGACTGATCAGTTGAACAATGCAACATGTTAAAGGAAAAATTTGGAGGAAGGAAGGTTTTTAGATCCACTTATATCAACGCAAGAATATGCATGGTAAACATAGCTACCACCAATGGACAAAATAATGCACATCAGCTACATTACTTACATAGACACTCTAATTAGTCTGAGTTAAGTTAGCAGTATGCTTTATGATTGCTGTCCATCATGGAAGCACAAGTTGCACACACAGGGTGGGGGTGAGGCGAAGCAAGCATGCTTTAAGACTGCAGTCAATTCGGGGGGTTTTTCATTGAAAATTCTGACATTAGAATCCAATTGTGAGTAAACACTTTTAATTTTCTCATGTTCTAAAAGTAAGTTTAAAACCTGTTGCTTTCAATGGAAATTAAAGTGGTTGGTATGCTGCGCCAGGTGGGCCTGTTCTCATTTATGAACTGTTGCAATGTTAGCCTTGTATTGTTGAACTAAAACTACAACTAAAATATTCAATCTAGCTGGAAACATGACGGCATGAGTATAAATGTCTAACCTGCAATGATGTTCAACCTTTTGCAAGTCTCTACTACAGAAAAATGCTTTTTGGTGGAACCTGGCTGATCTTCCGCTGAAAGCAACATGAAGCTCAACTACAGTGGAACCTCTTAAGTTAAAACACAAATTGCTCTTGGATACTGGTCACCTTGAACATGGTTATGGAAAATAATCATTTAGCATGTATTGACATAAGTTTATACTGTATTGAGGACACCTGTATTTTCTTTAACAATGAGCTTTTCACTTCTCGTACATGAAGCAATATCGAAGTGACCTTAACTGCTCGGAACAGACTTGCTGCTTGCTTTCCTCTCTAGCTGACCCTCCCTTTCTCCTCCCAAAAAAACTCTAGCCAGGCAGCATAAAGAATCTTCCCATGATTCTTACTGCGCACTCTCTCAGAGACCACTATCTTGTAGACTGCTCTGTTAGACTTGTGTATAATTGAGCTTCAAATATAAACAAACCCAAAAGACATTGTTTTCCAGACTGTTTCAGTCATCTCGCCGAACTACTGAAAATGCCACATCTTATTCAAATTTCGATAGTAAAAATGGAAAAAGGTCATTGCAGAAAAAAAATGATAACATCTATGTAAAATGAGTGTTGAGAACTAATTCTAACACAGCAACAAACGCCTTTTTTTTTTTTACTTTAACTGTTACGTAGGTTGTAACATTGAAAACTGGTTGTAACTGACGAGTATACATACATCAACCAAGGACGGAGCCCTGCCGTAAATAGCAAAAATACGAGTACTTGACACCCGCCCACAAAATATACAAAAATTTATTCTCTAATCATATCACAAACCATCATCAAAAAAAAACAGATGAGCGCCACGCTGCCAACATTTTCACCCGTGTTCGAGTTGTGAGCGTTCACGAGCGCAAAGGTGTGTCAACCACACCTATCTTATGACGACGTTAGAGGGTGTCCCATTTCTCAGAGGAGTTGGTTGGTCTCACATCATGGCGTGACGACAGCTGCAGAATATAACATGCGAGCGAGCGAGGTGCAGCTTGATTTGGGGCCGCGTGACGTCACAAAAATCTCCGATTTTTCACGTGACGTCAAAAAAAAAGTGCCGACCAATGTTTACCGAGTGTGTTTGACGCGACAGCGTGATAAAATGGCTGTGATGAAACCTGCTTTGGAAAATATTTATCGCCATCTTGGAAACCCATTATCATATAAAACATGACATCAGA
The DNA here is from genome assembly GCF_054856555.1 of Leptonotus elevatus. Classification (NCBI taxonomy): domain Eukaryota; kingdom Metazoa; phylum Chordata; class Actinopteri; order Syngnathiformes; family Syngnathidae; genus Leptonotus; species Leptonotus elevatus. The sequence goes on along the minus strand of NC_141243.1, from coordinate 9,316,614 downwards.
TAAGACGTTCGTTTATATTTACGGATGTTTCCTTGTCCCTTATACCTATACACGTTGGGACAAATCCACTCGCAGGCCGTAACCATGCTTTTTGAGCAGTGAAATTTATGACTGCGGCCGCCAAAACTGTTAGCATGGTAAGATGTCTTTCTTTACACAAATAAAAACAAATCTGAAAACACTAAATCCCGACCAATCAAATTACTACGTGGATAATACTTAACCTTTTGGGCGTCGATGCCAGCAAATGGGGAACCGAATATTACACGAATAGAGGGGACATAAAAAAAAAAAGTGCATTGTAGAAAATCTTTTTCTTCTTTAAATTTTGCAAGTATGACTTAATCCTCGTATTCAGATGTGCTCTACAGCCCGGAAATTATGGTATTTAATCGTGATGGGAAATGGCCTTAAGGGCAGTTGACTTTGGAGGTTCCACTGTTTTTGATTCTTAGTTTTAAGCCGCAAGATGAAGCAGCAGAAATCTTGAAAGAATCACCATACAGGGCATGAGCAGCAGCACGAGCGATTGCAACAGGTTTGATTTTTAAGTAGAGACAGTTGGCGGGGACAGCAAGGGGAGAGGATAAAACAAACATATTACCTGTGTCTGAGGAAACTAGACCATGGGAGAGCAAAGACAGGTGACAAAGAGTCAGAAGATGGACTGACAGAATGACAGAATGGTGAACAACTGTCTACGTACACAACACATTATGATATGCTTTGTATAAGAGTAAAGGCACTACTTCATATACAGGAACATAAAATACAAATTATCTATGGTGTTAGCAATGACGTAAGCAATGACTTTTGACACCTTAAGAAATATTGCATCATAATCAGTCCCCCAACACACTCCACACTGTAGCACCTGTCCATTTCCAGGCAAAAGCCTGGCACACGGTCGATATTTCTCAAAGGAGAATTGCATAGGTCAAGATGAATTAGACGTCATTCAGTCTTTATTGAGTGCCCTCGTTGCACAAGGGCTTCGGACCAATCGATGGGTCGCATTAGTCGTCGACCGAGCCGCCTCTCAGAGCAGACACATGACAGAGTCCCTACTTCGTAGTTAATACACACTGGTCAATACAGTTGTGTGTGTGCAGTGACTCACTCACTCTTGTTAATTTGTGAGTGAATTCAAGGTGACAAAGTCGCCTTCTCACACTGTGAATGCTTCATGGGTTCTCTCGACGAGGCTGACAGTACGTATAGGAATGACGCTGATGAGTCAAGTATATGTCGCATACCTTTCCTGGCAAAGTTGAGGTCAACGTCTTTGAAGGACACAGCGACAACATCACAAGCCTTGAAGACGATGCTCTCCACAATGTCCTCTTTCTTGGGGCCCACACTCAGTTCTGGACTCTTCCTGTGGGCTGCGTCCAACACCAGGTCACACTGGGGAAAAAACACACAATAAAAATCACACTAAGCTACATTTCCACTTTAGTAGTGTGTCAACTTCAAGAATCACCGTTGTAGACTTTTCTTTCAACTTCTTTATTTATATATAAAAAAAAAAGCAGAAACTTTTACAATTGTTTGGGTTTGGCATTTAATTTGTTGACAACAAAATGTACTCCCTGGGTTTGCACTGAGCAAAGTGGCAGCCTAAAAGGGAAGATGAAGGGCCATGTATCTCTTATCCAAAAAAGGGCATACTGAAAGGAGTGGACCGTCAGCATCACCTCTGAAGTGAGCCTGAACTAAACAGACTGCCATCTTACCTCTGGACCGTAAGTCTTGAACACTCCTTCATAGACGGCTCCATTTTTCACCTTCAGTTCACACTTGGTCCCCTGCAATCATCATTCATGTTTTCACTTGGGTGAAAAGTCATTCACGTACGCACACTGAATTGTCAAAGTCAATTCACACGCTCTAAAGACATGTCCAGAAACCATCTGATGCGAAACATCCTGATGACTGATCAATGCGTTTTGTTAAAGCAAGCAGCCGCCTAAGCAAATCGCCCGGGCTTTGTTTATTGCCGTGTGGACATTTTGAGGAAACTACAGCTTGACCAAGTCATTTACAGTAATCCTGAGTCACATAATGTTATCTTGTACTGCTGGCTTTACTGCTGTGTCAAGGTTACACACAATTCTGCCGAGTTATCTTGACAGTGAACATACCACAACTGATGTCAAGACGTGGACCATCCTCATGTTTGCATACACTCCATTGAAAATAACCTGAAGAGGAAATACACGCTGCAATGAATTTAAATGCCATTAATTTGTTCTAAACACACGCAACTTCTCGTTATATATAACTTTTCACACTGTATTATATTAATAGATCAAACGTGAGATCACGGGGGGGAGCTTTTATTAAGAGTAGTTACAGGAAGTGCAGTTATGTGTCACTTATCTTGCAGCACAATGACACAGTTTTGTTATGTGTTCTATTGTTTATTTTATAGTCAATCTGATGAATCACGTTTTCATGCTTTGCCCAACCATGTTGGACTCATTAGTAGGAAAACGGGCTACATTCAAATAGCTGCACAAAGAGACTTAGCAGTGTACCCAGAAACGTGCATAAATCAAAGTGTTCAAACAGGCTACTTACCGCTGCAGGACCTTTACCACTGTGTCTTCCCCTGTAAAATAAAGATGATACAGATGACAAACGTTCCCTCTTGTGTTTTTACAAGCAAAAATGAAGTGATCAAAGTGTTCCCGTTAGAGGAGAAAAATTCCAGGACGCTGACATGTAGATCACCAACCACGATAAAAACAGCGTAGACCACACACGCGCACACAAATTCAATTAATCCATCAGTTCTCGTAACAGCATGCAGTACATGAATGCAACACGACAGCTCAAATTTCCCACAACTCTTTTTGAGTCGCGTATCTAAATTAAGATTAACACAGGTAAGGTTTAATGTGTTGAACACATTTTATTATTTAGTTATTAAGACTCTTACACAAAAACAACGCGTTGAAATGGTAGACAAACTTGTGTGTGATGACAAACTTGTGTTGCTAAAACGGTGGTTAGATGGTAAGTATTCCCAAATGTTAGTTGAAACACTGATGTCAGCCCGTTCATCTGTCCATCCATCCATTTTCTGAGATTCAATTTAATTCTTTGCACTTCATTGTATTCCATGAAAATAAGTCATTTATTTTGTGTGGGACTTTTTCTCGCCACTGGAGTGGATAGTTGTGTTTCGTTTTGTTTATTTATTTTAATTCATTTAATTGTTTGTTCTATAAAAAATATGTATTTTATGACTAAATGGAAAAAAACGATAGTAGAAAATTGGCATTAATTTCATGCAATCTTAAGGGAAAGTGCTATATTGGCATGCATGGGTATTTCTTAATCTGTCACTAGTTCAACAGAAATTTTATGTATCTAAAGTACTAGTGGTATCAGTTGGTTGGTATCGGTATCTGTTCAAGAGTCGAGTACTTGTACTAGTGTTGGCGTGACAAAAAAGTTGTATCAAACATCCCTGGGTGGGGGAATGCAGATATAGGGAGAACAGGCAAACTTGACTCAAAATAGAAAGTCCTGAGCTGAAATTTGAACGCAAAACCTCAGAACTGTGAGGCGGATGTGCTAAGCATTTGTACAATGTGCTGTTTTTATTCCTAAAAAAGTACCATTACAGTATTATCCATATGGATAGATGGATGTTTAACCCTACAGTACATATACAATTTATATCAACCAGAGGACTTGATCGGATTGAACTGTTCACATTGCATGAAAAAAATAATAATAATCTGATGCAGATGTCACATATGGCAAAAACATAAAATAATAAAATAATTGGATGGATGGAAATGACCAGCAATGTGACCATAGCCTAATAGGAACATACTTTAAGAATAACTGTAAATACAATATGTATTATAATAGTCACATCCACGACGCACCTTTCTCTTACAATGTAGCAACACTAGAATGCATTGAACAGGTCCTCAAATTCAACAAAATCTTCACGTGAAATACACTGTATTCTTACAGTCAAGTTCAAGACACGACCTTAATTAAGTGTCCTCAAATGCTAATTATTATTCTGATTAAATGCACTATATTACTATAACCGCAGCCTAGAATATATCTTATTTAATTTGCGTGTCATGGAATGCACCAACACTCTTGTAAAATGCACTGACTTCTTATTGTGTCGTCCTCGAATAATACCTCACCGAGTGTCCTCAAATGCACCTAATTCTTTTGGTGAACTACACCGATTCCTTATACTGTAGTCACCTCCCAAAATGCACCTTATTCGTTGAGCATGTCCTAGAATGCACCTTGCTCAGCGGCTGGAAGGTGGCCAAGGTATGCAATCGCATGCCGCTCACTCGCCTTCAGTATGAATCAATAGACATTAGATATCATTAAACATCTTGAAGGGGGAAAATAGCTTCCTTTTCCACTATCGGCTCGTATAAATCTCCTATCGATGTACAAATTGAATAAATAGCTTCCTACTCTGTCATGTGCGTTTAAATGTAACACTTTTTCTTTTTTTTTCTTTTTCTTTTTTTTAAAAGACGGCCTCAATGGAAAGCTACGCAGTGAACAAACAGGGCGTGCTGTACTGTGCCGGTGAGCGAGTGAATAAGAAGTCCAGCTTAAAAAGAATGCATTTCGCTGACAGCTATGCGATCACCTGATCATTCGGGCATCGCGTTTAAAAGTCACACTTGAAGGACATTATTATTTCACATGAGCGGGGCGACGTCAAGGTTGACAGACAGCTTACTCGACCATTTCTTCGCCCTCACACACGCCCATGCGCCCTAGTTGGTGTATCTAAACGAAAAATGAGAATTTGCCATCTTTGACATGAACGTTAACGGCAGTAATCGGTCAAATGGTGCGGTCAGGTACATCTGATTAGCGTTACCAAGGCCAACGCGATGTTACTCGCTGCAAAAAAAAAGAAAAAGAAAAAAAGAAGCTAATTAACGCAAGCGAAACCGACGTTAACGAGTGGTTTGTAAACAAATATCCTGGGGAGGAAAACGGATTGAAAACACATGAATAATGTGGAAATTGTGACATTAATGTGCAATGGGGGACGAGCGGACAGGCCGCGCTAGCTCGGTCGCTCCCCGGGTGACCAACACGTCGCAAGGCCCTCACACTCCTTTCACCCCCAAAAATCGCTCACAAAGCGGGCATGTCATCTCTTGAAAACGACACCGCGGATAGCGAAATGTGAACACGTCCGGGAAACGGATCACAGTACGCCAAAGCGTCATTGTATTTCGTCGCTAAATTGACTGACTCAAATTTGCACCGACCTGCCCAGATTCTGTCGTCCCCCGCCGCTCCCTCCGGCACCAGCGGCGTTGCCACCGCCGGGCTTGCTGCGATTTCCACCGGCCTTCATTGACATGGCGAGCCCATAAAAGACGGCGTCTTAAAATGACCAGCTTGGCACCGCAAATTCTCTCAACGACGACGACGAGACAGCTGTGTGTGTGGTTGGTTGTGTGACAGTTAGCCGCCGCTGTTAGCACAGTCCCAAGCTCTGGTGGCTAGCAGGCTAATGTCAACGTGCCTCAGTTTTGAAGGAAGATGCTATGCTAACAAGCTAGCGGGGCTAGGCTAGCCCAATTAGCAATCTGTACAATTGCTTTTAAAAGAGGGAAAAACACGACTTTAAAAAGACAACACGTGAAAACGGCTCTACTGAAATAAATACGGGCGTTGAACCTCTTGCCAACGTGCTGCGTTAATCCGAACGAAATTACTTTGTAATCTGAAATTTGATTTTTAGTGCTGTCTCGGGCTGTTTCCGTTGCTAACATCGAAAAGACCAAAACAGTCTGAAAGGGGACAAAAAATGGCGGAGGGATATTTGACATGCGTAACGACACTTGGCGTCCGAAACAACAGAAAATGAACCGTACCACGTTTAATGGCAACGCACCGCTATAGCGAACAGGCCGTTAAAGACACGGTTCAATGAAGCAAACACGGTCGTACTAGTGTATTTGAAACAAAAGGGCAAATTTATGGGACTATTTTCAGGAAGTCCTCCAAGGCTGTGTTGCGGCATCCACGTGAGCCGGCGAACACACCGCATACACATGCGCTGCTATTGTACCGTAACACACTACGTACATGCGTAGAATCGGCTTTTAGTAAACATTGAATACATTGTAAATAAATTGTACATTAGCATAGTACTAACTACACATGAATAAGTCCATATAATGCGATTGCTACTGTATCGTGTCTCCCTCGCGTGGACAATCGTAGGAAATAGTGAATAATGTAAACGCACCATTTAAGTGAACGCTGCCATGTTTACTTTAAATCACCGTCCAATTTATTTTTTAGATGTTATTTTGTATACATGTATTCGTTCGTAGCAAACAAAACAATAAGAAATTGAACCTACGTTTTGAGATTTTTTTAACCACGTTTAAACCATCAATGTGTTTATATTTTTAGCATATTTGATAAACCTTAAATATGTTTTTCAAAAACAAATTTTATAGTGTACGTTTTGAATGTGGTCTGTCATTAAAACATTTTGATCAGGCAATATGGTTTACCTACTATTGTGTACCTTACGCCAATCGAGATGTACCCCCTGTGACAAGTTGCTACATGATTAGCATAATAGGTGCGTGCGTGTCCTGGGGTACTTTTCTCAGACTCTTTGCGGTTTCCACCCTCCGAGGCAATCCATTCAGCGGACAACAACCAGCGGTCAATTGGCGTCCCCGGTAGAAGGATGTTAATGTGGATTTCGCTTTCTAAAAGCGGCAAACTTAACTTGTCGTCTGAGCCAACTCGCTAGCTTGTTAGCTAAGCTTGAGCTCGACACATAAAGCTGCTCGGGGATTTATTCTTTCAGGAATGTTCATAGCGGCAAGCGTTCATGCAGGCTTAAGGTGAGGGTAGAGTCTGTTTTCGATTCAAATCCACGCGATCGTAGTGTATTCGTCCACCCGAATGGGATGTCATTAGTCTATATGCTAGCTCGCGTGCTAGTGCTAGCAGTTCCCAAGAGTCACTAAAAATACACCCTTGTCCCGCGGACCCCCGCATAAGCGGTGGACTCGTCCGCTACATTTTTTTGTTGTTGTTGCCGTTTGCGGCTTTTATTGTGACCTCGCTCGGTGTTTGGCACTCTACATGGTCACTACGGTGGATCCAAGGCGACAGGAAGAGCGAGCCGGTCCGCGAGGTGGTGAGCCGGGTTGGGCTGACTTGACGCCGCATCGCGCAAGCCGGAAGGTGGTGGGGGTGAGGGTGGTGGTCGTGCGTTACTTTGTCCCCATGCCCTGTCGTTAGTAGTCATACAACGAGCCCTGGTCCAGATAAGGGATACAGGAGCAAGGCTTGTTTAAAGGTCAAGCATAAAGTCTTTGATTCCACTGTCAACTGCGTGAGACCTTACGTGGACAACACCTGTGCCAAGTGGATCATCATGTCGGAAGATAACAGCGCAGATAACTTCATCAAGGTAACTTTTGGGGAACGAACCCTGTTATTTGGCATGTACGGGGGTGTCCTCTGACATGAGACGTTACCTGAACGTGTACGTAAGTCGGAACGCACCCTATCTCTGTTACAACCACATGCGCGTTTCACGGTATGTACCTAGAAAATATGACGTTACGAACAAAGTTTAGGCTGCATGAGAAAAAGCAAAAGCGAGCATTTGTCCAAAAAAATATTGTTTTTAAACAGATTTGCAAATACGACAATATTGTAGCGTTCAAAGCAAATTTGCTTCTGGTATAATAAAGTAAGTTTTGTTCCTGATTTAAGTGGTTGCAGAGTACTTCCAAAAGTTGCATGAATTCAGAATTCAACCAAATTGTTCTGGATAAGTATGCTATAAGTGTTTAAAAAAAACTTGAGTTCTACTTCTAACTAACAAATCTTGTGAGACTACAATTTAATGAACATGGAAAGGAATAGTAACGAGTCTGACAACAGAGAGAAAATATCATGATACCCATGCAACCAGAAATTGAATTTACTGCTGCTGGGTATCATAAAATCAATACAATAATTAAACATCAATTTCAATCATGGTGAGCAGGACTATATAATGAATGAATAGCATGACAACATCCAAAGAAACTCGCCACGCTGCCACAGATTTCACTTTATTTCCAAATTCCAATCCCCGTCTTCAAGAGTCTTGCTTGTTCGCGTTAAGTACAACACCTGCCTGTTGGGTTTCCTTCCTGGCCTGCTACCTTCCATGTGTCACCAGCCTGGCATCCAAGTCAGCAGTAAAATGGGATCTCAAGTGCCCCCGGGGCCTCTGCTTTCACAACGGGGTCAGAATGTGCTTAATGGTGGGTTGACTGGGTCGGTCCCGCCCCTGGGAACTAGAACACCGTTGACAAAGCCCGCTGGATAACTTGCTAAACAATCGCCTGTGTTTGGTTGACTGCTCGAGTCATCTTAAAATCTGCTTGCAGAACAAATTGTGTCTGTTGCGTGGCTGTCTTTTGATGAATATCTTTACTTTAATCGCAGGAGGCATCCATTCTAGAGGAATACAACATCAACTGGACGCAAAAGCTCGGCGCTGGCATCAGTGGACCCGTCAGGTGAGTCTGGACTCGGGTTCTTGACCAACTGAGGCAACTTGAAAATACAGCGTTATTAAAAAATCAAATTCGAATACCGAGCGGTACACAGCCCTTAGTTTTTTGCAAACTGAACGAACCTCTGTCAATTTTGGTTGAATACCTCTGAAATACGATATTCAAAGTTGTCATTGTTTTCCCGCGAACTCCATTCAGTAGTGAACAGCATGTACAGTACTGTACCACTAAAAAGCTGTAATTGCACAATGTGGGTTGTTATGTTCTCAAAACGTAAGAAGGCCAACACACATTTGTCTGACGTATGGACATTACTTCGGAACTGAATGAGTCAGACTGCACTTGTCTCCGTTGGAACACATCTGAGTCACTCCATATTGTGCCTAATAGTCCTGCTGCACTTTTCGAACGCAGCCCAAACACGCATTGATGTTATTCACCTGAACCCCATCTGCTCCACGAGTCACCGTTGCCCTCCAGCTGGTGAACTTTAGTCGAAGCGAAACGTTCCGAAGGAAACCTGAACGGTCACCGATGGCTGATGCTTTTGAGTTTTACAGAATGGGAGGCGATATTTGATGTTTCCTATATGACAGACGATTAGGCAAGCAAACGGATGTCGACGCGATCAAGTGACGGCTTTTTGTCTCTTTAAATCTGCAGCAGATCAACATTTAAGCTGCAATAATATTTGCATAACGAAATCGCAAACCCATCAAAACCAAAACAATGTGAACTTGGGCCCCGCTGCACTTCAAGTGACCGCGGCCGGAGTTAAGTTGTAACGCCGTCTTGTTTCGCCCCCGTTAAGAGTTTGCTTGAAGAAGTCGACACAGGAACGCTTGGCCCTGAAGATCCTCATTGATCGCCCCAAGGCCAGAAATGAGGTTAGACGATCCCTTGCTTGTGGTTTGCAGCGCTTGATTTGTTTGTATTTTGTGTGGGTAAGTCTCACATTCGCGCTTCTGCTGTTAGTGAGGATGTAACATTCTTATAAACAAAAGCGTTGAGGTGCTCCTCCGCGCCAGCGTGCAAGCGCTCCTGACAGCTGGGAAAATATGAACAGAACATCACCTCAGTTAAATCAAGAGCTTTTGTTTTTTTTTATAGAAGCACAGCATGTTCTCAAAATGTGCGCTGTGGGGAAAAAATACTAACAACATACTCCTTTTTATTTATTTTATTATTTTTTTTTTTAACTCACCCATTCATTTTATGCAATAAGAAATTAAAAAGATTATATCGAGTAATTTATGCAATATGAGGACAGACGCTTTCGATAATGGATGTTTTACCCCCTTAATACTTAAAATATCACAGATGTTCGTGTGAATGAACAGGTATGAAAGTTATTAACACTACACTAATGTGCACTGATGTGTTTCTTTACTCATTGATCCCAAAAACGTATATATACGTTTTTAAATTGTAAACGTTTTTGTGTATCCCAAAGACGGTTTTATACGTTTTTATGTTTTGTTTTGTTTTGTTTTGGGAGCATCCTGAAGGCTTTGATGCAGCCTTTCAACTGCAAAGAATGGTTGAACAAATGGTAGTTATTACACAAACGACCAGCAGGTGGCTGAAGAGCAGAGGAAATGAACCAGGACCATGTTGAAAAAAAAACTCAATTACTCTCAATTCTAAATAGATTTGTGAATAATGATGAAACATAGCTATATTCTAATGCTAATTGCTGCAAAACTGAAACAGATAGAAATATACTTTATTTTCCCTGATCAAAGAAGAGACTTTAATTTTTTGAGTGAAAATAACTGGCTGTGAATCAGTTAAAAAGTTACCAAAACAAATCTAGCAAGAAAAAAAAAAGATTGTACAATGGTCCCTTTCTATATCTCGGTTCACCCTCTCAGCGTCTCTGCCTGCAGGTGCGACTCCATATGATGTGCGCCAACCACCCAAACATGGTGCAAATCTTGGAGGTGTACGCCAACAGTGTCCAGTTCCCACACGAGTCCAGCCCGAGGTAACTTTGTCCGTTTCTTCTAGCATGTTTTCTTCTTCTTTTAAAAAATAAAATAAAAAAATGTTTCATTTGGCAGAGCCCGGCTTCTGATCGTCATGGAGATGATGGAAGGCGGCGAACTGTTCCACAGAATCAGTCAGCACAGGCACTTTACTGAAAAGATGGCCAGCGAGGTCACAAAGCAGGTAGGCAATCAAAAACCTCCTCGTGATTTCTAACCAGCGTCGTCTGGAAGTACGTTTAGGAGTGTTAAGCCTGAATTGTCGCATGACTAACAGCGCGTCTAGCAGCCTTGTTAGCAGCTCCCCGCTTGGATTCAGCAGCTGATGTCGCACTCGATCAGCGCGCCATATGGCCATTAGCAGTTGTTTGGACACACGCGTAAACGTGTGACATCACTCCCGCAGATCAGTCAAGCCTTGGAACACTGTCACTCTTTAAATATTGCACATCGAGACCTGAAGCCAGAGAACTTGCTCTTCAAGGATAACTCTCTGGTAATTAGAGGAATTTGGCGCACGTGCTCTTAACTTCATGTTTTTTTGTTATAGCTTTACAGTGGTTGTTGATTTTGACCTCGTTTCCCTCAGGATGCTCCCGTGAAACTGTGCGACTTCGGCTTTGCCAAAATCGACCAGGGGGACTTGATGACACCCCAGTTCACTCCCTACTATGTAGCGCCTCAGGTAAGAAAACAAACAGAAAACCCGTAAAATAGAAGAGACTTGAGATAGACAGATATGTTTTTTTCAGGGCCAATACCAATGCTGATTATTAGTAGTCAAGGAGGCCGATAACCGATATTTGAAGCCGATGTAAATTTTTAGTAAAAAGGGGGGAAATATATTGGCGTCAATTAAAAAAAATATATATTTTTTATTTTATTTTTTATATATTTATTTTTTAAAGAAAAGATAAAAAAATTAGGGGCATCAAGCGATTAAAATTTGTAATCGTAATTAATCGCATGATTTTATTAGTTAACTCACGATTAATAAAATGTTTTATATCTGTTCTAAGTGTACAAAAAAAAATAGGTTTTCATACTCTTGTTAACGAAAATGGGAAAAAAAAGTTAAACTAATAGAAATAGTTCAAATGAATTTTTGACGTCTATAGTCGTCAATGGCAGTGAATGAGTTTCAATTTCAACAAAAACAAAAGGTTCAGAAGGTTCCTAGGGGGAGCAGCTGCTCTTATAAAGTTAACTAAATAGTTCCCTGAGATTAAAATGGTTTTAGATTTACCGTTTATCGGCCATCAGATTTTGAAAAAAGGCAGATACCGATATTCATCAAAATGCCCAATATCGGCACTGATAATCCTCCAGGCCGATTATCCCTAGAAGAGACACTAAACCGAAACTCGCTTGTTGCTGTGCAGGTACTTGAGGCTCAAAGAAGACACCAGAAGGAAAAGTCTGGAATCATACCTACCTCACCCACTCCTTACACCTACAACAAGGTCAGACTCGGACCCCCCCCCCCTAACCGAACGGCAAAGGCACTGTAAATCCTTAATAAACAAACTCTGATTGTCTTTTTTTTTTTTTCCAGAGCTGTGACTTGTGGTCTCTGGGCGTCATCATCTACGTGATGCTGTGCGGCTATCCTCCGTTTTACTCCAAGCATCACAGTCGCACCATTCCCAAGGACATGAGGAAGAAGATCATGATGGGCAGCTTTGACTTCCCCGAAGACGAGTGGAGTCAGATCTCAGAGATGGCGAAGGACATCGTGCGCAAGTAGGTTTAGTAAAAAAAATAATAATAATAATTTGCTATCATTGTGCAAAATTTGTCTACATTGTATTTTAGTCTACGGAACGCTCCAACTGAAAACGTTTTTAAAGTTGAGTCGCCAACCACGCCGCCCTTCTCGTTGTGCTCCCTCCCAGGCTGCTGAAAGTGAAGCCAGAGGAGAGGCTGACCATCGAGGGAGTCCTGTCTCACCCGTGGCTCAACTGCACCGAGGCCCTGGACAACGTGCTGCCCTCCGCCCAGATGATGATGGACAAGGTGGGCGGCGGGGGGGGAGCGGACCAGAAGTCGCCCCGCAGTTGGGAGTTGTTTTCAACAAATCTACTGCATTGTGACGACAGGCGGTGGTGGCCGGCATCCAGCAGGCTCATGCGGAGCAGTTGGCCAACATGAGGATTCAGGATCTGAACATCAGCCTGAAGCCGCTCAACTCCGTCAACAATCCAATCCTCAGGAAGAGGAAACTGCTCGGGTCTGTTTGCTCACTTTTTGTGTTACCGAAATGACCTTTTCGGAAGGTTTTTGCAACATATTATTTGTGCAAATCCATTTTTGTAATACTAAACAATGTTACGAGTATTTTGCAATTGGAGGGAGAAGAAGTAAATGGGAAAAAGCACTATTATGGAGGCGCTGATGATTTGAGTCGAATTTGATTCAGATCAACTTTTAAAATGACCGTGCATGGAACAGTATTATTTTTATCCTCCACACTTTTTTTTGCCGCGTAACAACTCCCGCATAATACTTCGTTCCTGTCCTCAAATTGAATTGTTAACCCACGGGTGTGAAAGTTTAGAGGGAGGTGCGGCATGTCTGAACAGCATGTGCCGTTGCTGTCGTTATCCCAGCCCCAAGCCCAGTGACGGTTTCTTCATTCACGACCCAGAGAACGGAGGCGAGGACTCCAACGTAGCGCTGGAGAAACTACGCGATGTCATTGCGCAGTGTATTCTTCCACAGGCTGGTCAGGAAACTTAAGACACACACACACACACAGAGAAACAAATCTGGGGGTGAAATGTCTAATTATTGAATTTCAATCGTTTGTGTTAAGGAGAGAACGAGGACGAGAAGCTGAACGTGGTGATGTATGAAGCCTGGAGGTTCAACAGGGACTGTAAACTGCTAAGAGACGGCCTGCAGGGGCTCAGTTGGGACGGTCAGTTTTCACTTTTTGTTTTTGGGTGAGGATGCTGCGGCTGGACTTTTTAGCTTTGAGCGAAATTTTAACATCTTAATTAGAATTATGAGCTCTTTCAAAATCGGTCCGTTTTTTGGGCTGATTTATTATACAGGACCAATTATGGTATTCAAACATCCTCCTGAACAACAACTGCTGTTTATCTCTCTATTGTTAAAAAAAATATATATATATTTTAAAGAATATTATAAAAATGATGTTCCGCCTGTAATTCATATCTTTGTTTTAAATGTTAAGGGACCAACAATGAAGTTGTTTTAATGAAATGGATTAATCTCCGTATTTGTATTTTATTTTGCCAAATATTGAAATTGGCATCAGCATAAAAAATTCAAAATTGGTTGGGCGCTATTCTTAACCGATTTTTCGAAATGTGAGAGATCCCGTATATGACGAGGGGGGGGGGGGGTTACCATCCGTTTTCACTGCTCTTATATTGTGTGTGTGTGTGTGTATATAACTGGCACCGATGCTATGCATTAGCCTATCTATGATATTTTGCCTCGTTTGTTAGCATGAAGCTGAACCGATTTTCGCATGGCACATGACACCCCATAATGACAACATAAAAACAACTTTTTGGAAATATATTCAAAAATAAAAACTCATTTTCACATTTACATCAGTATTACCAGCCTTTGTTTAAACCTTTTGTTGTTACCCCTTTGGCAGTAAATACACTCACTGGCTAGCCTCAAATCTTTCTGAATACGATGCCACAAGCTTGGCATACTTCTCTTTAGGCAGTTCCGCCCATTCTTCTTCGTAGCAACTCGGGTAGCAGCCAAGTCTTATTTGTTGTTTTGTGTTGCAGGTCGCGCATTCTGTGATAAGGTGGATCGCTTGAAGTTGGCCGAAATTGTGAAACAGGCCATTGAAGAGAGGACAAATCTGGAAGAGTCTCACTAGCGAACGTCTTTATATCGTTTTTATATTGATTTTTTTTAACCAGGCTAAAAAAAAAAAAAAAACTGCTTTTTCTTCCCGTGGATTCACTTGCAAGGCCTATTGTACAGCTGTAAAAACAAACAAACAAAAAAAACTCATTGGTACTTGCAAAGAAAAAGACTATTTTCATTTTGGAAAAAAAAGATGACAGTCAATTCAGTGTGAGAAATTATTTTCTTGGAGGGAAATTTTTATCCACAGCTTGTAGTCATTTGTTTTATCCCAATGATTTAATTTCTTTTAAATTTCCAAACTGTTTTATTTATTTAAAGAATAAGTTCCTTTATTTATATTCATATTTTTGGTAGCCTGCGAGCAGGCTTTAAAGAGAAGAAATCTGATTTTCAGCACGCTATACTTTTTAGGCCTACAGTCGTTCTCCCCCCCAAGTAAACATGTTTATGTGACTCCCTCTCTTAAAGCTGCAAAGACACACTTGGAATAAAATCCAAGCAGACCTGAACCATGAAGGCTCTTCCGCCTCCCAGCAAATCCTTTTTTTTTCACAAAATCTTGCCTACTTGAGCTGCCGACAGCATCTTGATCTTCCTCCTCCGCTTCCCTTTACTGTGTCACACTCGCACTTACTTATCCTTCAAAGATTCATGTTGGTAAAGTCATGATCCAGCCTTAAACATTGGCTCCTTTTTTTTATGCGATTTGTTTCAGTGGAAGTGTTTTGAGTTGCGTGTCACGCTGCTTGACTGACTGCAAAAGAAACAAATATTCCATAAACCATATTTCTTCATCGAGAGGTCACTTCTGTAAGACGCCATGCACCAATTAGTCGCCAGGTTCGTTTACACTTAAAACAAATAAAGCCTCCCTTCTCAGCTCATGCTATCATTCACACCCATTTGAACTGTTTTTAAACAAAACAGCAGCAATCAAGTCTCTTGACTATACACCAGTAGTATTATTTAATACGACCCGGAAATTGCCTTTGTTAAAAATGAAGGCCTGTCCCCCCCAATAACCGCCAATCTTCAGTAAGCAATAAAAGCCCCCATCCATGACCGTTTTTTTTTTGTTGCAGAAATATTGGATGAGATCACCATGGAGTAATGACCACATTCATATATTGCTATGTGCTAATATCCACACACTGTAGTCAGTTTCATATATGGTCACACTCATGTGCTAATGTTTGTGTGTCGTGTCCATGATAGGGCTGTATGCTAATGCACATTCGAGTCATGTCCGTGTCCTAATGTCCATACTATGGAATAATGTCTAAACGATCATGCCCATATATGATCATGTACGTACTAATAATGTCCATCACATTGAGTCATGACCATAAATGGTAGATCCATGTCCTAATGCACATATAATGTAGTTTTACCCTGCCTAAACTATATGTTCAAGCCCGTGTGCTAATGTCCATATATGGTCATGTACAGAATATGGAGTTATGCCCATACTATGGAATAATGTTGAAATGGTCATGTCTGTATGTAGGATTGTCCATATATGGTCATGCCTATGTGCTAATGTCCATTAAATGGAATCATGACCATATATAGTAGATGCATTACCTAGTATAAATATTGCAGTCACGTCCATGAGTTGTCTTGCCCAAATATGGTCGTGTCCATGTGAAATGCCCGTACTGTGTAGCTTATGTCCAAGCCCATGTGCTAATGTACTTAGTGTATTCATGTCCAGATATGGTCATGTCCATATATGGTCATGTTCCTAATATATGGAGTTATGCCCATATATGGTAGGTTATGTACTTGTATGACCCAAATGGACACGATTCCATGTTATGGACATGTCCATATCAGCAAATCACACACTGATGAAATACATCAGCAGTGAGCCGGTGTGGCGTTTCCATGGTGACGGGCTGAGCCAGCAGAATTCTGCACATCCTCTTATTATTCACAGCTTTGTTGTTTTTGTCTCTTGCTCCATGACTTTGTTCCAGGAAGGGGGAAAAATCTTTATGGGATAATTCCTCTGCAACCATTTCAATGATATTTTCCTTTTCCTATCATTTGTTGTTGTGAAAGCTTGTCAAATATTTTTGGATATGCTCAGATAAAGTGAAGGATGAAGTGGTCACTATACACTACTTTTAGTCAAAAAGGAAATTGTTTACATCAACAAGTGTTACTGAAACCTTACCTTTGTAAAATGCTTAAGACTTGGGAGTCCCTTTTTTTTTTTTGTCCTCGGTTAGTTCATTTCATATTGTGAGCGGTCATTTTGGGGGATTTTTCACAAATGTGACTCCCTTTAAATCTCCATGACAACCAGAATAGAAAGGTTTTGAAGGCCTTTTTGCACAAGCAAACGTGCCTTGCAGACTTCTCTTATGAGTGCAAAATTGTTCAATCATTTTGTTGTTTACCCAAAAATGAAATCATTCCACAAATTGGAATTTGTTGTTCTTATTTTCAAATGACTTAAAGTACAATCATTGAGGGGGGAGGGGGTTGTAACTGAAACTGCATTACAAAATGAGCCTTTTCTGTTGATCACGTGATTCAAAATGATCTTTCACCAAAAGTGGTTATCAATGTCAGCTGATGTAGCATGAATCCATCATGGAAGTCTACATGTCTTTCTGCCTTCTCTGGAATGTCTTCAACTTGCTGACTTTGTAATAAAAAGACTTTTCAAGAGCTTTCGTCTTCAGTCTTTAATGCTACTTTTAAGGGCCAACTTGAAGTTCTATTTCATCCCGTATTGTTTTTCTTGTAATTTCTCTTGTGACCAAAATGGACTGAATTTTTTTCTGTAATATAACTTTTTGTAAAATTACTTTTCCACACAATACACCTTTTCTCTCATAACTACTTTAACCAGACTTTCCCCATAACATTACAACATTCTCATAATCATATGTCTTCCATATTTATACACATTGTTGTGATAACTCTTCGTGTAAAATTGCAGCTTTTCATCTTTATTTGAACATGACTTCTTTGTCATTTGGCAGTCAGTTGCGGTGTGCAAATGGTCATTTTCACTGCCTTTGACAAATATACTTGTCAATTAAAATTTTTGCCCCATTTGATACAAAGTAAACAGTTTGAGAGTCCATGGGACTAACGGCTGCATTTTGTGCAATCTACATTTTTCTACTGTCGATTGTAAAAGAACGTCAGAAAGGAGAGTCTATATTTGTCATTTAACAGATTCGGTTTATATATAATTATTGAACATAATATCGTGTGGGTATTGAAAATTTGGATTTTTTTTTTTAATGGCTGGCAGTGAACGAGTTAAATTGTCCCTATATGTGCCCTGCAAGGTTCAAGGTTCGCCTTTTGCCGCAACCCTCTCACGTGATACGACTTTTTCCTCTTATTCCATAGAGTATCACAACTTCACTTGATAGTGTGACTTTTTTTAATTGCAATATTGCAACTTTTCTCTCGATATTTGCAACTTACGACCTATTCACAAGTCAGGCACTAAAATTACAAATTTCCTGTTATAACTTTTTGTAATTTCACCCTTTTTTCTTTTCAGTTTGCATGTACACCAAAGCTGTTTGATGAAGTTAAAACATGCAGTAGACTAAATTGAAACGCCAACAATGTTTTAAGTTAAAACTCTTTTAATTGCAGATAGAAATAAAGTTTGTGTTTCGTAAGAAAAGACAATTCATGGCCACCAACAAGACACTCGGCCTGTTCCACATACAAAAGGCACTTTTGTTTTTTTCCTCGGACATTCGTCTTAAAGCAGCAACACTTTGCTTTGTGGTGGAATTTCAGAGTATTTTCAATCTGTATCATTCTGTCTTGCATTTTAAAGTGGCAAACAAAAAAGTGTTTGTTCAAAAAGCAACAAAACAGTCATTTCATTTTTGACTTTAGGGAGCCATTTGCAAATGGAAAGAACAATTGCTACACTTATTTAGATGATATTTAGGAATGTGCGGAATTACACACTTTTCTTAATTTGACTTGGAGCAAATACAAGACAAACCTGTGCTCATGCACACAAACCAAAGTCTACAAACACCATCAGCAGTTGTATGGAATCAACGTGTTTCTGCGTTTTTTTGGTCCCTTTTGTGCAACAACACTAAGCGACAATTCATTGTCTTCAGGTTTCAATTTGCACTGTTGTGATGCTGAGGGCTTGATTCAGAATAGAGTTACAGTAACAACCACGGGGGAAGACCACAAGGTCTGGTTTTGTTTTTTTTTCATTTCGTCGCCGATCAAACCTCTGCGGGCTCCTCATCCTCAGTCCGAGTCCTCGTCGTCCAAATACTCCTCAGCGTTGCTGTGCGAGCGGGTGATAGCTGAGGGAAAAAAAAGGAACAAAGGGTGTTTCCGTCTTCTTTTTTTCAAGGGTTTATTTGGACAAAGGCAACATGGTGGCTGTGTACTTACTGCTGGCCAGCTTCCTCTTGAGCAACGTGGCACACTGCGCATTGGTGGCCATCTCAAGCGCCAGCTTGTTCTCGTTGTTCCGGATGTCTGTCCGCGCATCTGAACGACACAAGAAAACACACCTTGACGCGCACCATCTACAGAGCAGACATTGGGCGACATCTGTAAAGATGAATGAATTCTATTTGTGATATATACTGCATATCTATTTCATTGTCATGACTTGTGGGTGTAAAACAAAAACAAAATTGACAATAATTCGTTTTATGCACGACCAATTGCACGGTATTAGTGGAATAAGAGTTAAGCAGCAAAATCCAGCCATTTTTATCCATCTCAGGGGGCGGCCATTTTGCCACATGCGGTGGCGTGAAAATGACATTACAGTTACTCGGGTAACAACCAATCACAGCTCAGCTTCAGAAAACAGGTGAGCTGTGATTGGTCGTTGCCTGAGCCATGAGCAACTGCGATGTCATCTTCAGTCCACAGCATGTGGCAAAATGGCCGCCCCCTGAGATAGACACAAAAATGGCTGAATTTTGCTTCATAACTCCTATTCTACAAATGCAATGTTAATCAGAATGTCATGTTTAGACTAGCGACGTCGCATATATACTAGTGTCAAGAAATGTTTAAGATGTGAAAAATGCATTTGGACAAATAAATGCCTTAACCTTAACCCAACACAGAAATACTCACCCTTGTTCAGCAACATGGCCACAATGTCAGAATAACCCTTCCAGGCGGCAGCGTGCAGAGCCGTGTCCCCGAGCTTATTCTACAAGACAAATCTTCACGTCAATGCACTTGGAATTTTCCATTCCCAAATTGTTCCTCACTTGTCCCCACCTGCTGGTTAAGTTCCACGCTGCACTGGCTGAGCAGAAGCTCCACTACGTCTAAGAGGAACAACAAGAGAATCAAAACAACTCGCAGGGATGACCGAGCGAAATTATTCATTATGTCGCAGTCAAGACAGGAAGCGCGACACAAATAACTTTTAGAGACTCACTTCCGGTGAACTGGACGGCACTCCGGCAACTTTTAAACATTTAAGGCAACATTGCGCTAATAGGCAGTGTATATATTAAACAACTACAATGGCTGGATCCCTATCACTGTACCTTTATGTCCTCCGTGACATCCCCAGTAGAGGGCAGTGTTGCCCGCCTTGTCCAAGCCGTTGATTCCCACCCTGTTCTCCACACATTCCCTCAGCCAGGAAAGATTCCCTGCGCGAATGAAGTACACGCAGTTACAATATATAAAAACACGGAAACCAACGCGGTCGCTCAGCGGTCGTCGCACCTCGTTTGGCCGCTTCGTGCATCGGGTGGTCGATGGACTCGGCCTGCTCCGTCACTAAAAGGGACGACAAGTGTTTTGACTTAAGGTTCGCGGATAGAAGACTTTTTAATGTCCTTCTCCACTTACCATAGTTGCGCGGAATAAGGCCCGTCCTCCCCCGGCATGTTCCTTTCCACCAGTTGCTGTCACTCTGAGGACGACAGGAACATGTTGAGGAAAAACCACATCCTGCTGTATGAGGAAGAGTATGGTCTTTTTTTTATGCAGCAATGGTGGATCCATTCTAGTGGGATGCCGACCCAAAATCCTAAAAAATTCTGCATATCAACAATGTATATTTGCTTGATAGATGCCATGTTTAATGACAATGATTTTTCTTTATGTGGCTCTCAGAGGGAAATGTAATGTAATATACATTACATAGCATAGGTTAGTCTTACCGTGTCAGAGATGTAGAGGATGTCTCCTTCTTCAAAGTAAAGCTCATCGGGCTGCAACATGTAACAACAACAATGCCACAGTTCAACGAGCAGTTTGTTTCTTGGGGCCTGAATGCATTTCCTGACTTTTCAGCAATTTCAATATAGCGGAAATTCTAACACAATCCGGGACCTCTCAGATTTTTTCTCTATAGAAAATAATCCAGCCCAGGGTCAAACTGGGCCATCTTTTAGAACAAGCCCCCCCACCCATAAAAAAAAGAAGCTCTAAATTGGGTGTTTGGTGATTAAGTGGTGCCACCATGAGTGAAAATCAAATAGTTTGTGTTCGGGATGGGTGAGTACAAATACAAGGTAACAGTATCAGGCAGATACCCAGCATTATTTAAAAGGTATCGGTACTCTCTTTTGGGCATTTTATGATCAGAAATTAGAATAAACCAAAAATTCCGTTCATTTTAAAGAAACATTTCTTTAAATGTATCCGTCATAGTATTTTTTGTTATGTAGTAAAAGTACTAGTGGTGAGAGTCGAGTACTGGTATCAGTCTGAAAAAAAAGTCTTATTGAGCATCCCTACTGTTTTAATGAGTGCTTGCTTTCCCCCCGGGGTTTCTGTTAGCCACGAGCAACCATCTAGCTCTGGCCTGGTTGCTATGGTAACATAAAGCTCTACTCATGTTTGCAATGGCAGGCTAAACAGTGGCTCAAATGCAAAAAAAATAGTAGAACAGGCCAATTTCAACTGTTGAACGACTTCTACTTCAGTGGTTCTACTGTATTGAATTTCTTCATTTTTTTTCTTCTCTACTGGCTAATATAAAATCAGCAAATTGCATTTTTAATCAATCAGTACCACTTGCCAAGCCAAATCAGCTACACTCCAAAATAAAACAATCCATCTTTCGTCACAAAAGTATTCGGAGGGTGCAGATCGTATGTGCTCAGAAACAAATGTACTTACCGTTCTGGGGTCAAAGGTGAACTCGGCTCTGAACACCTTGACTTGGCCTACAAGCAAAACAACGGAAGGCTTCAGATTAAGCATAACAACAAAAGGTGCACACTTGTGTGGGTTGTGGGTTGTGGGTTATGGCTAATTTGGCTAATTAAGGACTCACTGCAATGTGGAAGCACAAGTTAGAGGATGGCACACATACACACAGAAAGGCTGACATGCAGCCAGATACACAAGGACACATTCTTAACACACTAATAGACAACTATTTTAACTCGTTCACTGCCATCGACGTAAAAAATTAAATTTGAACTGTTTCTATTAGTTAAAAATGTTTCCCACTTTTGTTAACAAGAGTATGAATACCTAGAATTATTTTTTATTGTATTAGAACAGATATAAAATTTGTAATTAATCGTGAGTTAACTAGTGAAGTCATGCGATTAATTACGATTACAAATTTTAATCACCGAATGCCCCTAATTTTTTATAATCTTTTCTTAATTTTTTTTTTTATAATCTTTTTTTTCTTCTTCTTTTCTTTTTTTTTTAAAGAAAAGACTATAAAAAATTAGGGGCATCCGGTGATTAAAATTTGGAATCGTAATTAATCGCATGACTTCACCACAAATTTTATATCTGTTCTAAATGTACCAAAAAAAATCTAGGCTTTCATAATCTTGTTAACAAAAATGGAAAAAAGTTTAACTAATAGAAATAGTTCAAATTAGTTTTTGACGTCTATTGCTGTCAATGGCAGTGCATGAGTTAATGATCATTTTGATTTAATTTGCATTTATTTTGAGGCATAAAGTTTCAAAAACAGATATGAACACAACACAAACGCATGCAACACATTAGGTTAAAAAAAAAAAGAGAGAGAGAGAGACATGCCAAAAAACCCTCAAGGGGCTTGACTAGGAGGGCTTCCCT
Organism: Leptonotus elevatus; assembly: GCF_054856555.1. Taxonomy (NCBI): domain Eukaryota; kingdom Metazoa; phylum Chordata; class Actinopteri; order Syngnathiformes; family Syngnathidae; genus Leptonotus; species Leptonotus elevatus. The sequence continues at coordinate 9,294,143 of NC_141243.1, read as the reverse complement.
TAGGTCAGCCAAACAATCTCAATTCTCCAGGTATACACACCTACTAGTCGGCCTTGGGTGCTAGCTGCACGAGTGGAATGCCTTTCGATGACACTGGCATGCATATATTACGCAAGAGCTCACATAACTTCGCCTGCAACTAATAGAAAAGTTGACATGCTGCTCTGTGTGTGTATTTTTTCTGTGTGTGTTTAAGATGACAACTGCAGCAGTGTTTCAAGCTGGGTGAGTGGCTCACACACACAAGCTCTGTTCACTTCTTCGGCACACTCCACAGGCCCGGTCATGTCCACGTCTCCCAACACACACCACAGGCCCCATCACGCAGTTCTAAACGTAAATGTGCGCCGTGTGTGCTCAAGTTTGCTGGAGCTCTCGTGGTTTATGCCCGACACCCAAATGAGTCTCAATTTGGCGTACGTATTGAACGCAGCTTTGGAGTCTTTTTTTCCTCAAAATATACTTTTTTTAAATTTATTTCTATGTCTTTTAGGGGTGCACATGGTAGTTAACGTTGAGTTGATATGAACTCATTCACTGCCATTGACGGCTATAGACGTCAAAAATTTATTTGAACTATTTCTATTAGTTTAACATGTTTTTCCACTTTTGTTAACAAGAGTATGAAAAAAATATATTGTACATTTAGACCAGATATAAAATTTGTCATTAATCATGAGTTAACTATTGAAGTCATGCAATTAATTACAATTTAAAAATATATATATTTCCTGAAGCCCTAATTGTAATAATATTTTCTTTGTTTGAAAAAAGATCATTTTAAAAACGATTATAAATTAGCTCATCAGGCGATTAAAATGTTTAATTTTAATTAATCACATTACTTCAATAGTTAACTCACGATTAATCACAAATTTTATATCTGTATTAAATGTACAATAACAACTTTTTTCTAGGTCTTCATACTCTTGTTAAAAGTGGGAAAAAATTTAACTAACAGAAATTGTTCAAATGAATTTTTGACGTCTAAAGCCGTCAATGGCAGTGAATGAGTTAATTGGGTCTTTGGAAAGACTCTGCATTTAGAAAGATGGAGAGATATCTATTTAACATTGTAGTTGCAGTGGTGTAAAATCATCAAGCATGACATTTAAACTGAAAAAAAAAAACACTTATCTGTTTCAGGGCACTACCAATGGAAAAAGCAACATATGCGGTGCATTCTTCATGTGTCACCCCTTCTTTCATCTATGATCTACGCGCCCTCCTACTACTCAGAGGAGACTTCCCATCTTTCTTCTCTCATCTATTAAGAGCTACACTTCAAACATGTGCAACAACAGGAAATAAATCTCTGCACCTCCTGGCATGTAAAGTGCCAATTGTGAAGGGAGCTACGGTGCATTATGAATGGAGAAGATTGTTTGCTTCTTTATGATCATGCGTCAGTCACGTCACATTCCAAGTGATCATCCTCAAGCAAGGCTCCGAACCACCCCCCCCCCCCACACACACATGCAATTCCACATTCAGATGACTTCATGGAGGCATTTTTCCATCGGTGCCCATCCAAATAAATGATTCCCTCTCAACTACAAAGCCGATAATGTAACATGAGCACTCTTCGCTACGCGCGTTTGCTTATTTTTTGTAAAGTAGTCCCAACTTAACACATTATAAGGCAGTGATTCGATTTATGATAAGGATGGGCTTTTGATGACATTACCGAGATGGACTATGGGGGACAACTAACTTACCGTATTCATGTCATTCCATTTCTTTTGATCTGTTCTGTTAATGTGTTCAAAGTAACATCTGCAAAGCGGAGCTGGGAGTGAACACATTTACAACCACATCGTTTTGAATTGGCCCATAACCAGACCCTCTATTGTCAATTACTTTTCTCAATTAAACACACAATCAATGTAAAGTTTCCCGTTTGACCGGAAATCGGTTAGTTAAATTAAACTTAGCAAAAACTAAGCTATTGTGTGTCTTATTTCTGAGGTGCATACATTGCATGTTGACATCCTCTTTTTCCTAATTTAATCAAAAATGTAATTCTTGAATGAGTTACATGAGGTGGCCATGTCATAGCATAGCAGTGGGTCTCCAAGTTTACAGGCACGACACATAAATAACTTTTCTTTAAAAAGAAAAAAGAAAAGCCACAAAAAATACCTTAAAAATGCAGAGTTTCAAGGCAAGTCACTCCCTCTCGAATATTTCTAGAATCAATGAATGCAATAATCAGATAAAAAGTCCCTAGGATCTAAAATTGCCAAGTCCAGTCAAATGACTCACGTCCCAACCTTAACCGCTCAGCTGTGGGCAGATTGATTTGGGACAGCCTTAAAAATAGCAGTCTGCATCTTTTGCTGCATTCCAGAAAACTTAGAATTTCCATTTTACAGTACACCTAGGAAAAGTGCATTGAAATGTTGCTCCAAGTTGGAGTTCCTACAACTATTATGGAACACAACGATGGCTTACTTTAACACGGAGATAGGTGTACATTCACTATGTTAGTGATGTGTTTACATGAGAAGATAATAAGGTAAAAGACAATACGAACGCTGGATAGAGATTAGAGACCATTAAAAATATGACTGTGAATCAGTAATACAGATTACTAACACACAACTGACGCGGAGTGCAAAATGGCTCATTTGAAAATATAATGTCCACCGAACAAGATTGCATGGCTTGCTTTTGACCCAAGTGATGACTTGACTTGCTTTACTTGAATTTTTGCTGAAGTAAACTTAAAGTTAAAAATATGACTTGCACATGTGACTTACTCCCACTTCTGCTACATTATTGCAGCTGTCTGTTGTGTTTATTGTTTGTCTATGCACAGTTTCCGAATTCCAGGCAGTCTGGAACGCAATCCTAACGTCAATATGATTTGATCCCACCATTGCGCATGCGCAAAAGGGGGATAAACGGCACATAACGCGTCAGTAGGACATATCAGTAAACGTTTATATTAGTTAAAATATGGGGATAAGCGGTTTGGAAAGTGGAATTACGCGCATACATTTGAAAGCCGTTGTTTGCACTCGGTACAGAGACGATTGGGAAGAAGTGACGCTCATGGTTGTCATCTGTTTTTAACCTGTGACCTTAAACGCAACACACTCACCTACAGGATTGGTGCAAATAGGGAAGTCAGAGGCCAGTTGACTGTTTCCAAAGCTGCATCACTACCTCCGTCCGTTTTACGTCCTTCCTTCACTACCCACAATCATACTTTACATCTTTATTTTAGGTAGAGACGCAAAACAGCCCATGAATGTCCCATAACGTCCACGCGTCCGTCGAAACGCGCTAGCAAGGTGTCTAAACTAATTTCGGGGAAATGTAACTCGAGAGGTGCAACGTAAAGTTGCTCTTACCTGGCTTGGCCGGCTTGGGAGGAGGTTTGGACATTGGCGAGGGTGAAAGTCAAACGCAAGCCCAAAGCCGCGTTTGGAAGCGAAGTGAAAAGTTCGCTGAGGTGGACAGCACTTCGGTGTCACTCCCTTTGAGGAAGTCGAGGCTGCCTCTGGCGACGCGGAAGTGCTGCCATGCGCATGCGCAAAAAAGTATAGTAATGTTGGACTTGCTTGTTTTTTAATTGGTTGAAATTAATAACATTATTTAGTTTTCATTTCACTTGATTTTATAGGGATTTACCTGTTTTATTATGCTTCTATGTTCTCACTATATCAGTGTTTGGAATTTGAGTTTGATAATATAATAGATATTCGTTTAATAGATAGATAGCATTACAGCAAAAACAATGGACAAACCAGATGCATTGCTTTCAGAAACCAACTGAATTAAGATATAATACAACGACATTTAATACAAGAACTGTGTGCACAAACTACTTTGACAAATACAATCATTTTGAGTATTAGTAATTTGAAAATATGCAGTATAAATAGCTTCAAACATTTGAAGCTTAATGGATATGCTGCAATGCAGGGCTACACCACTGCAACGCACAGCCACAATAATAATAATTATATATATATATATATATATATATATATATATATATATATATTCATTTGACCTGTATCAAACGTCAAAAAAGAGCATTTTTATCTTCATAAATGTAGCTTTTTTATACATATATAGGCCTTCTTGATATATATTCTTAGGGATAAGAAGTGTATTAAAAAAAAATTCTTAGAACGTATTTATTTATTATACTTGTGTTTTTATGGTAATGCAATGCAATATTTTTGTAATTGTTTTTATTCTCTTTTTTCATGTAATTTTTGTTTACATTTACATTTCGGAGAAGTAATTAATTCATTACTTAATTAATGTACATGTTTTTTGTGTGTGTTTTTCTTTTTACTCTTTTCCCCGGAGGACGTCACGCAAAGCCAGCCAATCGAGAGCGTCGGAAGCCGGAAGTTATGAATAAGTACAAGTTCGAAGTATGACTACAGTTCGAAACCTCGAGCGACGCACGTTACCTCGGTTATTCATGCAGCGTTGCAAATCGTGCATAGTTCTTAGGATATGAGCTGTTTATTTACCTGTTACCAGGCTAAAATCCCCGAGCAGCGACTTTCGCAAGCGGATGTGAAAACACTAATTGTGGGAGTGGGTGGGTAAGTGCGACCATTTTTTTCATAAAGTGCATTTTCCTGCACAATGTTCATATTGGTGGATGCAATAAAGATGGCAACGTTTGCAGGAAACACAAACAAATGATGAAAATACAAATTGAGAATGTTGGCGAGTCTTAAGGCAAGTGACAATCGCAAAGAGTGAAATGGGTGCAGCACGTGACAAACCCGTGGTGGGATGCGTAGCAGCTAAACAAGTGTTTTGTGCAAACTTTCAAGGAGGACATATTTTATATTTTTGTTAATTGATAATCATTTAAAACAGTTCCCGGGTGACTTAATAACCTGTCTGTGGTATGCTTTTCTCATAAGGGTAAATAATTATACCCACTTGACACATACTACTTGACTTGCTGAAATTAGTCAGCAGCAGTATTCCCCACCTGTTGGATCTCAACAGCCATCTGTATGTTACACCGGCTGCTTGTTTCTACTAGCAGAAGCTGATCCCGGACTCATAGTGTGGTGGAAAATAGCCTGAGGCAGCAGTTCCTTCACGAAACTGTGTGTATCTAGCAATAGGCAATAAAAGAAATAGGCAGATAAAAGATTTATTTGGCTGGTTAATTTTACACTAATTGCTGAACAGCCACTCCAGAGAGCCAGATAGACAGAAAATATAACAATACTCACAGGCATATATAGTCTTGATCCTCTTAGAGTAAAGACTAATATTACAGTTTATGGAGGAGATTATGCCGGCCGGCTTCATGTATTATACTGCCTCCAGGTGGCCAAGACGTGCATACCAGAAGGAGCAGTACAATATCCATTTGAACTGAAGCAAAAAAAAATTACAGTAATTCCGTGATAATTGAAATTTAGGGAAAATGTGCACCCGCTCTTTTGTACATTTAAAAAAAAAAGTGCTCAACATGTTTTGTGATGTTCTTCTTTTAGAATGACCAATGGAGGGAAAACCACGCTTTCCAGAAGTTTAAAGGAGAAGATACCCAACAGCTGTATCATTGCACAGGATTCCTTTTTCGAGGTACGATCATTCAGCGGTGGGGAGCCGAAATCCTATCAGTGACAATTTCAGTCTCTATAAACTCCTAGGGTAGAAATACTACATTTATGAAAAATATGGGTTCTCCAACTTGATACGCTGTTTTCATCCAGGATGATTCTGTGGTGCCAGTGGACAGTAATGGCTTCAAGCAGTATGATAGTAAGGATGTTCCCATTATAAATAATGAAAGTAGATGGCTTGGGGTCAAATCTTTAATAATGAATACCTTTATTTAACTGTACAGGAAATGTTTCTAGTAAATAAAAGTATGGAAAAAAAGAAAGTAAAACATGCAGCTAATCTTTCACATTATGTTGATGCTTTATACTGTGTATAGCACATGGACATCACCAAGCACAAATATGTGTAGTTACCATCCCATAATATTTCCCTTTTAAGAGTTATATGCCTTTATATGGCATCAATTGAGATGAGTACACTAACAAAAGGAAATTTGCTGGGATGTGAGACATATTTTGTTACGAAATTCAGGTTCCACATTGAGAGATTTCACTGCTCTCAGAGCAGGCGGCCCTAAAAATGCTAAAACATTCCGAATGTGTTACCGTGTGACACATCTAGCACTGGATGCTCTCCTCATGGGCGACATGATGAGCCAGGTCAACGCCTGGCGAACAGACCCGCAAGCTTTCTTGAAGGAAGTGGATCAGACTGCCGAGAGTGTGACATCATCAGCCGACCGCGTGTTCATGCTCATCGTGGAAGGTTTCCTGATATTTAATCACAGGTTAACAAAGACGGCAATGAATGACTATTTACAAAATATTCGTGTTTCGGGTGAAATTTTAGGATCGGCTTTAAATGCGTTCTAGTTTACAGTGGGAAGTTAAATTCACCTTATCTAAACTTTCTGTTAGTTTTATTTAGTTTTGTTTATTTTCATTAATTTTTATTTTTTTTAATGTTTTGATTTAGTTTTAGTAATACAGAATAAATGCATTTAAAATTAATCCTGAAAGCTCATGTATGAAATAAATAAATAATAAATAAGTTGAAAACGAACAACGTTTTTTGCTATAACTATAATTACTTAGATTTATAAATGTAAAATTTAGTGTCAGTTATCTTTTTCTTTTTTTTAAAGCACTCTCATGTTTGTTTTGTTGTTATTTTAAGTTAAAATGATGTTGTTAGTTTTTGTTAACTATAATAACCTTGGCCCAACTGTTGTGACTTTTGCCGTTCAACTCCTTGTTAATTGCAGAAATCAACACTCAAACTTTTGTTTGCAGACCTTTGAATGAGCTCATGAACAAAAGGTACTTCTTGGAAATACCGTATGACATCTGCAAGGAGAGACGAAGGTAAGTGCTTTTTTTTTCTTCTTCTCCATATTCTTTTCTTATTTGACATTTTGAACAACATGTAAAGTTAAACACGTCGACGCTACTTGTGTGGAACGAACAGTTTGAGGGTGTACGAGCCGCCCGACCCACCAGGCTACTTTGACGGACACGTATGGCCCATGTACCTGAGGAACCGCCAGGAGATGGAGAGCACGGCAACGGGAATTGGTGCAATGTTATAACTTCATTTTAATGAGTCAAATATTGGGTTCATGTTTTCCTTTTTTTTTTTTCAGGGTGAAGGATGATATTTTCACCCTTTTATTAGCATAAAAGCATTAGCATTTTGTGTGTTTAAACAGTAGATCTTTACACTTTTTACACCACCTATTAAAATACTTATCTGAATTGCATTTACTAGTACACGCTTTGTCCTTACTAGGAAGTCAGTTGATTGCACTAGTAGAATGTCTTACTAGTGATGTTTTTTCCACTACTGTATGACATTTCTATGCATTACTCGACTTAGCAGTGACTAGCATGCTACGGCTAATTACATTGTAAAATTCCACCAGTTAACATTTTTGCTAGTAATAAATACTTAGTAGGGAGCAATTGTCATTTGGTGTACAGTTTTGCCTAACTAGTAACTTGTTGTTTTACTAGTGCACTAAATTATCACGTTAGTGAGGAGACAGAACAAATTAGTACGTGACCAAGTCACTAGTAGACAATTACATAATTTCCTCAAGTGTAAATAACTCAGATGTTGATGTTTCAACTGATGTGTTGTTGTTGTTTTTTTTACGTCTTCTTTTTTTTTTTTTTTAGGACATTCATACATTCACACTTCATTTGTGTTTCTCTTGCAGTATTTTTGGATGGATTGAAGTCAAAGGAGGAGCTGCTGGCCGCTGTGTATCGAGATGTTAGTCCGGAAATAAATAAACTGAGAGGTAATTTGGCCGTAAATTATATACATGGAACTCGTAACATGCTCAGATATATGTATTTAAACATAATGCAGTCCTTTTTTATTTTACTTATTTGCAGAGAACGACTGAAATGAACGAGTGACCGAATAAACTGGAAGACTTCAGTTGTATGTGTACCAAAAAAGGAAAAAAGTCATTGGATTTACAGTATACAGTATGTGGCAACATGTTTATAATTTTAGATGGTAAAAAAAAAAAAAAGCAGCTGACGTGATAATGTCTGCAAAAAAAAAAGCACACATCTTCAGATAAGCTTATTTCTAATTGTGTTGTGGTTTGTTTTCCACAAAAAATGCTAAGGCCACAGTGAAAAGAAAGGGAAAAAAATAAAATGATGAGGAATAAATACATTTACGAGACATAAGTCTTGAGAATAAATTCATATGATTATGAGAAAACAAGTTAGTCAGTGGTGCCTTTAGTTGAAACAACCAAACAGCTGCTTAATTTAAAGAAAGATCCCGCTAGCTCAATGCTAACATGCAATAGAAAGCTGCGTTTACGTGCTAATGATTAGCATAGATAGGTGCAGTTTTATGACTCTTTAAGTGATAGATATTTCAACCCAAATGGTGCAGGAACACACGTAGACAGTGTAACAATACTCATAGGCATATATTCTTTATCCTCTGTGAAGAACGACTAATATTACTGCTATACTGAGAAGCCGAGGAAGGAGCTGAACATACTGTATGTATGCACATCCATGTATTAGTCTTATACTGCCCCCTGATGGCCGAGGCGCGCACAGCAGAGGGAGCAGCACAATGTACATTGAAGGAGAAAGTGTGATACTTGTGACAAGTGTGAAATTCTGTAATCATTTAATTTTGTCATGCTTGTATGTTTTATAAAGTATAATATTATGTATTAAATCAGATATAGGTAAATTATGAGTTATTCATAATATGACTTTATTCTTGCAAAAAAAATTATATTGAAATTACATTTTTCTCTTACTTTTACCACTTCAACCTCATAAGGTTATGATTTATTCTCGTAAAATTATGACTTTATTATTGTAAGATTAAATCTTTATTCTTGTAAGGTTATACTGTATTATCTTCTCATACTGTTACAACTTTAGTTTTTTAATATAACACTTTTCACATTTCATAAATTGATTAAATTATTTTTTTATGGTCTTAAAACTCATTTGCATTTCATTTTCAAATTTAAGCAGTAGATTCAACTGCTAACAAAATACATTGAGAATGCATCAACTCAGCAGATTGTTTATTAATGCAGAATGTTATGAATAATAAACTATCAGTGCAATACGATATTGTGTTTTTGTCCATTTCTTTGTCCGCGTTGCACAAAAATATATTATTAAATTAATTACATGAGAGAAAATGCTTTTTTGTGGAGATTGGAGAAGCAATACATCATTACTGCCAGTTGCCAGTATTGCAAAACATAAAATAAAGAAATTTGGCATCCGAGCATTTGGTGCAGTTTCACCCGACTTAATCCACCTTTTAGTACCACCACTGTAAAGTTGCAATGATAGAAAAAAATCAATACTATACAAAAATGCAATACTACAGCACATAAATGTATCTTATACAACACATAAAGCAGTTTAGAATCTATATCTAGCTAATAACATAACACAAGCAAAACATTTAATTCCAATGCATCATACAGTCAAACTTGGCTGTAACGAGTTTTGCTCTGAGCAGCCAATCAGAGGACATAAATACTCAAATCTGATTGGACAAAAAAAAACAAATCTTAACATACAGTACACAATGCCAAGAAAAATACACTGTATGGAACAAATATTGGCATCTTGGTTGCCAATGTTGGTCCTGACTTTTCACCACAGGCAAAAACACACTTACCTAAAAAACAAGCATGTATCCTTCCTCCTATGAGGCACACTTATCAGTGTACAAGCGCATGTGATTAGTCACGTGCACGCTCACTTTACTTCCTCATTCGTGTCTATTTTTGCTCATTTGAATTTAACCGGAGTTGAGGCTTCACAATGCGATTGTGCTCTTTTCTATGTGTCCTGTTTGTTCGCGATTGTTTCAGTTTTCACCAGGCCAAGCTGCTTGGACGCGAGCAGAATGTTGTGAATGACAGACCTGTTATTGGTAAGTACGGTACCACAAGTGGGGACCGTCTGGAAAAGGGCAGGGGACTGTAGTGGCCTGCCTAATCCAACAGGTAGCACTATGTTCCTCCTTCACAATTATTTTACTCTTGAATATAGAGTAGTTGGAAGATGAATGTGACTAAATATACCCATTTGATTGTGTTTATTGCTCTGTTGCTGATGGAGCTTCCCTCCTGTGTGTCTGGTCACTTCCCATTCCTTTTGAGGCCTATAAAGTTTTCATAACATCTGGAACACTTGCTAACCGCATAATAATTTAAAACCTGCAAAATGTAAAAAGGTGAATTTATTTTAAATATTAAAAAAGTAATTTATAAAATAATCAAATGTGAATGCTTAATTTAGATTTGAAAGCTATGGAATGTAAAAAGTCCAATTTAAATTTTAACTTGTTAATTTTAATTTTTCGTTATAAAATAATACAATATAAATAAATAATTTGGATTAAAAAACTTAAATTGTGATATACTGCATTTAAAATGTAAAGCTCCAAAACAGTTTTTTTACATTTTCATTTTTAATGTTTAAAAGCTAAAAAATCTCAAAAGGCCTTTTTGATCTCTAATTAAAAAGATTCAAAATGAAATTCTTTATTGTAAAAATAAAACACCAAACTTTTTAAATTCAAAGCTTTAAAAAAAAATCCCTTTAAATTTGAAAGCCTCAAAAACGTCAATTTAAAAAAATTACAATTGAAATTTAAATGGGAAATTTTTATTTAATTAAATTAATACGCTGAAACATTTCAAACTGAAACTTAAATTGAAAATCTAAAACATTCTTAAAAATTCTAATACAAATGAAAAAGCTAAAAAAAAAACGAAAACCACTTTGACTTTGCTGCATCATATTTGCAAGATTTTCTAATGCATGGGAAAAAGGCTCCAGCGCCACCCATTCTATACCGCAGTTGATTTTATTGTGTTGATTCCTTTGTGCCCTTACAGGTATTTTGACTCAGATTGTTTCAGATGAAGCCATGAAACAATATGGGAGCACATACATACCTGCCTCCTATGTCAAGTACATTGAATCTGCCGGCAGCAGAGTGATGCCCATTAAGTCAGTTGTCAACATTTGACGTCTTTGACATACTATTCGAAACCTTTCATTCAGCGTTTGTTTTCATCTTCACCCACGCAGACTGACGCTCACCACCGCACAGTATGAAAACATCTTTAGCAGGATAAATGGGTAAGCAAACAATTAGGTCACCGGTCATTCATCCTATGATGCTCTGACTCGTGATTTGTATTCCAGTCTCCTTCTCATCGGCGGAGCCTCCAATCTTGAGACGTCTGACTTTGCTCGGGTGTCAAAGGTTTTTCATCAGCTTGCTCTGAAGGTTAGTAGCCAACCGCGAGCTTTATTTCTATATTTACTCACCACTTAGTTTTGTTTCATCGGATCGTAAATCATTTTATGATTTTGTTATTGTCCATTGAAACCCAGCTTGAAACTTTTAAGCCACAATTCAAAATGTGTTTGAATGTGATTGGGTAATTGTGAACACAGCCACATCACAATTATAGGGTGTGGAAACTTGTGCAACCACTATATTTCACATAATTAAATATTTTTTCCCTTTAAAAAAACAAAAAAATTCAACGAAGTTGTACAGGTTATTGTGCAGATAGTTTTCACAATAGCCTGCCACTGGAACAGGGGTGTGTAGACGTTTTATATCCACTGTAAGTATACATTTACTAGTACTTTGACACTGTAAAAATGTTGTTAATTTACAATATGCTCAATATTGTGGTTGTAGTGGTGTAGGAAGTGTGCTATGCCTTTTTTTTTTTTTATATATATACTGCACTGTCCCTTGCATGCAGCTAAATAACGTTACCAAAATACATGCACCACTACAAACTATCTTCACAATAATTGTTTTATAAATACCTCTCTGATAGTGTCAATCAAAAGTGGTCGTTATTATCTTTGTAAAGGCGGAAACTGTTGTATTAGACAATTTGCAGGTGTACCTAATATTGTGAATATTATAATAATAATAATAATAATATATTATTTGTGTATTTTCAGCTATTTTACCAAGAGCAACCCATGAAAAGTCATCTTGTCATCTTTACCTTTTTTGAAAAATAACACACAGTTGTTAAATGTTGGCATTCCAGGCTAATGGGGCAGGAGACCACTTCCCAGTGTGGGGTACCTGCTTGGGCATGCAGCTGCTCACCGTCCTGGTGTCCGGACGCAACTTGTTGACCAAAGCCACAGCTGAAAATGTGGCCTTGCCTCTCAACTTAACACCAGGTTTGCCACGTGTTTTATTGTTTGTCTAATAGTTTACCACATCTGCCTCGCAATTCTGCGGTATGGGGTTCGAATCTCGTCTCTGGTTCTAAAATGTGAGTGTGAATGGTTGTTTATCTCTGGGACATTGTTTCAAATATAATAGATAAAATACGTTTCTAATTGATGTAATTTGGTTGATTAGTTCTCCTTGTAAATTGTGAAAACATTTTGTTTTATCACAAACATATTTTAAATGTATGAAAGTTAAAAATTAAAATACACTCAAATCCTTCTAGCCATTTAGAGCAGTACGGGTACCACTAGTGATAATACTCCCTCTAGTGGTATATGAAAGAATCACTGCCTAAGTACAGTTCAATTCAATGTAATGTTCAATATTATTTTCATTTCATGTTTAAAGTTTGTTTATATGTAAACAGGAATTCAAATTAAATTTTACTCAACTTAAATGTGCAATACATTTAAATTGAATCATTACTTAAACACAGTGCTAATGTTCACACCAGTCTAAACACAGTATTATGATTTGAACAGCCATTATTGGGGCGGCCATTTTGCTGCTTGTTGACGACCGAGTTTGACGTCACAGTACCTCAGGGCTCTTTTTGCAAACATCACATGACCAAACCTAGAAAAACAGGTGAGCCATGATTGGTCATTACCTGAGCCCTTAGAAACTGTGATGTCATTATTTTTGATATTTTTTTCAATGTTATCAGACATAACCGACTGCGTCATTCAAACCAACGCAACCCTGTACTCGTGCAAAAGACACAAAAGTAAAGACACAATAAAATCTTAAGTTTACTTCTTTTTTGTGTGTGTGTTGTAGTTAAGGTCATTTTGTTTTTGACCAGTTAGCATAGTAGCTAACACAGTTAGCGTGTAGCCTACTGTTGCAATGAAATATGTTTTTCAGGTGCCTTCATATCTGTCACAGGGTTGCGTCAAATGCAGAAAATTATATCCCATCCATCCATCATACAAACAACTTAGCGTGATAGGACAAATAAAACAGCTACCTCAAATTTATGTTTGAGCTGGATGAATCAAATGACATGAAATGGTATATTTACTTGAAAACATAAAAATACCGATAAAAATAAATACATTTCTTTTTCAAAAATGTTGTCACCTAAATTCAGGAGTGACCCTTATTCGGCAGTTAAATGAGATGGATTGTAAAGTTGCAGTACTGAATTTGACCACTCAGTGGAAGCAGAGAGTTAGGGTAGTATTAATTGTACATCATTTGTTATTCAACGTCAACGTAAACATATTTTATAATAATAATAATAAATACATTCAAAGAATTTAAAGAATAGATTTGTATGAATTAGAATCATTTCTTAACAAAAAATCTCAAGAGTTTCAATAATTAAAATAAAAAACTTTAACATAACTGTAAGACTAACACAAAAGGCAAAGTTACAAGGGAGTTGTACCAAATGGTCTAACGCTGTTGGAGTAATTTTATTGAAGCGAACGTCAGGGGATAAATATATTTCTTAATCAGTTTATTTCCAAATTAGTTACAGCGTGGGACTTAAGTTCCTGCCAAAGGGCAGCAGTTGATATAGTCCGTTTTGCAAGACATGTGATGGCTGTTTTGGATAGATTTAATATAACTAAAGAAGCTACTGTAGTAGAAATTCCCGTCAGTATCATACCATGCAATTCCGAAACCCTGACTGCATCAAAAAAAAAAAGAAGAAGAAGTTTCTTTTAATTGTTTCTTCCAGCGGCCTCCTCTTGTCGCATGTTTGAGGGCTTCTCAGAGGAGCTGATGAAAGCTTTGCAAAGAGAACCTCTCACTGGTCATTTTCACCACTACGGACTCGCAGTGAAAGTAAACCGAAACGCTCCAACTGTTCAAAAATAAAAACACACTTCCACTTATCTTATTCTGTTTGATGAATACATACAGTGTGCTATCCCCAGGCTTTCAAGCAAAACAAAGAGCTGATGGACTTTTTCTCTGTGATCTCTACAAATGTTGGTGACAATGGAGTCCACTTCGTCTCAACTATCGAAGGTTTGTGCAACGTGTCCCAATATTTGTGTATGTGGTGAATTTAAATACTGTATCTCTAAACAATATGTTTCTATATTCAGGCAGGAAATTCCCCTTCTATGGGGTGCAGTGGCACCCTGAGGTGAATCGTTTTCAGTGGGACAGCACACTGAGCTTTCCTCACTCTCCTCACGCCGCCCAGCTGTCGTCACTCCTGGCCCAGTTTTTTGTCAATGAAGGTCAGCCTTTAACAAGGTCAAACTACTAACAATTAGGGACAGGCTTTTGACTTCATTTAGCAGTACTTTGGCACTTTCAATTGCTTCATCCGGCCATCCTTATTTAGCACATTTTCCCTAGATGAGAGGGCCACAGGCAAAATCTTTTGGAATTTTTATTTTATTTTATTATTATTTTTTTATTATTATTATTATTTTTAAAGAAAAATAAAAATCTTTTGGAATTTTTATTTTATTATTATTATTATTTATTTATTTTTTAAGAAAAATAAAAAAATACAAATCTTTTGGAATTTTAATAGACTACATTCCGAAAAATGAAACTTTCATAACTCAACTCAGAACATATAACATAAAATAACAACATGTAGTCTCATAGTAACACGTTTTTATGTATAAGTCATGCTATGCTACTAACATAGCAAGTATGGCGAGCGTTGGCTTTATTACAGTGCATGTCTCATTGTCTGGTGCATAACAGTGAGGGTCGTGACTTTTTTTGCTAGCATTTTGAAAACTGCAAACTACACTTTTAAGTGAATTTTAAAGTTACAAGTACCGGTAACTGTTTATTTCGAAATGTTTAATTTCATTTTTTTCCCCCTTCCTCGTGATACAGATTTTAACTCATCCACTGACATTGACGGCTATAGATGTCAAAAAATATTTTTTTTCCACTTTTGTTAACAAGAGTATGAAAACCTAGAAAAAAATCTATATTGTACATTTAAAACAGATATAAAATTTATGATTAATCGTGAGTTAACTTGAGAAGTCCTGCGATTAATTATCGCCGGACGCCCCTAATTTTTAATAATCTTTTGTTAAAAAAAAAAAGATTATTAAAAATAACAAAACATAATTACAATTATAAAAAAGAAGAAGAAATTATTACTAATGTAAAAACAATTATTAAAATAAAAATAAAAGATTATTTAAAAAATTAAAACATTTTTTAAAGAAAAGATTAGTAAAATGAGGGGCGTCAGGCGATTCAAATTTTTAATCGTAATTAATCGCATGACTTTACTAGTTAACTCACGATTAATCACAAATTTTATCTGTTCTAAATGTACAATCATTTTTTTTCTAGGTTTTCATTAAAAAAATGTGAAACTAATAGAAATAGTTAGTATGAATTTTTTACGTTTTTAGTCGTCGATGACAGTGAATGAGTTAATTGAATCATTATTTAAGTACAGTTTTTTTTTTTGTCCTATACTTAAGTGCAGTGTCGATGCTCAAAATGAGAATAATGTTGCCATGGCTTACACAATTATGAAATTCTTTTTTTGAGACTAAGACCTCTGCCTTGTTTTTGGTGAACTCTCCATGCGACTATATTTTGGCGCTGGCCATTGTGGTAGTGCAAGGGGAGCTAAGTATTTTTTAAGGTGATACGTGATGTAAAAAGTTCAAGAACCACCATTCTATATCAAGTGCAAGCGCTTAGTTTGTTCAAAGAGACTAAAGAAAGGATGCACCCAAATCACATGCATCTCATTTCTACTTTTTTTTTTTTTTTTTTGGCAGGAAGGAAGAGTTTACATAAGTTTGATGACCCTAAAGAGGAGGCCTTGATGCTGATTTACAACTACACGCCCGTTTTTGCAGGAAACTTCAGCGGTTATGAGCAGATCTATTTCTTCTGAAAAGCTGTCATTAAAAAGGCAGACGATTCATGTCATAGTTTGTATTTTTTTTTTTTTACCCTTAGACACGCAAGTGGGTCAAAAAGAACCTGGAGAGGTTGCAATATCTTTGTAATTAATTTTTTTTTCTAATTTAACATTTAACACGTATTCCTCCCCCAAAAAAATTACCATCAATAGATTTGATCAAACTACCCCAGATTTTTAAAAGTGGGTCAATAATGACCTGCATTCATTTTATGGGATTTGATGTGAACCTTCTATTTTTATCAACTGTGACTGCCAAGAATATGCATTTTGTTTAAAAACAAAACAAAGAAGTGTCAATTCTTACACCACCTCTTTTGGATTATTATTTTTTGACTACTGTGTGGTAGGGTATGTATTGATATCAATAAATTAGCCATGTTTATAGTAAAATAAATAGCTAGCTTGGTAACGTAACATCACTATCTATACTCTGCGTCTATGCAGATGCGTGGCATTCATGACTATTGTATGACAGAGTATTATGGATCAACAAATTAGCCAAGGTTACTGTGTGTGTATTTGTATCTCCATCCATCTATTTTCGGAACCACTTGTTCCTATTCATGAATAATCTCATTCTTGTGACTACTGTGACACAACAAGACAAGACATTCTTCCTCTGATGAAAGCCTCCTAGTCCAGGGAACTTCACAGCACGGTTTCTATTTAATGACAACCAGACCGTGGTCATTTATGTCAAAAAGAACGGAAAGCCCTTTGTGTTCTTGAGCATGATGTATTATAGCCAAGCGGTGGATGAAGATACTACAAAGGGGGGGGAAAAAAACTGGTCATCACAGTCGACAACTGCACTAAAGGAGATATACGCCATGGACCAGTTATTCACTCAGATGAAATGCTTACACGAAGTTACAACTGTTTCACAGCAGCTGAGCATCCTGTAAAAAAAAAAAAAGCTCGCCACGCTGCATATTAAGGTTGTTCCCTACCAGCAAATGCCAATTGTCATTGAGGCAATGAGAAAGTGTGGAGTGACAAAAGCCATAATTCAGCCAAATGTTATAGAAGAAAGGCCCGTGGAAAGGAGGAAAGAGAGTAAGAACATTCTGTTTGCTCGCATTTTTCTGTTGGATGGTTCTTTTTCAGTGGTCAAAATGTTGAGAACATGTGTTTTTAATATGTCTAAAAACAAACATTTCAAACATAGAAACAGACTTGTGTCGACCAAAATCTAATGCATAATATAATACCGATGTTTATGGGCGTGTACCGAGAACAAGTATCGGTGTCAAGCTATACCTGGCCTTATTTCAAGCTGGTATCGGCCGCTCTCTTGTGGCTGTGTTACGATCAGGAACTAGAAATGAGACAATAGAAAATTTTCATTAATTTCATGTAACTTTATGGGAAATGTTATATTAGGATATATAGGTCTTTATTTAAAATGATCCGTCATTGTTTTTTTCGATTTGAGTACTTTTACTGGTATCGGTCCGAAAAAATGCGATATCAAACATCCCTATAAAATACATTGTTTCTGTTGCGGGTCATTTTTGACCCATTTATTGAAAAGTGTTAGGGTCCAGCATCTAAAGTTTAATACAACTCCTACACTTTCAATAATGGCTTTAAATTTATTTTCTTTTTTATTGAATTACTTGTTTTATTTTTTTTTATATTGAATTACTTGTTTTATTTTTTATTTTTTTAGAGTGCAGATGTTTATCTTTTCATTTGATTTAATTTTTGTTTAATTTGGGAGGAAATTAAGTATTTAATTCAGTTAGTTTTAATTTCATTTTATTTGATAGGAGTCAAAACATTGCCAAAAAATAATAATAAAAATAAAGTGCTTTTAAAGTAAATAAATACCGGTACATCCAATTAAATATATAATTTAGTTGTTTTAATTTCATAATATTTGATAGGAGTCAAAACATTGCCAGAAAATAATAATAAAAAAATAAAATAAAGTGCTTTTAAAGTAAATAAATACCGGTACATCCATCCATCCTTTTTCCAAACCGCTTATTTCGTTCCTTATTGACGAGACGGCCGGCTTTGGAAGAGCGATTGATGACTTGAGTGGCGTATTTGTATCCTATCTTGCTTGAGCCGGGAAAAGAAGAAGAGGTCAGACGGAGGACGACTTTGGATGTTGGAAACACAACTCCATGCGAAGCGCACGCACATTGGTCCCCACGCACGTCACTATCGTCCCCGCGGGTGGGAGGGTGGGGTTTAAAGTGGGCGGGCGAGAGCTGTTTCAAAAAAAAAAAAAAAAAATCGAGCCAGTGTTCCACTTTGTCTCTCCCTCAGATGCTGCTGGTCTCTCCGTCCGCGTGATGAACCCTGCGCGACTAATAACAGAACCGGGCCGACAAACTCGCCGTTTGCGCAGTGGTGGTCACGCGTGGACGAAGCAGAGGACGATGCAGCTCGGATCGTGAGCGCTTGTCTTCCGTCTGTTATGCTCTTGGCTTTTGTTGGGTTGACCTCATCTCGACTGCCGGGCGCTTTTCTTGAGGTCTGCCATCCGCTTGTTTGAAACAACACAGTGGGATCTTCCAAGAGAGACACTCCCCCGGATGCATTGATGCACCCCTCTCAGTGGTGCAACGGTAGGCATAACTCAACAAAAAAAAACAACAACAACAATTCACATGCAGACGATGTGTCCATCGCATGCAAGAATAGCATTGGGCAGTGTTCTTATTCGTGATGGTGATTATAAGACGATGCATAGCAACCATATGAATGAGCTTGCTTGATTTTGGGCGAACAATTCGTCCCTTTGTGCTGCTCAATTCCCCTCCTTGTTTTGGAGGCGAAACAGTGGAAAGTATAGCAAAAAGAACGACATTCAGCACTCAGGGGGTGCTTTGTTGTCCATCCATGATCAGTGGTGGGTTCACATTTAATGAAGGAAAAATAATAATAATAATAATAATGTGGGGGCACTTAGCTACTGTACCAGGAAAAAAACACCAATACAGTTGCCTCACATTTTTTACGTTCTGTATTTGAAGCGACACGCACATTCCAAAAATATGCATAAAGGCTTAAAGTTGTCCACAGGTAATTAAATATGAATCTGAATGGCTGTTTGCCTATTTGTGCTACGCAATTGGCTGATGGCCAGTCAAGGGTGTACCCCGCCTGCCGCCCCCCAAAGTCAGCTATAGGAGAGGCTCCAGCTGACGCTCACCCAACATGAGGACAAACGGGATCAAACTCAATAACTGCCTATACTGTGTATTAAGTGTAAAGTGTATCGAAAAGGGAATTACTGTCAGTTTCCCACTGCGGGGCGAACATTTGCTACGCTGGCGAATGTTGACTTCACATCATGGTTCACTCAAGGACGCAACGTTTCCTACACAAGTTAAAAATGTTCATCTTGTTTTCTAATGTTTTTCTTTTTAAAGACAAAGGTTTTGTTTGCCTTCACTGGATTCGGCGTCCGCTGCCGTCTTCCGCAGAAGCTGTCCACAACTGTTTCCTATATGTTCTCTAAGCAGTTTTAATGGTTCTCTAACAGTTTTAATGTGTTTTCTTGTTACAAATACTTTTTTAACATGTTCAAATTTTCCTTGCAACAAAAAAAACCAGCAAGGACATTTTTAACTCATTCACTGCCATTGACGGCTATAGACGTCCAAAATTAATTTGATCTATATATATTTGTTAATTTTTTTCCCCCACTTTTGTTAACGAGTATGAAAACCTAGAATTGTTTTATAGGACATTTAGAACAGATATCAAATTTGTGATTCATCGTGGGTTAACTAGTGAAGTCATGCAATTAATTACGATTAAAAATTTTAATCACTTGACGCCCCTAATTTTTAATATATTTTTTAATTGCGTCAGGCGATTAATTTTTTTTATTGTAATTAATCGCATGACTTCAATAGTCACAATTAATCAAAAAATGTATATCTGTTTAAAATGTACAATATTTTTTTTCTAGGTTTTCATACTCTTGTTAACAAAAGTGAAAAAAAAATGTAAACTACTAGAAATAGTTTAAATGTATTTTGGACGTCTGTAGCCGTCAATGGCAGTGAATGAGTTAATATGTTCAAATGTTCCTTGTGACCCCAAAAATAGAACAATTAAAACTGTTAGAGAACCATTAAAACTGTTTAGAGAATGTTTGCAAACCTCGAAGGAACCATGGCGAACCCTGACAGGAGCACACAATTTTGAATGTTCAAAATTTCCTTGCGACAAGAATACCATTAAAACTGTTAGAGAACTATTAAAACAGTTTGATAACGTTTCCAAAACCCTGACGAGAGCGTGCATTCTCTACCGTCGCCAACACTCGCAAACATTCACCACCCTCAGTGTGATACAGGCTTAAGGGGCTGTATGACTCAGTGGTTGAGTGGTTGTCTCCCAACCCAGAGATCTTGGTTCGATCTCTGGCCCTTGTGATCATGTCGAAGTGTCCTTGAGCAAGGTACTGAACCCCCAGTTGCTCCTGATGCTGCGTTACCAATTGGTGAATATGATGAGTTTGTTTACAAAAAATACTGGAAATGATTTATTTATTTTTTGTTATCATGCAACATGTTTATTCATACACATACAGAGACACCAAGAAAATTAATCCACAACACCGTTACAAGAATTTCAAGATAAGTTCAGTAGCAACTGCTGGATCTGGTGGTCTACTGCCAGCCATGTTCCCCGACGCCCATTCTCTTTGCTCGCACCATGTTTGTGACAACACGACATGTCGCCATGTTTTGGGCTCAACCTACTTTCTCGTAGCAGCAGAAGCAGGCTTCGGCGATCCTCCTCTCCTCCTCCTCATGTGAACTGTTGAATATTTGATGGTGTCTTTGGCGCACGCAGCAGCACTCTTGTGTGTAAATAGGACAAAACCCCGCCAGGAGCTGTTCGAGGAGATACGGAATCACACGGGGGCTTTCCCAGCGTAGTTTGTCTCGCAGGCAAAAAAGTATTGGATCTTTCTTTTTTTGGTGCATTTGCTACTGTTATCGCTATAGCAACGCCTCAAGTGTGTCCATATATAGGGCAGCGGTCTTGCAGGGCTCGAACCATCACAGCAAAAAAAGCTTAGTTGTTTTTTCAGGTATCTGTACTCTGCCTTTATTTTGCCCGTTTAGAGACGTCAGGCTACATTCAAAGCTTGCACACTCTTGCAGTTGGATGGATGACTACTTAGGACAAAAGTTACCTTTGCATTAAATGACTCTCACACAGTTAATTCTCATAAATTTCTACAATTCCCATGAAAAACTTTTTATTTGCAATGTTTGCCTAATTCCCCACCTTGACTTTCAATTGAAAATTTAAATAAAGTTTGTACTTTTATAGGGGAAGGCAAGTCCAAAAAAATTTATTTACAATATTACGTTTGATGTGCCTCCACATGTCTAAATATGACAATCTGATTAATATTGCATTTGTGGAATGTGAATTAAGCAGCAAAATCCATCTGTTTTTACCATCTCAGTCAGGGGGCGGCCATTTTGCCACTTGCGGGCAACTGAATATGACATCACAGTGCCTAAAGCTACATTCAAGGATAGTGGGAAGTCGGACTTTTCCGACTTCAAACCGGGAAGTGTGTACGGGAACGCTTCCTTGAACTCAGAAATCCCACTTGTGCGAAGTTGGGAAAAAAAAGTACCCCGACTTCACCGACCGACTGCAATGTGACATCACAGACCGTGAATGGTAAAACACAATTTACTCGAGTATAAAACTGGATAGCTTTTTTCACTCATTAGTGTTCGACATAACGTTTGTGACTGTATGCCGCTATCACCCTGCATGAAATCATACAGTGAGCAACTGAACTGTATGTGATGCTTATGAAATAAGATTTTTTTTATTTTTTAAATGAAGCAAAATTGCGAGAAGGCAAGTTTGCTGAAGGTCAAAATGTGTTTTGAGGACCAAAATAAAAAAACTATTTACCACTATCCACCATTTTTGTTGTTTACTTTGGCCACCAAAGCTTTCAGGTCGTAACTAGGAAGAGCGACTTCCAACCGTCCTCGAATGCATCATAAGAGCTCAGCTTGCGATGTCGTTACCTTGGCAAAATGGCCGCCCCTGAGATGGATAAAAGCAGATTGGATTTTGCTGCTTATAATTCATATTCCAAAAACACAATATTAATCAGAATGTCATTTTTAGACTCGTGGGGCTCATAGAACATATTATTGCAGAGAACTTTTTTGACTTGCCCTTTAACAAGAGCCGAATCAGCACTTCGACTTTTCTTTTACTGCGTCTTTTTTGGTACAAGTAACTGTACTTCTACAAAGTGTGAGTACTTTTGCAACCTCTGCAACACACACAGCTGCCCATGCAGACAAAGGCGGATGAAGAACATACGCGCAGTCGTGCGTGTCGAGCGCGGTGAGAAGCTCAGAACGTGCGGTACGCTTGACCCAGATTTGCCGAGTGTGTGCAGTAGCCTCGCAGGTGTCGTCAGCTTGTACGCCGCCACCTTGTCTATTAGTGTTAATTTATTTGTATGCGCGCACCTTGTTGCCAGTGGTGATCGCATCCCCGCGTTGGATAATGAAATTGTTTGTTGCGGTGGATGTCGACCGACAGCCCGTTGATGAGCGCCGATTAATAGCTCATTCGGAGAAGAATGGAGCGCAGAGGCGTCCGCTATCGATCCACTTGGAGCTTCAATTTCTGCCGGGGGTGGGGGTTTAAATGCCACGTTATTTTTGTTGTGTGGGCGGAGAGGGAGGCAAGACCTTGATATATTTGAAAGCGGGTGGAGGAATAAGATTGGTAAAGGTTACCATCCATCCATTCATCCAGCCGCCATCCATTTAGTCATTTTTCATCTTATCCCTTTGCCATTGATCTTTACATCCATCCATTCAGGAATGCATCGATCAAGTCTTGCATCCATCAGTTTTGGATGTCTCTCTCATATCTTTGTGGCTGAAAAGGTGTACCACAGGGTCAACTCCTAGGTCCACTACTGTTATTTGTCAGCGTTCTCTGAAAACTAGCATCCATCCTTCCATCATTTGTCCATCCATCCATCCATTCTTCCATCATTCTTCCATCCATCCATCTGTCCATCATCCATCATTTGTCCATCCATCCATTCATCATTTGACCATCCATCATTCATCCATCCATCCATCATCCATCTATCTAGCCATCCTTCATCCATCCATCATTTGTCCATCCATCCATCATTCATCCATCCATCCATCATCCATCTATCTATCCATCCTTCATCCATCCATCATTCATCCATCCATCTATCATTCATCCATCCATCCATCTATCATCCATCCATCATTCATCCATTCAGCCATCATCCATTTGTCCATCCATCCATCCATCATTTGTCCATCCATTTATCATTTGATCATCCATCATTCATTCATCCATCCATTCGTCCCTTCATGCATCATCCATCTATCCGTCCTTCATTCATCCATCCATGCATCATCCGTCCATGCATCCATCCATCCATTCATCCATCATCCGTCTATCAATCCATCCATCCATCATTCATCCATCCATCCATCATCCATTTATCCATCCATCCATCCATCCATCCATCCATCATTTGCTCTTTTCCTCTTATCTTTATGTCTGGAAAGTTGTGCCCAAAAGCTAATTTATTTTTTTCTCTCAAAAGCTGTGCCCCAGATTTGCCTTCTTTATGTCCACTGTTGTCCACATTGTGTACAATTTACATTTTTATGTGGATGACAAGACATGAAAATCAACTGCCCCATTATCTTCAATTTTTAAGAATGAGTGGTTGTTTTTCTGTGATTTGTATAAACAACAATTCAGCCACTTTCACACCTATGGACAATTTAGAATCTTCAATCAACCTAATATGCACGTTTTTTGCAAAATGGGAGGAAAGCTGGACTTTGGGGAGAACATGTTGCAAAGCTGATGTAAGATGGCCAGAGCAGAGATTTGAACCAAAATCTCAGAATCTTACATTTAATGTCTTGGATTTCCCTTCTAAGTCTGCTGCTCCTGTCCAAATACATCAATAATCTCTTATATGTCTCGGAGGCCTACTCTAACCTTATTTGTACAATGTGCGCGTCCATCCAATCTTGCATCTATTTGTATGCATCCAAACATGCGTGTATCGATTGATCCCTTCAAGAATTGGCTTATGCATGCAACTCAAACCCTTCTGTCAGCAAACCAGTGATTATTATTGACATGTTCAACAGGCCTCCATGCAGCAAACATATCGCTTTTGTTGCACAAGGCCAGCTATGCATGCCTTGTTTTTATCACTCAGTCGGCAGCAGCACCAACCCCCCCCCCCTCCCCCCAACAGTACTCTTCCTGTAACCTTGGCGATACGGCGATGATCTCTTTTGTGCTTGAGCAAAGAGCGCTCAGGAATTGAAGCATCAAAGTAAAGCGTGATGAGACAAAGGAGGGTCCTCGTAATGGCAACACCATCTGTTTGTGGCGGAGTTCAAGACTCAAAAACAATGGTTTGTTCAGTCTCAGGGACTGCGGCGTGGGCTGAAGCGTACACCGAGATCATTTGAAACTTTGTATTACTTTTTATGTAATCAGAGGTCATGATCATTTGTTCTCTGGTTGACCCCTGGGCTGGATGGAACTCTTGCGGGAAGAGGGATGAATTATCGGATAGACGTTGATATGTTTAGATGGCACTTTAGCTCATTGAAAATTGAACTCCATAAACGCCCTGTCCAATGACATCCACTTTTTCCACAACAGCAGTCTCACTTTCCTATTTCCATGTTAACTATTAATTTGCTTAATTTTAATTGAGCGTGCTAATTAGGACTACCTGGAGGGAAATTCAAAAATAAACTCTGTTAAGTGGCCTCTCTGTCCTCGCGTAGGCTGCTTCTGTGGTCTGGCTCTGGACTATACCAACAAATCGTGCGCCATGCCGCCCATCACGTTCCAGGACCTGCCCCTCAACATCTACATGGTCATCTTCGGCACGGGCATCTTCGTCTTCATCCTCAGCCTCATCTTCTGCTGTTACTTCATCAGGTGAGGACATCGGGTTGGAAATGTTACGACGTTAGTTGAGAGGCGCGTTTTTGTTTTGTTTTTGGAGGGGGGGTGGGGGTTAACAGGAAGTGAGGCAACAGGAAACCTCCTGCTGAAATGTCACCCTGTGCATTGAAAGAATTGAGGAAAAAATACTGAAAATAAACAAAGCAGTACATCCAAATAAAACACCTGCAGTTTGTTATAACACACTTCTGTCAGGCTACTTTGCATCCGAGTATGGTACAGGATACACGCTCCATATAATGCATACAATATTTAAAGACGTTATACCAATGGACTGGATAGATAGATAGATAGATAGATAGATATACAGACAGACAGATGCTAATGATAGCAAAACATCGGATGGATGGATGGATAGATAGATAGATGGATAGATGCTAATGATGACAAAGCATCCGTTTTGGCTAGCTAGCTAGCTAGCTAGCTAGTTGAGCCAGTGAAAATCTTCCAAGGTTTTTCTTTTTGTAGTCGACTATAATGTGCTGAAAAGTTGAGTTGAAGTCAACTAATCAATGATGTCATTGATATTTTTCAGCACAGTACAGTGAGTGGTCCTCAATTATTTTAGCACCGCCGACTGGTTTCAAAGACTTTTAAAGACATATTTGACAGACGGGCACAGAAACCAATACAAACACGTCTTTGCTGATAAGTAATGTTGAGTAGAAAAGTCGACTCATCGACTCGTCGATTCATTAGTTATTTAGTCACATTTTGAAGAAATGCCGTCATATTAACTCCTTGTAAGAATATTGATAGACCCTCAAAACACCTGGCACACTGTGGTTGTGTAAACAAGTACCAATTGGACACTATTTGAGGAATTGCTCTCATATTGACTCCATGTATGAAAAACAAATAAGTAAAGATATTAAAAGCCCCCGAATTGTTTGTCAGGTAGCCCCCTCATAAAAAACCATGTATGATCGCTTCGTCATGAGTCATCAGCGGTGAGTCACTTCCTGTGCGCACATTAGCATGCTGATGGTAGAGCAGGCAAGGAGGGCGACAAAAAAGAAAAAGCTTCATTTATAGAGCGACTGATTCATGTGATGAATGCGCAGTGATGAATGCCACTCTTTGTCGGGTCGGGGGCAGCTTTCCCGTTATCCCTCTGACAGGTTCCTTCTCAGTCCAGACTCTACTTCATGGTATGAATTTATGGGGGGTTGGGGGGGGTAGCCTAGCCTAGCCTAGCCTCCCATGTTAGAGTCCCCTTTTACATGAAATCAAAAAAAAAGTAAACATGATCATCTAAATTTAAGCACAAAGTGGAGTTGTTGGTGGGATCTCATGTGACTTTAATTTAAGAAGAGTTGTCCTAACAAGCATTAAGTTCTGCAAACGAATATTGACATCCAGAGAAGATATTAGTAGAACGTTTTCAATTACCATTGTTGCACACAATAGCTGAAGAAATGTCCACCGATGCCCCCTTCCACGCTTTAACCCACTTCTCATGGTCCTCTCGGCATGGGAACGCGCGAAAGCTGCATCCTCGCATTGTTCCGCGTGGACGTTCGCTCACAGCAATCAGCGCAAACAATAAGCTTAATGGCAAAAACAGCCAATAATTGTTATTTCCCTTCTTGAAACGGTCACTCAAGCAACACAGGATTTGGACTTGGACTTGCGGCAGCGCGAGGTCTGACAGTCCCAGACACTCGTGTGTCTATGTTTAGTAGTATTAAAAATAACTGCGTAATCAGACAGGGCGTGCGCAGTGATAAGCATCTCTCCATTGTTGCCTTTGTGGGTGGCGCGTGGATTCAATGGACTCAATTCAGCTTACACTGCTCATTAGTTGGGTCAAAAGGTGAACAGCTTGATTAGTGGATTGACACTGTGGGAATTTGTACAGGAAGTTTTGGTTAGAAGCAGACATTTTGGGTGAATTCCTTGACACATTTCTACGAGGGCATTTGCTTAAATGAGCCCCAATCAGAAGCAGGTATCCTGGACAGGTGCCCTGACAAGAAATTGCCAAGCTTATTTTGTGTTTGCACCATCCAGTGTGGGCGGTGTATGGCGTCAAATTATGAATTATTAGAATTAATTAACCAGGAAGGGGTGTAACAAAAATAACGGAATATCGGCGAGTGCATCCAAATGGACCAAATCGAATCGTTCCACTTTAAATTATATCGCAATACGTGTTGAATCATCTTTACTTTTGCATCTTTTACTTTTACACCACTAATATTTACATTTATAGTACAAAGTGACAAGTTGACAAGTTCATTCATGTTGTAAAATGACAACATCTGGAATTCATCCGTACTGTGTCGAATCGAATTGGAATGACACTGAAGTTATTTGAATCGAATCACTTCGCTTTAACCCTATAAAGCCTGAACCATGGAATATATGAGAGAAAATTCTGAGTCTTTGTACATATAGTATTTATTTGTCCTTTTAAACACATTTTGGGGGGGGGGGGGTCAACTTCTGCACTGACTGATGATTTGTGTCATATTTGATACATACGGTCACAATGCTTTAAATTCATACATTTATAACTGTCAAAAATATAATAAGAAACAGACATTTCAAACTAATTAGTATTTCCAAAAATCAGAAAGAACATTTCCCAATTTTAATAAAAATAAGTGTCTCTACTTGCTCAATTGGGGCAATGTTATTTTACAAGTTCGCTGGAAAAGCCATCCGCTGGGTGATACTGCCCTCTGATGGATTATTTGTGTAATGTGTCAGATCATACTCATGCAATAGAGGGCTCAAAATGTCTTATATACGTTTGGCTTTATAGGGTTGAAATAAACCACCCCTGAATCACCCGATTTCTCGAAATACGTATCAAATCGTCTTTTATTTGAGGCCCGCTAAAAGTAAGCCCCTCTTACTGCATTTGCGGAAACCATTCAACCACATTTCTTTTAACATTTCCGTACTAGTGACTCGAGAATATTTAATGCTAATGTGTTTTGCCCTTTCTCCAACAGCAAACTTCGACACCAAGCCCAGAGTGAGCGGTTTGGATACCGAGAGGTAAACTCAACACGTCTTCTCCATTTACTGTCATTCAAGTATGTGTAATGCGTGTGCGTGTGCGTGTGCGTGTGACTCTCCAGGTGGTTTTGAAAGGAGATCCAAAGAGGTTGAACGTGCACGGGGTAAGAATAGCAATGTCGCACGATGGTTTGTTCTTCTGTGCAAAAACAATGGGCATAAATGGGGGGGGGGGGGGGTGCTGAGTGTGCTGAGTGTGCTGTCTGTCATTCACGCAGCAGACGTGCGCAGTGTGTCTGGAGGACTTTAAAGTGAAAGACGAGCTGGGAGTGTTGCCATGCCAACATGCTTTCCATCGAAAGTGAGTACGCAAGTACAAGCTGTCGTTTTCTTCATATAGAACTTTCGTTGTGAGCAGGAAATCACCCATAAAGCAAATATTAATTTGCCTCCATTGTTATGTAAAAAACTATTTAAGTCAGTTGTGCTCCTTTTGGATTTCGCAACTTCCGCTGGTAATTGCTAAAAATAGTTTCGCCGTCGACTTCCATTGTGTCTGTTGTCGGGGGAAGTTTCCACTCTTCAAAGTAATGACGACATCATTTGGAGCTTGTCGAATTTTGTGTATTTTGGAACAGTATTGAGATCTCAACACAACTCCCACATTGCAAAAAACGTTCCCTGCGATTGGCTGGAGACCTGTTTAGAGTGTTTATAGAAAATGAATGGATAAATTACCTCATTCACTGCCATTGACGGCTATAGACGTCAAAAATTAATTTGATCTATTTCTATTAGTTTAAAAATTGTCCCCCACTTTTGTTAACAAGAATATGAAAACCCTAGAATTTTTTTTATTGTACATTTAGAACAGATATAAAATTTGTGATTAATCGTGGGTTAACTAGTGAATTTTAATCAACTGACGCCTCTTTTTTAATATTTTTTTAGTCGCATCAGGCGGTTACTTTTTTAAATTGTAATTAATCGAATTAACTTCAATAGTTAACTCACGATTAATCACACATTTTATATCTGCTTAAAACATTTTTAAAAATTGTAGGTTTTCATACACTTGTTAACAAAAGTGGAAACAAATTTAAACTACGAGAAATAGTTTAAATGTATTTTGGACGTCTATAGCCGTCAATGGCAGTGAATGAGTTAAATGAAGTTTAATTTAATTTCATTGAATTATTTGTTGGGTCGACGAAACCTTGTTTTACTGATACTTAACTGCATTGTGGTCGTCTACAATCATTTTCCTCCATTTGCATCTACATCCATTAGCTTGCGGTGAACTGCAGCTTGCTGATAGCTGGTTATATTTTAAAAATGAATATTCTATGTCAGGGACAGTCAACTGGCAGATCAAACTCTTAAGGACCCTCTTGATTAATTTTACCCTACACAAAAAAAAAAGTTAGATTTTTTATTTATTTTTTTACTTTTTCCCAAACCCAAAAAATTCCTCAAATAAGGCTATTAATTGTTGGATATACGTTTAACATGAAAAACACGGGGTAAATATGGGGAAAAAACATCCTGTAAAAACTGGGAAAAAAATCAAAAATATTTCAAAAGATGTTCAACAGAAATGAAAATAAAAATCTGAACATGTGAATATGCATGGATTGTATGTTTAAGTTGTAATATCACCATTAATCACTAGATGGCAGACATGGCTAGTTGCTTATTCTGCCCGGTACTACAATATGAGTTAGCCTAATTATTTTTTACGGATTTTGAATATTATAGGACAAAGAAAGTATAATAATAATAATAATAATAAATAAATAAATAAAAATAATAAATTAGCAGTATTATTTGGGCAAAGGGCAGGGTACAGATTGTGTTTTCCTATAATACTCAAATATATATTTCTATCATGTGTATCTGTGATTAGAAAGCAAAGTGTGGAGAGTCCCTGTCGCCAAATTGCACAGATGCAATCAGTGAATTTGGCGATTATTGCCAACATATCCTCACTCTATCTTTCCCGTTTGTACTAATCCGCTTCTTACTTGACAATCGCGCCATGTTTTTGTGGTTTAATACAAAGTAATACAGTACAGTATCGTATGTGGCGTCTCAAAAAACCCGATACTGGGTCTCAAGCTCACCACTGGTGTGTGTGCTGACTGATGTTATGCGTGTCTGCAGGTGTCTTGTCAAGTGGTTGGAGGTGCGCTGCGTCTGCCCCATGTGCAACAAGCCCATCGCCGGCCCCCCTGAGCACCACAGCATCGGAACCCTGCTGGACGAACTGGTGTAACCCAACGACCCGCTTCCGGGCGGTGGCGGTGAACGGCGAACGGCCCGTCGCCGGAGGCCGACACCACGACGGTGCTTAGGCCTAGCTGAGCACCCAGAAACAAAATAATAAATCCCTCTTGGTGATGGATGCTGTTGCCTGGCAACCGCCCCCGAGACGGCAACGCGGCGGCGCCTTCTGGTGTGGATATTATGTGCGGCCACCCACACGTCCCTCCGTCACTCGTCTTTCAATCTTCTGCGCTCACGCATCTTCACATCTTCCCTCGAGGTAAGTCAACAGCATTTTTTGTGTTTGGTTGACCGGATCGATGCTACAAGACTTTCATGACCAGGAAATAAAAAAGACAGTCGCGCAAGCGCATTGTTATGTCGACATGCTGTGAAGAAGACTACCTATGAAGAGGACAAAGCTGAAAGCACTGTAGCAAGGAAAGACTGGATATCAAATGTGGACTAATACAGTGTTTCGTTTTCATAACTTGAACTACAATGTTAAACAGTTGAGGTAAAACAATTGTGTCCTACACGCACACTAACTACTGTATTGTTTTTACTTAAATGTATCCTCTGTAGGGAATAAGTTACAAAGTTATTTCTGTCAGGTGGAATCCTCGCATCTCCGAAACCATTTTTTTTTAGGAAATTTTGAAAATGTCTGTTGTTATTATTCTCAATTTATATTCAACACCTGAGATTGGTCAGTAATTTATATCTTTAAAAAAACACAATAAAATAAATAATAATAATAAAATAACACACTTGCAATGGGACTGACAAATAGTATCAATTTGTTTAAAAAATAATAAAAATTGGCCAAATTTGGTCATAAGAAGTTTACGCCCAACAGTGACAAAATATACTATTATTAAAGTCATATACATATAATTTAAATTGAAAAATATTTACAATGATGATAATAATGGAAATACATAGTACACTTTATTGAATAGGAATTATGGAAATCTATAGTACATTTAATTAAATGGGAATTTTGGTGTTTACAAATTGCATCCTAATACAGTATCTTATTGATTAAAAAGATACATTTGTTTTAAATGATCAAAATTAAGATACAAATTCATTTTAAATAATTAAAATAAAGTACAATTTAAGAATATGTAATTTTCTTAATTTAAAAAATCACATTACATCACGCCAAAAAAATAAATTACACTGGTCAACAGCAAAATTTCATCAGTTGGATTCATCTGTCCCTAAAAAATTGTTTTTTTCAAGCACATCAGGTTTCTAAAAAATGGTTGACCTGTATATTACATATTAAGTATAAATAACGATCATTATAATATATTGATTGTTGTATGAGAGTAAAAAAACGATCATATTTTTATTTTAATTGTTAAAATAAAAGTCTTGTTATGAACTACAACATTTTCTGGGGTTCACGTTTCCCTATATAAAGGGTTACTCTCACTAGTATTACCCATGCTCTACTTCAATGTTGAGGAACCTTAATCCGGCTTTTTGTGCAATTCAACCATCCAGGTTCTTTTTAAACCTTTGAACAAAATGCCCCCTAAATTATTTTAAACACAGATTTATATTATACAATAAACATGTTCAATTATTATTATTATTTTTTTTTATGATTTAAATGGTCCTTCCCCCATGATCTACTTATTGTCATTGAGATGGTTAATAGGTTACTTGTATTCCATTCCGCAACATCAGCGCCATCTAATGAGATCATATACAGTATATTGGACCTGCATGGAAAAAAAAAATCTGCATTCACAAAGATTTAGACTATAATGCTCAATTTCATATAATGTTATTTATTGTGGTTATCGATCATACTGAGAGGTGTTTCTAATGTTTTTGGTTACTTTACTAAATGACGCCGTGCACATTAACACCAATGTAAACTAAAACCACAATAATAAACATCAACTGAGCATTATAATCTACAATAATCGCTGCTAATCTGTTACAACTCTTGGATCTCAGTAGATAGCGGAGGTGTACCTAATGAAGTGTCCCGTGACTGCAACAGCTGTTTGGTTCTATGTTGAAGACGAATTGCACTTTACATATGAAAGCTCACCCCAGACGCACCACTTAGATTATTTACTGGTGCTTCTCTATTTTACATTCCACAGTTTTTTTTCTTCTTCAGCAAAACACTGCCTAAACTGAGCACAAATGTCACAAAGCACACGAAGGATTAATAATAACAATTTAAAAAAAAAACTATTATGTGTCATTGTGCAGCACCCGAGCAAAAGAAAATGTCGACTTTTTGTAAAATAACTGATGTAAATAACTGGAAGCAACAATAAATCGACTTGTCTGTTTCAATCAGTTGCTTTATGTTTTGACACGTGATGTGGCGCCACCTTCAGGTGACTCTGAGATCTTATTTTATGGCCATTAGGAGTACAAATGTGGGCTTTTTTTCCCCTCAGTAAAATTTTGCATTAATTAATGCACAAAAAAAAACGTGTGTGAGCCTTTTATGAGAACACACAAGTTATTTTTAATAATTACGGCAGCGCCTATAGAAAAAATATTAACCTGCAAACTGCAGTTTTGTACCTTCAAAAGGTGAGTGTTGTTTTTTTTGCGCTGCGTTTTTTTAGCACAAACTTTAAATGCAAGCAACAATTAGTCAACAATTCTTTAAAAAAAAAAAGATGTTTTAAGCTGTTTAATATTACTCCCCAATTACTGTCAAGATAAAGAATGACTATGAAAACATCTCACTGAGTGATTTTCTTCTATTATGCTGCCTCCCAGTGGTCAAGGCAAGTACACCACAAGGAGCAGCACAATGAATTGGATTGAAAGCATTAAATAATGATACCTAAACTGTTTAAATCATTTGCATTCTATTCAATTATATTATTGATTTGTTTTCATAAAATACAACATTGTGGAGTGCTATTTTTGTTTGGGGGGGGGGGTTGAAATGGGGGAAAAAATGACCAAATTAAACTTGCATCTCACTTGGGATTAGTTCCTATGGGGTTATGGGATGATGATTGAATTGTTTTTGAATTAGGGGTTCCATTTTGGAGGTTCCACTGTATCATTGCCTAATGAGAATTTGTAAGAGCACATTGCCAACACAGCAGTAGAGGGAGGTCCTGTGGGGCGGCAACTAAATGAGAGGAGAAGAGGATGCACACATGAGCTCACTTTGCTTCGACAGGGTCACTCGCTCACCTTTACTTTCGCAAACCCGAAATTTTGGACAACATGTTTTTGCGCGAGGAGGAATCGGATGCTTACAGATGACTTGGGTGAGTTTCAAGCATGCTCTTACAACTCCTAACGTAAAGAATGTGGACGAGTGAATGTGTGCTGTCATGTTTGTCTGATGAGACGCCATCATTTACCGCTTGTTAACATTCCAGAAAAAGGGACACACTTCATTTGGAGCTTTGGAGCTTTTTTTTTTTTAATTCCTAATGTTGTTCATTGTGAAATCTCAAAAGTGAAAAAAAAAGTCTGTATTGTAAGAACACATGCATGCATTTGTAATCACAACACACTTCTCTCTTGTACACGCACACACACAAATTGGGAGTGGGCCATACATGGGTGGATGTGGAAACATAGGAAGCTCTTTCATGGGATCAGCCTCTACCTGTGCAATAAAGACGCAACTGTGCTACGAATAAACTGATGATGGGAACACACGCGCACGCACACACATACATACAGAGACAAGCTTGTTTCTGTCACTGCGGCTTTGTGAGAGAAGGTCAAGTTTGCACTTTCAGGGTGCAGGAAAAGTGAGATTGTTTTCTATTGCTTTTCGCTGCCATTCTTGTTGATATAGGTTGCAAAAAAAACAAAACATAATAGATGAATGAATAAATAAATAAATACATTTGTGCCTGTCCTTTAAATACCCTACCAAAATATGTGTACTATCAATTTTGTTAAAATAAAATAAAAGTAAAAAATAATGAATCACTCCCTAACCCCCTACAAATTCTGGGTGTGTAAATTTATGAACACAACTGTAAAAATAAATAATGTTGAAATAGTTGTAAATAGTAATAATTTATTATTGTACTAAAACTTACAACATGGAGTCATTTAATGAAGTACAAATGATAATAATAAAAAGTGTTTTAGGCCTACTGAATAATTACCCCTGCAAGTATTTTTATAGATTCAAAACATTGTTGAGATTTATTTAAATATATATGTATAAAATCTGTGGTGAACAAAAAGTTGTACAATTAATAAAAAATAAAACACAAATACTCTCACTCAGACTGACTGGTCATTTTTAAAGTTGTATTTATTATTTCCCCCCTTTGATCTTAGGACCTTCAACCACCTGTACTGAAGAATGTTGAACACGTCGTCAAATGACACAATCAAACAAGTGCCATCCAACAAATAACTCCAGGAGTTACAGCATGACTCCATTCTTATTTAGTTTTGGCATATTCACGTGACCTTTCAAAGTGAAGGTCAGCCATGTTGAAACGATGGCTGTTGGCCCTGCTGGCCCGGGTGAGTTCCCTGGGGGCGGGCCTCTGCTGCTGCGCGGCTCTGCTCTACCTGCTGGCCTGCAGACCCGCGTCCAGGGACCCCCGGCGAGACCTCCTGTGGTCGTCGGGGACCACCAGCAAGGAAGGCTACATGGCGCTGCTCCAGGAGAGGGAGGAATCCCACAGGCATTATATCGACAGCCTGGGCAAGCAGATAGCGCAGCTCAAGGAGGCGCTCCAGGAGCGGACGCGACAGTTGCAGGAGTCACTGGACAAAGCCAAACTCAAAGGGATTCTACCTCAGGGCCTCGAGAGTCTGCATAAAACCCCCTCGCAGTCCGACCTCAAGGTATGATTGCTGAAATGAGTCGTACGTCAGTGGTGGGCAAACTACAACCTGGGGGGGCATATGCGATTGAGCTCAAATCACTTTCTCCATTGAAATGAATGAAAATGCCATTAATGCGTTATAGCCCCCGCACCCCAAATAATGTTGTGGTAAAACTAACACTTCATAATATTGTACTTTATTTAAAAAAATAGACATGACATAATAAAATAGCCTCAAATGAACACCGTGTTGATTTTACGAGTATGCCTGCTTTGGCCACCTGGGGGCAGTATAAGGTAGGAAAATGGAGTGTGACGTTGATTAGCATTAGCATTAAGGGAGACTGAAAGGCTAACGTATGTGGTTGCATTTAATCTTTAAGAATTGTTTATTTTACAGTATTTGGGTATATGTTTTTAATATTTAATTATATATTTTTGTTTTATAATAACATCGTTTTTTATTTTTTTTTACATTTCCTATTATTTAAAATCATTGGAAATCTCAAACTGTGCATAACGTGACTTACAATAATATCAAATATACTTGATTGAAATAATAATAATTGTCATGATGGTGGTAGTACTTTTTATACAAAAAAGTAATTTAAAAAAAGTGTGAGAATTACCGACTCAAGCAATTATGCTATCAAGCTAACGATAAGCAAAGTCGCCCCAGCGAATAAAGATAATTTTGTTACAGAAGCAAAAATGTTTACTACAGCAAATCTTATATGCAGTATATACATGCTTGATAAATATGATTTAGAGTGTTTAATAAATTAAAATCAAACAATGTCATGGCCTTCCCTCCTTTATTTTTCTGTGTGGCGTACAGAGTCATGTGACATCATGAATGAATGAATGAATGAATGTGTCCTTCCAGGACTTTTTACGCTCACAGCTGAACCATGCAGAGGTGCACGCAGGCGTGACGCTACCCAACGAATATGTCGTGATCCCATTTGACACTTATACACTGCGCAGGTAAGTGGGTCTACCTACTGGCCTGGCATGAACATTACAGAGTTTTTAGTCCCAGTTGAGTTGTGCACTCCATCTTGCAATTTGCTGGCAAAAAGTAGACTCAATTTTAGACTCGCAGAAAGCACATCTACAGTAAGTAGTGGCGACATTTTGTGTCCCCTTCAGGGTGTACCAGTTGGAGACAGGTCTGACCAGGCACCCCGAGGAGCGGCCTGTGAGGAAGGACCGCAGGGATGAGCTGATAGGCAGCGTGGAGACGGCCCTGCATGTCCTTAATGGACCTCAGCAACACGTGGACGCCAGCAGGAGGAAGCGCACCTTCTCCCCGTCAGACTTCATTGAGGGTGCATGCAACTCATCTATTGAGAATTCCGAGCATCCGGGCATTTCTGACATTTCCACAATGCAACGGAATATTGTATTGCTTTTGCCTGTGATTAGCATACAAAGCAGGCATTTTGTTTTAGTAGTCAAACTACTTTTTAGCACATTTTCAAATCTAAATAATCCTCACAAATCAAATTACAACGATCCAAAGTCCAATGCTTTTCAATGAGCGGGAAAGATAAACGCTGCATTCGAGGAAAGTGGGAAATTGGATCATCCCACTGGGATTGTGTCAGTTGTGACCTCAAAGCGTTTGAACCAAATGTAAACACAAGACATATGTTCACGTGACATCACGTGATTTGAAATGTCTGTGTTAACCAGAACAACAAACAATTTATCGAAATCAGACATATTTGTTGTCTCCTTGAATGCAACTAACACCGCCATTTTGACTTGTGATGTAAACTCGGAATTGTCAATACTGAAAATCAGTCGTGTTCTTGCCTTGACAGATGTCAATATTCTCTTGTTGGAAGAAGACAGCCGATGATCGTTTTCGAAAAGCAGTACACTTGACCCCAATTTGTCGCAGGCGATACGTTACAGACAAACCCTGCGATACAGAGACCATTTCAAAAACATTTTGTTTAGTTTTACCTTTGACCGCCATTTTGTGGCCATTTTATGATCAGGAACTTGAAATTAAAA
The DNA here is from genome assembly GCF_054856555.1 of Leptonotus elevatus. Classification (NCBI taxonomy): domain Eukaryota; kingdom Metazoa; phylum Chordata; class Actinopteri; order Syngnathiformes; family Syngnathidae; genus Leptonotus; species Leptonotus elevatus. The sequence continues at coordinate 9,256,799 of NC_141243.1, read as the reverse complement.
GAAAAATTGCCATTAATTCCATGCAATTTTAAGGGAAAATGTTGTATTGGGATATATAGGTCTTTCTTTAAAATGACCTGTCATTTTTATGGAGGGGAAATTTTATGTATCAAAAGTACTCGTACTTGGTGAGTCAGTACTTAAAAACACAATTTCAGTATTCCTTAGCACCTGTTCTTTATCGCACAGTTGTCCAAATAAGAGATAAAGCCAACTTGCTTCAAAGAGTTGATATGTCAACCACAGTTGACATTTACTTAAAAAATGACATATTAAAAACAAATATGATATATTTAGCTTATATAGCCAACACAGCTGCTACACATGGTTCAGTGAATAAAAAAAAGTGTTACGTTGTACTCACAGGGCTGACCCGCACCGAGCGCGACAGGGGTACTGTGTACGAGTTGATGTTCAAAGGCGACAGGCCGCGGAACTACGCCAAAACGGTTCTCTTCAGACCTTTCGGCCCTTTGGTGAAGGTGAAGAGCGAGCGAGTGGACACGCGCAGCATGCTCGTCAATATCATCGTACCGCTTTCCAAGAGGGCGGACGCATTCCGCCAGTTTGTCCGCAACTTCAGGTAGCGTCTGGGGGGGAGTGGGTGAAGGCATCGTGGATCTCAGTGTTGATGGTGTTTGTTATGTTTGTCACAGGGAGGTGTGCATCCTACAGGACGGTAGGGTCCATCTGACGGTGGTCTACTTTGGGCGCGAGCAGATCGACCAAGTGAAAGCTGTGCTGGATCAGACAACCAAGTAGGACTTTAGTTCCACCTGCCTACCAAACTAGCTAGCTAGCTAGCTAGATTGCTATATACTGTTGATGAGCAACCTCGATGTTGACCACGCACATGCACATAAGGATTTGCCATCATAACACACTTCCTCCACCAGGGAGACCCGCTTCAGGAACTTCACGCTGATCCAGCTCAATGAGGAGTTCTCGCGTGGGCGGGGCTTAGAAGTGGGCGCCAGGGCCTGGAGGCGAAGCCGCAACGTCCTGATGTTTTTCTGCGACGTGGACATCCACTTTACGGCAGACTTTTTGACTTCCTGTCGCCTCAATGCAGATGCCGGTGGGTGTTCTTTGTTGGAAAGTGATAGCTCGATGCAACATTTAACTTCTTCGACACCGCTGCTTGATGCAACCTGCACATTCTGCGTGAAAACAAACAAACATCACAATTATAGCAGGCTAGCGTGGTGCTATATCAAAGTTCAAGGGCCACATTTGATAGAAGTGGACAGACAAGTCATTTATAGATGAAGTTTTTTTTTTAATTCTTTGAAATTTTTCTTACTTATCTTCAGTGAATCAACACAATATTCTATTCAAATTTCACCATGAAAATGTGAACTTTTGTTTTCGAATAGGTAAAAAGGTGTACTACCCAGTGCTCTTCAGCCAGTACAATCCGTCAATCATCTACAGTAATTGCACTCATGTACCATCTATCCAGCAACAACTGGTGAGTATAAGAGCACATATTATAAACGAATCATGCTGTACTGTAAAGCCCCCTCCACATCCAATTTTTCCCTAAATATATCTGGTCTCTCACTATACATCAATAATCATAGCCAAATATTATAAAATGAAAATATTTGCTTTCTGTATAGTCTTAAAATGCAGTGGAAACATAATTGTGTGCTGCCACCCCGTGGCCAAAAGGGGAATGACGCCCCAAAACAAATTGGAGAGTGCATTTATGGAGCGCGCTTTCCGTCCAAACTTTTTCATTTGAGGGCCATATAAAGAAATATGGAAGGATGCAAAGGCCACTTAATTTATTTTGATTTGGCTTTATTAAACACAAGGCAAAACATTATATAGTTACTTATTTTTGAAAAACTGCTACATAACAGCTTACTGTAAACAGTTGAAAATTGAAAAGATTTTGGGATTGCCTCGGCCCTGTATCCCACGAGACTAGCTCTAACCCTGCACTGAACAGCAACCGAATCCCATCTCCACATTCATAACCGAAATAAGAGCAAACTGTAGTAAGCTGACCATTTTCACATTCATAAACCAGACCTTGACAATACATAGAGCAAAAAGTGGAAGAAACAATTTTTGCTTCTAAAATTTAGTTATCTTTAGTCACCACAGTGTAATGAAGAGAAATTGCGTTGTAGTGTCCTATTTGTTACTCTTTTTTTTTTTTCTCAGGTGATAAGACGCGACACGGGTTTCTGGAGAGATTTCGGCTTTGGGATGACATGCCAGTACAGGTCGGACTTCCTCAACATCGGTAATAACTCATCAACATTATGAATAAATGCTACGTTACCGTATTTACATCAAATGGAAAGAAGAGGGAATGTTTATTGGCAGTATGTTGATACAAAGGAAAATACTGTATTTCCTCATTTGTAAGCCCAAGGCAATTATTAGAGTTGGGAGACCTTTATTAAGAAAAAAAAAAAAGACTTTAATCATAATAAATATTATCATTACTGCCAAGCATTCTTGTTTGTTTCCCTTGCTGGTGACAGTTTAAACCGCGTTATGAAACAACTGCAGGATATTGGTGCAAACAATAAAAGAGAAATATAAGGAAGTAGCATTGAGGGCTGTTGCGCTTGGGGGGGGCTTTCCTGTTCACCGTTTGTGCACGTCCCTTGCAGGTGGTTTTGACCGCAGCATTAAAGGTTGGGGGCTGGAGGACGTGCACCTGTACAGGAAGTACCTGCACAGCAAACTGATGGTGGTGCGAGCGCCGTCACGGGGCCTTTTCCACCTGTGGCACGAGAAGACATGCAGCGACGAGCTGCCGCCGGACAAGTACCAGATGTGCATGCGGACCAAGGCCATGAGCGAGGCCTCGCATGGCCAGCTGGGAGAATTGCTCTTCAAAGCGGACATCCAAGCGCACCTAGAAAGGAACAGAAGAAGCGCATGAAGCGTTGGGACGTTGAACGCGTAATTGTGAACTCAAAAGGAGACAATCGTATGCATTTTGCAGGATACAAAAAAAGTTACCGGGTGTTTTAATAAAATGTCTGTGACATGCTTTTGCCTCAAGAATTCTATTAATTACAGTAATGCCTTGAGATCCAAGTTAAACTCGTATCTCAAATGATCTTTCGTCATAAATAATCTCTGAATGTGAGAAGGTCTAAATGTGCTCCGTAGCCGGGTTTTTTTGTTCTAATATCATGCACCTCCTATTATGTTAGCATGAGCATTAAGCTAGTGAAGTTTGTGCTCACGAGACAAAGCAAAAGAATCGGCAGAACGGCTTGTATCTTGAAGAGCTTAGGTGAGGACTCATGTTGGACACCCAAGAACGTAGCTGTTTTTTTTTAGCCGCGGCCCAAAATTTTTGAAAACTGAAATGGTGAAAAACTCTTCAACACTTTTTCCCCACAACCGTGTACTACATAGTTCTCAACCTTGGCACACTTAAGCAATTATCTTCAAACATTTATAATATACAGTGTTGTATTTAGAAACCAATCTATGATTCAATGTGTGCGTGTGTCTGTGTGTGTGTTCAAATACAATTTTCTGAGAGGATCAAAGCACTAGACAGTGAAGCGATTCATTAGCCTTTTGCTAAAGCTATATTGATAGTTTTAAATACACCATTTGTAATTGTCTTTGTTTTATGTTTACTTTGCAGTAAACATGTACTGTTATATATATATATATGTATATATATATATATATATATATATATATATATGTATATATATATATATATATATATATATATATATATATATATATATATATATATATATATATATATATACCTTGTGCCTCTTGTGTATTTGACTAACACTGTGCAGAAAACAATGGGAACCACGCATGGAATTCCCTCGAGGTGAAATCCAATCAAACAAAGTGCAGTGTTTACATGTTTTCTAATAACACCGCGACTCCTCTAAACCTCATTAATAGCTCAGAATGAGTGACAGGCGATGAGGGCGGGGCCTCGCGATCGCCATCGTCCGAGGGCATGACTGGCACCTGATTGGCTACTCCACCACTTCCTTGTACTGTGCTGCCTTCAAAGTACCTCGGGAAATGGGAAAACTCTACAATCTTTTCTCCTTCTATTTGTTCAACGTAAAAAAAACATGCCAACTCAGAACAGGAATTGATAACCACAGTACTTTTTGTCACGTAGTACATCTAAAATAATCCTGTATGGGTCTTCTCTTTTACTTTAAACGCCACGCGTCAGGAGTAGCAGCCACAAGAAATGGTTATTTCCCAGTGAAACCCGAAGGCCTCACTAATCACAACGGGGTGCTGGTTTCTGGTGCACACCGGTTGAGTTCTACTCAAACGCGGCCGTGTAAAGATGCTCCGTGTCCGGGACAACTTTGACGGGCGTGAAGCTGTCCACGCATGGACGTGCTAGCTGCGTGACTTTTGTTTTCGCGTGTTTAATGAAAGCTCCCGCGCTTTTGGTCGGGTTGCACCATGATTGTGGTGTTTTGTATAGAATAAGACAGTCGGAGCTAAAGGATTTTTATTCGTTTTATTATTATTATTATTTTTAATCTATAACAAAAAGAAGACAACATGTTTGAAGTTTCTAGGATTCCACACATCCTGCTGGACGTTACTTGTCTCGTACTCGGTATGTGAAATGTGATCACTCCTTAACCTACCCTTTTTCTCTATTTACACAGCAAATCGTTTTAGAGAAAAACTACCATTTTCGCCACTATATTATTCTTAAAGTACGTGTCTATTATTAAGTTATTGGCGTTAACTGTGTGTATACACACTGGTAAGCTTGATGTGGGGAATTGCAGACGGGGAGATGGAAAAGTTCCACCCTGTGTGTGCCTGTGTGAGTTTTCCAGCCCAAAGTTTTATTTTTAGTCCACTACTGTATTTGCTTTGTAATCGCAAGAAAACTGCAGCACCAACAGAACCGATGCACTGAATCTGCAATGTCCCCATTGCATCCAAAATAGGCAGTTTTGTTCCACCATGTGACTAATAGTGTTATTTCCTTCAGTGGTATTTGTAGAGGTGTATTTTGCTGTTTAGTCATGCCATCTAGTTTTGTCTGTCTTCAGATGTTTTGTAATATCACTGAAGGGCTGAATTACGAACACACGAGTCATTTAAAGTAGAATTTATGTGTCATCGTCTATAAGGTAAAAGAGGCCCGCAGTAGTACTAAACTCCCTTCCCTGACTTCACCGTATTGTGAAATATATCTTAATGAAAACCAACGCATTGGAAATCAAACGTAATTTAATAGAGTAATTTAGAAAATAAAAGATTTGCTTGTTCGCCTCCAAGGTCACACTCAAGGGTTTGTGTCAGTATTGAATCTCCGTGTTGTCTGGAAGACTGCCAGGCGATGCAGTGGTGACATAATTTCTATCTAGTCAGACAGTCTATCTGTGCCAAAAACAAGATTCTCATAAGAATCATGATTCTCATTTAGTACGATTCAGTATCGATTTTAAATGTCCCAAAATCGATTTTTATTTAAATAATTTTATACTGTCTGTGTGTGCCTTTATTTGGAGCGCTGTTCATGTTGTACCCGGTTTGGCCACCGAGGGGGCAGTGTGGTTCCACGCGGTCTAATACACTGTTAAGTTGTAGCCACATTAGAGAGTAGAAGGAAAAAGTCACGATCAAGTTATTACAATAAAAGTTTGTGTGTTTTTCAGCGTGGAGCCGTTCTTTTGACGGATAAAAGTGCCGCAAGTAGCGCGCTAATTAGCATTAGCGAGTCAGACTGGAGTAGATCATTACAATTCCTTGCACATCTATAGATGGGAGCAAAAATTGTCAATCAAATAATTTTGAATCAAAAATCGTTCTTAATAGAAAATCGATTCTGAATCGAATCACAGACCCAAAAACTCGGAATCAAATCGAGTCGTGAGACATTCAAAGATTCCCACCCCTACTCACTAGCCACTTTCGATACATCTGCACTGTAGTCTGTGATTCAGTACAGAACTGTATTAATCCTTTTTTTTTTTTTTTACTTTCTTCTTTCTCTTACCCCTAAAAGTAGAATACCATTGTTTTGAAAAGTGTTTCTGTTGTAATTGTAACGCTGGTCTAGCAAAGTTGATTAGCTTCCACATCTGATCGCATGAACAATCAACTTTAAATTTGTATCTCAATTTCCTAGCAAAAGTGATTTTGCGATCCATGTCTGTGTCTCCTCTTCTCCGCCACCAGTGGGACTCCCCTTCTTCATCCTCACTCCTCAGCACAGGCCGTTCAAGCGAGGCTTCTTCTGCGACGACGAGTCCATCCGCTACCCCCTCAAAGAGGACACCATTTCCTACCAGCTCCTTGGGGGGGTCATGATCCCCTTCGCGCTCATTGTTGTAAGCGCAAAAAAAGTCTGCGATTAGCATCCATTAGGTGGCATCCATCCTCCCTCTCTCTCTCTCTCTCTTTCTCCCTTTCTCGCTTCCTTTCTAGATCATCTGTGGTGAGTGTCTGACCGTCTACCTGTCCCGCATCAAGAGCAAGACGCCCGGCCACAAGTACGCAGCGTGTGTCTACAAGGCCGTGGGCTGCTACTTGTTCGGGGCGGCGGCCAGCCAGTCGTTGACGGACATCGCCAAGTACTCGGTGGGGCGTCTGCGGCCGCACTTCCTGGCCGTGTGCAAGCCGCGGTGGGATCGCATCAACTGCAAAGACGAAGGATACGTGGAGAACTTCACCTGTACAGGTGACCAGTTCCTGGTGGATGAAGCCAGGTACAAACGTCACTTCACTGTAGCATTCTTATGGCTATTTGGTAGGTTTTTGTAAATCACTGCAATTAGGCAAAAATAATCATAAAAAATCAAATCAAATAAAACAACATATAAAAAGCTTCTTCTTTTTTTTATGTTATGAATATATTCTCTGAAAATACCCCTTTACTGCTGTTTGTTGTAGTATGGCTCATCATATTGTCCCATTGGAACATGATAATATATATATATATATATGCCTAATTTGCATTTCGATATATTTTACGTTACATACTGTACTTTGTTCACCTCAAAAGAAAATATTTTATTAGTTTGTTTAAAAAAATGAAGTACTGGAATTTGAATTTTAAACAATTTTACTAACATAAAAGTGGTAATATAAAACATTAAGAAATAACATTAAAATATTATTTATTGCCCATAGGAAATTGTATGCAGTATTTTCAGTTTTTCACAATTTTTTTTAAAATCCTAAACACAAATGAAAAATATATATAATAATAATATTTGTTTGTTCGTTTTGTATTGGGTTGGGGAAATAAAAAAATTATAAAACCTTACTATACTTGGCGATGCATGCTTTTTGTTGGACAGTGACGATATAAATATGAAAATAATTATGTAAGGCAAATATTCTCATGCATTTAGTTTATATAGAGATGGAAAAGAGGCAATAAAAATCGATTTGAAGCTTTTAGATTCATAAAAAGAAGGAAAAAAAGCATAGAGTATATTGTATTTAACTCATTCACTGCCATAAATTCATTTATTTTTTTCGGGCATCAGGCGATTAAAATGTGTAATCATAATGAATCGCATGACTTCACTAGTTAACTCAAAATTAATCGCACATGTTATATCTGTTCTAAATGTCCAATAAAAAAATTATAGATTTTCATACTCTTGTTAACATAAGTGGGGAAAAAATGTTAAACTAATAGAAATAGTTCAAATGCATTTTTGACGTCTATAGTCGTCAATGGCAGTGAATGAGTTAATATGCTGTATTGGTCATTCTTCATTCTCCATTTACTGCATGTCGTTTCTTGTTGTAAGTAAACTCTTTTTACTTCTAAAAGTATATTTCATTATTACATTTTTGTTGACTCCTTTTTTTTTTTGTATTTTGCAGGCTGTCCTTCTACTCTGGTCATTCTTCATTCTCCATGTACTGCATGTTGTTTCTTGTTGTAAGTAAACTATTTTTGTATTTAACTAGAGAATCTGTGGTAACCCTTTGGTCCATTATACGGAAAATAATAATACTCCAAACATTGTTAATTTTATTGATATATGCTAAATATTGAAATTGTTTCAATTGTGGTTCGCATCTTGGGGTGAGTAGTGTGCGAGACCAATTTCCTTAGTGTGTATCTGCCTGACTTCTTGTTCCGGCTTACGCTCTACATCTTTTATCTGCTGTGGTCTTTCTGTAACAGCCTAGAGAGCAGTACTTGTGAACACAGTTTTTTTCCCAATTGGGCTTTTGGGGCGCAAATGCCAATTAGCCCAGCAAACAACGACATGCTAACATGTGGAACAAGCATGCTAACTCTTAGCATTCTAGCAACCTCCGTGATCCTATTAAAGCCAATTTGTTAGCATCACATGCCCCAATATAGACATTAGACAGATGCTGAAGAGCTAACGCCTACATATAGCAGGTAAAATGCTAATATGCTAACAGTTGATATGCCAACAAGAGCAAGATGTACGAAATGAGTGGATTTCTCTCTCTCTCTCTCTCTCTCTCTCTGTCTCCGTCTCTGTCTCTGTCTGTCTGTCTCTCTCTCTCTCTCCCTCTCTCTCTCTGTGTCTCTCTCTCTCCGTCTGTCTGTCTGTCTGTCTCTCTCTCTCTCTGTGTCTATCTCTGTCTCTCTCTCTCTGTCCCTCTCTCTCCATGTCTCTCTCTCTCTGTCTCTCTCTCTCTGTCCCTCTCTCTCTCTCTGTGTCCCTCTCTGTCTCTATCGCTATCTCCCTCCCCCTCAAGCCAAAATAAAAAAGACTAAAATAAATGACATCACTGTTTATGTAATTGACAACATATGTCTGTATTTGTAGTTTAAAGCAAGTAATCCATTTTCTGCTGTGCTGTCGCCAGCTGTACATCCATGCCAGGCTGAGGGCCAAGTGGGCGAGGCTGCTGCGGCCCACCGCGCAGTTCTTCCTGCTCGCCACCGCCGTCTACGTGGGTCTGTCCCGCGTGTCCGACTACAAGCACCACTGGACCGACGTGCTCGCCGGCCTCCTGCAGGGCGGCGCCGTTGCCTCCTTTACCGTGCGTTTCCCCCACTTTTGTACTGAAGCACATTTCAGATCTACAAGTACAAGACTAGAATCAGTACTTTAGTCTTTTTTTTATACAAGTATCAGTAGTGCTTGAGTTCAGATAGAGTTTAAATACTTTTGGGAGCTCTGCTGTTATCTTGCGAATTTGTAATAACACAAATCCTCTTGCAGGTGTTCTGCGTGTCCAATTTCTTCCAGCAGTCCCTCGAGGCGGGCGTGTCCCAGGAGGAAGGAGGCCAGCACACCAGTTTACACGAGAACCCACCCAATTCCAACCACTACGGCAGCACGGACTGAACCACCCCGCCTCCCCTCGCGGAATCACCCCGGCGGGAGGAGCCGCACGTGCACTTTTTTAATCTTGATGCGAGCATGCTGCCCAGCAGGAGTTACTCTTTACAACAGCGTGCCATGGGGCGGATATACGGCGTGTGTCACGGAGGAATGAAATTCCACTTGCCGTGAATATAATGAGAGTCTTGTGCGCTCGCTGCAAGCAGGCTTGTAAGGGAGAGCCTGGCACCTTTTAAAAACCTCCACTGTCCTGAAAGCAGACATACAGTATGTACACCATTCAGGAAAAAAAAAGTTTAGGTTTGGGGTGACATTTAAGGATGAACTATAACCTTTACGAGAGCGCTTAACCACGTGTCCCAGCAGTTCAAATACCCCGCGCCACGCACCTCCATTTTGTCGATGACAAACTGCCGCTAATCAGAGGCAAACACTGTTAGCCGGTGCTAATTTCTGCATCTGGCAAAACTCAATGCAGCTCTGCTTACCTTGCGCAAAGGCTGGCTAATTGAACCACATATTTCACACTCAGTGGGCAGGCTCGTGAAACCCACTTATTTGCATAAAAACAAGTCAATCATTCCATTTTGTCTCCTTTAAATTTGACAACTCAGATATACTGTTATTATATAGATGTATTTTTTATTCATTCATTTATTGCCTTACTGCAATGTCGTGTGTGTGTGTATCTTTTTCCATTTTATTCAAACTTGTTTCATAAAAATGCAGCCTTTTGAGTTTTTAGTGTTCCAAGGACCATGCTAAATTCATGAAATTTTATGTTTATTATTATATATAACAAAAGCATTTTTATGATAATTTATTTGACATCTGTGCTTTTTATCACAATTTCTCTAATGTTTTACTTGTTTTTTAAGAATGACATGTTGGGCCAGATCGAACGCTTCCGCGGGGCCATGTCTTGCCCACGAGCCGTAGGTTGCCTACCTCTGATGTAAACAGTGCTGTTGAGAATGTGAGAAATAAAATTCATTGTGTCAAGTGTAATTTGTGAGGGAGGGTTTATTTGCCTTTTTGGTGGGGGGGTTCATGAATCATGCATTAACGCTGGATAATCACAGTTTTAAAAAAAATAGTCTGCCAAAAGATCTCAGAAAAGTTGTGGGAGAAAAAATAAAGAAATTCACATCTAAAGTCTCATTCGGGAGGTCACAAGGAAGCCAGGACAACACCGAACCTGTTGAGCCGATTTATTTATTAAATACTATGTTTAAGGCAGAATATTTACCTGCTTAATGTACCTAATGACGTGTCCGGTGAGAGTATTTTGCCGACTTGTACTGAAACTGAATCTTATCTTTGAAATGCAAACGTACAACAATAGCTAAGGGTTCACATCAGTGAGCCGAACCACAGAAACCACTTTGAAATCCTTCGCCCTCGAATGGTTTCAGTGGACGATTAACATGTTAAGTGCGCTTTTGAGTCTGCAAGATGGAACATTGGTGGTGTGTGTGTGTCACCAAGAGAGTCATCTTTCAGCTATGCCGCAAAACTCGCAATAAAGCTCGAGACGACTGTTGTGAAAACCAGTTGGGCAACACGTGAAGTAAACGCACGTCTGCGTAACTGCTGAGTGTTTGCAGCAACGCGTTAGACAAAAATGAGAGAAAACCTAACTAAAGTAGTAAAAAAATAAAATACTGAGGAAACAGCAAGTTGTTTGTTAGTGTCACCTGGTGGCCGGAGTAAGAATTGTGTAAATAAACAATTTAAAATAGTATCTGGTTTAATAGCTTTATTAATTATTCAAACTCATTCACTGCCATTGACAGCTATAGACGTCAAAAACGAATTTGAACTATTTCTATTAGTTTAGTTTTTTTGTTAAGAGTATGAAAACCTGGAATTTTTTTGTACATTTAGAACAGATATAAAATTTGTGATTAATCGTGAGTTAACTCATGAAGTCGTGAATAATTGCGATTACAAATTTTAATTGCCTGATGCCCCTTATTTTTTAATCTTTTTTTTTCTTTTCTTTTTTTTAAAGAAAAGATTATTAAAAAATTTGGGGCGTAATCGTAATTAATCGCATGACTAGTTAACTCATGATTAATCACAAATTTTATATCTGTTCTAATACAATATAAAAACACACTAGGTTTTCATACTCTTGTTAACAAAAAAGGGAAAAAATGTTAAACTAATAGAAATAGTTCAAATTAATTTTTGACATTTATAGCCGTCAATGAAAGTGAATGAGTTAATCATACAAAGCCTTTACAGTGATCATAGTGTTCAGGTTGGTAGGTTTTTACTTTTGTTACATGCCAGGGGAAAATGTCAAAAACCTCTCTGTATAAAATGGTGGTAAAACCGCAACCACAATACTTAAAATATTTTTGAGTATCAGGCAAAAAAGAACATTATGATTTTTGTAAAGGCACGATATGTGAACCTAATAATGCGGTAGGGTGTGTGCTATTTTGTCACATCAGATAACAATGACTTTTTGCGTGTAAAGCAGACATGGCAGTGAAAGACAACATATAAGCATAAAAAGTATGTGGTCAAAAAATGGACACGGAATATTGAAGTGAAACCTAATTATGTTGGCTGAACAGGGATCCAAATTTCATGCGCATCAACAATTCCTAGTCCAATATGTTCTCCCTCTGAAATTTCACTTCCATTTCCTGTGCCATCTAAACAAATACTTCTCCATGTACCATCATCATGAACAATGTTAAAAAACGAGATATTTTTTTTATTCATAAAAATATATATATTTAATAATAATAGGAGCCACTGTAATATGCCATTTCACAGCATTTAAATATAAGAAAAACGGCAAATGATTATTTTAAAATGCACTGCACATAAAAGTGAAATAAAAAATATATATAAATAAATGATATAAAAAAATTCTAAAAGATCCAATAAAATGACATATTTGTTTCTAAATACATTATACATGTTTGATAATTCATAACAAAGACTGACAAATATTTGCTAAACATTTTTTCACCATTTTAGTTTTCCTGATTTTTTTGGGGACGTGGCTAAAATAACAGTGTAATGCACTTTAGAGCGCCTCGTCGACCCGAGTGTGTGTACATCATGCAGAAAATTTGGAGCTTTTCTTTTTTCAAATTTGACTTGACAGTCAGCAAACAGGCCAGGACTTTGGGCTTACGTGGCCACTTTAGAGCGCCTCGTTGTCGACCCTGAGTGCGCATACAACACAGCGAGAAGTGAAGACTTTTTTTTTTTTATGTCTGATTTGACAGCCAGTATGTGTACAGGAGCTTTATGCTGATGTGGCCACTTTGGAGCACGATGGGCAGTGATTCTTTCACGTCCCACTAGAAGAAGCCCGATGACGTCACTTTTACAATCAGCACCCTCAAGTATTCCGGCTAAGCATGACTTATTCACCAGTCAATTCCAGGGTTATGTCTATTGTTACTCAACTGTGTTAGCGCAGTGGAACTGCTAATTCAATTTTAGTGCTGAATGATTGAGACGGTTACCTTTGTGAGACGACTCATTCAGTGTGCTTATGAAGCATCTCTGCGCGGTCATGTGCTGATGCTGCTCCTCGGAGATCTCCCCTGGTGTCACAATTGCACTCATGACTGCAGCTCGTCACTCTATGCCACATGACTCGCTTCATTTAAGCCAGGCAGACATTCATAGTGATAGCTCACAATTCACTGTATAACTGAAGCATTAACTATTATTTTTAAATTAAGACATTCATTGCAATACATTTTGAAATTTGTGGATTTTTTTTTTGCTTGTAGTTTACGGTGAACTCCAAAATTAATCTGAAGTTAGAATGTTTCTTATCAAAATGATTTCTAATATAAAAATGGCCGTGAATTGGCCTTCTGAAATGCATTTTCCTGAGTTTGAAAAACATGTACGCCTGTCACTTTTTTAGCTTAACTACTGAAATAAACCCCAACAGAGGTACTGAATTTCTTATTGTAGATTTATGACTACAGTCCACAACAAAGCTGATAACCCTCATTTATTGTAATAGTGTATGTGTATCTGTGTCCAATGCCTATACAATTAATCCATTTGCATTTATAAATATATTTAAATTCTAAATCGTAAGGGTTGACGAGTATGTTCAAAGGCATTAGCTGTACGAGTGCTGCCACCTGCTGGACAATATGCCAAAATGAAGTAACCTACAAGGCAATTTTTGCACTTCTCTAGGGGTCAAACCATACGAACTTCATGTGCTCAAGAGACAATATAAAACCACTTTCATTTGTTACACAATTTATTAGCATCATATTAAACATTTGACTCCACCCTGACATGGGTCCTTACATACTTTAAACAGCAAAAGGAGCCAAACAAACAACCGGACACTTGCTCCCCCTCGATTACTACAGTGAACAGCGGCACTCGTCACTAATGTTCTGAAATGTTTCACATGTATACTTAGAATTTGTTGGATCCAATTTGAATACATTTACAGCCAGGGAGGTTTGTAAAATTTTATTGGGACAAATCTGTACATGGAGGTTTTGGCGTTGAGCATGTTCACATACATAATGGTAGGGGGGGCACTGAAGATCAACTCAAGTGCTGGACCCGCTTACTCAAAACTGGACAGGAAGTTCAGAACTACCTGCTTCAGTTTGGTATCAGATGCCTCTGAGATCATGCCATCAGCCCTGAAATGTAAACATTGAGGTTTTAATGTTTTTAATTGGCAAATATTAAACACGCTCATTTGCGACAAAAAGGAATCTTACCTGATTGCAGTGAGCAGGTCTTGTTGCTGGCTGAGAACGTGCTGCAGGAAAGCCTTCTCGAACTTTGTGATCTTGCTGGGCTCCATTTTGTCCAGGTGCCCCCTGACGCCGGCGTAGATGACCGTCACCTGCTCCTCAATGGCCATGGGGGCTGGAGGACGACAGGAAGGCGAGACATTAAGGTTCCGATTGAGCTAAAAAGGGTCGGTAGGGGAGGTCATTCTGCCATCACTCACAGTACTGTCCCTGCTTGAGCAGCTCCGTCAGCCTGACGCCCCTGCTGAGGAGCTGCTGGGTGGCGGCGTCCAGATCGGAGCCGAACTGGGCAAAAGCGGCCACCTCGCGGTACTGAGCCAGCTCCAGCTTCATGGTACCGGCAACCTACAATGTTAAAGTGAGGTAATACAATTTTGCATCTTAACCAGGGTTGTTCGATTTAAAAATAAACAAAAAATGATGTAATTATGACAATTATAAATGAGCCAAAACGACACCAAAAAGTTTCAGTTGTGTATTATTTAATCCATTTTAAATTTGGCACTAATATCTGAATGAGGACCACAGGTTGTCATGCGCATTTACTACTTCAACTTGTTAATATTTATAAACAAATCGATAAGTTAATAAAAAAAAAAAATCTTAACTCATTTAAAGAAACTCCAAATTGTATTTTATTTTTTAAATCCAGCGTTTTTATTTAATAATCCAAAATTTTTAAAACCTCAATTTAGAAAAAAATGCGTATTTTAATTAAAAAATACATCTAGAAGCCAATTTCAATTAAAAAAAAAATCCAACTCAACTCATCCTCTTTTTTTTTAAATCAGATTTATTTAAAAATCATTATTTAATTTTAATCCTGATTTTTAAATAAAATAAAACTAACCCTAAAAAAGTTTTTGAATGCAATTTTATTTCCAATTCTAGCCCCTCAAAAAATCCAGATTTTTTTTAATCCACATTTGTTTAATTTTTAACAGTCCACTTCAATTTAAAAATAAATCAAACTTTAAACCCCCCCACCTTTTTTAATTAACATTTTACTTTCTGAAATCATGATTTAATTCTAATCAGATTTTTTAATTCAAAATAAAACCCTAAAAAAAAAAAAAAAAAATCCAAATTCTAATAAATAAATAAAATTCCACATTTAAAAAAAAAACCTTGATTAACTTTTTTTTTTTTAAAACATAACAATGTTTTAATAAATAAATAAAAAACTGTGGGAAACAAATGGTAAAAATGTTTTTAATTCTGAGTATTTAGAAGAATTCGAATGTTAATAATAATAATAATAATAACCAAAGCAATGATAAAACTACTACCCATCTTATTTTTTTACTACTAAAAGAGAGCAATCATATTGTTGCATGAATGACATTTACTAACCTGCTTCATGGCTTTGGTCTGGGCAGCAGAACCCACTCTGGACACAGACAGACCCACGTTAATAGCAGGCCGGATACCCTTGTAGAACAGCTCAGTCTCCAGGAAGATCTATAGCAGAAGTGGAATCAACGTCAACGCTTGGACCAGCAAAAGCTGACGTGACATCACCAGACGTACCTGTCCGTCAGTGATGGAGATGACGTTGGTGGGGATGTAGGCGGACACGTCGCCGGCCTGGGTCTCGATGACGGGCAGAGCGGTGAGGGAGCCGCCGCCAAAATTGTCGTTCATCTTAGCGGCTCTCTCCAGCAGACGGGAGTGCAGGTAGAAGACATCACCGGGGTAGGCCTCGCGACCAGGGGGACGACGCAGCAGCAGGGACATCTGACGGTAGGCTACGGCCTAAGAAAAGAGCAAAAAAGTTGGAGAACCACGGTTTTGAAGAACTCCTGACTGGAGTCCAAAAATCTTGTCTTATCATCTGCACACCTGTTTGGACAGATCATCGTAGATGATGAGGGCGTGCTTGCCATTGTCGCGGAAGTACTCGCCCATGGAGCAGCCCGAGTACGGGGCCAGGTACTGCAAGGGCGCTGCGTCCGAGGCGGTGGCCGACACCACGATGGTGTACTTCATGGCGTCGGCGTCCGTCAGCCTCTTCACCAGCTGGGCCACGGTGGACCTCTTCTGGCCGATGGCAACATAGATGCAGTACAGCTTCTTCTTCTCATCCGTGCCCTCGTTGAAGCGTTTCTGGTTGATGATGGTGTCGACGGCAATGGCGGTTTTGCTGCATATGAACGGTAGTCATACGACAATTGACCATTAGCATGTGAATGCCGTTTCGCATTGTTGGTTAGCATTAAGCTAAGCGAAAGCTGAAGCTTTTATTGGCCAAAATCTCAGCTCATATTTTGAAAATCTCCCAAATTGGGTTACTTTTATCAAAGCACACATTATTATTTAAATATGAATTCAAATACTCAACTTATAAAAGAAATGCATTCAAATTGTTAAGTTTATTGTAAGGGTACTCACCCAGTCTGCCTGTCACCAATGATGAGCTCACGCTGGCCTCTGCCAATGGGCACCAGGCTGTCCACGGCCTTGATGCCAGTCTGCATGGGCTCCCTCACAGAAATACGTGGAATGATACCCGGAGCCTTCAGACCCACACGCCTACGTATGCTGGAACCCAGAGGACCCTGTGGAGAAGCAGGAGTCCCACTTAGGACCCACTTTTATGAATTCTTAAAATTAGACGACATTCTTAGTGGCTTTATTGACCTTTCCATCAATGGCGTTCCCCAGAGCGTCCACCACACGGCCGAGCAGCTCCGCGCCGACGGGAACATCCACAATGGCACCGGTCCTCTTCACGATGTCGCCTTCCTTGATAAGCTTGTCGTTACCGAACACCACCACGCCAACGTTGTCGGGCTCCAAGTTCAGAGACATTCCCTGACGGGTCAGAACCAAAGGGGATGAATAGAAGTTCTAGATATGGACCAGCTTCAAGTATCTAGCAGGATACATTTTTCAGGGTCAAAACATGGAGATGGGAGAATTTTTGTCTCTCTCAAAATTGTTCGGCCCTAATCAATCATCAATTAAATAGAGAGTTTACAGTGTCCTCCCACACGTACTTTGAGTCCAGACGAGAACTCCACCATCTCTTCCGCCTGGACATTCCTCAGACCGTAAACCCTGGCGATACCGTCACCGATGGACAGCACGCGGCCGGTCTCTTCCAGGTCGGCAGTGGTGTCTGCTCCCAGGATCTTCTCCTCCAAGATTGAGGACACCTCGGCCGTGCCTTTTGAAAACAAAGTATAGTCAACCTCAATTATTAAGGTCATTATAGGTTATCATTTGAGGTGTTAGTGCTAGTGGGCTCTTTGCACAAATCCACTATTTACTAAGTAGTGGATTTGTGCAAAGAGCCCGTTTAAAAACAAAACACTAGTTACGACTGGGTGACTAAATCGATTAATTTGTGTATTTAACCATTGTATTTTATTTTATTTTCAAAGTATGCCCCCAATGCCTCCACATTAATAGCTGAGAGGAGCTAGTTTACCAAAAGGCCAGTCAGTGAGCCAACTAGGTCACGGCTTTGACTTTTCTGACCCGTCCAGCAACCAAGTTAAAAAAAAGAAAAAGGAGGAAAAATATAGTGATAGACATTGCCCATTTGAACATTGCTAAAGCAGTGTTTAGCAACATGCTGGTAACTTTAAACGCAAGGTATGTCACTTGCAAGGAACAAATATTTTTGCCAACGTCGCCTTCACCCACCTGTGTAACTTGACTGCGAGAGAGCCGGCAACTAGCCATGTAGTTTTACGGCATCAATTCATGTTAACCATTCAAAACTTTAAGGATTATTGTTTACATTCATGTTTTGGCTAACGTTTTTTTCCTTTCCCCAAATGGAAGCACTTATTTTAACCTAATGTGTAAAGAAAAAATAATAATTAGATAGAAGTTAATGCTGAAGGGGGTTAAAACAAAGGAAAACGTTTTAAATATTGTCATTAAAATTTACCATTTGTATGAGCAACAACAACAAACAATATCTGTTTTGTTTTTTATAAAGATTTTAGGCCGAAATTCCCAGCCCTAGTACAAATTTAAGGTCAGAAACACAAATACAGGTGACCTTCAAATATATATTTTTTCTTCTTTTCTAGCCAAACATTATGACAATTTCTTACCAGTCTTCTGCAGCCATGGTCTGTGTGTGTGGAGGTGGTTGACCCCAACGCAGGCAGCTGGCAGAGCCTTGGACACCTGAAATTGAATTGAACCATACTAATTTACTTGTAAATAAATATGACGCAAACTATGTTCCAGCTATGCATTGCGGATCGCGCAATGAGGACCGTGCAACGCCCCGTCGACGGCTGTCAGGCTAGCTGACCTTCAAAGCGTGGTTGAATGAGTTGCTAACGAGCAGCTACGTTAGCTCGCGTGCTAACACTAGCACGGCGCACAGCCGCTGTCACAAGGGCAACATCAATACAATCGCACAATTACAACACATAAAGCGAAAGGCAGAAATTAACTTCTGAGCATACTCGGAAGATATTTTAGGAAGCATTTTAAGTGGAAGTCGAGTCAGCGCGAGGCCTGCTACGTTGACATTTATTCGGCGTTACCCTTCACGCGTGCAGAGTTTACGCATACATTTAATGAAGCAGTCGGTAACATTTAAGACAAACGGTTTAAAAAAAATAAAGGACTTACTAATCCAGCCCTTTTAGGCAGGGTCCTGGCCAACGCTGCAGCAACTCGCACGGATAACATTTCGCTTGCTTGGTAATGACCTGTCCTCCACCACTAACGGCTGCGACCTGGTTGAGGGAGAATGTAATGGCAGAATGAAGTCTTCTTCTACTAATCTGGAAAATCCGCCTCGGTTACAGATTCGGCTCAATACCGCCCCCGGTCGCTGTAGTTATCGTACTCGTAGGATGCTGCAAAAAAAAAAAAAATCAAATCAAACGCAATCGAATAACCAAACCCATTAGATTATTTTAAAATATGTGCCTTGGCTCAATAAAAATTGGTGATCACTGATTTAACACAGAAAATGTGTGCTGTCTGCTCCAAGTACTTGTAAACAAAAAGCACATCACGTATTATGTAATCTCACGCATAAGTAGTTGGTAGAAGCTGCTGGGTGGAATTTAAAGAAAATTAAATACAGTATACAATACAATAGTAATTAAAATGATAGCTAGATGTTAATAAATCCTTTATTGAAGACACAGGTCCATACAATACAAAAACACAAGGCAACACTATAACTACTGTTAAAATTCATACTGATTACAATGACGGGGTTGTGATCAATATAGCTGATCATGGCTGTTGCAGGAGGACAAGTCAAATATATGTTGAATAATTCAGTGGCATACAGTAAGTATAAAACAGAAAACTGAAAACACAAAAATAATAATAAAGTATTCAAAAATGCCATTGAAGAAAATTCTATGTATCTTTATAAGTTCACTCATTTCCTCCTTAGTAACCATAACAATAATAATTTAATCACATATACGAAAAGCCATATTCTACCATGTGGGAGAGTACATGTGCAAACATTACCAATTAAGACACTAACAACTTTTAGACTCATCACAGCTGATATTTTAGCGGAACGGTACTCGCTAATCTGCAACATTTGCGATTGTGAAAAAAAAATCTTCATAAAATTCTTGGAGCCCATATGATCAAATGTTTACCTACGATGGTGGTCACTGAACTGAACAACAGAAGCTACATTTGGACCACAAAATAAAGTTGAAGCAGTGCCAAAAGCAACATGTTAGGTGTTGAGCTAATTGCTTTTAGCATGACGACGTCAGATGGACGCTGCTCAGCAACACGTGCCACATTTTTCAGGAACTTGATACTTCGCAGGTCTTCAACTAGATATCTAAAGCCCAGCTGCTGGACGCCATTAAAGGTCAGGTGGAAAGCGTCGGCGTCGCACTGGATGACAAGATAGGAGGATAGGAAGAGAACATTGTGATTTAAGTAAAAGAAGGACCATGGTGTCTCATTTGTGGGGAGACAATCCATTTGAAAGGCACACTACAAAACATGCAAAAGTTCGAGTTGGTCATGCACTTCCACATATAGCCATGAGGTGGCGGTATCTTCTAAAGACACGGTCAAGTCTGACTTTTTCTTTCAGGTTTGCCAGAGCCACTCTTATGTTTTGAGCATGAGGCTTAGAGGGATAGTGTGAAGGATTTTGTGCCACCTCGTGGTGATCTAATGGAATGTAACGCTTTCACCAAGTACCACCACTTTTTCTCTGGAGCGTGCGAGCGGCCCAGTTGTGGGAGCGGCGAGCAAGAGTGGCTAGCAAGCAAGAACTAGCTGGAGCGGCTAAAAAGCGCGGCTAGCGGGAGAAGCTAGCAAAAGCTAGCGTGAATCAGCGACGACCACCCGCAAGCCCCAGCTGTGGAAGATAAGCGGCAGTCGACTCATTGGGTCCGACACAAGCTGCAAGCAGCACCAGGGCTAACTATGTTCAGGAAGTTCTTCTCCTTTGGGTATCAATAGCATTAAGATGGCAGCGAAACATGTTAGCCTTCAGTTAGGCGCGGAGTAACTTATGTAATATAATTAGCGATGACTAGACCTACGATAATATTAAAAAATGTACGTTGATGTGATAGAACACATTTTTTTTGCATATTATTGAAATCAAAAGTCAATAGATGGCGCTAAATTTTACACACGGTCACTTTAAAACTACTTCTGAACTGACCCATTTATGGGTAAACAGTCCAAGATATATTAACTGGAAACCGTTCAGGGGCCCTTGATGGCGTGCTCGACGCCAGATGATGCTTGATGGGCGGACTAAAGATACACCTGCTTGATTCTAAATTTCAGTGAGCCCCATCAGTCATGGATCGGATCGGATTCTTAATCACCAAACCTGCCGAGCCGTACTTTTCTGGGACGCCTTTAGAGTATGAACGTCACTTTCTGGGACGTGAGCGAGAGCCACAAATCAACAAGGTGTGGACTAGTCTCACCCAGGGCGCGCTTGCAGATGTAGTTGCGATCCTCGCCACATTCAAGGTCGTTCCAGCGACCTTCATTAGCATGCGCCAGATCACCGCAATTTAGGTTTCCATCCTGGTTGTTCGGCTGACCATCATCCCCAAAATCTGAAACAAGACGAGCTGTCACACAGAGCTGCTGGCAAAGAGCTGAAATATGTTCCATCAGAAATGTAATCTGAATCATTTATATTAGAATTTGAATCATGAAACAATTTCAATTAATTTGTTTGGAACTGATGCCCAATACATTTGAAACCAAAAAATACATGTTTTTTTGTTTTCTTTGAAACTGTTTTGATCCTAACTGATAACTTTCACATTCAGTTTTACAAATACTAAATATTAAAATAAATACAAATTCAGTTTGCTTACTGTAATGTCACTTTTGAGTGAGAAGTAGAGTTCCGTCTGTCCACTTCCACCCGTCCTTACGCCACAGGCCGATCCAGAAGGTATTGTTCATGCTTCTCGTCAACCACGACTGCAAGAAAGGGAGAGAGTGAGAGAGTACGAGTGAAGCAAAAAAAAAAATATATATATATATATATATATTTCATCCCAAGTGAATGAAGTGAATATTTGCTCACCTGCGCAGGTCCAACACAGGCCAAGGGTGATGACCAGCATTGCAGTGAGTGACATCATGTTCAGGGACTCGCTTGTGAGTGCAAATCAGCCGGAAACAATGCAGCAGCAGCAGCAGCAGGTGAGATGACTAAGGATGATGTGCAACTAGTGTCCCCGGACCCTGCACCTCAACTGTGTGCCAGCTCCTCCCGTCCCAAGGGCACACCACGACCAAGGTTATTTTAGTTAACTAAAACTAACGAAAAAAATAAAACTAGCAAAAAAACTAAAACTAACAAAAAAACTAAAACTAACGAAAAAACTAAAACAAAAATTCAAAAAACAATTTCGTTAACAAAATCAAATAAAAACGAAAATGCTTTTAAAAATACGAAAACTAATTGAAACTAAATTTTTATGTCTACAAAACTAACTATAATTATAGCAAAGATGTCCTTTGTTTTAGTCTTTGGTAATGAATTTAATGCATGAGACTTTGGGGATGATTTATTTTGATATTAACCAGCATAAGGACATTTGAAAGTGTGTCACACAAAAGGAATGTCATCTAGCAGCAGCCAATAGAAAAGCACCTTCAGATGACATTTGTCCCATGGTGTTTTTTTTATATTGCCCACAAGTAATACACGCTTTAAAAAAAAAAAACTAAAACTGAAACTAACTAAAACGAAGTATTTATGAAATAACTAAAACTAATAAAAACTGATAATAAAAAAATGCAAATAAAAAACTAACAGAACCACCCTGAAAACGAATTCAAACTAACTAAATTAAAATAACAAAACTCAACACGAAATAAAAACTAAAATGAAAAATTCCAAAACTATAATAACCCTGACCACGACACAGAGGACTGCAAAGCGATGATGCTTTTAGTGCTTTGTGATGTCATTTCCAAACTTTAGACAAAGCTGATCTGGCAGCAGAAGGCAAAATTGAAGAAGAGACCATTTCTTCTGTGCTCTGTTGGCTCGACTGTCCATATTTTTATTCATACCCGTCGCTCAAATAAATGTTCTTCAGATGGACGCCCCAAATCGGGCACCTGCAGTGGCCCTTTGTATGTCGTGCCTGCCCTAAAACTAATATACAATGAACATCTTTACTGCAGATAGACTCAGCATGATTTCTTTCCAGTACCTTTCCCAAAGTGTCATCACCTTGAGAGACCAGTTTAGGGCCACTAAGAGTGTGGTCGGGGCCGCATGCGGCCCACAGCCCGCCGGTTGCCTAACTTTACTAGGTCTCTCCAGGTCACGCCGCGGGGAAACAGCGCCCCCTTCGCCGGCTCCGCAGAATGACACGTCTGCTTTTGTCAGTCATCACCAGGCACTCGGGTCCGTCGATCGCAGGCAGACACGGAGCTCATGTACAGTAGTACAGAAGTGTAATCAGTCAGTCGGCGAGACAGACGCTTCGGTTGCTCGGCCCGCGCGCTGCTAGCCAGCCCAGCCGCCTGAATGTAGATCCGCATGGGCTACTACCACCACCGCACTCTTTCTCTCCAAATAACCCGGCGGAGTCGTAAGATAAGGATCCCAGGATGGTGTTAGTGCATGTCGGATACCTGGTTCTCCCCGTTTTTGGCTCAGTAAGAAACCGAGGTAGGTCGTAGTTTGTTGCTAAGCACGCTAAAACATGTGCCCTGTTTATCTTAATATTCACTGCAGCTGTTAGCTAGCTAGCTCCCAACTTAGCCGCTGGCTTAGCTCGCGTCGGCTAGCGCGTCGTTTCCGCTCGAACTGGTTGCCAAATTCACTTTGACGTTTTCGCTTTGTTCGCAGATAATCGTAAACCACTGAATGACACAATTCGGCGGTTGTATTCGGCTTTAATTAACATTTACATACCGCCACCGGAGATAGCTAACTGGCTGATATGGGGGCTGGCTACATCCTGAAGCAGAATCAATTGTCACAAAGGATTCGGCAAGCGCCGGCTGTTTTGTGCAAACAACATTCCCCTACAGAACACAGTGGCCCCATCCATTTTCCGCTCATGTCACTTGGGTTACATTGTAATGCGCACCTTATATTTTTACACGCGACGGTGTGTTTGCACCGTAAAAAAAAAAATACCGCAAAATAGCCGTAGCCTTCCCCAGCCAGTCATCTTATCTGTGATGATGTCATTTGAAGATCATCTGCTTTCGCCACCGCGATTATTTATGACTCTTTGCGACGATGGGTGAAATTGGTAATCGATACGCACGAGAATTGGCGCTAGAAAAATAATAATTCCCATTTGATGAAAATTGTCAGCTGTTTTGTGTTTGGAGCTTTGCTTTTTTTTCTTTCTTTTTTTTTGTACACAGACGTGAGCGAGCGGCTAAAAAAAGCACACACACAGAAGCTACAGTGTAACATTAATTTGACAACAGTGGCATCAGTGATTTCATTGTGCTTTTATTTCTGTTCTTATTTCCCTGTTTCATAGTATGGAGGCTGGCTCTACATTCTGCATTTATCAGATCTTTGTCGTCCCCCCATTGTGTAGCTAATGATCATCTGCTGCTGTGTGGTGTGGCGTGGCCTCTGCCTGTTCTCTGCATTTAGCTGTATTGTGAACCCCTTCTTCATTTCCTCTTTCCATCCGAAGACGACATTGGTATTAAAAACAAAACAAAAAAAAAGCTCCCCTCCCCCTCTCCTTTTCCTCCTCCTCCCCCCTTCAAGATGTATTCCAACCATGTCAAGCAGACTAAAAAAAAAACATAGCTAACATCTTAGAAGCAGAGCACCTTTTTGTCTTTTGTTTCTGTCAATTTTTTGCTGTAGCACCCGAGTGGACATGTAGCTCCTTTTTTAATGGAATGTCATTGTGTACCTCCCATCCAGTCTTTTGATAGACAACATGCTGTAAATTCCTGTCAAGTGGATACATTTTTGCATGATCTCCAAAACGGCTGCACTTGCATCGTTGAACACCAGAATTGGGCTCATCCTCCTTTTCTCTTCACTCAAGGTGCAGTGTACATGTTCTCATGTGACAATTTGGACGGCGAAAGCAGCTTTTCGCTGTGCGGCGGAACCTCCACAGTCCAACACAAGCCCATTCAGTGACGGGTTGTTATTATTGGTGAAATTATTCCTACTTGTTCCAAGATCAGACCGTCACCACCATCAACATAAAAGTAGCAGTGGTAAAGTCACAACTAATGTATTTTTTTAGAAACATTTCTTGGCCATTATATGAACACAAATGAGAATGACGGCGGTCACTGATACTTATTAATGCTACAGGCAATGTTTTAAGTAATATTTAAAAATTCATAAATGTCATACAGTTGAACCCCATTTATCGGTGAGCATCTGATATGTTCTTGACCCACAAAGCTGCAATATAGGGAGACCTTATAATAGATATATATAAAAAAAAGAAGAAGCTTTACCTACTCTTTAACTTTCCTGTAATTGTATATTTAAACACCAAACTGTTCACCCAAAATTTACAATTTAATCCAATAAAAATCTAGCTGTTTAATGCTAATATGCATATGCCATACGTATATATTATCTCTGTTAAGACTTGCCTTTAATGATTGCTTAAAACCACAGTACAACATGTACAGTGTTAAGGTAGTCAGTCGTATAAAAAACAAAACAAAACACCAAATTACACCCTTTTGTGCCACACCAAAAAAAATTGCCACAGAAAATTTAGTTTGAATTCCAAATTTGACTACTTTTGGGGGTGCTGGACTTTGGAGTTTCTGCTGGAAGTGAATGGAGTGACGGTACACTGCACCTGCACACGACAACCTGCCATAACTGTCTCCATTTTGTGTAGTCCTTTTGTTCCCCCTTTGCAAAAGAAAAAAACATCTTTGAATCACACTGAATTGTTAGGGCTGCTTGCCCTACCTCTCTTTTTAACAAGCTCCAAAAATACAATTTATAGGATACAGTGGTACCTCAAAAATTGAACGCTCTCTGTCCGGTGATTTGTTTAGATATCAAAGCAACATTTCCCAACTGAAATTAATTTGCTTTAATGGTGTTGCTTTCCTGAAAACATGTCTTTAACGATACAGGATTTTTTTTCAAGTACCTTTTATCCTTTATTTAACGTTCATCCAAGTATAAGTAGAAGTTAACCAGTCTGTAGGAGTGGTAATACAAATTCAACTCAACTTTATTCTGGACTCTTAGTCCAATATCATAAATTAAAGACTATTTATAGTCCTCGTTTTACGAATGACGGGCGTAACGAAACCCAAAGGTTAGAACGTGCCGCAGTCCAGTCACTAACCTAAAAGGCATAATTACCCTAAATATTGTAAAAACACTTGTAGGCTGTAAATATGAAATTAAGTGGAAGTACAGCGTTAATGAGCAAGTCGCCTTGTCGCATTACCACGTATTCCTTTGCTAGTAGTTCATTACATGCCTTGTAAACATGAAATGTCGTTTTCTCCATCATTAAATGCACAGGCAATGATTTGAGTAGAATGTGGTAGGGCAAAGCCTGAAAAGAAGCTATCCTGTCTAATAGTAGTCTTCTAAAAACAAAATGCCCGCTTCACTGACGACTGTGATGATGTAATTATACCTCCATGTTTTATTTAAAAACAACCGCTAATGTAAAAACACGAAAACATAGCACACACTAGTTAATATAGTTACATCAGTGCTCCTTCTTGTTGAACAGCACAAACGGATGGACAACAGCACTTACAGAATATCCTTTGTTAAAAGAACGATGCTTTGCGCAAGGAATGGGACCAAAATAAGCTGAATGTGAAGGGAATGAAATGTACATTTTAACTCCTAAATGTTCAACCAACCAAATAATCAAATTTCATCTAACAAAAGTCTGCTAGCTTCATGCTAGCTACTGGTGAGCTAATGAAAATTAGCATAGATGTTGGGGAACTTAGGAAAACTAAACACAAAAACCAAAAATGGCGCTAAAATGACTTAATAGTAGCCGGCGGTTCATTTCCAACGACAGTTTGCATTGACAACTGAGAAGCTTGCTAATAAAGAACAGAAGTGCTTAGACACCATAAGAGTCTATTTTTTTTATGAGTATTGTATTGTATTGTAGAGCCAGAAAAGGCAAAAAAAAACAAAAAACATGCACAGTAAAAAGTCTAGTGAGGTGCTCTTATAACAGATGTTCCAAATATATATGACATGAATGCATGTTTTTCTTGAAACGCTCCCAATTTTTAAGCTGTAAGACAGCGTTTAGACTTTGGAGGTTCCACTGTATCAGCAGGCAAAACAAGCTAACTGGTGGTTCATCACTTTCTAAAATCCCCCCCTCCCCCACTAACTAACATAAGGCCAAAATGCTATCCATTTCACAGGGATGCCTATATTTTCCTGCACTGCTAAAATAAATTCTCTATTAGTAAATAACGTCTCTATTGTTTGGTTGTGGTCTCTCTTTATAGTACTTTTCCAATGCATGGTCACATTTTATGATTCATATTTTTTTTGTTTTGTTTTCTGTTTTGACTCTACATTGACCTGTGAGAATCCAATGTAATCTTTCTGTAGTAAAGATGTTACCCTGCTGTACTTGAATCATGTGCTGTAGCTCATTGGATGCTGCTTTTGTTCCTTTATTTAACCCTATACGGAGCATGGTGGGCCTTGCCTTCAGTCTATGTGATTTATTTTTGGTTGCATGGATTTTTATACTATTATTACAAAAAAAAAAGAGAGAAAGAAAAACACAATTTACTAATATTTTTCAATAAAGAATATAGTGTTTTTCCTAACCTTCAGTGTGCTTCTTGCTGATTTCCATTTATTGTCCTCCCTTTACCACCCCCCTCCCCCTCGTCCCACCTCCCTCCACCCTCACCCTCCTCCTCTCCTGCTGTGACAAAAGATAGACGATTCTCCACGCTTCCTCCATCACAGCGCCCGTACCAGCCTATCTGCTCTCATTCGTGGTGGCCGTATCCCCCCCAAAACGTTCTCTGTGCCCCCACCCCTTTGAACTTGACCTTGCAAGGTCACTACCCGTCTGCCGCCTGGCTGACCCCTTCGTTTTTATTTCCTCTCTTCGTTCCGGAAAATGCAATGCAGACTAGCCATTTTTCCCAAAAATAAATACAAACGCATGTCACTGACTTTGTGGAACATAAAGCTCTGCCAAATGGACGTCATGAATAATGTTCTTGCCATAAATTTTTTTAAAAAAGCCTTCCAAAACACATGTGCAATGCGTTAAAACCACGCGGCTTCACAAGGAAGCCTGCTGTGTCTCGACTGTCTGCGTACGCTGCTTGCCAAATAGTTGTGGTTTATATAGCAAGAAAAAACAGTCGAGCTGTTTCCAAGAAACTGAACATTGTGGAGAAAGAGCAAATAGGGCTAAACGGAAAATTCTTATATTGACGAATGAATAAAGTGACGGTGAAATCCAGTGAGACCTTTAGGGGTGAACCCTATCTTTTCGGGAGGATTCTCAATTTCATATTTGTTTGGATTTCAAACCCATTTTTCCCATAGGAAATGATCTGTTCAACTGCCGCCATGCTTCATTAACCGTCATCAGTCTTGGTTTTACGAGGCCAAGTTGTGTATACAGTAAACCCACCTTTTTTGCAGTTTGCTGTTCATAAATTCACACTTGCATTTTTTTTCTCCCAGTAGAACTTAATCTCAGCCATTTACTTCAAAATGGGGGATTTTTACTTTATCTGTAAATCCTAACATGACGCCAAAGCCCGGGTGAATAGAAAAGTACTGTATTAAGATTTGTGTCGGTAAGGGGAAGTTACATAGGAAGTTCTTTCAAAATTAAACGATCTGTAAACTATATTTTAGGTTTATGTAGGATGAGTTAAAAACAATTCTACCACATGTGAGCTAATACAGTGGTGCCCTGAGAAGTTTAATTCATTCCGTGATGTGAAGTTTGTGTGTGTTTTTTACTCTAAAATATTGTACATTTAAAGAAAGCAGGTAAATGAGATTTAATAGAATGTAAAGATTTAAACCATTTTTGGCACACTTTTTCTTCATTTCAATGGACATTGTGCTGCTCTTTCTGGCGTGTGTTCCTTGCACACAGTATATGGAGACGGTCAAATGCCTCAGTAATCCGCAGCAATATTAGTCGTACTTCTCGGAGGATAACAAATATATTCCTTTGAGTCGTGTTATATGATTCATCTACATGTGTTGGTCTTCATTTGTGTACAAAACTACAAATATATGTTGCTTAAATGGCTGTGAAACCGGGACACCGATGCTATTAGTTAGCCTTCTATGGTGTTTTGCATTGTTTGTTAGCATTAAGCTAAATTGACTTGTTAGCTGAAGCTATTTGGTTGTTTTAAACGAATATATTCCTTTGAGTAGTGTTATATTATTCATCTTCATTTGTATACAAATATCTTTTGTTTAAATGGATGTTAAAACAGTGACACTGTTGCTATTAGTTAGCCATCTATGGTGTTTTGCCTTGTTTGTTAGCATAAAGCTAAACTGGTTTGTTAGCTGAAGCTATTTGGTTGTTTTAAATAGACAAAACATGGCATTCTCTTAGTTTTATATTTTGATATCTTGAACCCTCATTTTTTTAAAGAACATTTAACTATCGGCGAAATTGCTGCTGAGTTAAGTTCAGTGCCATCACACAGTGAAGTTTTGCCTGGACGTCAAAGCAAAAAAACAACAACTAATAAATCAGCCAAATGACTGCTTGCATCTCAAAAACCTCGTTAATCGGGTCAATATCTCAGGACACCACTGTAGAGGTCATTCTAAACAATCACACTCAGTTTTTTGCTATTATTGGCATTGAGTCCTGGTTCTCCTTTGGTAGGGGAAAATATGTGCTTGCTTAATCCTTTGATGTTCACTGAACTAAACTCTTAAGATGAGTTATTTTATTTTTTTAAACATAGTAAAATGAGTTTCCATGGTAGTTCAGAGCCTCGTCCACTTCCAAGAACAGGAAAGGATCCTGAAATGGCGGCTCGCGTATTTTGGTGCTGGAGCACATTTTGGTGTTTGGTTTCGGTGACACTTGTGGTATCCATCATTGTCCCACCCCCACAGAAGCATTTTGTCACCGTAGGTACGAGGTAGGGCTTCATTAACATGCTATGTCACACACACATACTGTATATATACAGTGACACCACAATATTCCCTCTCATTTTTGTTGTTGGCGTGCCTGACATGTTCTGCTTCTCCCCCCTCACTGCGCCCCCAGGATCCCATTTCACCCGGCAACAGCAGCAGCCGCAGCAGCACAGCCATGCTACCTCTTGCCGACACTTCCAGCTAGGCCCCCAGGCCCCGCTGCCCATGGACTTCCCCATGCCCCACCCGGGCCAGCCGCAGTCGGGCATCAACCCCCACCTGGCCCCGCCCGGCCACCAGCACGGACCCCCGTTGCACCACCCGCCCCTCAACCCCATGCCCGCCCCCCAGTTCCAGGACATCCCCGCCCCTCCCTTCCTACCTCAGGCATTACACCAGCAATACCTCCTTCAGCAGCAGATCCTTGAGGCTCAGCATCGACACATCCTGCCACCCAACAGGTACCACTCCCACCACAATATGAGATTTGATGCTGCTGATCATTTGTTGTTCCTTTGATTTTTTTTTTATTTATGTTCTAACTAAAATAGCTTGGTCATTTTTTTCCACGTTGTTTCATTTCATATTAATAAAGACGATCGATATATTTGTGTCAGTAGACGCACATCCGAGAGGGTCCCTCACCAGCCCCACAGACTGCGTCCAGGCTATGAGTTTGCCCCGCCTCTGCACGTCCCACCCCAGACGGTGGTGCAGCAGCCCCGCTACCTGGCCGAGGGCACCGACTGGTAGGGGAGTCCACGTCTAAACTGTGCCTGCATGCAATCCTTATAAAAGGTCCACAAGCCTGTCGTTTTGTTTGAGTTGGCTGATTATTGTGAATTAGGCGTTATTAAAAACATGGTCGCGGTTGAGTTTTATTCAAGGAAACGAGGATGAGAATAAAGTTCCTTTTAATGCCAAAATGAGCGGTAAACAGCACGCACCTCGTGTGGGGTTGTAACATTAATGGGTAGTAATGAGTTTTCTGAGGTTTAACCAAACCTTGGTAGCAAAATTTGCATTTGAGACACTTCAGTTGCTGCAGTTATATTTGTATATATTATAGTTTTTAACAGGATGTTCTTCGAGCATCAGGATAGTAATAACGCAATCCTCCATAGATAAAAACAATATCAAAATTTTTGGGGGGAATATCATAACTTGGGATCTCCGGTTCACTCCACTGCTGTTGGTGGCAATTAGGGGTGTTAGAAAAAATCGATCCGGCAATATATCGCAATATTACAGCACGCAATTCTCGAATCGATTCAATATGCGGCCGAATCGATTTTTAAACATGAATTTTCAACAAAACGTCTTACTTAGGGTTAGGATTCACACATTAAGCATGGAAGAATGTTATATTAATGGAACATTAAGCCTTAATATTTGATTTCAGTGCTGTTCAAACATGAAACGGACTGCAACCTGTTTGTTAAATGCAGTGGCTCAGTTATTAGCATGAATTTTTAGATAAATACATTTTCATACAAATCTTACAGTGTACATGTTCAAGTTTACTGAGTTGTAGTTTCTAAATTTGAGTGGCAATAATGCATGTAACAAACTAATTGTTCCGCACAACTCTTACCTGCTACATTTGATGGCCTGCTTGACCCCGATGTCACAAAGTGGCCAAAAATGTTGTGTGTCATGCCTTTTGTGATTGGCAGAGGGAAAAATGAGTCAAGCACATGCAGACATGCTATGATGCACAATTTTACTTGTTAAACAAATATCGTAAAAAAATAATTTATTTCATAAAGGGATACTTGACTCATTGAGCCATTTTCAGCAGTAAAAACTAAAAGTTAATATTTTGTCCAGAATGAATTTGATAACTTCATTGTTTTTCATGTACAATTAATACCTTTAAAACAAATGTTTTCTACTTGCTGTCGACTGAAGTTGACATCGCCTGTGCTAAAGGAAGTAGGTAATGACCAATCATGGCTCAGTTTGCTAACCAAACCCAGAAAACAGGTGAGCCATGATTGGTCGTTACCTACTTATTCAGCACAGCACAGCACAGGTGATGTCATCTTCAGTCGACAGCAAGTGGAATTATTATTTTTTTCCATTGTATACAAAGAATAATGTAGTTATTAAATCAATTCTGGACAAAATAGTAACTTTTTACTGCTGAAAATGGTTCAATGAGTCAAGTATCCCATTAATGAATTTCAATAATCACCATGGACCATTTCCCTCCTCCCTGCCTAGGGATCTAAGTGTAGAAGCAGGACTCCCTCCACACCAGTACCACATCCACCCACTGCCGCAGCACTATCAACACTACCTGACATCTCCCAGGATGCACCACTTCCCCAGGAACAATGCCTCAACGCAAGTGGTGAGACGCAATCGCGTTCGGATCAGGATCGAATGATTCGTCACCGGTCCCTCCGCCGCGAGCCCGAGGGACTGACGCCGACCCCTTCTCTCCGTCCTTTTCCAGGTCGTTCACGAGATCCGAAACTATCCGTACCCTCAGCTGCACCTGCTAGCGTTGCAGAGTCTCAATCCCTCACGCCACGCGTCCGCCGTCAGGGAGAGCTACGAGGTGGGTGCTCGACTAACCGATTAATTCATTGACATTTGGCCGGGGTAAG
The DNA here is from genome assembly GCF_054856555.1 of Leptonotus elevatus. Lineage (NCBI taxonomy): Eukaryota > Metazoa > Chordata > Actinopteri > Syngnathiformes > Syngnathidae > Leptonotus > Leptonotus elevatus. The sequence goes on along the minus strand of NC_141243.1, from coordinate 9,224,527 downwards.
ATTGAGAGCCAAAGTGTTTCACAATGTAACAATTCTTATTAGCATTACATTTTGTTGGAACCACATTAACATTCTGGTTTAGATTTATCCTGCTGCCTGTTTAGGCAGCAAAATTGTTGGGTCTGGATTTCTAGCGCCCTCTTCTGGTCCTAAAAATCTCTTACGCCTCCACTCCAACAATTATTAGCATTACATTTTGTTGAAACCATTTTTACTTCTTCCTGCAGCCCATCTAGGCAACACACACAAAATGTGTGTTTTTTTTGCTTAACAGGAACTTTTGCAGCTGGAGGACCGATTGGGCAGCGTGAACCGTGGTGCGGTCCAAACCACCATTGAAAGATTCACTTTCCCTCACAAGTACAAGAAGGTAAGCACACTTAGGGCTGGGCGATATGGCTCAAAATTCATATCACGGTATAAACTGCATCCCTTCACGTTAACAGTATATGTCACGGTATAGGATCAAGTGTTTTTTGTTTTTTTAATGAATAATTTGCTTACTGGTTTACGTAGTCCTTTATAGAAGCTAAATTGATTTTTTTTTTTAACAATGAAAGAATAAATTTACTTTGGATAACATTTATTGTACAAATCTCAAATCAAAATTATGCATATGCAGTATGGCTTGCGGTGTGCAGGCTAGCTATATTTGATAGGGGTCGTGGTGAAGGAACTCGTGTGCATGCCACAAATATAACTAAAAATGACTATTATTAGGGCTATATATATTCTTGATTGGTTAAAGAACAATTATAAATACAGAAGACAAAAAACAAATTTACACATAATAATGAACAACAAACTAGTTTACATTTTTTAGATAATCTACTTTTTTTCTTCCTTTAAAAAAAATCTTAAATTTAAACTGTGCTTTAGTAGCACTTTTCCCCATAGATTTTGCGACGATAAGTGACGTCAGAACCACAGTAGCGATTTTGGGGGACTTTTGCACTGCTAGCTGGCAGGCTCCGTTAAACGCTGGCAATGGCAGCGCATTTATGTCTAATTTATGCTCTTAACTGGAGCTTGAACGTGATTTCAGGACGAAGTTGTGTTAGTGCCGCCTGTCGCAAGTTTGGTGCCGTCACAAACTATGAATAGACAAAGCACGTGAACCTTTTATGCTGCATTATGCCGTGGCGACACTTTTCCGGGAACAACTTCAAAATAAAAGCGCTTTTTCTGCATTTATCTCATACTACTTGGTAAAGTGAGGTTTATTTAGAAATCAAGTTTCTCTCACTGCGTTAGTGTCGTGTACTTCCATGCATACTACCGTTTGCTTGACTACCACTTCCTCAGTAAACAGATGTACGTCCAATTTCTGCTGTTCTCCTTTCTTTTCTGCTATGCGCACTTGTTTACAACTGACAGTATGCACGTGTCGGCACTTAACGTCAACGTGTGTGCGTGTGTGTGTGTGTGTGTGTGTGGGGGGGGGGGGGTCTCGACGTTAACGGTATGTTGTGCGCGCCGACGTATTTATACTAGTCGGGACAGCCGTAAAGCGATGACGTCATCAACATGCGCTACCGCGGTAAAACGATAGAGTCAATCTCTACCTTCGGCAAAATGTATTCCTTATATTGAATATACCGTTTATATTGCCCTTCCCTAAGCACACTGTATGGAAATGAGTTCAACGGTCAAACTCGTTTCCAGCAGCAGCTGAGGTGAGACCAGACTGCTCCAAATCACCGTGAGGGATGACTCATTCCAGTGAATTTTAATAAGCGAGCACACGCACATAGAGCCAACGTGACCCAAATACTTGCAAAAGAGTGTCACATCATTTGGCTCACTCTCGAAGAGAAGACATCATTGAGTCTTTTCCAACTTTTTTCCCCCTCCTCCTTCAAAGTACACTTGGCTCAGTCTGGCATAGGCTGAGACACACATTCACACACACGCACACAGAAATAATGAAGAGTTTGTGTTGGTGTTGCAGAGATTCCCCCAGGACCTGAAGATGTGTCTGGACGACGAGGAACTGGACACGGACGAGAAGTGCACCATCTGTCTGTCCATGCTGGAGGACGGAGAGGATGTCAGGTACCATAAACACATTTGTTTGTTTGTTTTTGTACTGTAGTCACATTTTATTTAATCATATGACAGCTTACTAAAGAAAACAAAATCCTGTCAATGCAGTCTGTTTTCACATAAGAAATTATTCTTTAGATGTGAGTCTCTTTTTTTCAGTAAAAAAAAAGAAGCCAAAATAGAATAGAAAATGTTCAGACTTTTTTTTATTGTTATTTTTAATTGTTATTTTTCCATCAGTGAAATTCAGTAAAAACGACATATTTTTTATTGGCTGCTATTTGTGGAAGGCTGCATTGGCATTTTCATTCATTTGAATGGGGAAAGCTGATTTGAAATCTGACCGTTTTGAGGTTCACTAAACTGTCTCCTGTGTGCGTGCGTTTAGGAGATTACCCTGCATGCACCTGTTCCACCAGGCGTGCGTGGACCAATGGCTGGCGACCAGCCGGAAGTGCCCCATCTGCAGAGTGGACATTGAAACCCAGCTCAATCCCGACAGTTGATAACTGCTCCCTCCGCACGCAGCCTCACGTCCCACAATCCTCCACTCTCCCCTTATAGAGGATTCGCAGGGGGGAGGGGGGGGGCCTCCTCGTTCCCCCTCTTTTAATCGGGGGGGCAAGGGTAGGATATCAACAAAGCACACACACGCACACACTCAGACTCATTTAGAACACAAACAGGGATGTGGTTGACGCATTTTTAAGACTGGGCTGACTTAGTGGATGTACGAGAAAAAGGTGGGAGTGGCTATAGGTAGACATGCTGAGTCATGCTGTGTGCTCCCCCCCTCCTCACACACACACGCACACACACATCCACACGCACACACACACGTACGCGCTCACACAAGCACATGTGTATAGAATTTTACACAAAAGCATGATTGGTGTGTAGCCCGATGCTTGTGGTGTGCTATAGTACTGATTGAGTATTTACCGAGTAACAGTGTTGTGTAGCAACTTGGGAGTTTGTGTGACAGATAGCCCGCGGTTAGCGAACCGGGCGGGAGAGGCTAATAGCGCGCGTTGTATGTACAAAGGCCAAAAATAGCGGACAACCCCCGCCCGCCTCCTTGTGTGTTGTGTTTCTTTTGGATTTACAGTGAACCCCCGTTTATCGCGGGGGATACGTTCCACAACCAACTCCCCATTGGTGAAAATCCGCCATACAGAGAAACCACATAAAATGTTTTTTATTTTTAAATATAGTTTTATCTCTATGATGACTTTTCACACTCTGTTGCTGTCAAAAATGGGATTGTACCATATATCATCACTTTAAGCAGTGGTGTAGCCATTGAATTCTTCTATCAATGAGTAAGTGCTAAGATATGGCTGTGGTTTGCTATAAAACAGCCATCAAACTGAGAGGAGAATTCAAATGTTACTGTAGTTAAAGGGTCTGCAACCTGCGACTTGGAGCTCCCTGTGGATCACCCCAAAACATTTTAGACATTTTTTATTTTATTTTTACATATTTCTTTACATTTTTTCGGTAAAATATTCTTTAAATGAATTAATAATTTATATATTTTTTTATTAAATATTTAAAAATTGCCAGTCAAATGACCTAAAAATGTTTTTGTTTTTTTTAAGTGACCAAAGTTTCCCAAAAGAAGAAGAATAGCAGTAAATTACCATAAAATGTCTGTAAAATTGCCAAAAATTTGATATTTCATAGAATTGAATAAAAAAGACAGACAAAATATATATTTTTTTTTCAAAAAGTAACCATGAAATGTCCAAAAACAAAAGAAAGGCAGAAAATTAATGTAAAATATCTTTGGAAATTCCAAAAAAAGACAGACATTTTATTTGTTTAAAAAAAAAAGATAGAAATGTCCAAAAATAAAAGAAGAAATTCTGAAAATTATCAGTGTCCACAAAATTGCTAGGAAAAAAAGGCAGAATTTTTTTTAATTCAAAAAGGAAGAAAGGTATAATATGTCCATATAATTGTGGAAAATATCAAAAAATTGACAGAAAGTAAAAATAATTTACCTCTTTTTTTATCTCTTCGTATTAGATTTAGCATATTTTTGTGTTATGGTGCAGCTCTAATTAGCTCTTGGACCCTCACTACATTAGACTAACACAAACACACTGTTTCATTCATCACAATGTTCAAATGTTTTACAGCTCCCAGGCGGATTTTTTGTTATTCGTTTGGCCTAAAATGCTCTTTTGACAGTAAAGGTTGCTGACCCCTGCTATAGTTAAACCAATAAACCATCATTTCTGTAAATCTGCTAGCTTAACGCTAACATAATGAAAAACACCATAGGAAGTTAGCAGAGATGTAATAACCGGCATTTATTCTCTCTGCTCTGCAATGACTATTATTAATGGCACTTATGTTAGGAGGGGACCTTCTCTGCCTCTTCTTCTACCCGGCATATTGCGGCCCAGCGTGGCGCTACACCCAAATTTGGACTTCGCTGTAAAGCACACAAAACAATCGCTTGAAAATTGTTAGCGAACGATGAACCGCGATATGGCGGTGGGGACACTGTAGCCGCCATCCGCGCGGCTAACTGCAAGCATGGCTTCCAGTGACGTGTTTGTTGTCATAGCGGGCGGCGGCGCCCTCCCCACCCCCGCACCCACCTTCCCCTCCCACCGGCCTTCATCATCAGATGTGCATGTATGTGTGCCAGGCTTGTGAGCTATGTCGTGCCCATCGTGGTCGTAGTGGTGCAACGTAGACGCAGGGACCCCCCCCCCCCCCCCATCCTCTTCGACACACGCGCACTCAGACACCGACCTCGGACCCCTGCTGCGGGGACCGTGTGTGACAGCAACGCCGCCATCTTGCCTCGAGATGAGTGACATTTCTTAGAACCTTATTGCCTACCGAATAAGCACATGTGACTTTTTGGATGATATTTATTTTTGTCATGATTTTTAATTTCCATATCAGTCTCAGTTGTACGGAATTGTGGAACTGCCAATGTGGAGTAAGCATTTTTGACTGGCAAATATGTTTGAGTGTATTTGCAAAGACGGTGAAACGTACTTGTAGGCTAAATGCTAAAAACGTAGCATTTTTTTCACATAATGCAACGGAAATCACGAGCTGCAGACATAATAATAAATCATAAAAATTAATCAAATTAATTAAGGGTTTACGTACTTACTTTTCAAAAGTACTGGTATATTGTAGGCAAATGATTAAAAAAAAAGAATTTTTTTGAAAACTTTTTTTTAATACTTCAATACACTATGGCATCATAGGAAAATGCTGAAAGGAAATCATAAGCTGCAGACATAATAAATAATACAAATTAAAATGGTTTACAGACTTACTTTTCAAACGTACTGGTATAATGTAGGCAAATGCACACACAAAAAACAACATTTTTTTTTGCCTTTTTTTTTACATGCTCATGCGCTAATCAATACCCTGTGGCATCATGGGAAAAATGCTGAAGGGAAATCATAAAAAATACGAATAAACAATGTTTACATGCTTACTTATTACGTATATAGGTCAAATGCTCAAAAGTGGCCTTTTTTTTGTATTTTTGTTTTTGTATTATAGGACAAAAATGCTAAGTTTTTAGCATTTAGCCTACGAGTATGTTCAAATGTATTTGCATATACGTTTAAACATATTGCTAAGTACGTTCATACGTTTGAATTAAAATGCGTTTGCAAAAAAAAAAAAACATTCAAATGAATTTTAATTTGAAATGTATTTGCCAGTCCAAAAAGTTGACTCCACATCGGCAGTTCCACGTTTCCGTACAGTTGCGCCCGCTCACTTGCAAGTGGTGTTACAGGGGAAACAAAACAATACAGTCGTTTGCCTGCGTTAGCGTGAATGCTCACTTCCTTCGTGGTTAGACTGTAATAGCCTGCGTGCGTGCGCGCGCGCGTGCGTGCGTGCGTGCGTGAGTGAGTGAGTGTGTATGTGTGTTGGACGCATGTAGTCTTAGGGCGAAAGGGATTAAAAGCCATCCATTTTGAAAAAAACAACAACAACCAAACAATTGTTCTTAACATTGTCTTCTCATATGATTTTAGTCGTCTTGCCATTTACTTTTTTTTTTTTTTTAGTTGACATGCCAATTTGGACATGGTACGAATAGAGCCGGTCCGTGTCCGCGTTAGCCACAGTGAAGAGAAATAGCTGCAATGCTGCAAAAAAAACAAACATATTTATTGTAATGTAGCTTGTGTTTTTTGTAAATGCACTACCATATGGAGTTGCCTGTTTTTTGTTTGCGTTTGTTTTGGTGGCGTGTGTGGGTTCTTCTTGTCTTAGGGGTTGTTTTTTTGTTGGTGTGTTTTGGTTGCGTTCCAAATATTTTCATGCTTCCCTGTGTGTTCTTTACCAAGAAGTGATAGGGCCACGCTGGAATTATAGTCATGTGTAATGTGAATGAAGTGAGGGGGAAAAAGTTGTAATTGTATAGGGAAAATATTATAAGGAAGTATTTGGGAAAATAAAGTGGTAGATGTAGTAATGTTATTAGATTGAATCTACAAGGTTTCTAAAAAAATATATCAAAATTTTTACTTTTTTTGTTTTGTTTTTGCTATGCTACGTCTTTATTTGCTTTAAATTGCAATTTATTTGACAATATTACACTTTCTTTCTTCTTATTTTTTTTAAACTGTAACATTATGTTTTAGTGTTATAGTGTGTTTTTTTGCACAAAATGAGGACTATTTTTAAGTTCCCAATTTTTTGTCATATTATGGCTTCATTCTTAACTCATTCACTGCCGTTGATGGCTACAGACGTCAAAAATTAATTTGAACTATTTCTATTAGTTTAACATTTTTTTCTACTTTTGTTAACAAGAGTATGAAAACCTATTTTTTATTGTACATTTAAAACAGATTTGAATTTTTTTTTATTAATTATGAGTTAACTAGTGAAGTCATACGATTAAAAAATCTAATCGCCTGACGCCCCGAGTTTTTTATAATTTTTAAGTCGCGTCAGGCGATTAAAATTTTAAGTTGTTATTAATCGCATGACTTCAATAGTTAACTCACGATTAATCAAACATCTTATATCTGCTCTAAATGTACAATATATTTTTTTCTAGGTTTCCATACTTTTGTCAACAAAAGTGGAGAAAATGTTAAACTAATCGAAATAGTTCAAATGAATTTTTGACGTCTATAGCCGTCAATGGCAGTGAATGAGTTAACAGGACATACAAGGCGTCTTAAGACGTCACACTCTAAAAACAGTTGGGTCAAAAGTAACCCAATTAATAAGGATAAGTCTATTTTTGACCCATATTTGGGTTATTTTTGAGTGCATTATGCACTTGTTTTGTAATATGAAGTGGCCATGAAGTTTATATGCGAGCACAAAATAATTTTTAAAAATGAAATTACGACTTTTTGTCCCTCTCAAAATGCTTTCATTATTCCTATGATTGGACTTGTTGCTTTCCCCCTCAGCGTGGCGCTAGCACTGCTTGGTCGTCATCGGAGAATAACTTGATTGTGTTTTTCTTTTCCTCTCATGTGAGACCTCCATCCAAACAAAACAAAACAAAAAAAAAGCGCTGAAATAACGGGAGGTTCTGCTAGTTCACATAGAATGCTGTGATTTAAAGATGCCTTAAGTATTTAACAATCATTATTTATTACTAACTGTAGCTAGCTAGCTATCGTGGTGGAATATTTAATGTCTCATAACTTTGCAATTTAATGGATATATTTATTTAAAATAAGACAAAAATATGACAAAAAAAGAATACCTCATTATGCATTGGGTCGGTGGGGATGCTTCTGCATGCCGTCTGTGTGATTATAATTTGTTTTAATTATCCCCCCCCCTCCCAAAAAAAAGAAACTTTTGAAGCCAGCATGGTGCTGTTGATCGAGATGACATTCCCTTTAGCTTCCCCTGCTTTTGATTGATCGGAGACACGTTTTTGTCTTAGTAATCGCTCTTTTTTTGCCATACGATGCTGCTCGGTAATCAATCGTTTTTTTGACTCCACGTTGCTGACACTCACATCTGGATCCCGAGGCCACGTGTTGCTCCTTTGTATTGCTGGCTGTTTTTCCGCTTGGTGTGCTTGGGATTGTATTTTACTTACTTAAACATGCTAACTTGAGCCATTATTGACAAATATATATTTAAAAACAACAACACAACTATAAATGGAGTGCGGATGTAATAAGCTAACTTTTCAGTGTGCTTTTCCTCTCGATACTAATCATTATTTTGGAGATAAAAAAAAAAAGGGAAAACTAAATATTGGATTTGAATGAAGCTTGCTGGCTGGTCTTGACTATTTATTATTATTATTATTATTATTGTTGATTTAATTTTTTTGTTTGTTTAGCGTTTTTGAATGACTTTGTGTGCTCTCACTGGCCTTAGCCCAGGGTGAACCCCAACCCCCCCCCCCACACCCTCACCCCCCCCGCCCTGTGTGTTGCTTCCGAGCCAAGCGGAGCGTAGCCATGGTATTAAATGAAGTCCAGCCGACGAAACAGTAGAACTTTGAAAGCACAAGCTTTTTCAATGCATGTCCTTCTCAGGTTTTCCTATGTGTATGTGGGAGTAGCTCTTGTTTAGATGTCTTTCATATGATGCTGTATACCTTCTTGAATATTCCTTTCTTTGCTGCTGACAGTGAACAACAATGAGAAAAAAATGACAAAAAACAACAACAACAACAAACGTGGATTATGATTATTATTATTAACCTGCCAGTGAAAAAGGGAAGTGGCCATCTTTGTACAACACACTGCTGTTTTGCTGTAACCGCGCAATGTTTTATGATCTTGAGTATTTTATAGAGAAGTAGAAGTATGTATCATCAATAATATGAAAGCAATAGCTAAAGCATAATGAAGAATAACATTGATCAGTGATGAATATTGTGGAGACAAAAAAAAAAAAGAACCTTTAGATTCACTCTGGGTGGATTTTTGTACTGTATTTATTACTAATGACAATGCAAAAAGTTGCATAGCTTAACCCAAACTGTTCTGTCTCTTTTTTATTTATTGTCTTGTATATGATCTTTTTCTATGTGTTTTTCAAATAAAACGCCTAAAATGCTGACAACAAATGCACCTTTTCTGACGCATTTATTCATAGCAGCACAAAATGACAGTTTTTAAAAGCATCCTCCGCCAAACATTTATTGACAAACCCTGACTTACCAAAAAAAAAAAAGTAAAACAATATACACAGCCTAATAAAATATAAAAGTTTTGTTTTAACAATTTATTGTTGAAGTGAATTTTTCCAGTTTTTCTGGCTTTGCATATAAATGAAACTTGCAAAAAAAAAAAATGAATGTGACACCATTCTTCTAAATGCTGTTAGAAAACCAAAAATCGAAATGTCTGATATTTGCTGTCAATAAAAAAAAAATAACATACAGATCAGATCATTGTCCTGTTGCATGTTGGCACAAGTTTAAAATTTAGGCTAAGCAGGGAAGTTTATTAACTCAGCCAAGGATGTTGGGATTTAATGTAATTAAAAATAAATAAAATCAAGACTTCCAGAAAAGAAACAAATTGAATAATAACGCGTTAATGATGTTTAAAAGTTTCATTCACACTGACCATCGAGCGAAGTCAGGCCAAAACAATCCAACATGTTGAATATCCCCGATATTGGGATTTTTATCTGTTAAGATTATCGTTTGCATGTCGGCGCGTCTTTACCATTGTCTGAAGGGGAGATTCTCCTGCCGTGTGAACCAGGCTTAAATCAAGATGGAAGCAAATATGAATAGTTGCAAATATGTGAAAAAAAATGTCAGGAAATGCCTACTGACACATCTGAACTTTATATTTAATTTAAAATGGTGGCAGGTGTGTGCTGAAATTTTGCAAATTTGTGATTAATCGTGAGTTAACTAGTGAAGTCATGCGATTAATTAGGATTAAAAAATGTAATGATTTTTTTTTAACTCATTCACTGCCATTGACGGCTATAGACGTCAAAAATTCATTTGAACTATTTCTATTAGTTTCACATTTTTCTACTTTTGTTAACAAGAGTATGAAAACCTATATATTTTCTTATTGTACATTTAGAACCGATATAAAATGTGTTATTAATTGTGAGTTAACTAGTGAAGTCATGCGATTAATTACGATTAAAAAAAAATTATCCCCTGACGCCCCGAATTTTTAATAATCTTTAAGTCACGTCAGGCAATTAGAATTTTTAATTGTAATTAATCGCATGACTTCAATAGTTAACTCACGATTAATCACACATTTTATATCCGTATTTCTAAAAAAAACCCACAAATTCTAGTTTTTTTATACTCTTGTTAACAAAAGTGGGAAAAAAATGTTAAACTAATAGAAATAGTTCAAATACATTTTTTACGTCTATAGCCGTCAATGGTAATGAATGAGTTTGTTTCAATTGAGTTGTTGTACAGGTTATTGTTTACATTAGAAAAGGTTTGAAATCTTGGTCTTAAAAATAAAAAAAAACACAAAATGTGGCATATGAATAGGGGGTGTGCAGACTTTTTATGAAGGTATCTAGTACTTGGGGTAGAGAACCCTCTCTGTGCGGCCGTCAGCCTTGCCCTTGTCCAGCCACTTGGCGCACTGAAAGATGGTGGTGACCGAGTTGGCCGTGTTGGTGACCTCCACGCACTCCAGAAACCATCCGTGGTTGATTCCGCTGTTGTCGTGCTCCACCTTGATTCGGAGCAGCTCGCCAAGGTCCAGCATCTCCACCACGAAGCGGTCCGTGCGGCCTCGCTCGAACAGGTTGCGGAACTTCTTGCGAAGGTGACGCCGGCCCGAGTCGCCGTTGACGCCGTAGACGGTGATGTGGACGTTGGAGTCTGTGCCGGCGTCCTTCACGTCGCCGGTGATCACGATGATCTCGTACTTGACGGGCACCAGGTTGCGCACTTTGCTGGCGAAGCTCTCCATCGACTTGTAGCACTCGAAGGTCTGGAACTGATCCTTTTTGGACGCCAGGGGCACTCGGGCGTCGCATTGGAAGAAATACCTGAGGGATGCGAGTTTGGTGGCTGCTTCACTGGACACTTCATTAGGTACACCTGTGCAATCTTCATGGCATGTGATACACTTTAAAAACAGTTGGGTCAAAAATAACCCAACAACGGGTCAAAAATAACCCAACAACGGGTCAAAAATGGACCGATCCTCTACTTTGTATCAAGGAATGGGTCTTTTAGTGTAAAACAACTCATAAATATTGGTCAGATCCTTTACTTGGGTCAAAAAATTGGGTCATTTTGTATAAAAGAACCCAGAAAGTTGCGTCAAATTGACCCATAAAGTGGATTAGTCCTTTTTTTTTAAACTATCCATAATTGGGTTACCAACTGTTTTTAGTGTGTACAAGAGCTGGAACAAACATTCTGATTTTTTTTTCTGTTTGGAAATTAAGCACAGGCTACCAGCAAGGATGTTAAAAATGAATATTCACTGAATATTAATCACCCTCCAGTTGCCCCCCCCCCCAAAAAAAAAATATTTTAATTTTTAAAATGGAAAGAAAAAAAATAAGAAAACATGGGGGGGCATAAAAAATGTAATAAAAAAAAGAAGCTAATTGTATCCCCAAAAAAGTTTAATGTATTTTTTTTTCTCACCCCAAATAAAAATAATCCCCCCATTTTGTTGTTGAAAAAACTATTATTTTGGGAGAAAAAATATTTAAAAAAATTTGGGGGGAGGTGGGGCGTAATGACGGTGGATTTTTTTGCGTGAAAATTAAAAATATATATTAAAACTTTTTTTTAATTTTTTTTTTTAGATAACATTTTTACTCTAATCCAGTGGACCCCCACATAGTTCCGTCGCGGCACCCACAAATTCACTTATTCGCAATTTAAAAAATGTATATTTTCACTTAAAAATTGTTTTTTGCTTGTTTGGGGCTTTTTTTAGGGGGAGAACCCCCCTGCTTTTTGTGGAAAATTATATTGGAGGTTTATTAACATTTTTACAGATTTTTGGGGGTTTACTAAAAACAAAA